>NC_079319.1:76000716-76625716 GCF_029931775.1 Euleptes europaea | reverse complement strand
ACGTATTGGCACTTTAACAGATTCAAATGCATGCATCTCAGCAGATGCGACTATATGCTTAAATGGAATATTAACTGTGATTCCTTTTGGCAAGGCTGGAGTTCTCCAAAACGCTTCGTCAGCGCCGTCCAAGCAAAGTCTTTCTGTAGAAGAGGGGCAGCTTTGCCACCATGCAAATGAGACAAGCTTGAGATTTGATGAATCTCCTATCTCTTTTTCCTACTCAACTGACACTCGCTTTGAGGGAAGGTTGTAAATGCAAGAGAGATTGTGGTATAATTCCTCAGACTGGCGTTTTTGCCCCCCAGTCACTATTCGATTATCTTCCAAATTGCTGTGTTTCAGAGAGATAAAGATTTTTTATGGCTTGCTGACTTGAAACAACCAGAAGAGCCAGAAAGAGAGAAGGCTAACTGGCCATGCATAGTAATTCCATTGGTAAATGACAAAATCTTTGTTTGTATGACATTTCCAAAATTACTACAGAAGATGAATCTCAAATACAAAATGTCACATTTGGCATGCAAAACTATCAAAATATATTTCAGTATAAAATTCATGGAGGCGTTTAATTTAGAATGTGTTTAATAACTCAGTCTGCCTGCATCAGTAATCCTGCCTTGAGGTTTCAGAAAGATTGTCTTATTTATTCATTCATATGATGTTAATTTTTTCTCCCTATATGCCTCTCTCTGTCTCTCTCTCTCTCTGTCTCCCTCTCTCTCCCTCTCTCTCTCTCTGTGAATGTGTGTGTGTGTATATATATATATATATGATTCTTAAGCCAAAATATTAATGTTAAATCTTCATTGTTAATTAAGGTTTTTCTAATTTAAATTAAAATAATTGTCATTCAGATTAGTTTGTTAAGTATGATTTACGTTTTTTTAAAAACACACACAAAAGAGATTTAACTACTTCAAGTGTTTATTTAACTGCTTAATTTAATTCCTCAAGCTATCTATATGGAAATATGCTATCTCTTCCATTCAAGGTGAGATTTCTTTAAGAAAGAGAGCTTATTGGTCACTGTAGACTTAGATCATGAGACTTCGAAACACTTTGTCAAATGAAGCATATTAAAATAGTATGCTGTGGACTATAAAATGTCATATTTCCCTCTCATAAATGGTTGCTTTACCATGAAATGGAAAAAAAAGATGGATTTGATACATTTTAAATATTGTAGAGGTAATACAGGAAGACAGTAAATACACTATGGGATCAGTATACTTGATTCTAGAATCCATAGAGGAACAATGTTCATTCCATAAGTAATTCCATGTGATCGCAAGATATAGCTAAACAAACAAACAAACAAAAATAGTTCCTCTGTCTTATCAAGTTTCTAGTTTTTATGTTTGAAGAAAAGCTATTGGTAGTATGTCCTAATGTCAGGATTAAAACCAAAAGAAACATAACAGTCCCGAGGGTTTACCAATGTGAAGTCTTGTAATTTTAAAGACATTTTTGTGATTTTTGAGGGTTTCGTTTATTATTTTGATTGGGAATTAGCAACACCCAGACTCATTTGGCAGAAATGGGTTTCTCATCAAGTTCCCAATTGAATAAGGAAACATACACATATTTGAAAATGAAGGGATAGGAAAACATTTGAATTTGTACATTACAAAGATGCACAAGAAAAAGAACAAGAAGTCAGACAGAATTTCCAGTTTCTCCTGCATCTTGAACCCAAGTTATTCCATTTATTGGAATAAGAGAGTGAAAAAAAAATCTAACTCACACAAGTTATTTTGAATAAAGAAACAGAGGGTAGAACTTACTGTGGTTGTTAAAGCAGGGGGATTCGTTCTTCTACATTAACAGCCCATTCCTGACCTCAAAGGAAGAAAGTCCTTTGGAGGCCAAAAAGGGACTGCGCCGGCATAAGTGGGATGGCCAGTGGTGGCCATCCCACTTACGCCGTCCAGGTGGGCTCGGACACCAGCGGGGGGACCTGGACATTGGTCTCCCGGTGCTGCTGTGGCAGTGCCACCCAGGGACGCCAGCTGGGCCTTCCGCTGGCATCCCACTGGCACAAAGCCAGTTGTTCTCTTCTATTTCTTCACACTCAGTGCTATAATAGATCTCTTTGTCTCTATGTGCCAGTTGCTGGAACACTGTATTTAGACTTCTGATTCTATTTCTGTCACCATTCTGTCAACTAA
Organism: Euleptes europaea; assembly: GCF_029931775.1. Classification (NCBI taxonomy): domain Eukaryota; kingdom Metazoa; phylum Chordata; class Lepidosauria; order Squamata; family Sphaerodactylidae; genus Euleptes; species Euleptes europaea. Next base: position 76,623,545 of record NC_079319.1, on the reverse strand, counting down.
GGAGTCCTACTCCTATATTGTATTCCTTTTTTAACACTCAACCTTCCCCCTAGATTGACTGGGAAAAAACTCCTCAACCTGTTCAGATCCAACTGAAATGCTTACGAGGTATCAGAGACAAAGTGCCCCAAGGGAGCTATGTCCTCAAGGTTTCTCTCCATGGACGGCTTGGCGATAAGGTCCTTCGTTGGGCCAAAGTGGAAGGGCAGCAATGGTCTGGAACGACACTGCCCATCAGACATAATGGGAACTTCTATGACGTGGAGATCTGTTTTGACCAAAGTGTCCACACAGTAAGCAACATTTCAGAAATATACTTTTATTTGCTTTGCTGGCTTTAAAATACATCCACACCCTTTGGGCGACAAATAGATTTAATACTTTTCTTGATGTGAATAATCTACTTCAAGATGCAGTGTACATAGGTGCAGGCTTTCCTTCCTTGCTCATCCCCACAATGCAACCTTCCTCATTTGCTTTTTTTAAAAGTGCCAAATATATAATAGACTGTATCATGCCGCATTGTCATCCAAGTTTAGATTTTCCTTGCATTTTTCTTATCTATGCAGTTTGTCAGCTATGTAATTCGATTTGGGTAAAGTAGCTTTAGAATAATAAATGTGTATATAAACACATGAATGCCCAAATCCTTGTTTGAGTTTTTAGCTTCATTGACCCCCATTTGCTAAAAACGCAGCATTTGGATTCTTTTGGAGCAATTTCAAGCACACTCGAGGCTGTGTTTTGTGACTGAAGCAGGCACATTTTTGTTTCTAAACCATGCTGCATGGAGCAGGATTGTTGTGTGTCATTTGCTCTAGTCTAGTGGCATTGAGGCAGATGCCTGCAACCCGTTGAATCATTTGGTTTGTAAGAAATGTGTGTGATAAGAATAAACTCCTTTGTTCCACACTCATTCTGATTCCTGTGGCTGTCACATTTGCTGCGAGTTGTGGGCCTTGTGTGATTGGTGTGGCATTCAAAATCACACAGTGAGTCCATTGTGGACTAAATTACCAAGGTGAATCATGACCGTTCTGAGAGTTGGGTGTGGTCCAGGTGATGAATTCTGTTCAACAGTTGGAGTATTGGAACAAAGTCTTCTGACGTCAGCTCAATGCAAGGGGTTTAGTGCTTGGCGGCACTGGGCAGCGGCAGAGGAAGGGACAGTGTCACTTTCCACAGGATTTGTTTTACACCACTTAGGTAAATCTGAACCCTCAGGTTCTCAGAGTCAAACACAGCTTTTGATCACGCAGTTGACCAAAACCAGAATCAATTCCTTTCTTCAGAACTGAGAGAGTGAGCTCCTTAGCTCCACCCACTCCCTGTCTCTAGGCTTCTCTCAAAGACTAACTCTTTGTTTATCATAGACAGACATACACAGTATGGTGCAGATGCTGGAATGTGGCACTTAGGAAATACCAGAAGCACCTGGGCAGGCTGGTGGGCCTGTAATTGGAATCGTTGTCCAATGCCCAAAACATTGTCACCACACAACTTCTACCTCATACACTAGCTCCACAGCAGCTTGGTGGCACATGCTTGTAAGCCCCTTCCCCTGGGCAGGTCTCTAACTCATGATGACTACAGGCCCCTACATGTGATATGAGTCTTCCAGTATAAATGTGCCATAATCCTGTCTAGTACAAAGCACCAGAAGACCAAAACAAGGATATTTTTGATTAAAATGAAGATTTAAAAGCCCTGACATTTGATGGTCTGAACATTTCCATGGTTTTCAGATTACCTGAAAGAAGTAATAGGTTAAATACTGAGACTAACATATGTTAAAGGTTTAATGACACTCCAAGGTAATGTCTAGGTAGTAATAGGTTAAGTAATAGGTTAAAGTAATAGGTTAAAGAAGTAATAGGTTAAAGAAGTAATAGGTTAAATACTAAGACTAACATACATTAAAGGTTTAATGACACTCCAAGGTAATGTCTAGGTAGGCTGCACCCACCTTCTATGTAGGCTGACCCTTGCCCACCTGCTGCCACCCAAGTTGTGACTATTGTCTTTGAACAGGAGCCATAAAAGTTGATATATGCATTCCCTCTTGCCACTTTCTCTTAACATCCAAAGCTGTCTGTAGAAGAAGAAGAGTTGGTTTTTTATACCCCGCTTTTATCTACCCTTAAGGAGTCTCAAAGCAGCTTACAATCACCTTCCCTTCCCCTCCCCACAGCAGACACCTTGTGAGGTAGGTGGGGCTGAGAGAGGTGTGAGAGAACTGTGACTGGCCCAAGGTCATTCAGCTGGCTTCATGTGAGGGAGTGTCTGGCCTCCTTTAAAAACAAAGATATTCAAAGAAAGGAGGATAGCACAGCTTGGAAAAAAATGGTAGATGGCTGATTGTCCCTTAGCACTAAACACACAAGAAAACACGCACACACATTTACATACTGACAATTGACATAGGCTGTAATAACTTAAAGATCGAAAACTGAGGACTAGAATATACTTAGGCTAGCTGGACTTCTTTGTTTAGGATACTCTGTACTGTGTCGTGTACCTTAATGATACTATTTAAATAAGAGACAAAAGTGAAAGCAATCCTGGAAGAGAAGGGAGGCACATATGATCTGAACAATTTAAAATGGGGGGGGGGAAACCATGCAAAAATACTTCAGAGCTTTGTTGTAGGTCATCATTTTGTGTAGTTTTATTGCAGACTGGCAAGTTAAAGTTGTACCTTAGGGGAGAAGTTCACATGAACAAATTGGAGCTTGCTTCTTTTCATTGTTTGGGAAGTACACGTAGATAGAAATAGGTGAAGTGACATGTAAGGATCTTGGGATTTGTTACCGGAGAAAATACCAGACAGCTAACACGAAGGGTTGAGTTTTGTTTTCATTGGCCATAATAAGGAGATTGGGGTACAGTATAAATAAAGTAAAAAAACAAAACATGCATGCCTGATGTTGAAAGACAGCTTACTTGTAACTAATACATTAGAGAGACTGTTCCAGAATGCTCCATCCTTCCAACAATAATAGCTCTCTAATGTCGGCAAAGTTAGTGTCAGCATGGGTTACCTGCTGCATACAGAAAGTACCGGTCATGTAAGCTAGTTCTTGCCTTGGGGCAAGTCTGACTTGAACGTCCGACCTTTCCAAAATATTTTTTGTTCATTAGTCAGTGTTCTTTGCCCAAGCTTGTTGGTTTCACTTCCTTGCCCCCCGCCTTCACTGTCTTCTTGCATCGCTTGTGTCAGGTTCTAATGCAAGGTGATGGCAAATTGTAAAGTCTAATTTTGATGGTTACCCTGTGTGTAATCTGACAAAGAGTCGAATGTTGGCTATCTTTAAGATGGGTATGTATAATAGCATATAATACACAGGGAGTAGAAGAGGAGAAGTTATCTGTAGACCATGATCAACAAATATGTAGTGAACTTGCAAGAGAAGATTACCTTTGAGATTAGGGAATCAGGAGTATATATTCACTGAGTATTCTCTGAACACTTCATGTTTATGAATGACCACCACAGCACTTTCTAACCTTCCAGTAGAGTTACAACCTTCACACGATTGTAGCTCTTTTATGGGTTGGTGTGGGCTGTTCTCAATATGGATGTGCCCATCTTTAACATAATGAAAAAAGTGATAAATTAAAAATAGTATCAAAAGGCATGTGTTATCAATCAGAAGGCACCCAGGACAATCACACCAGACATACAAATGTCTGTTTCACAGTGATGATGGACATGCTTCTGACTGGGATGGGGTTAAATTCTTTGACCTGTTCCAGAGTTTAGTTGGAAAGCTATATATAAAAAAAACTTACAAAACCAACTTTTAAGGGACCATGGTAGGAAAACAGACCATATCATTAATTTCCTAGATTCTAGAAGATTCTATACTTAACTCATCCCAGATCCCATAATCTGGCTCAATATGGAGTATACTGCAGAATTGGTTAGATGAACTCTGTGGGTCAATATAAGATAAGGCCTGCTCAGAAAGAGCAACTTTTATCCATTTTTATTAGATATTTGATAGGCTGTTATAAATGAAGTAGGTTAGTGGTATATTTATTCTGAATTATACTCTTAACACTGAAGGTTTGAGTTGAGGAACTGGACATGTTAGTTATCAGATGACTAGGAAAAAAGTTGTTCTTGCTGAATACATTTATTTATTTTTATAATCTTGGGCAAGTCACCCTTCCTAGAGTAAACCATTAAAAAGAATACACTGTCCATAAAAATTTAAAAGTGTAATAAAACACAGTAAAATGCTGGTACAGTAAAAGGGGCACTCAAGGGGAATGGGGATTGCGGGTTAATCAACTGTGCCAGGTACACAAGCTTATTGCTGTGCCACACTTCTCAACCAGATGAATATGCAACAACCAGCCCCCCCCCCAACACACACACACTGGGAACACCACGTGGATAGCCCCCATGCCTAGCAGGACTCTCCCCATCCCCTCTCAAGTCACAGGGCAATCTTACACACCAGGCAGACTAATGGGCCAGCATCTCAGAGCCCGTTGGACAAAGTTGACTCTTGACAGCTTGAGACAGGCTGAGAGGGAAGGAGGCACCCAGGGATGATGTCAGCTGGTCAGACATCCAGCAGCAGGTACAGTCAGCAAGCTGACTGGCTGGAGAGGTGGAGTGGGGCACATGTGCCTGAAAACACAGGGTATGGTGGCTAAGGAGGAGGAGCTTGCCCTCTGGCAATACCAGTTAACTGAATAATCTGGATTATCAAATGCTGGATAATAAAGCTTTTACTGTATATCATTTATATGGTGATATAGAGAAGAGGTAACACATTAGTATTTTTTCTTTACTTTCGAAAAATGAAAGAGATTATGTCAGCACACACACACAATGTTCAATGTCTACTAAAAGCAATGATACGATTTTGAAAAACGACAGCTTGGATACAGTCCTGGCCATTTCATATGCCCATAAAGTTCACTGATGCTGATAGGATATATATATATATATATCTCAACCAGAGTTAATATTTATGTGCCAATATGGCAAGGCAAGAATGCAGCAAGAGTACCTAGGTACCATTCTGCTGTACTTAAGGGAAATCCAGGGTGAATAAAAAAGTAACTTTTCAAACATGACATTTAATCCATGCATGTAAATCAAACCGTGGGAGGAATCTATTATTTATTATTAAAAGGGCACCATATTTTTATTATACTGAAAATGTAACCCAAATGCTGTGAAAAATTTAGTGGCTTCTCTTGAAGTTTCAGTGACACTTATCATCCAGTCATTTGAGCTGGTTGGGGGGGGGGTGCTCATTTTAAATTATAGCTACCTAAACAATAAGTTAAAGTTTTGTGGCCTTGGAAAGAGTTAGGGAGAAACGTGTTCAATTTCAATGAAAAATAGGCAAATTTATTTTTAATGTTAGGCTTCCTAAATCCATATCATGGTACAGTTCCTCTGTAATGTTTGGAATGAGATCGGCATGAGAAATATCATTCATATCCCTTGTCATTATTAGTCACACCCACAATTTTCTACCCCGAAGTACTTTCTGAAAGCTACATATATCAGAAACTGATTAACATGACCTAAGGTATTAATTCTTAAAATACGATGACACCAACATTTCCGGAGCTTTCTATTTTCTCTGTGTCAGCATCTGACTAGGAGCTAAGATGCTTTTAATAGCAACACAATGAAATGTTGTTAGTTAAGCTAGAGGGGAGGAAAACTTTTTCAGCTGTTACTACTTTTGTACAAAATTCCAAATGATTACAAAATATGGGTGTAGAAAACTTCCTTGCGACTTAACCTGAACATTTGAAATGCTGTGAAAAAAGTGAGCATATGATAAGGAAGCAACCAGTGACAGAAGAAAGTTTTGAAAATCAGAAACACTTAACTTGTTGTTGAGGTGATGAGCCTCTTCATTAATTTTTTTGGTGAATGGAGGTATTTATCTTACTAAGAACATATATAGTACAGCAAATCCAAAACTACTTGCAATTATCATGAACATTTTCAGCAATACCCACAAAGAAGAAGCTTTCTTTTGGGATGATTTTTTCCCCCAGCCGTCTAAGCAAAAACATGGTCTTACAAAGGTACATAAGTGCTGTCAAATTGCAACTGACTTGTGGTGACCCCAGCAAGGGGCTTTCAAAGCAAGTGACTAAGCAGAGGTTGCTTGCCATTGCCTTCCTCTGAAGAGTCTTCCTTGGTGGTCTCCCACCCAAGTACTGACGCTGCCTAGCTTCTGAGATCTGACTTAACCATGCTGCCTTCCCTCCAAACATGGCATTAGTCCTTCACAGCTACCTTACTTGCCCTCATATTCTACTTCCCTCAATTATGTTAGATCTGGCTATGTAATCCAGTGACATCTTCATGCTTTCCATCACTGATCTTCACTTGCACAAAAACCACGAGCAGCAACGTAAAGAAGAAGACAAAACAGTTGAATATTGACTTCATTAACCCTTGCAATATATATTAATTACAAGTTCCCTCTCTGTCCAAAGGCGTTTGAGACCTAGGGGGAACATATAAATATTACAAATAAATACCTATACTCGATACATGATTTCCCATTGAGTGTGATCTCCCAAGCCATAATCTTGAAAGAGCTGTGGCTCACGAAAGCTCATACCCTATCAGAAAATATTTTTGTTAGTCTTTAAGGTGCTACTGGACTCTTGCCCTTTTCTACTACTGCAGACAGACTAACGCGGCTACCCACTGTGAATTAAAAAATAGTACATTTCTTAATAATTTTTAAAACATATATTTCTTCTTATTATATTACTCCTTCAGACCTGGTCTAAGATTTCATTAGACTGACCTGCTTTTAGTCTAGACAAAACGATTAACATATCAGCGGTACAAAAACTTTACTTTTATTGAATAACAATATAACATTAATATTATAAGCAGATTGACTTCTGAATTACTATTTCTTGCTATAACTCCATTAAGATCTACACTATAGATAACTCCATTAAGGTCTACACTATATTGTACTTTGCTAATCAGTCAATAACTAATACGTATCTGCTCTAGATATTCTAATGCCTAGTTACAAAATTACAATTGTGCATAATCATAGTAAGGCTTCCATTTCCTTTGTAGCTCCCCTAGGGGGTCTTTTGTTCAACAGATGGATCAACTTTGCCATCACTGCATATTCTGCCATTTTCTCTCTCCAACTTTCTATCTCTGGGGTTTCTTCTTGTTTCCACATTGATGCCAAGACGACTCTAGCTGCCGTTATCATATAATTAAAAAGTTCTGTATGGTTTTTCTCCAGTTCTATCAGTACTATTCCCAATACCATTGATTTTGGGTCTAGAGGAAAACAGACTTTTAACACCTGCTATCCAGAATTTCTTGACCTTTTTAAAGGGCCACCAAATATGAAAATAGGTCCCATCAACTGCTTTACATTTCCAACAACAGCTATCCGTGTTTTTATTCATCCTTTTAATATCTTCTGGTGTCAGATACCATCTATAAAACTGTTTATATCAATTCTCTCTCTAGTTGTAACTAGCCGTGAGTTTTACAGATCTTGTCCAAAGGTTCTCCCATTGTTGCATCGTAATCTCTTCCCTAAAGTTCTGCATCCATTGCTATTACACTGTTAATAGCCTGTTTACAAGTTACATGGAATGCGCATACAATCCATGCACAGTGTACATTTGTTGTTTATACATGTATTGAGTAATTCCCCTGTTATATTCAACATATGTATAGCAGTGTGTGTGGTTGAAACCACACATTTATCTAGGTACTGGTTCCTGGTTTTCTTTGTAAAGTGGACACACAGACACACACATATATGCAAGGCGTAGTGCATTCACTGTAACATGGGAACAGGGCTAGTGTTTTGTTTGAATAGGGTCTTTTTTAAATTAAAATTTATTGGATAATAGCAATAACAATAAACAATAACAGCAACTGAAAGAAGCAGAAAAGAAAGAAAGACAATCTTTATGATTTAAAATACAGTATATATACACAATAAGATAACAACAGGATTCCTATGTTACAGCTTATTTCTTTGTCTTCATAGTCATCGTTCCGTCCTGACTGAGCACAATGCATTCCCCTTTCTTGCCCTTATTTATAAAATTCTCTATTTTATTTATAGTTTGTGACCATAACTCATCTAAACTTATTGTATCTTTATTTTTCTGATATGCTGTTAGCTTAATTAAAACATAAATTTCTTTAACTTTAACCAGCCATTCTTCTATCTTTGGAAACGATTTTTTGCTTCCAATGTCTGGCAAAGGTCATTCTAGCAGCAGTTATCATATGTAATCCCATACAAAGTTGATCTTTAGTTAGGTTAGGTACCAGATTTAACAGGAATATCTTGGGTTTACATGGAATATCCATCTCCTCTCCATTCCAACAGCTAAGCATTTCACTATTTCAGACCAAAATGCTATAGCTCTCTCACATTTCCACCACATGTGTATAAAATCTGCTTGTTTTCTATCACAGTACCAACAGCTGTCATTTTCTGATTTATGGATTTTACTGAATAGGGTCTTAGTGAACTCGTGTAACAATAAAAAAGGAACCTATTGTATCAGACTTCATAGTTGGTATTTAAAGTGAGCCATTTCTGAAGGCAGCATGGCACTTGGTCTCAGATATGGAATGGTGCATGCAAGGGAATCCTTCATGTTATCAGAGCCATCAATGGCTTCTCATTAAAAAGTGATGAGTAGAAAACATGTCATGGGAGAGAAGAAAAGATAGCTATATCACACGATCTGTCACCAAAATAAATAATACATAATACATTTGTGTTTGGTAAAAAAGGTAAGTATTTTGTATAGTTCAATTTTTCCCCTGCTACCATCTTCTGACTTTCTGGACATTTTACATCTCTATTTTATATCATGATTATGAGTAATGTTAAGATGAACCTTTTGCAGAGATGTGGTAAATCCTGTGCCTGAAGTACTATATTGCAATAGACTTATATTTCTGTTGCCCCACGTAGGTTAATAAAAAGGCCTTGTGCACGTTAAAATAAGGAATCATTGTTTGAAGGATCTGTATTCCTGGCCTACACTCCAAGTTTTGAATACATGACATAAGAAGCCCATAATATGTTCTGCTAAGAAATCAAACATGACTTAATCACTCTTTTCCCCTTTGTCTTCTCTGTTTCCGTCTTTCTTTTTGACAAGGCCAGGTTGCAAAGCAAACACCCAGATATCAAAGTCTGGAAGAAACTAAGGACACAGATATGAAGAGAATTATTTAGCCAGGCTTAACAGCAGCCATGCCTTGCACTGCAACTCCCTGCTGTCTGTAGGAAAGAACAAAATATTGGCAGCAGATGTGTTGGGGCAATTGGCAACAGATGCAGAGGCTGAAGCACACAGGATACAAAAATTATCTTCCTGCATCTAGGAAGCCAGGAGGTCATATTCTGTGGTGTTTTTGCCCATTTCCCCTCATGCTGTATGGAAATAAACAGGTAATGCTGTTTCAATAGCATATTCCCGATATTGTCCTATCATAACGCAGAAGCAAAATATAGAACTACACATGGTATTTTACACCATGGTGAGGTTTTGCTCTCACACTCCTGTGATCCTGAAATTCGGTACCTTCAGCTGAATCAGGGCCAAGCTAGATGTGGCCTGGGAGATTTGGGAAGAGCCTCTCGGTAGCTTTTCTTTTTCGGTTGTACTGAAATGCAGCCATTGCGATCAGTGACTTTGATTAGAGCAGTGGCAGGGGAAGCTGGCCGCTTTTCTGATCACCATCATCTTTCCAAAGCTGCTTTTCTCCCTAAAGGGAAAAGGCACAGGGACCTCAGATTTCCCTTGCTTGCTTGTTTTGGAAAGCAGCTGAAGGCAAGCTGTGTACCAGAGAGGCATAGGCAAAGCTTTAGCCTTGCTCTTTACGCACACACCTCAGTCTGTGCAACCTCACATGTCTGGCAGAAAGTACAAACAAATCATTTGGTTCTGTCACATCTGCAGGAAAACCACACTGTCTATTGCTGGGGAGGGAGAAAAAGCCTAGCCCTCTCCCCTAGCCCTACTGTAGATAGTGGGTTATCTTCCAGAAACAGGATTTGTGCTTACACAGAATCAAGAAAATCCTTCAAAGATGTTGAGACAGTGCAGTGATTGCAAAGTGGAAATGCTGGGTACAGAAATTCCAAATGGGATGGTGCTGTTTGGTGGGAATATTTGCTTACTGTTTTGGTTGGACAATTTCCCTGCCAGGCACATAACTATTTAGTCAGTCTCTTCCCTTGCTAACCTTTCTAATGGCTTGGACTCTGCCTTGATTTCCATGGCTGCAAGAAGGGAGGATAATTTTTGCCAATCCATCCCTTCTGCAGGGAGACCTACGATCCTCCAAGCTATTGCTGGAGATTGCCTATTCCTCAGTGACAGCATTTAGGGGTGTAATTGGGGCTGTTGTGTGAGGAATCAGCCTACCAATCCCTGTGCCTGCAGAACCGTAGGCAGAATCCAAGCCAATGCCTGGCGACTATCTACCAGGGATAGTAATGGTCAGATCTGAAGGCTTTCAGTCATTACCAAATGTCAGAAATGATTGCAGTTGGATTGGTTATGTTATTCATTTTATTACAGAATGGATGTGAATCTTGCTTGCTTATTATCGGATTGTACATCCCCAAGGCATATTGTATCGATCAATTATTCATTTGATGTGAAAATGACCTATAGAAGGTTTCATACTGTGCTGATGCATTGCACATCCTATGATCTGTAGAATTGAGGCCATGCATATGAGGCATGAGCTATCTTTTCAGCTGGATATGTTGTCTGACAAATGGTGAAAATGCAGTCAATTGCCACACATTGCTGTTGCTATTATATCTATTACATTTCTATGTACAAAGATCTTAATGGTCCTCATCTCATTTATCACCCCCCCTTTTGCCGTCAAGTCACAGCTGACTTATGGGGACCTCGTAGGGTTTTCAAGGCAAGAGACATTCGGAGGTTTGGCTTGCCATTGCCTGCCTCCACGTCACGCCCCTGGTATTCCTTGGAGGTCTCCCATCCAAATACTTGCCAGTGTCAAGGCTGACAATGTGTGACTGGCCAAGGTCACCCACCAAGTTTCCATGGCAGAGTAGAGATTTGAACCTGAGTTTCCCAGATGATGTTGGCAAACTCAGGTTTTTGGACTACGTATTTGACAATAGTATGGACAGTGGAGCTTGGAAAATTGGTGGAAGGAGAGAAGCAATAGATCCGTGTTGGTGAATGTGTGGTCTGTCCCTATGGCTGCATTTTAGGGTGAAAAAACCATGTAGAGAACTAGTAATGGATCTTCAACCTAATGTGTGGTTTGGCCTTTAGTCCTCTTGGTTTCAGTCTGAGAGCTAAATAGGAGAAAATACTTTTCTCCCCTTGAAATCTATGGAATTCAGAAGTACTTGAGGAGCTGGGGGTGGGGGACATGGTTCAACGGTGGAACACCTGCTTTTCAGTGAGTAGACAGTACTGATCTTGATAGACAAAGGTCCATGAAGCTTCAGGTGTCCCCAGAGGCGGATCTACTGTGAAACTAATGAAGCTTAAGCTTCAGGGCCCCCAATCCTGGAGGGGCCCCCAAAGCAACTTTTTTTTAATGAGTGAATTTCTCTACAACATCGATGGAGTTTTTTAGTGATAGAATCATAAGCCAATGGGTTGAAGTACTTAATATTGACTTTAGAATATGCTCTAATCTAATTCCCATTTCACATGGCCTCAAAATGTTCCTGTAATTGGTCAAATTTCAAAATTTTCTTGGGGGCTTGTAGTGCTCGAACCCCCAGCTGAAAGGGTTCACTGAACTCACCAGAATCTATTCATAGCCTACATTTTGGCAGCTGGATCCTCAGATCCTTCATTGGTGCACGGCTTAATAATTCTATAGTTCAGCTCTTAGGCTAGAGCCAACATATCTGTTGTTATATTTCACGTCACTGTGACTGTTTTCTTACTCTTTCCCTTTGTTATAAGAGTCTTCCAATACTGAAAGCAAATTTTTGAGCTGCGTCAGTCCTCTGGTAAAAAGCCAAAAGTCACTAAACAGAGCGTAGTGAAGTTATAGATAATCCAAAGTTGTTTCCTTAGTTCACACCTCTGCCCAACACCCCAGTTTAAAGTTATTGAGTGAAAAAAAGTTTAAAATCAACTTGCTTTTAAAATTGGATCCCACCACCGCGTCTTTCCAGCTGGCCCTTTAAGATGGCGCCAGCTCTTCAGCAGCTCCTGTCAGAGCAACCACTGCCGATTTCTCGGTGGCTATCACTCGGATGACAGGGCTGCCACCGGCTCCCAGTTCCACATCCCCTCTTCTCCCGAGGGGTGCTGTTTGCCGGTTTCCACGGGGGCGGCTTTCATGCCCCCGGACAGCGGTCAGCTGGAGTGTGGCTCCCCACGCTTGTGCTGGTGGAGTCGTCCGACCCCTGAAGGAAGGCCAGTAATTATGACAACCTGTGGTTGCCCTCAATTGTAGGCCTGGTAGAATTGGTCTGTTTTACAGGCCCTGCAGAACTTCTGAAGGTCCCATAGGGTCCTGATGTTACTTGGAAGAACATTCCATCAGGCTGGGGCCAGGGCCTTGTTGGATGTTGCCCTATTGTTGCTGGTTGTGAAGGGGCCCCCATAGCAGTTCAAACTTCAGGGCCCCAAAAATGTAGGTCCGCCACTGGGTGTCCCATGTGGCTGGTACTACAGTGGCTTTGTTCTGAGACGTGGGCCATATCTTTGACCCTCCGGTCATGCCAGGATGTATCTCTGTCTGTCTACCTAGCTTCCCCCAAGCCTCATTTCTAGAAGAAATTTCCAACTCTTTCTAGAACAAATAATCTGACAGCTGCCAGTTTTCAAATTTCACTGTGCATAGCAAAACATGGTAAGCCCCTCTCTGATGGGGATATTATCAAAACAGCCATGTTGTCTGGGAGTAATTCCATTTTTCATGATTTCCCAAACAAGGATAAAATTATTCAACGCATCTCTGAGATGCCACTTAACAGAAATACTGTTAAAGATCGAGTCCAGCGAATGGCAAGTGATGTTAGTCAGCAGCTCACCACGGACTTACAAAAGGCAGCCTTTTACTCCATGTGCTTGGATGAAAGCACAGATATAAATAATCATGCAAGGCTAGCAGTAATTTTGCTTTATGCTATTGGTGACATCATGAGAGAAGAGCTGGTGAAACTGGTGTCTTTGCCTAAAAGAACACAAGGGATAGATATCTACAATGCTGTGATGGAGGCTTTTTTGTCACAAGACATAAGACCAGAAAAAGTGGTTTCAATTACTAGTGATGGGGCACCTTCTATGGTGGGGGCAACATCTGGTTTCATACAATTCTTTGTTAAAGAAACAAAACATCAAGTCATTCAGTTCCATTGCATTATACATCAAGAAGCTCTTTGTGCCAGGGACAGCAGCAAAAAATTTGATGATGTCTTCAAAGATGTCACAAAAATGGTGAATTACATCATGGCTCGTGCTCTGAATTGTCGACAGTTTCAAGCACTTCTTGAGGAGGTTCAGGCACAGTATAATTGTCTACTTATGTACAATAATGTCCAGTGGCTGAGCAGAGGACGAGTCCTGGAGAGATTTGTAGCCTGCTTGGATGAAATTAGGCTGTTTATGAATGAAAAAGGGCAGGAATATCCACAGCTCACTGAAATGGCCTGGCTTACCAACCTCATGTTTTTTACAGATTTTACACAACACTTCAGTGTACTGAACAAACAACTACAAGGCGTAGGGAAAACAGCAGAAAGGATGTTTTGTGATATCAAAACATTTGAGAGAATACTGCAGGTTTTTGAAAGAGACCTTGAAAGTGGGCAGCTGAAATATTTTCCAAAACCAAAAATGCATTTAGAAAATTCTACATTTGCAGACAATCCTACAAGCCATCAGGAAATCTACAAGGAATTTTCTAGTATTGTAGCAGCTGCACAGGTGAATTTTAGCAACAGATTTTTACAGTTCCGTAAGATGGAGACAACCCTGTGTTTTCTTACTTCTCCAGATAAAGCCAAATTTGAAGAACTTGATCTTTCCTGCCTACACTGGTTAGATTTAGAAAATCTGGAAATGGAGCTAATAGAATTTCAAAAAAGTTCTATCTGGAAAAATAAATTCTATGACCTGCGTGAAACACTTGAGAAGATAGAAGGGATGACAAAGGATAGCACAGTTAGTTCTGAAAATGAAATCCTTAAAGTGTGGAATTCTCTGCCAAATAATTTTAAGTCAATGAAAGCACTTGGGATTGCTTTCCTTACTTTGTTTGGATCATCTTATGCTTGTGATCAGCTGTTTTCAGCTTTGAATTATATCAAATCTGACACCAGAAACAGACTAACAGATGACCTGAGTGCTGCATGTGTTGCTCTCAAATTTACAAAGTATGAACCAAGGGTGGACAAATTATCAGCATGCACACAACAGCAAAAATCACATTAATTGTTCAAAAGCATGCCAAATGCAAACTTTTACCTTTCAATAAAAAGTTGTTTGTGTCATTGAAAGCTCTGTTATTGTGTTTTTCTTTTAAGGCAAAAGATGTTAATGTATGAGTTGTTTTTTCTAAACTAAAACCTCAGTATTCAGGTTAAACTGCCGCATTGGCACTCGGCGAGAAATAAGTGGGTTTTGGGTTGCAGTTTGGGCACTCGGTCTCTAAAAGGTTCGCCATCACTGCAATAGATGAATGAGATACTGAACCGATCCCTGCTCACCATTTGTCCTTTGTTGCTGCTGAACATCTATTTCAAGCCCTACTTCGGTTCAGTTAAAGCAGTGATCTTCAGCCTTCCTAAAATGGTTCCAAAGCTCCTGAGTGGCAAGCATGTGACACAAGAAGCCAGCGTGGTGTAGTGGTTAAGAGCGGTGGTTTGGAGCGGTGAAGTCTGAACTGGAGAACCGGGTTTGATTCCCCACTCCCCTCCACACAAGCGGCGGAGGCTAATCTGGTGAACTGGATTTGTTTCCCCACTCCTCCACACGAAGCCAGCTGGGTGACCTTGAGCAAGTCACATTCTCTCAGCTTCACCTACCTCACAGGATATCTGTTGTGGGGAGGGGGAGGGAAGGTGATTGTAAGCCGGTTTGAGTCTCCCTTAAGTGGTAGAGAAAGTCGGCATATAAAAACCAACTCTTCTTCTTCTTCTACAAGCCAAATGAGGAAGAGGGGGAGCTAGGCTTGGCCGATTTCAAGGCCAGGACCAGTAGCAGCAGACCAGGAAACACTAGCTGAGGTACACCAGGAGGTTTACATCAGTCAAGAAGAAGCAATGAAGGGAAACCTTGCCACCACTTACAGGGCAGTCCTAATCAGAGTTGCAGCACCAAGGTCAGTGGGCTTAAAGAGGTCTACTTAAAGTCTACTTAGGACGGCACCATTTGTGATCCCATCTTGCCATCCTGCTGCTCCTCTCAGCATGCATGCAAGGAGAGGCTGGGTGCATGGCACCTTTGCTCTCGCCACATGTGCAGCAGGGCCTTCCAAATGGCAGCAAAAATGGGGGGTGGGGGGAAGAGGCAGCTCTATAAGCTCTATAAATGGCAGCAGGCGGGGCCTCACCCCACAGTGCTTGGAGACCATTTTTCCTGGGACTGATTTGGCTGTTTTGTTAATATTGCATCTCCCTCCCTGGTCGCATTTAGAGCAGCTGATCCAAACTGTGGCAGTGCACAATTGTCTGTTATGCTGACATCTGTATCATGTGCTCATTCTTCTTTTCCTGTGGCGCTATGTGTGAATGCAATCACTAGACTAAGTTTGTGTTTGATCGTATCCATTTTTCTTCATTTCCCCCTTCCATCCTTCCATTGCCTTAGTTTGCATGGTGAGTTTCAAACAGTGATCTGCTTTGTTTAATCTTACACCATGTCATATCCACTGAAATAATATCTGTCTATTTCTTCTCAATCATTAGCATTTGCATTTTACTGATCAAGGATATGATCCCATGGGATGAATTGTCTGCCTTAAATCTTTATTTGAATGCCTGAAAAATCCATCATACTTTTAAAAAATATAATTAGGAACAATTGGCCACAGATTCAGTAATATTGAAATTTGATTGTATTGTTATGCTATATAGGTTTGGGACTTGCTAGATGCCGATCTAATTGAATGGCAGATGTTCAAAAATCACATCTTTATGTGTACTGGGGCTTTGTCATTTTGGGACTGTAAAAGTAATAGGCTCTGTGCAATACTCTCCTAAGTTCAACTCCTGGGGAAAAAAACAAAGAAAGAAAGAAAACATTTATCTCTCTTTTAACTGTGATAAGCCCAAGAGCAAGTTGGACTTCTTACTAGCACTCTCGGTAGAAAAATCCCCAAACTAAACCTGCTAATTTGAAATATTCAAATAGATCTCATTCTCTCTCTTGAGTATTTCTTTGTTGAAATTCTGGGGCATATGGGAGAAGTAAAATATATGACAACAAAACTAATATAAAGCAGTTGATTTCAGAAATATTATCAAGAGATGATTTTAGCTCAATATGTTTTAATTCAATTAAATGCAGCGATTCTCAGTACTGAACAACAAAGACATTAACACGCCTTTATCTTCCGTTCTTGCACAGCTTGTAGAAGCTTCTGACCGTGGACAAACTGAGCATCTCACACAGCCATTTCATGCCTGCTGAATGCAGGTGTTTGTAACGACACAAGAAATAAGGGAAGATAGTAAGAGATGGAAGAAAAATAAAGTAGGGGAGGGACCATAGCTCAGTGGTAGAGCAAAGGCTTTGCATGTACAAAGGAGCATCTCATATCACTTCCTGGCATGGATCTCAGATAGCACTACTCAGAATGACCTCTTCCTGAGGCCAGCACAAGATACTACAGCACACACTTGACTGCCCTCAAAAACATCAGCGTTGCATCCTTACATCCTGTCTCCCAGGAAGTCTTGTAATACAAAATGTGTGATGTGACATTGTAGCTCTACCTCCTGGGGAAGACCAGTATCTAATGACTAAGGTCTTTGAACTGTAGCATCCCTTGGGGGATATGAGGACAGTCCCAGAAAACAGCAGCAGCTAGAACTTCTAGAATGCTGGCCATCTGACAGCAATGCTGATTTTGTGAGCTTAGACAGATCATGAGGGGGAGGGCAGGAAGGGATGAGCCAGTGCTTGGCTCTTGTAGCCCTTTCTTACATGCCCAGGATAATGCTGATTGCCTCTTTGGGGTTAGGAAGGAATTTTCTTCCAGGCCAGATTGGCCAGGGATCCTGGAGGTTTTTTGCCTTCCTCTAGGCAAAGAGCAAGGGTCACTGGGGGAGCAGAGGGAAGTAGTTGTGAATTTCCTGCATTGTGCAGGGGGTTGGACTAGATGACTCTTGAGGTCACTTCAGGCTCTGTGTTTCTATGTTCCTAAGAAAGGACTGAAATCACTTTCCCCCTGTGCCCACTTCTTTCACACACAAATGATTTATTTTATTATTTTAATTAATAGTGTATTGTTTTAATTTGTTTTTCTTATAAACCACTTTGGGAGCCATTATGGCTGAAAGATGATCTGCATATAATATAGCATGTAATAAGTAAATTGCATTGCAATTTCTCCCTCTCTCCAAAAGTGGAAGCCAGTAAAGTGAAATGGAAGCTGGGAAATTTGCATCATGATGATGTCAGGTTGTTCTTTTGTCATGCTAAATGTTATCAGGGAGGAAGGAAGTGGAGGAGGAAACTCAGGGCTGCTACTTTCAGCACCAGACATATCAGTAACGACATCTACATACCATTTCAGTCTAAGACGTACAGAGCTCTTGAGCATCACAGCAGATGGGCATGGCTAGAAAGACCAATGGAATGATTCAGTACATTTCAAACAGAGGATTAGTGATAAGGTACGGAATGTCTTATAATCAATTCTCTCGTTGAAATCATTGCTGTTTTTAGAATTTGATTCAAAGCCTGCACATTCAGGAGCATTTTTTAAAAAGTGTCTTCTACAAAAATAAATGTTGCATGCATGTATACGGGCTTCTCAAATACAACAGTGGAGCATCCTTCCCACCCACCTATCCCCCGCTCATAAAATGTGATCTCTTCTCATGTGCAGAGTTCTGATTGTACCTTGGAGCCACTCTGTCAAGGAAGTTAAGCCCCCCTCTCCTTTTACATATATTTGTTAATATTTGCTCAGAGTCATCTGGAAACTCACTCCTAAACTGTGGCTAGATTAAATTCATTAGATGTAAGTAGCCTAGTACCATGAGCATAACAAGAAGGAGGGGAAGGAATGAATTTAGCAGGGGCAAACGTAAAATGTCAGCTGATCTGGCTTACCTTTCCCACTTTCCCCTCCTTTGAGAAACATAGCTAAACATCTTTGACCTTCATCCCATTTTTATTTGAGATGACAAAGAGTGTTTCAAATACTGCTCTGAAATCAATGAAGAGACCCAGATTGGATTTAGCTGGAGATTGTTGCACATAAAGACAACTTTCTGGGACCCAGTAGCCGGACGAGCTGCATTGCTATATCAAGGGTGTCATTTGTGTGTAATTTACTAATTAATATTTTAACTTTCCCATGGGTTGCTGGTAAAAATGGTAAATCTGGTTTAAATGAGACCTGACACTATCAGCGATTTAACAGCAGCTACTACAGGGTTGGGGAAAGCACTGGCAAACCACCCTGCAAACAAAGTCTGCCTTGGAAACATCGGGATGTGAAGTCACCCCATGGGTCAGGAATGACCCAGTGCTTGCACAGGGGACCTTTACCTTTACCTTTTTACTACAGGGTTATGACATGTTTCAGCTGATGCTTCCTGCTTATTAGTAAGCACTCACAGATCATGCTGGTGAAAAACACGCATCTATATAGAATGGTGTTGCATGTACTTTCAAAATAAATCAGTACTGAAGTGTTTGCCTTCCCTTATCAGTGTTGTGTTACAATTTGTAAGCAGAAAAAAATATCAATATAAATGTTGGAAAATGCTGTTATTACTACTACAAAGAAAGGGTATTCCAAGCTTCGTCGGGTTTCAGTGTGCACATGGCCATGTGCTAGGAGGGGCTGCCTCCATATCATGGACAGCGTCAGTCATCCATCTACTATTTCCTTCCACTCATGGAGAATAGGCAGCTGCTGCTTGCACAAAAATTGCTCCTTTGTCTCTGCTATATATTTCCCATATCGTAAGCAGATGGGATCCTACCAGTTTTTCACTTGATGTCTTCCAGTTCTGCTCCTAACTGCCTACTCCCATATGAACCTACTCGACCACTTCAGACATCTTCAGAGGACATGCTTTGGGTGCCCCCACCATCTGAAGCTAAATGGGTGACAACTCGAGGAAGGTTCTTCTCCTTTGTGACACTGAAACTTTGGAATTCCCTCCTCAGGAAGATTCATCTGTCTCCCTTTGTTGGTGCCTTCCACCAGCGGGAGAAGACTTTTTTTTGTTATATTTGGTGGATCGAGCCCGGTTATGTTTGGGGGATCGAACCCGGTTTTCCAGATTAGAGTCTGCCACTCTTAAACACTACACCATGCTGGCTCTTAGAAGGCTTAGAAGGGTGTTACTCTACCTAGGATGGCATTGTTAGCATTCCAGCTGTGCTTCATCTAGTGTAATTGAAATATAGAATTGCGCCTCAACAGTGCAATCCTAAGAAGAGTTGCATCATTCGAAACCCTTTGACTTCAATGGACTTAGATGGGGATAAGTGTGTTTGAGATTGCACTTTGAGTCTTGTTTATGAATTTGACAAAAAACATGTTAAGTATCAGTTGCCAAAATTGGAACCGATTTATATCCAATACTTGCCCATTCAATATGTTTACTCTTTTAAAATCTCTTAAAATTCAGCAGTCTCCATAAAATCAGAAAAATACACAGCAGATTTTTTTTAAAGAATTTGAGGTAGGAGCCTAGGAGGAGCCCCGTGGCGCAGAGTGGTAAGCTGCAGTACTGCTGTCAAAAGCTCTGCTCACGACCTGAGCTCGATCTTGATAAGGTTGGTTTCAGGTAGCCAGCTCAAGGTTGACTCAGCCTTCCATCCTTCCGAGGTCGGTAAAATGAGTACCCAGCTTGCTGGGGGTAAAGGGAAGATGACTGGGGAAGGCAATGGCAAACCACCCCACAAACAAAGTCTGTCTAGTAAACGTCAGGATGTGACATCACCCCAAGGGTCAGGAATGACCAAGTGCTTGCACAGGGGACCTTTACCTTTTTTATGACTTTGAGGCATTTGATTAAGAATCTCCCACAAAATTGTGTCAGCTCTAAAATAATTTGTGTATTTTTTAAATTAAAAAATGCATTGACCATACTGATGTAGTTCCAAATAGCATATTGCCAATTCTTCTTCTTTTCGCTAGGATGTTCCAGCTAGGAAGGATGGGAAACCTGCGGAGATACTTCTGTTTGAGCTGTTTCTTCTTCGCGGGATTAATACTTGCATTGACCGAGTAGTAGGATGGGGAGCTTTCCCTCTGTGCAATAACAATTTTGACACAGTGGAAGGGAAGTTTAAATGTCCCCTTCTCAGAGGGCACTACAACTCCAAAATTGACCGGTTCAAAAAAATCGAAAATTTGATTTCCTCTGATTTAGATCACTGGCTGTGCAACCTCTATTTTCAGGTTAGTATGGAACAGTTTTAATAATATGTCCTCTTGGTGGCCTTTTAAATGGGTTAGGGTTTTAACTTCAAGGGGGTTATTTATATTTTACGATGCTCGTGTGATCTTATGTATGTGGGTGTTACAACTATTAATGTTAGATTAAGAATTTGTGAACATAAATATGCCATCAGAATGAAGAAGACTCAGATTCCACTTGTGAAACACTTTCTGGAAGCTGGCCACAATGATAAGCAACTGGGATTTTGGGTGATTGACAGTGTGCCAACTCATGTCTCCAACGCAGAACGTAGCCTGCTGAGAAAAGAAACATTTTGGATCTTTCATCTAGGAACTTTGCAACCACAAGGATTTAATGAATCAGTGAATTGGTTATGCTATAATTAAATGTAGTAGTTATATTACACTTTTTTCTTTTTTCCAAGATTTGAACTTACTATGTAATTCTTCTTCTCGGCCTTTTAATGGCGCCACTTTGGCTCTTAACACAACAAATGCTACTGACTTGTTGAATTCAAGGGCTAATAATGCTTTACCCGATGACAAGCAATATTCTTTTAAAACCTGCATTAACACACCGATAATGGGGAGAGTTTGATATACTATTACACCACATGTTCAGCCAAAACTCTGATGAAAGGTCATATCTTTTCACCCTTCCAGTAGGGCAGGGGTCCTCAACATGGTGCCTGTGGGTGCCATGGTGCCCACGGACACTTTTCCTGATGCCCAAGTGTTTTTTAGAGAATGAGAGGTCTAAGTGGGGATCTTGACCAGCAGGGCCATTGGTGATCTGATGGGCTGTGATGATTTTTTTTAAAAAATGTTGTTTGGGTGGCACATGCCAATGTAGTGTTGGTTTTATTCTCTCTCACTCCTCTTTCCCAGTGTATTTCGTAAATTACCTGCACCTGGGCTCCCTCTGTGTATGTGTGGCTCCACTTTGTGCAGAAGCTGTTTTATAGGTGGCTCCGCTTCCTGCAGCAGCCCTTTTGCCTACCACCCTATATCAGAATTCCAAATGTGCCGACAGGCTCAAAAAGGTTGGGGGTCCATGCACTAGGGGCTGGCAACTTGTTTGGTAACTAACAGTGCAAGCCTAAACAGATCTACACCATTCCAAATCCATTTAAAGTCTATGGGTTTAGAAGATTGTAACTCTGCTTCAGATTGAGCTGTAAAGCTCTCTTGAAATTTGTGCAGTGCCTAGATTTAGGAACAATGTAGTATTTAAAACTTGACAATTATTTCCCTATTTGAATTTCAAAGTCAGCTTAGAAGACCCATTGAGCCTTATGGCTATGGGGAATAATTGATTTCCTGGATTCACAAATTGATAGACAGTTGTGTTTTTAAATCATTACACTGCACACTGAGTGCATTTAGGATATGAATTATGAGAATTAAGACAAAACTAATGACTGAGAGCCCCCCTGCAGTGGAAGTTTCCAGAGAATCCAAGATCAACCCTTTTGATTGAAAGTTTGAGAAACATTAGAAGAATAATTTTGCATATGGCTGACCTATTCATATAACAGGGCTTTTCTCTTATCAGATAATTAAACTACCACGGTATTCAGATGAGCAGAAAGAACATGAACCAGTTCTACAGCTTTCTTCAAATGCCCTTGTATATTCAAGCATTACTGAGAAAAATGGAGTTTTAAGGAAAGAGACAACTGGCGGACTACAAGAGGATGGATTGAAATGTCCAAGTCTAACACAGTTTCACTCGAAGAGTTCAATTGGACCACCGCAAGGTTAGTGACCTAATTCTTAATCATGCCTGTATGATCCAGCACATTTGTCAAGTGGAAGAGCAAACTGTCTTCCTTTGTTTGGGTTGTTCTCCTTCCCCTCATTGACACTGGGAAGTTCCATCTTGGTTAGTGAGCAAAAGAGATTATTAAATATGGGATCCCTATCACAGCCAAGTAGGGTTGCCAACCTCCAGGTGGTGTTATAGCTATTGTCAGAAAATTAGTACATCTGTGTGTGTGTGTGTAAAGTGCCGTCAAGTCGCAGCCGACTTATGGCGACCCCTTTTGGGGTTTTCATGGCAAGAGACTAACAGAGGTGGTTTACCAGTGCCTTCCTCTGCACAGCAACCCTGATATTCCTTGGTGGTCTCCCATCCAAATACTAACCAGGGCTGACCCTGCTTAGCTTCTGAGATCTGACGAGATCAGGCTAAATATTAGCCATAGTAGCTGTACTAATTTTCTGACAACCTCCAGGTGGTGGCTGGAGATCTCCTGCTATTACAATTGATCTCCAAGCGATAGAGATCAGTTCACCTGGAGAAATTGGCTCATTATTCGCCATTGAAGCCCCTCCTCTCCCCAAACCCTATCTCCTCAGGCTCCACCCCCAAAATTTCCAGGTATTTCCCAACTTGGAGCTGGGCAACCCCACTGCAAATGTGCCTAGAATGCGGTTTCTTCCTCCAGGAAACATCTCCATTTGCAAAAATGGGTCTGGCCAGGATAATATCTGCTTTGGTTAAAAATTCTTCATTTCTTAATTTATTGGCAAAGGATTTTTTTTTTTGTACTGGATTGCGAAGGGGAGGGGCACCTAGTCCTGAATATCAGCCTTACACACATACGTTGTGCCTTGATGGACTCTAGCGCATTTTTCTCCTAGTCCTACTCCAATAGTGGAAGTAAGCTGGACTTCAATAAAACTGCTGAGAACATTTCATAGAATGCTTGCCTGCACATTCCATGGTTGTTGTTTTCTTCTTCAAGAGATTTACAGACCATCTTTGGTAATTCTGCATTGTAACTAAAAAACACAGTCCACCAGGCAATTCACTGTTTTAAGGTGAATACCTATTAGCAACCCAGACACGTATTGTCAGTAGCAGTAGCAGTAACCCTCAGTTTAATTTATCATGTAGGAATCCTCCTGCCTGTACCTCTTACCTTGTGCCTCTTTCAGATGTCAATGTTATTTTCCTGCTCAACTTATTTTCTCCCCCAAAATTCTATTTAATAATTTGTTTTAAATCTTTTTTTAAAAAAAGCAATCAGATCAAGATACAAGATTTTACATGTTTTACAAGCATTCCATGTTTGCTTAAAAATAGACACACACACTAAGTTGTACTTGAAGCAGAAGGTTCCAGGCCTTATCTGGAGCCCGATTTACTGAAACAGACTGGAGAGGGGGCGTAGCAGGTGGGCAGTAGGGACGGTATGCAATTGGAGGCGAGATCACTGCAGCCATTCCGGAGTCAGGGGAAGGGTCCGTTGCTGCTCCTGGGCTGGCCAATCAGGCTTGGCCATGGCTATTTGAAAGAGCCTATAGGAGCAGCCAGCCTTATTTGGGAGGGGGCTGGCTGAAGGAAGGTGGAAGGGAGTTTTCACTTGGATCCGGCTCTGAGCATAAGAAAGGAGCCAGACAGGCCAACTGAGGTAGTTCGTCACTGGCTTTCGTCCCCATCCTCCCACCCTTTATCATTACATGTTATATTCTTTGTATTGTCACAACTTAGGTAGGTTTTGCATTGGGCTGAATCTATTTTGGGAGGAAAGCAGTTTGCGAGCCCCTTTTCTTTGCTTTAGGGGATCCTAATAGGCTTCTGCGAGGGGCACGAGGGTAAGACAAACCCAGCTCGGGGGCGGTCTGAGTGGCCTCCTCCCAGATGGCAGTGGAATCACCGAGTAGCACATGCCCAGGTAATTCCGATACTGTCATCCCTGGCTGCCCCCAACAGGACTGTTGGGAGCAGGGTTATACATCAGGCCACATTGGGGTCAGCAGATGTTTAGGGGATCCAGCCCATATGCAGTGCCAACGCTTTACAGCTGTTGAAAGTTAATTAAGTTGTGGCCATTTACCTCCAATAAAATTGTGTTTCATGTTAACATGTTAAGACTGGTATGTTAATCAGGCAGAGCCTCCATCACCACTCAGCCCTGGATCAGCAAAGAGTTTTCTCATCTTTCCTCCATAAAATGAGTCCATGAATTTTGAGTTTTAAAAGTGCTGCTGTGGATGCTTAGGGCTGTTTCATAATGTATGCTTCTTTCATGTCTGAGGATGTCTGCTTTACCTGGCTATTGCCACATTTACCTGGCTATTGCCACATTTTTAAATTCTCAAAAATTCTTTCATGTAACTATCAGTTTCTAACATTCTGTCTGTATGTCACGTTCTGAGCTGCCATGCTCAGAGTGTTACGCCAAGCACAGGGGTCCAGGGTCTGGTCCGAGGCCTTAACAAGAGTGCTGCTAAACCCAGTACTGGGAATTGTTTTGAGAATGGAGGAGAAGAAGAGATAAGTTAATGGTTCTCATCTTGCTTTTGTATTGACAGAAGCATTTATGCCCGTGGAGCATGGCTTTCTTGCCTCCCCTCTCCCACTGCAACCCAAAGTGCCCCCCCATGCTGGTCCTGGAGGTCCCCTTCCATCGGAAACTCTTCTTGGGATCCAAGCCAATGTTTTTTTTCCAGTTCTTCGCTACTCTAACCTAGGAAATCAGCTTTGGAAGGGGGAGGGGAACCCAACATACCACAGTTCTCCCTGTTTCAAGTATTCACCCCAGATTTCTACCTTGCCCATAGCATTTCATTCCTACTCTGTTCAGTGAATATTTATAACTCATGTTAGACATTGTATGCACCCTGTGACTAGTACAACACATTTACTTGCAAATTCACATGCACAGAATCATAAGCAATTGCTGCAGCTAACAGATGAGGAGGTGTCTGTGTATGGTTCTGTATAGGAAATCTACTTGGTAGGCTAAGCTGATCCCAGAAGCTTCCAGTCTGCAAAGACTGCCACAGCAGAAATCCTTAAGAATATTTTTTTATATCATTTGTATTTATTTATTTACTTGGAGCCTCCTTTAAAGATATTATTAGCAGTTAATATCCCCTGTGGGTTTGTTTTCTAATATGTATCAGTGCCGTGCTACAGTATGCTGTTTCTGCTGGTGATATGTTGCTAAGAGATTTAATAATGGGCAAACAAACACAACATGTGGTAATCCATTTCAAATTAAAAGTTTATTAAACGCTAGCTTGATGACTTTCTGGCTATTTACAATTAAAGGAGCAAACCTTAGGGAACAAGGGACTGCGTGTTGAAACTTACGGCTTTGCCATTTCCAAGAGAACGAATGCATCTATGATTTGCAGCAAGCTGTTGCCCATTGATAGAGTCTCTAAATACTGTATTTAATCTCATAGGACACAACATAAAACTGTGCTAAAGTGACGCTAATGCTGAGATGCAAGCCAGAAAGCCTAAGACTATTCTAAATAAAGATGGTGCTTCCTCTTAAATCTAGACTCGGTGAGGTATGGTAATGCTGAAGTAAAATATTATCACCATGTGAAATGTTTTGAAATTAGTTGCTTTTAAAAACATAGTTAAGGCTATACTTAGAATATGTTTTGCACCCATTCTCTGCTTGGGGCACTAATATGGATTATTATAATGCTACCTCATTGTAAGGACAAGTTCTAAGAATGTGGAGGAGCAACAGTAGGAGGATTGTCTGGTGGTAAATGTTGAGGGTGGCAGGCACCACGTGATGGGCTAAGGGTTTATGGAGGCTCATCTCATGATGGGCTAAGGGTTTATGGAGAATTTGTTTCCGGTCCCTCAGTCCCCAATTCTAAACTTCAGTTTCATCCCTATATATATTTCCATAATATGATATAATCTACTGAGGTTATTAGTGGCGCAGGATTTATTTTTCTTTATTTGATTTTTCTTTATTTTAAACATTTATAAATCTGCCTTTCTCATGGGCAACTGGAATGGGTTAGTTGCCTAGATAGGATTCTACCACATTGCATGTTATACTTTATGGCGCTTACAGTGCAATCCTAAGGAGAGTTACTCTGGCCTAATCCCATTCATTTCAGTAGGCTTAGACTGGAGGAACTCTGCATAGGATTGCACTGTTTTTTTATCTTTTTTAAAAGATTTTATTTCTTATGAATATAAACAGAACCGAAAAAAGGGGAAAATAAAAGCCATATCACAAACAACAATTACAATTACATCAAAAAAAGGAAAAGGAAAAATAATACATGTGATATAATAAACAATGATGTGATAAACAATAAACAGTATATGATGATAGCAACAATTATGACCAGTAAATTGTGATATAATGATTGTCATTAGATGGTGATTATCATAATTTATCTTAACATAAATCATAAGATAACCTATACAATACTTGATAAAATAGATTTAAAAGCTTGCAATGGTGATTACTATTATACATTTCTAAAAAAAAAAAACCTTTCTGAATAATAAAAATTGAGTTCGCATATTATTATCATCTATCCATGATATATTTCAATCCCCCCCTTTTAACACCTTTTCAAATAGGATTGCACTGTTAATGACCTACAGTTGATGCATTTTTACCCGAAAAGAAGCCTCACTGAATCAAATGATTTATTAGAAAGTAAGTATGCATAGGATTTATCTTCCATATCGGGATGTTGCATGTCCCTTAAATGAACAAATCTTTCACATCCAGTTCAGTATCTTTGTATACTGAGTCATGTTTTCAGGAGTTATTGGATCCCACTGTCTTCTTTTAAAAAGGAATCATATTTGCACTGATATTTTTTTTTATTCTTTGTTTAGCTCCCAATTTGATTTCTTACTTGGCTAGGAGTTGCATGTAACAGAGTTGCAAATGTGGAACAGTTTAATCATTAGATTAATTGACTAGTGTTGAAGGTAAACTTTATTTGATGGAATTGAGCATGAAGGATGCACTGGTAATATAATAGATCTTTGGAGCCATTTTGGTTCTGGCTAGGCACTGTGTTGGGAAGCAAAAAATGAGTTACAGGAAATCATTTGTTTATTGAATGGTAAATCATTTTATGTTCCTTCAGTATCATAAAAAAGGACACTGTTTGTTTTGAAAATATGGTACTGGTATTTGCATTCAAACTTAATACACTAATTGATAGATGAGTTTGTTTGACTGATTGGCTGATACAACTTGCCACTGGGAAATACTTGGTCCTGCATATTCTGTTGATGTTCTGCATGCAGTTCCAGTCTTTTTGCTCCTCTTTCCTCTCCAGACTCATTTACTCATGCTTTCTTATTAGGTATTTTGCCTGCATATGGTACCCATGTGTGTTGAATCGTGTTCATAGCTTTGAACATAAGAAGAGCCTGCTAGATCAGACCAAATGGTCTATCTAGTCCAGGGGTGGGGAACCTTTTTTCTGCCAAGGGCCATTTGGATATTTATAACATCATTCATGGGCCATACAAAATTATCAACTTAAAAATTAGCCTGCTATATTTGGTCAAACATTTAACCAAGAGGCACGACCGGAGACTGCCATGAGTGTCTGCCACGTAGTTTCTCCATGGCCTGGGTGGGAAAGGGTTAACAGTTTCTTGGGCGGTCCTAGCAGCTTCATAGCTAATGACTCTTCTGCAAGGGAGGAAAAGGTTCCTTTTCTAGGAAAAACAAACTCACATCCACCTTGAATAGAGGCTATTCCTGTCTGTGGGAGGAGGCAGATCTCCAGTCTTAGATCCTTCTGAGCTAGAGATCTGCCAGGATCCATGAAGGACCAGACCAAATGATTTCGTGGGCCTTATACGGCCCCCGGGCCTGACTTTCCCCACCCCTGATCTAGTCCAACACACTGCTTCACACGGCAGACAACCAGTTGCCCTGGAGGGCCAAACAAACAGGGCATAGAGGCAGAGGCCTCCCAGCAATTGTATTCAGAGGTAGTGTTGCCAACTCTGGGAAATTCCTGGAGATTTGGGACTGGAGCCTGGGGAAGGACATCAGCGGGGTATAAAGCCATAGACCCCAACCTCCAAAAGCAGCCATTTTCTCCAGGGGAACTGATCTCTGTAGTAAGGATAGCAGTTGTAATTCCAGGAGATCTCCGTGCCCCACCTGGAAGTTGGCAATTCAGTTGAGGGGTTTTGCTCGCACTCTAGTTGGAGGCTCCCTTCATTCATCATGGCTAGTAGCCACTGATGGAGCTCTCCTCCATGAATCTGTATGACCTAAGCTTCTTGAGCCAACACGAGAGGTGGCAGTAGTGCCCCAAAATTCAGGGGACCTTGGCCATCCTGGAGAATAGGGCTGTTGAAAAATTTTTTGGGTATAGTTCGGATTTGGCCGAATTCAGCCCGTCTGGATTCAGGATATGCTGAAGTCCAAACTCCCCCGCTTCGGGTCCGTGCAATTCAGCGTGAGTTCAAAGTTCGGGAAAAACATTCGGCCGAATAAAGCCATTAAAAACACAACCACGCCTTTCCGTGGCTCCAGGGGGGCATTTTTGGGGGTAGAGGTCCCAAACTTTCAGCAAAGCTTCAAAGGACCCTTCTTGCAAGACCCCCCAAGTTTTGTAAAGATTGGGTCAGGGGGGCTGAGATATGGGCCCCGAAAGGGGTCCCCCACATTTAATGTGCATCTCTGAGCAGAGCTTGCCGCCCACGCACAAAGCTCCCAGCCCCGACAAACAGCTGAGAGCAAGGGCGGGGCAGGTGCTAAGAAGTTTGCAAAGCAACACAACTGCAAAGCAACACAACTGCAAAGCAACACCCACAACTGCAAAGCAACACCTTTGCAACCATGCAAAGCAACATCTGACACCTGGGAGTTTGCAAACCATGGAAAGGGACAGAGACAGCTAGCTATGCATAATGAGCAGGAGGGGGTGGAATTTCCCCTTTTGCATCAGACCCGGGACCAGGCAAATGCATTCTTTAAGTAACCATTTGAAAACCAGTTTTGAGCATGCATCAAAATAGACCTAACCGATCTTATGAATGAGGGAAAACCTGAGGACACACAACTGAAGCCCCCCCTCAAACCAGGGAGAGAGAGACTCGAGGGGGCACATACACCCCAGGCAGAACGGACGAAAGCCCCCTTTGGCTTCCCCCCCAACCACAGAAACTGCTCCCTCCCCACGCACACACAGACTCTGCTTCCCCCCCCACACACACACAGGAGAAAAATTATAGATTAAAGCCCCCAAAGGGGTCTTACTGTGGCTGTCTTCTGTTCCATCAGGAGGGGCTGGGAGGACTGGGTAATCCAATATGATTCCATTTAAGCACGGAAGGTTTTGCCGCTCTGGAGATGCATACAGTATCGGGTGATCCATTCATCCCAATAGGGAAATGGGAAAGCCCATATCTCGGGACCCCCTGACCCAATGTTTACAAAACTTGGGGGAGTCTCTTACAAAGGCTCATCTGAAGCTATGCTGAATGTTTGGGGGTTGCACCCCCAAAAATGCACCCCCTGCAGCCACGGAAAGAGAAAAGAGGGAGCCCATATTTCTGCCCCCACTGAACCCATCTTTACAAAACTTGGGGGTTTCTTAAGAAGGCTCGTCTGAAGCTATGCTGAAAGTTTGGGGGCTGCACCCCCAAAAAAGCGCCCCCTGCAGCCATGGAAATGGAAAAGGGGGAGGGAAAAGGGGTGGAGCCCATATCTCGGGACCCCCTGACCCAATGTTTACAAAACTTGGGGGGTCTCTTAAGAAGGCTCGTCTGAAGCTCCGCTGAAAGTTTGGGGTCTCTACCCCCAAAAATGCGCCCCTGCAGCCACTGAAAGGAGCGAATGTGCACAAGCACCCCCCATGAGGATTTCTCTCACTCTCTCTCTCTCCCCGGCCCAGCCGCGCAGCAGCTGATTCCTCCAGTACTCAATCCTGACTGATTGGCCAGAAGAAGACCCAGCTTGGCCACCGATTGGCCGGGGGAGGAGAATGCTGCTTACTGACGGTTATGCTGCTTACTGACGCCCCTAATTTGCAGAATTTATTAGTGAACTCCCGAACTCGCTGAATTCGGCTCCCCCGGTTTCCCGCCATTTTTGAGTTCGGTTCGTCCCGAACTAAAAACCGCCAAATCAGGGGAAATTCGGCTGTTTTTCAGTTCAGGCCGAACCGAATCGACAGCCCTACTGGAGACCCGTAGAGCCTGACATCATGTGATTTGCTTTGTGTTTGGGTTGCATCTGGGTAGCGTGAGGTGGCAGAGGGGATCTTTTCCTGGGGTCTTGTGGTGGTTGTTGCCCTGACCTGGATGGCCCAGGCTAGCCTGATCTCTTCAGTTCTCAGAAGCTAAGCAGGGTCAGCCCTGGTTAGTATTTGGATGGGAGACCACCAAGTAATACCAGCGTTGCTATGCAGAGGAAGGCACTGGCAAACCACCTCTGTTAGTCTCTTGCCATGAAAACTCCCAAAATGGGTTGCCATAAGTCAGCTGCTACTTGATGGCACTTTACACACACACACACATGGTGGTTCTCAGCAGCCCTCACTGATTCAAGTACTGGAAGGGGATGTTTGGAGAGAAAAGGTGCCTGTGTTTGTCTTGGACACTTCCCATTTTACATGCTGCAATACCTGATAGGGAGAGCAGGAAATTTCCATTTAACCATGTGCAGAAATATAAAATACACGCGTAATTTATCAAGAGCACATAAGAGATCATATTTAAAAGCAACCAGTTCTAATTACCCCAGTAAATGATTTTTAAAAACCTGCCATCAACTTTCATGAGATCAGGGTAGTGCTAATTACCTACTTCTTATCAAGATGCAATGAATACTGAAGGCAGAATTCAGTATAGGCCCTAGCAGCAGATGCCATGGTTGTGAAAAAGGCATTGACAGCTCATTCACACTTACAAGTTCCTGTTAGCTGAAAAAACCTCCTACCTCTGAAAGGTAATATGATATTTGGAAAGGTTGCCCCCAACATTTTATTTTGTATGTGTTATCTAGCCTGACCACTGTTTGATCTCTGATTCAAATTCTATAAGGTGCTGATTTTATATTCATCATGAAATAAACAACATTAATTTCAGTAGCATTTCTGAGTCATTACTTCCTTTTTAAATATGAGAGAACATTTATACTCAATTAATTTATAAACAAACAGTAATGGTGTGTATGCGTGTGTGTGTGGGGGATGAACCAGGGAGTAATTTAATAGTAGTTGATTTTTCAGATTGTACTAGGCTCATACATACTGCTCTTGGCCAATAAACTAGCAGAAGCATCTACAAAGCAACATTATATACGAAGAAAATGCACATGTTCGTTTTGGTAGAAAACAATATTGGACTGGAGATGATGAACAGGGCCAGTGGGAATACAGAGCCTTTGTATTGCATGGACCCATTGTAGGAACAGAGTTAGTGGTGTGACTTATGAGGGCCCATGAGAGGGGCTCTAATTGAAAGTCAGGGGTTTGGGTGTGTGGATTTTATTAAGAGTAGCACCTCACCTTTCCCCCAGTAAGTCAAGCACTAGCAAATGGGCTTGCTATGGTGCACAAACACTTCTATGTCTGTTTCAATGGGAGCACATTGGGGGCTGGTGTAGCATAGTGTTAGGGTTAGAGGGAATGCATTGGATATACCTGAAAAAATACTGCATTGGTATTTTTGGGTATATTTGAGGTCTCCTAC
The DNA here is from genome assembly GCF_029931775.1 of Euleptes europaea. Taxonomy (NCBI): domain Eukaryota; kingdom Metazoa; phylum Chordata; class Lepidosauria; order Squamata; family Sphaerodactylidae; genus Euleptes; species Euleptes europaea. The sequence goes on along the minus strand of NC_079319.1, from coordinate 76,591,458 downwards.
ATATATCTGGGATTTTTCAGGAATCTGAAAAAAATTGTCCTGAAAAATCCCCAAAATATTTTGGATTTACCAGGAAGATTGGGAGCCAGAATTTGCATTCTCCCGGGGACTGTTCTCCCCTGCTTTTGTTTTTGCATCTCAGAGGAGTTCTATGGGCTTGCCAGACTGCTTCTGTCAGTTTCAGCATTCTTTGTCCGTTTCAAGAGGTTTTTTTCCCCATTGCAAGAGTTGCTTTGTGTTCCTTTCATGGTTTTTACAGTGTTGCTCACTGCTCAGTGCTTGGATTGGTTCTTCTCTGGTGTGACATTAGTCCCATTAAGCCTGCACTGCCACAGTGGCACTAGATTCTGCTGGGCATTCTGTACTTTGCCATTTGTTCTGTTGTGCTTGTAACACCCCCCATCCCTTGTTTGGATTTGTTCTGCTGTGATCCTCCAGTTTGAAATAGGAAAGTCAGGAGACATTCTGTTCCTCTGCAGCTTAGCAATCAGTTTCAAAACCTCCCTATAGATGCTGAGCCTGGATCACTGGAACAAAGGGTCAGTGCCCAGTCCTCTCTGGTCTCTCAGGTCCCTGTGGAGGACAGGACTCAAACTTCTGCTTCCCAGTGTAGGAATAGGCGAGTGTTGGTTATTGGGGATTCCCTACTGAGAGGGGTAGAGGGTAAAGTGTGTCGACCGGACTTGTCTCAAGAGGTGTGTTGTCTGCCGGGAGTGCATATCCAGGATGTGACGGAAAGTCTGGATAGAATTGTTAGACCCACGAATCATTATCCCTCCCTTCTTATTCATGTGGGAAAAAACGATACTGCCCGGCACAGCCCAGAAAGTATTAAAAGGGACTATACAGCTTTGGGTAAAAAGGTGAAGGAACTGGGAGCACAGGTTATGTTTTCGTCGGTTCTTCCTGTAGTAGGCCGTGGGTTGGGAAGGGAACGAAAAATTCTGGAAATTAATGAGTGGCCGCGTCGATGGTGTCACCAGGAAAGGTTTGGTTTTTTGGACCATGGCTTACGCTACCTGGATAATGCTTTTCTGTCCAGAGATGGCTTGCACCTCACAAAGGTAGGTAAAAATGTGTTTGGCCACAGCCTTGCAAGCCTGATAAGGAGGGCTTTAAATTAAATCTTCCGGGGGAGCGAGACATCAGTTTAAAGCCTCAAGTGAGGACAATAACTGCAAATATAGATATGAATGATCTGCAGAGGGTAGCACATACGCAAGGTAAGACCGTTCAAAAACTTAATAATGGGAGGGAAACAATCTTAAATAGGCTGCCAAGAAGAAGGACCTGTGGTCTAAGGTGTCTCTACACTAATGCACAGAGCATGGGAAATAAGCAAGATGAACTAGAACTTTTAATAGTACAAAGCAAATATGATATAATAGGCATTACAGAAGCCTGGTGGGATGAGTGTCATGACTGGAATGTATTAATTGAAGGGTCTAACCTATTTCGGAGAAATAGACCAAACCGGAAGGGGGGAGAAGTAGCATTATACGTTAGGGATGATTACACCTGCGAGGAGATCCAGGACTTAAACACTAGAACCCAGCTTGAAACCATCTGGGTAAAAATTAAGGGGGAGAAAAATAGTGATGTTATTGTGGGGGTCTATTATAGACCCCCAAGCCAGACTGAAGAGTTAGATGATGCTTTCCTGGAACAGATGTCCAAACGTTCAAAAAAGAAAGATGTAGTAGTAATGGGAGATTTCAATTATCCTGACGTCTGTTGGAATGCTAACTCTGCCAAAACCACTAGGTCTGACAAATGCCTCACTTCCCTTGCAGACAGCTTCATAGTCCAAAAAGTGGAAGAAGCGACAAGGAGAACAGCCATTTTGGATCTGATCTTAACCAATAATGATGACTTGGTTTATGGGATAGAAGGAGTGGAATCTTTGGGTGGGAGTGACCATGTTCTCCTGGAGTTTGTTATACAGCAGAAAGGAGAAGCAAGAAAGTCAAACATGTATTTTAGACTTTAAGAAAGCTGATTTCAATACATTTAGGGAACTACTGGGTGTGATCCCATGGGTGAGAATATTGAATGAGAAGGGAGTACATGAAGGATGGGAAATTCTAAAAAGGGAGATATTGAAGGTGCAATTTCAATCAGTTCCCACGAGAAGAAAAAAGGTAGAGGTTTGAAGAAACCAGGGTGGATGTCTAAAGAACTTTTGGTTGAGATAGGATTTAAGAAGGGCATGTACAAGAAGTGGAAAAAGGGAGAAATCAACAAAGAGGAATTCAAATAAGTAGCCGGCACATGTAGGGAGAAAGTCAGGAAGGCTAAAGTGCAGAATGAGCTCCAGCTAGCCAGGGAAGTTAAAAACAACAAAAAAGGGTTTTTGGTTATGTCCATAACAAAAGGAAGATCAAGGTAACAATCGGGTCATTGCGTGGAGAGGACGGTGAATTATTAACAGGGGAGGCAGAAAAGGCAGAATTACTTAACTCCTTTTTTTTGTATCAGTCTTCTCCCAAAAGGGGAATAGTGCTCAACCTGAGAATAATGGAGCAGAGGACACAATAGAGGAATTACAGCATAGTATAGACACTGAGATAGTGCGGGAATACCTGGCTACTCTCAATGAATTCAAGTCTCCGGGGCCGGACGAACTGCATCCAAGGGTGTTAAAAGTGATTTCAGAACCACTGGCAATAATCTTTGAGAATTCATGGAGAACAGGAGAGGTTCCAGCAGACTGGAGGAGGGCTAATGTGGTCCCCATCTTTAAAAAGAGGGGGGAAGAAATCCCAAACAATTATCACCCAGTCAGCCTGACATCAATACCAGGTAAAATACTAGAACTGATAATTAAACAGATGGTCTGTAAGCACTTAGAAAGAAATGCCGTGATCACTGACAGTCAACATGGGTTTCTCAAAAACAGGTCATGCCATACTAATCTCATATCTTTTTTTGAAAGAGTGACAAGTATGGTAGATGAAGGGAATGCTGTAGATGTAGTGTACCTTGATTTCAGTAAAGCCTTTGATAAAGTCCCCCATGAACTTCTTGAAACAAAGCTAGTAAAATGTGGGCTGGACACTGCTACTGTTCGGTAGATTGGTAATTGGTTGACCAACTGAACCCAAAGGGTGCTCATTAATGGCACAACTTCATCCTGGAGAGGAGTGACCAGTGGGGTGCCACAGGGGTCTGTCCTAGGACCCCTACTATTTAATATTTTTTTAAATGACTTGGATGATGGGATAGAGAGCATGCTAATCAAATTTGCAGATGACACCAAGTTAGGATGGGTAGATTATACCCCGGAGGATAGGGTCAGAGTTCAGAATGACCTTGATAGACTGGAGAACTGGGCCATAAGAAATAAAATGGATTTCAATAGGGAGAAGTGTAAGGTACTTCACTGAGGCAGAATCAACATAAGGCACAGGTACAGGATGAGAGAGAGTTGGCTTGACTACAGTACATGTGAAAGAGATCTGGGAGTCTTAGTGGACCACAAACTAAACATGAGTCAACAGTGTGATATGGCGGCTAAGAAGGCCAATGCAATTCTGGGCTGCATCAATAGGAGTATTGTGTCTAGATCAAGGGAAGTAATACTACCACTGTATTGGTCAGACCTCACTTGGAATACTGTGTCCAGTTTTGGGCTCCACAATTTAAGAAAGATGTTGACAAGTTGGAGCATGTCCAGAGGAGGGCGACCAGAATGGTCAAAGGTCGATAGCTATCTGAAGCTTCCGGTTCCGGTGCAGAGATAAGCCACGCATCTTCGCAGCTCAGATAAGATATTTTAACTTTTATAAACATTTTAATGCCCAAGAGGGAAACTACTTTTAACCTTGAGTTCGCTGGATGGGAGAGCCTGCCGTGCTAAAGGCTGATTTTAATTTATCTGACATGCCTCTTACCAGGAAGAGGAATAGAGAATGTTTAACCGATGACTCACCTGGTTCCCCTCCACTGAAAGGATATAAGCAATTAAAGATAAAGGATTTTTTCACAAATGACCTTGAGGTGGACTGTGATTTTCTTATTCCATGCTCGGTCAACAATTACGAGTTGTTAGAACAACAGGATAATTTACAACCTTCCACCCCGCAATTACAGCTGCCGACCGACAATCACTCTCAGCCAGATTCTGATGCAACGTTTGGTATTACTCATCCTCAAGAGGCTCCTCCTCACTTTAGAGACTTTGATATTGATTCTGTTAGTAACCTCTCCAAAGCTGAACTAGTGAAACTAATTGCTGATTACAGCATATTAACCGCCCGAACGACAAATAACATATTTGAGCATTTAAACAAAATATCTTGCAGGCTACAATCACTTGAAGAGCTACTAGCAAACAAAGATACTCTCTCTGGCTCGAGTAAAGCTTCCAAGGAATACGGAGACGACTGTATCCCAGGGTCAACACATCCATCACTTCCTAGGAACTGTTCCACCGCCCAAAATGCGAATGTCTCTGAACATGTCACATTTTCCTCCAGGAGAGTTCTGTTGAACAACAAAATTGTATTAACAATAGCCAAATTGCCTGTCAACTTTGCCAGATGGGAGAGCAGAAGATCCATCCTCCTCTCTTTGGCTTCCCTGTTGAGAATTGACATAAAATATATTGATTTGGTTGCTGTGGATAATCTCCCCCATTCTCCAATGGGGAAAAGACTAATTTTGACCTTTAAAAAGCACTTCATTCCTGATCAACTTCTGAGGCGTAGACGGTTTTTACTAAACTTCAAGATTCAGCTCACGAGAGTGTTCTCTGACCCAGTTATTATGCCACTTATAAAAAAGAACTCTATGAAGGAGACTCCTATTCTTCCCAGTACACTAAAGTTACCAGTGGGCGTGCCTAGTGTTATTCCATCTGAGGCAGGCAAAATGGACTTCTTAATTGACTCCTTTATTCCCTCACAAATTCCTCTTAGAGAGCCTCTACTTCCCAAGATGGACCTTCTGTCGAGGAACAATTGTGAGGCAACGAATGATGCTGCTTCACCGCTGGACTGTGCTTCCCTTGAAGACTCTTTTCTCCTCTCATTTGATAAATTGCCTCCCTTGGAACAACAGGAAGTTATTAGAAAACTGGAAAGTACAGTCCATCGTCTTCAGGCACATAAAATTTCTACATCTGCATCTACCCCCGCCACTCCTTCGGGGTCCTGCCCACCTGCTGGTCCTGCCCTCCAGTCCCAAGATTCCTCGACTTCTACCAGCATTGGAAGGATGTTCTCTCCCTCCCAGACTATAAACATTCCAGTGGCCTCGGAATTAGTAAAAGATTCAGCTTTACCTGTCTGCCCTCCAAAATCTAATGGGTGTATCTTCAAAGACACTCACAAGAGGCTGGACCTAATTGAAGAATCAGACTGACTAGCCTCAAAGAGCCCTGTTAGAGATGTCCAAATGATGTCCTGGAATATTTCTGGCTGGAACAACAAAAAGCTTGATTTTGATTTTATCAATTATATTAGGAACTTCGACTGCATCTGCTTCCAGGAAACCTGGATGACAGAAAATTTTACTGTTAACGGTTATCATTCTTTTCCTCTACCAGCATATAAAGACAACCCAAAGGGTCGGGGTAAAGCTGGCCTAGCCATTTTAATTAAACAAAGTATTTTCCCTAGGGTTGTGTCACTGGGCTCCTGTAAATGTATTGCTCAAGCTGTTTTAATTTCTGATATTGAGCCTCGCTTTATTTTAATCAATATTTATCTTCCCTCTACCGATAATGACAATTCACTAGATACAAACTGGTTACTCCTTACCAATTTCGTCTCGAAAATCTCTCAAGATTTTCCAATGATCTTTTAGGAGATTTTAATGCTCGGATAGGCCACGATACTCGGAAATGGGCACTTTCTATAGATCTAGATGATATAGAGCCTTCACCTCTGCAGCTGGGCTTGCCTCGCCATTCCCATGATTCCTGTTTTAACAAAGCGGGCTGCAAATTAATTGAATTTTGTATTGAACTTGATTTGATTACCTTAAATGGTCTCTGCCGATTTCCAGCATCCCAGTATTTTACATTTAGTACGGGGCTAGGGAGGAGTGTGATTGACTATGGAATTTGTTCCTCTAGATATTTATCCTTAGTCAACGATGTCTACATAGACTTCCGTACTGAAAGTGATCACCTCCCGGTCTTATTCTCCTGGCGATGCCCGTCTGAAAATTCTTCCCCACAAGAACCTCTATCTGCACTGCAGGCCATTACGAACTTGAAAAGAATTAAATGGTCTGACTCTATGAGAATTTCCTCTTCCACTCTTCTCCATTCTAAAGAATTGTTGGCCCAGAAATCATCAATCTTGAACTCTGACTCGCATATGGAGATATTATCAGCTTTCTCCCAAATTGAAAAGCACTGCTTTGCATTGGCTGAACCACTTCAGACTAATTCTATCAAGTCTGGATCATGGTTCGACAAAGAATGCCTAGCACATAAAAGATCCCTAAGAACCCTGTTTAGGAAAGCTAGAATGAAGAATCCCTGTGTCAGCTACGAAGATTGCTTTACATACAAAAGGTTGTACTTAAACCTAGTTACTAAAAAGAAGAAATTCTTCTTTCAACATAGATGGTCACATTTGCTTTCATCTCTTAAGTCTAGAAACAGTAAAACCTTTTGGAAGGCTATTGCAACCCCAGCTTCCTACAACTCTCTTCCCGATGTCAGTATCCCTCCCCATGTTTGGGTAGAACATTTTCCCAAGTTTTTCAATTCTCACACTAACCATGTGTTTAGTTCTGATGAATCTATGCCTTTAACTTACCCTAGATGGCCAGCTGTAGATGTCGAGGAAATTCTTGAATTAATAGGTAATCTGAAGCCAGGCAAAGCCCCAGGTCCTGATGGTCTCCCGGCCGAATTGTTTAAGGCATCTCCTGATTGGTGGGCTCCACTCCTTGCCAAACTATTCACATCTATTGACCTGTATGGCATATTGCCAAACTCCTGGCTAAATTCAATAATAATTCCTATTTTTAAAAAGGGTGATCCAACTCTGCCTGATAACTTCCGTCCCATCAGTCTTCTTCCAGTCTTGGGTAAACTGTACGCGAAACATCTAGAACAGCAACTCCTTAGCTGGGTAAAGGAAAATGCAATAATAGGCCCAGAGCAAATCGGCTTCTCCAAAAACAAATCAACGTTGGACCACTGCCTGGTTCTGGCCACAATTGCAGAAAAGTACATGAAAATGGGTTGCAAGAAACTCTTTGTCGCTTTTATTGACCTAAAATCTGCCTTCGACTCCATTATCAGAGATAAACTCTGGTCTAAGCTGTCTAGTATGGGAATTGACCCTCGCCTTTTATTCCTTTAAAAAAAACTTCACTCATCCACAACATGCCAAGTAAAATATTCTTCAAACGGTGGCCTTACTGATAAGATCCCATTTAATAAGGGTGTGAAACAAGGTTGTATACTTGCTCCCCTTCTTTTTAATCTGTTTCTGTCAGACCTGGCTTGTTCTTTAGAACCTATTAATGGATACCCTCCTAAATTGGGAGGCAAAGCCGTTCCTATTCTTTTATATGCCGATGACACCGCTATTTTATCCTACTCTAAAATCGGACTCAAACGCTACTTAAGTGCGTTTGAGGAATACTGTCATCTAAATCTTCTTAAAATTAATTACTCTAAGACTAATGTGGTTTTTTCAAAAAAATGGTCGCCCACCAGCTGGCGTATTGGTCAGGCCAAAATCCAACAGGTGAAGAGTTTTAAATATCTCGGCATTACTTTTAATTATAACCTTAAATGGGCTGTTCGTAGATCCAGGATTACCAAACTTGGGAGAATCTCTTCAAACCAACTGATGTCCTTCTTTCTTTATAAGGGTAACCAGTATGTCCCCGCCGCAGTTAAGGTATTCAACTCCAAAATCTTACCCCAGATTCTGTACGGTGTACCTATCTGGGCAAATGCGTTCAATCGGGACTTAGAATCCATTCAAGCTAACTTTTTTAGAAAAATGCTTGGTCTCCCTCGCTGTGTCTCTTATTATGCTATTATCTCTGAACTTGGTCAAAGCTTGTGTGAAACCAAGGCATGGCTGCTAACCATTCGTTATTGGCTTAAACTGTTTTTTAGAACAGAGTGTGGTTCTCTGATGTCTCTGCTGCTAAAAGAACTTCATAATACCTCCTGGGATTGTTTAATTCTGTCTAAAATAAGATCATCTGGAATCTCTGTGGAAGACCTGGTTTTAACTAGTGCGGCCCACATTTTTAAAATTGTTAAACAGCGTTTCTTGGATATGGAGCGTCAGACGTTACTCCCCACTCAGACGTTACTCCCACGTCAGACGTTACTCCCCTTGGTCTGCTCTCCAGCAATGTTGGGCCTCAAGAATTTAACCAACAATATTCCCCATTATTTTCATACCCTGGACATCCCACCCCTCCGCAGAGCCTTTTCTCTTGCTAGGGTTAATGCCTTTCCTTCAAGGATGTTATATGGAAGGTATCAACAAATACCAATCCAGGATAGGACTTGTCCCTGTGATAGCTATTCCCTGGACTCAATTGATCATATTCTGTTGGTCTGCCCCTTATATGAAACACCCCGTGGGAAATGGTTAAAAAATTGGCTTCTTTCCAAATATCACCTATCTACCCAAGCAAAACGTCAATTTTTATTAAACGATTCCAATCCGGAGGTTACCTTAGATGTTGCCAATTTTCTAGTGGAGGTGATGAAAGTTCAAAAAGCCCAAAGTTTGTAATTTCTACTTTTGGAATTTACTGGCCTATGTTTTTATCTTAATGACTGCATATTTTATGTACCTTTGTAACAATTGTAATATTACTTATGCCATTAAAGGTTTTTCAAGTTCATGGTCAAAGGTCTGGAATGCATGCCCTATGAGGAGAGACTTAGGGAGTTGGGTTTATTTAGTTTGGAGAAGAGAAGGTTGAGGGGAGACATGCTAGCCATGTTTAAATATTTGAAGGGATGTCATGTTGATGAGGGAACTAGTTTGTTCTCTGTTGCTTCAGAGACTAGGACACGGATTAATGGATTTAAACTAAGAGAAAAGCGATTCCACCTAAGCATTAGGAAGAACTTCCTGACGGTGAGGGCTGTTCGATGGTGGAATGCACTGCCTTGGAGGGTGGTGGAGTCCCCATCTTTGGAGGTCTTTAAGCAGAGGCTGGATGGCCATCTGTTGGGAGTGCTTTGATTGTGGGATCCTGCATGGTGGGGGGAGGGTTGGGGTCACTGGGGATGTGGTGGGGAGGTAGTTATTAATTTCCTGCATTGTGCAGAGGGTTGGACTAGATGACCCTGGTGGTCCCTTCTAACTCTATGATTCTATGATATTAGTCCTGTTGAGCTTGCACTGCCAGAGTGCTGCCGGGTTCTGCTGGGCATTCTGTAAATTGCCACTAGGGCTGTCAATTCGGTTTGCCCCGAACCAAAGAAAAGCCGAATTTCCCCCGATTTGGCGGTTTTCAGTTCGGATGGAACTGAATTTTAAAAAGGCAGAAAAACAATGAGCCGAATTCGGCGAGTTCCAGCGATCACCAAACAAATTCAGCAAATTTGGGGGCTCCGAATCAGCAGCATAACCGTCAGTTAGTAAGCAACTAGCAGCATTCTCCCGCGGCCAATGGTGGCCAAGCAGGGTCTTCTTCTGGCCAGTCAGTTGCAGTTGAGTGCTTGAGCCCAGCTGCTGCGCGGCCCGGGGAGAGAAAGAGAGAGCGTCTGTGTGTGAGAGAGATCCCCATGGGGGGGTGCGTGTGCACATTCGCGCCTTTCCGCGGCTCTGGGGAGCATGTTTAGAGTTAGAGGTCCAAAACATTCAGTGTAGCTTCAGGGGGCCCTTCTTGCAGGAACCCCCAAGTTTTGTAAAGATTGGGTCAGGGGGTCCCGAGTTATGGGGCTCGGAAGGGGACCCCCATCTGCCCATTGCAATAAAGCCATTACAAACACATTCACTGCTTTCCGCGGCTCCGGGGGGGGCATTTTTGGAGGTAGAGGTCCCAAACTTTCAGTGTAGCTTGAGGGGACCCTTCTTGCAAGAACCCCCAAGTTTTGTGAAAATTGGGTCAGGGCCCCCCAAGATATGGGGCCCAGAATGGGTCCCCCAATCTGTCCATTACAATAAAGTCATTACAAACACATTCACTGCTTTCCGCGGCTCCGGGGGGGCATTTTTGGAGGTAGAGGTCCCAAACTTTCAGTGTAGCTTGAGGGGACCCTTCTTGCAAGAACCCCCAAGTTTTGTGAAAATTGGGTCAGGGCCCCCCAAGATATGGGGCCCAGAATGGATCCCCCAATCTGTCCATTACAATAAAGTCATTACAAACACATTCACTCTTTTCCACAGCTCCGGGGGTGCATTTTTGGAGGTAGAGGTCCCACACTTTCAGTGTAGCTTGAGGGGACCCTTCTTGCAAGAACCCCCAAGTTTTGCAAAAATTGGGTCAGGTTATGGGGCCCGGAAGGGGTCCCCCCATCTGCCCATTGCAAGAAGGGTCCCTTCAAGCTACACTGAAAGTTTGGGACCTATACCTCCAAACATGCCCCCCCCGGAGCCGCGGAAAGGCGCAAATTAGTTTTTAATGGCTTTATTCGGTCGAATTTTTCCTCGATCTCCAAACTTAGTGCTGAATTCCACGGATCCGAATCGGGGGAGTTCGGACTTCGGCATTTCCTGAATCAAAACGGGCCGAATTTTGCCGAATCCGAATTTTACCAAAAAAAATTTAAACAGCCCTAATGGAATTCTCAGGCCTAAGGCCCTTGAAGAATAAATCTTTCGGCCCAACATTTCAATCTTACGCCCTTCCTTATCATTGGGCGCTGACATAGACCCTGCACGGTATTTAGCAGGGAGAGACTCTGTAACTACTGAGTTAGCGGGGGGTGGGGGTGGAAGAGGAAGTCACAACCCTCCTGGCAAATCTTATACATGTTCTCCACCCTCTTAGTGGAAACAGACATTGAGGCAGGGTTAGCCCAGTTAGCAGTGACAATGTCCATAATACGATGGCTTAGGAGAACTGGAGGGGGAGTTCTCCCTCCTCCCCCCTCATCACGTGACAATTTGAGCGGGAAGACTTCTGGACGCTGATGAGGGGGATGGGGAGGAGCACTCTATGGAGCTAATCTACAGAAGGTTACAAATCTTTTCCGCAGCTGGTTCTGCACAAGCACAGTCCCATGTGTGCCTGCACAGAAGACCACTCGATGAACAACAGTTACAGGTAAGTGCAACGCTGTTTTTCATTCTGCTAGGCTTGCAAAAGTGCCCCCCCTTCAGTTTCCACTGCAGAGATCTTCTTGTTTGACATTAGTCCTGTTGAGCTTGCACTGACAGACTGGCACTGGGTTCTGCTGGGCATTCTCCACATTGCCATTCCTTCTCCTGGGGTTGCAAAAGTGCACCCCCCCTTTCAGTCACTACTCCAGAGATTCTCTTATTTGACATTACTTTTGTTGAACTTGCACTGGCCGAGAGGCACTGGGTTGTGCTCGGCTTGTGCACATTGCAGTTGGTTCTGCTGGGCTTGCAAAAGTGCCCCCCTCCACCTTCAGTTTCCACTGCAGAGATTCTCTGGATTGATTTTGGTTCTGTTTGGCTTGGCACATTGGCTTGTTGTTCTACTGGGATTACTGGATTCTGCAATGGTTCTGTTAGGCTTGTTGTGTTGGTTCTTCCTTGGAAGACATGATTTGACCAGTGATCACTGCTTGCAGGCATGGCTTTTGCCTGGAAGCAGCTTGGAGGGTTTTTTTTCCTATAGGAAATAATGGAGGCTGGCTGGGGGGGGGCACCCTGTCCAGGGGGTTATAGAACTAGACTCCTTGGTCCAATCAACTTGAAATTTGGGGGTCATTTAAAGAAGAGACACCAGCAGTTCTGCTACAATTTCAGTGCCTTTACCTTTAAAAACAACCTCCCAACCACCCAGAAAACTTCCGTATAGGGAACAATGGACCCCAACAAATTCAGTTTCCCCCCAAAAATCTGAATCTAAATCCCATATTGGTATTGGAATTCAGGAATATATGGAATACTGAGATGGAATACTCCCATGTACCTGAATTGAAAAAAAGTCCTTTTTTCACACTCCTAGCTGGAGTGTAGGATTAGGATCTGGAAAAACCTGGTTTGAATCCCCCACTCTGCTGTGGAAGCCTGCCAGATGACCCTTGGGCGCAACACAATCTCTTTCACAAGGCTGCTGCTGTGAAAATTAAGTGGGGGGGGGGAACAATGGGGAAAGCTGCTTTGGGTCCCCCATTGAGGTAAAAAGCCATATAGAAATAAAGTAAGTAGAAATAAGCATATGTTTAATTGTCTTCCCTTGGATTCAACAGGATAAAAAGACAAGCTCAGTGTTGGCTGGATCATACCCTACTATTTCTTTCTCCCATAGCCTTGCTGGGAAAAAACAAGTTAACTCGCACTCACTTTGGTTTCAGTAAATAATTTTCAGGAGGAGAAGTAAAAGCTTTAAACGGTTGTGTGGGTCTTTAATTGTGAATTTGTTTTGACAGAGCTGTTTTGTGAAGGCCTGGGCCATCCCAAAGAGATGCTTGCTGACAGGGCAGCACTGTTCTTGGAGCAAGGAAACATGTGGAAGGAATTGTTCTTTTACATTTCACAGCTTGTCATTTCCTCCACAGGGCGACCCCTGACCTCTCCGAGAGATTCTGACACCCAGAAGGGAAGTATTCCCACTGTTGAAAAGGAAGTGGGAAAGCAGTTTAGTGCTGTGAAAGGTTGGGAACAGTGCATGTCAAAAGAAACTCTGAGGAAAAGAGAGGATCAGCTCTTGAAATATTTCCAGCAGGTTAGAACTTTTTATCGCACCAGATAATTTGCTAACACTTTAGAAATAGATTTGCTTTGCAAATTTATTTAGATTACGAAAACACACATCTCTGCCCCCTCAATGATATAATCTGTCAATTATTTCACCAGACTGATGAAGCCCTGGATGAATTTAAATCACATGTGAAAGATCAAACGAAGCCCTGCGGAAAAGGTAGAGAGAGTACATTTCACTAGACTCAATGTGTTTGCAATTACAAGGTGTATGTGGAGTATACTGACAACATCAGATTAGGGCTGGTGTTTCTATGACATTTTTACATCCCTTATATTTTATTTGACTATTTATATTCATGGATCATGGCAAACCCCCCCTTTTTTTCTTTCACACCGGTAGTATTAGCAACATCCCTTGCTAATAGAGGTCTCCTTCCTTCTTAAATTGGTTTTTTCCTCGGGCAGCCCACTCCTGAAGGGGGGGAATAGATAGGCAGCGGCTGGGAGCAGCACAGCCACTCCGCTTCCACAGAGGTTTCCCAGCTGAAAAATAAATGTTTAAAATGCATTTTAAAAAAAAATCAACCCATGAAATTCCTCCATGGAGTTAACGAGGCTACGCATAAAAGGGGCATTCCCAGGCCAAAAGGAAGCTAAAGTCAGCTCCTCCCCTAAGAATGCCCCAGGAATGCCAGTGTGGGCACCCGCTGCTGCCTGCGCAGCACCACCAGCAGCTGAGGCCCACGCTGCTGCGTCACTCTATGGTGCTGGCATAAGTGCCCCCAGCCACTTTATCACAGTGCAAAGTGGCAAGGACGCTGGCCCAGAGTTACAACAGCTCCTATGGTGCTTCGTGACCCTCCCTTCGGGATTGCATGGTTCATGTTCTACAGACTAGTTTGCTTATTGAATTAATAGGCTAAAATCGTGGTAAGTATTCCAGTGGAAAAGACTGTTTCTTAAGAACATTAAGAGTTCCCACTTTTTTAAGTAGTGGTTGGGACAGATGTTTCAGTGTAGCTTATAATTAAGGTTCGATGGCAATAGCCCTTTCTTGTTGACTGTCTTCAGCATCTGGTATTCAGAGGTGGATTGTCTCAGAACATGAAAGTCCCATCTAGCTAGCATGGTTATAAGGCTTGAAGGCATGCATCCTAAATTAGCATTTTGTCAGCAGATGAAGGGAGGGCAATTTCTGTCACTTATCCCTTCCCACTGCAGACACTCTCTTTGCCTCCCACCGCCCCCAGTGTTGTACTTCAGAAGATTGCAGTGGAGGTAGAAGGCAGGAAACATATCTTCTGCTAGCGGGACTCTGCTTGACCTAGTTAGGATCGAAGCCTGAGGCTATAGTCTACCAAGTCTCCTTATCTCCTAATCCTTTGGTTTTCAACTGCAAGCCAAACTTCCCTCTCCTTTCTACCTAGTACTTATAATATTTTGTGGCTAAGCAATACCAAGCATGCTTTCTTACAATACAGCATGCACACCAATCCTATATTACAAATGGCTTGTCTTCTTCTCCTTTATCTCCCTTTATCCTGTAACCTGTTTAGAACAAATGTGAGTGGTCTTATTTTAAAGAAGCGGTTTCTGCTAATAGGAGAGCATGACAGAGCATGCGTGGTTATTAAATAAAATAGTGTGCAAATTACTTTTTATGATTTTAAACTGCTTTGGGTCTGTATTTTTAGGGAAAGTCAGGAAAGAAATGAATTAAACAATAATTGTAAAAAATGGAAGATGTTTTCTCCCCTCCCACCACCTATTATCATATACGGATCCACTAAGATCAAGACAGATGCAACAAATATGTTTTTTACTTCCAGCCCCTTCACTTAAAATTTCTTTTTGCCGATAGATCAACTAGAGCTTTGCTGATCCATTGACTCATTGGGGCAGGGTGCTAATGGCTTTATACTGTTTGCAATGAGCTTGCTTTCTATAAAGTAAACCTTGAGGGTGGGGGTTATTATGATAAGCTCTAATCCACTATTTCCTGTTAAATACATTGCTTGCCAAAACTGATGAAGGACATTTTCGATAGCAGTGCCCTCACTATAAAAGCCCACCCAGAGATGCAAGACTATAATTCAACCTTTCATTTGACCACTTCCCACCACCACATTTTTATTTAATAAGGTTCCCATTTTTTTCCAAACCTGTTGGACTAACTTCACTGCGGACTTTCAGTGTGCCAGATTTTCTTACATTTTTAGGCTTGTGCTGTTGCTGTTTCTTGTTTTATCTTTGTTTTATTAGGCTTTTTAACCTTTTCTTTTACAGGTTTTTGTTTTGTTTAGAAAAGTGACCGTGAACCATAAGTAACAATGTAAATCAATCAGTTTTCATTTCACAAGCCCGACAAGATAATCTAACAGCACATTCCTGAGCCTGAAGGGCGAAAGCCCTTAGGAAGCCAGGAAGGCACTGTGCCGGCATCTGGCCCCCCTGCGCTGGCGTCCGAGCAACTTATGCAGCATTAGTGGCCCGAATGCTGGTGGGAAGGCCCGGACACTGGTCACCGGGTGCTGCCATGGCAGCGTCGCCCTGGGACGCCAACAGGGCCTTCCGCCAGCATCCCATCATTGCCAAAGCCCGCACCAGCATCCCAGGAGGTGTTCCTGGGGTGTCCCGGCATCCCAGAAGGCATTCCCGGGGCGTTCTGGTGCCGGACTGGGGGAGGAGCTGCCTTTAGGTGGTCTCCAAAGCCCTTTCAGGCCGGGAACACCCCTTTTTTATTTTAGAGAGATACAGCACCTTTTTATGTGGCATATCTCCCGTGCAATCCTATGAAGGGTTTTTTACATTGCAGGGAAGTTTCGGGGGGGGGGGCATCCTTTGGAGGCAGCGCAGTCGCAGGCATTCCTCTCAGGAATGCGGTGTAATATTTCCATCAAAGAATGGGCAGCCTTTTTTTGTATGATTAAATTTTAAAAGATGTTTCATTCTAAAATCAGTTCATCTACAAAATGAAAGGTACACGTCACAATGTACTGATTGCATTGATGCGCCCTAGTACTTGTCTCCCCGCCAGTACCAGCAGAGCCAAAAAAAAGCCCTGGCAAATCCATTAAGATCTGAGAACATATAATGACTGTATAGCCCAGCATGATATACCATTCATTGATATACCATTCACTGCCTCTATTTTTGACTGGTTTAAACAGCCACAACAAACACTAGCTAGGGACAAGTCTGAGGCAATAACAACGTTGGCACCAACAGCTGAAACTGACCCATGTTGTTGTGAAAAACAGATTCTATGGAATCTCCGAGAACCAGCATGGTATAGTGAATGTCCTTTGAATTAAGGACCTCTAAAACATCGTATCATTTACAGTCTCTTACTTTTTAATATATGTTTAGAATCTAAGTACCTCTCTTGGACCACTCGATCTGTGGTTCCTTTTTTAAAAGGTACACATTTTTTAAAAGGTACACATCTTTCCTAGCAGCAACACTCTGCTGTGTTGTGAAGAACACATTCCTCATGTTTTTTTATTAAAATGAGAAATTGAAAGACCACCACTGTCTTAATGCAAGCCTTTGCTACATGTGATCCACCAAGCTATCTATTGCCTTGTATTGTAGCCTGAGAAACTTCAGCCTGAACAACTTTTTTCTTTTCTTTAAAAAGAGCTTCCTCAAGCCCCTAATGAGCCACCCTACATGTAGGGTTTCCAGGTCCCTTTTGTCAGCGACAGGAGATTTTTGAGGTTGAGCCTGAGGAGGGCGGGGTTTGGGGAGGGGAGGGACTTCAATGCCATAGAGTCCAATTGCCAAAGCAGCCATTTTCTCCAGGTGAACTGATATCTGTTGGCTGGAGGTCAGTTGTAATAGCAGGAGATCTTCAGCTAGAACCTGGAGGTTGGCAACCCTACCTACATGGCTGGTGGGCTGCACTTGGTTCGTGAGTCACAGGTTTGCAGGCCTGGGATATAGCGTTACTGGTGCTGGATTGGTTGTATTGTGAATACAGAGCTAACAGTATGAGGTTTGTATCATCTGAAAAAGCCCTAAGAGAGATGACATTTATGTGCAGTAGCTGACTTATGAAGCAATTGCTTTGAAAATACAGCAGGCTTTCCTTATATCACTTCCTACTCTATACAGCTGCAGTGGTGCTATGGCTTCTGGCACGCAGCATCCTTCTTTGTATCTGCTATATATAGAATGTAAACGTAATTACCTGATAAAATCCCAGAAGCTTCTCCCATCAATAATTCCTTACAGGCCATGTTTCAAAGGGAACAGTAACATTTGTTAAAATAAAGAGCATGTGCCCCTTCATTCTCTATGTCTAGTGCCTTGTGTAGGGGCAGGAGCTTGGGATTTGAGCAGGTCGTATGATTTTGTGCTATGAATATTCTCCAGACTCGCCAATGTGTGTTAGTAAGATAATGGGTGGCGAGTCTGTATTGAAAAAATCGGTGTCTTTTGGGCTGTCATTTAATTTACTGTCACTGGATTTCTGAAGAACCCCTCTCTAAAGCCTTGCTCACATGTATAGTAGTGGGTAGAATACTGAGGTGGTACAAGAGAGTGTAGCATTTCAGATGGGCAGGTGGAAGACTTCATCTTACCCTGCTCCCCGATGTCAAGAGCTCCCTTCAAAGAGAAAATCAGCACAGCAAACAAAGAGAGTGGGTAGACCCCGCTATGCTTGTTTTAGGTTGTTGTTTTTTTAATGAAAGGAACATTCACCTCTGGAATCCACCACCTGTAGTCTGAACTGTTCTGCAAGTCCATTCTTTCCCCTTATGTCTGTACCACCTCATTACCTGCTCATTCACTTACGTCTATGTATGAACTGCACCATGTCAAATTATAGATGGGAGACCCCTATTTTGTATGCTGCTCCACATTAAGCTGCCTCTTGGTAAGGAAGACTTTGGGCTTCTTGACAGGTAGAACCTCGTGTGATGGGCTGCTGTCGTATGGAAAATGTATAGCCAGCTTCTGACTCTCATTAATGACCATTGCAGGTTTGCATTGGGTTCTGTGCGAAACCTTCCCACCCAAGGTTGTCCATATAAGGAGACAGGAAGGATGTTTATGCATGGCTGTTTCCTCGGTGTCACCCCGCCGACTACTTCGGGGCTTTACTTTGATTATGCTGGTTTTTTCTGACCGTCAGAGGTCGCCTCGCTCTCCCCATGCATTTCTGCATGTTTTTTGGATGCTGGCTAAACACCAATCCAGAAAAAGCGAGCAAAACATGCAGGGAGAACAAGGCAACCTCTTATGGTCAGAAAATATAAGCATAATCAAAGCAAAGCCCCAAAGTAGTCAGCGGGGTGACTGCGAGGAAACAGCCATGCATAAATGGCCGAAGAGTCTCAGCTTCTAGGAATATCACACTAATACAGTGAGAAGGCACCTTGAATGACAGCAGTCTGCCACTATGCATGTCTCTTTGCCAAGACTTGGTTCTGATACCAACGTGTGGCCAGCTCTAGAATGCTTGTACTCTGCCTTTGGGATATGCAAGGAAGCATCATGTCATTTGGAATTAATGCTTGGGATCTCTAACAGGAGTTTGTAAGGTTGCCGATAGCCTGGAGAATAATGTCCTGCATGTAATTTACCAGGTGGGGTTACTCATGCCATTTCCACGTATAAGCCGGGGTTACTCATGCCATTGCCCTGACCTGGATGGCCCAGGCTAACCTGATCTCGTCAGATCTCAGAAGCTAAGCAGGGTCAGCCCTGATTAGTATTTGGATGGGAGACCACCAAGGAATACCAGAGTTGCTGTGCAGAGGAAGGCACTGGCAAAACCACCTCTGTTAGTCTCTTGCCATGAAAACCCCAAAAGGGGTCGGCATAAGTCGGCGGCAACTTGACGGCACTTCACACACACACACACACACACCACATTCATGCCATTTCCACATGCCCATCTCCACATATGAAGTCTCTATTAAAGGAATGGGACTCCCCCCCCCCTCCAAGCCTGTTGGCAACCCCAGGAATTTGTCTTTACAGGAGAAGAGCTGTGGGTCCTGTTCTACGAAAGGAACTTCATTTCAAGACTCAACTGGAGCCACCAGCTGTCATTCAGGACTTGTGTAGCTACAGCTGTAGTTCACTGATATGTAGATCACTTAGATATTTATATAATATATACTTATGAACTATGACTGCAGTTATACTAGGGATGCCAGCCTCCAGGTAGGGCTGTTGGAAAAAAATTCGGTAAAATTCAGATTAGGCAAAATTTGGCCCATTTTGATTCAGGGAATGCCGAAGTCCAAACTCCCTCTACTCGGATCCATGGAATTCGGCACGAGATTCGACTTCGGGGGAAAATTCAGCCAAATAAAGCCATTAAAAACACATTTGCGCCTTTCCGCGGCTCCAGGGGGGGCATTTTTGGGGTTTGAGGTCCCAAACTTTCAGCGTAGCTTGAGGGGGCCCTTCCTGCAAGAACCCCCAAGTTTGGTGATGATTGGGGCAGGGGGGGCGAGTTATGGGGCCCGAAAGGGGTCCCCCACCTATCTGCCCATCGCAATAAAGCCATTATGAACCCATTTGCAGCTTTCCGTGGCTCCGGGGGGGGGGCTTTTTGGGGGTAGAGGTCCCAAACTTTCAGTGTAGCTAGAGGGGGCCCTTCTTGCAAGAACCCCCAAGTTTGGTAATGATTGGGGCAGGGGGGCGAGTTATGGAGCCCGAAAGGGGTCCCCCACCTATCTGCCCATTGTAATGAATAGAAATAGACCATTTGGACTTGGAGTTTGCAAAACTATGCAAAGCAACACGTGACGCAACCTTGGGAGTTTGAAAACCATGGAAAGGGACAGAGGCGGGAGTTTGCAAACCATGCGAAGCAACACGCGACCTTAGGAGTGTGCAATTGTGCAATTTGCAAACTCCAAGGAAGAGGCACGCTAGCTATGCATTGCATATGCTATTAATTAATGCAACAAATAGGAACAAAGTAGCAGGTGACTTGGGACTGGGAGACCATGCAAATGCATTGTAAAAGTCACATTTTGCAAAAACAGTTTTGAACGAGCAGCAAAACAGACCGTGCAAAAAAGCCCCAGAGTATTTTCTGCCCTGCTCCTTCTTCTCATGGTGGAGGGACACTCCCCCCTTATGCAAACGACTCCACCAAATTTTGCAAGTGCTGATTTGGACACCCCGTGCCACTGCCCTCCTGCTCCCATGAGCCCCCGAGCATCTAGGAGGGCTCACTCTAGGAAAATGGCAGGGAGGAGGAGGACGCACAGGCGAGCTCCCTGGCTGGAGGAGGAAGTGAACATCCTTCTCAGCTTCATGGCCAGGTGGGGCTACCTGTTTGAGGCCTTTGACCGGCCCAAGGAACACAGTTGGTCTGTGTTCGAACAGGTCTCTGATGCTCTCCTGGTGTGGGACTTCAGGCGAACCCCGTGCAAATGCCTTCAAAAATATAGGAAGGTGCAGGACGCCTTCCAGGCTTCCGTGAGGCACACGTGGCTGTGGCCCGGGGAGAAGAGGCCGGCCCATTATAATCGCTACAAGAAGCATTGGGAGGAAGCAGGTCACCCCAGCGTGGAATATGAGGTGTGGGCAGGTAACTTTGACCATCTTTCCCACTTGACTCTGACTTGTTGTCTCATGATGTGACCAAAGCAAGCTAGCCTGCCTCAGCTCAGCTAGCTTCAAACCAATACGGCGCCGTGCTGGACCCCAAATGGGGGAAAAAACCAAAGCGCAGGAGGTGCATTTGCCAAGCGGAGGGAGACTCACGCAAGTCGCACCCCCCTCTCAAACCAATAGGGCTCAGCTGGACCCCAAATAGGGAAAAAACCAAAGCGCAGGAGGCATGGTTGCAAAGCGGACGGAGACTCACTCAAGTCACACTGCCGCCCTTCCCCCCCTCAAACCAATGCGGCGCGACTGCTGCACCCCAAACGAGGAAAAAACCAAAGCGCAGGAGGCGCGGTTGCAAAGTGGACGGAGACTCACGCAAGTCGCACCGCTGCCCTTTCTCCCCCCTCTCAAACCAATGTGGCGTGGCTGCTGCACGCCAAACGGGGAAAAAAACCAAGGCGCAGGAGGCGTGTTTGCCAAGCGGACGGAGAGACACGCAAGGCACACCGCTGCTCTTTCCCCCCTCTCAAACCAATGCGGCGCGGCTGCACCCCAAACAGGAAAAAACCAAAGTGCAGGAGGCACATTTGCCAAGCGGATGGAGAGACACGCAAGTCGCACCCCCCTCTCAAACCAATAGGGTTCGACTCGGCTGCACCCCAAACGAGGAAAAAAACCAAAGCGCAGGAGGAGCTTTGCCAAGTGGACTGAGAGACACGTAAGTCGCGCCACCACTCTGCCCCCCTCTCAAACCAATGCAGCACGGCTGCACCCCAAATGAGAAAAAAAAACCAAGGCGCAGGAGGCGCGTTTGCAATGCGGAGCAAGTCGCACTGCCACTCTCTCCCCCCCTCAAACCAATGAGGTGCGGCTGCACCCCAAGCGGGGAAAAAAACCAAGGCGGAGGAGGCCAAGCGGAGGGAGACTCACGCAAGTCGCACCACCACTCTCAACTCCAGGGGCAAAAAAACGCCGCACCATTGCACTCAACCCCCCCCCTTGGCAAAACAGGCGAAAGCCCCCCTTTGGCTTCCCCCGCACCCACAGAAACTGCTCCCCCCACCCACATACACACACAGACTCTGCTTTCCTCCCACACACACACACACACACACACGAGAAAAGGTATAGAGGAAAACCCCAAAAATCAAACTGTGTGATGTCTTCTTCAAGCAAGAGCACAGAGGAGAAGTAAGTCCAATCCTATTCCGGTAAGCAGCATCTGCTCGACCCAGTCAGGAATCGGATCTCTCAGTAGCATTGCCACCAAAATGGAAGGCAATGATTGAATACAGTTGGGATGGGACAGGAGGGACGGGAGTTTTTATACTCTTCTCCTGGCCATTTCAAAAGTGAGAATCCCTGCTCTGATTGGCCAGGAGAAGACCCAGCTTGGCCACCATTGGCCGCGGGAGAATGCTGCTTACAAAATGATGGTTATGCTGCTGCTTCGGAGCCCCAGAATTTGCCGAATTTATTTGGAGTTCGCCTGAACTTGCCAAATTCTGCTCCTCGTTTTCTCGCCTTTTTTGAATTTGGCTTCATCCGAACAGGAAACCGCCGAATCGGGGGAAATTCAGCTGTTTTTCAGTTCGGATAGAGCCGAATCGACAGCCCTACCTCCAGGTGGGACTTGGGGATCCCCTGGAATTACAGCTCATCTCCAGACCACAGAGATCAATTCCTCTGGAGAAAATGGATGTTTTGAGGCTTTGCCCCCCGAAGTCCCTCCCCTCCCGAGGCTCCATCCCCAAATCCCAGGAGTTTCCCAAACTGGATCTGGCAATGCTGCTCCCTATCTGCTACAAAAAAAGGCTTATGATAGGCCCTTCACAGTTGCACCCATGGGGATAAATGCCACAATATAGTCCTCAAGAGATGGGATGGCTTCAGAATGTGGTTGCGACACATCCTGCTTGAACAGTCCCTGACATCAAAAACTCATTAGCAGATTGGAGAGCAAACTAGGCAAAAATCATAATGTGCTAGTTTTTAAGATGCAGAGATCCCCCCCCCCCTTAAATCAGGGGAGTATTTAAGCATGTAGTTCCCAAGCTATGTTATGAAACAATATAGTTCATGGGGAATCTCCTCCATTCTCATCTAGTTGAGCTCAGAGTCAAATCCAGGAACATTCCATTCTTGTACATACTTTATTTTCTTATTTCATTGTTATTCCACTGTTCATTCAAGGAATCAGCATGTCATAATAGGATTCTCGGAGAGACAGCACAGCTGAGTGAGAATCTGAACCTGCTTCTCCCCAGTTCTGGTTCAACACTCTTAAATGTATACTAAATTAATCCTTGTTGACATAGGCAGTAATCTTGAGTACTCTTAAACCCAGTGATTTCATGAGATCAAGAACTTTGAATATTTAAATCAAAGCACATTCCCTGCTTCCCCCTGTAGCCAAATAGCAGCTTTGACATATGTGTGTATGTACAAGTATAATCAGGAAAATGATGTAGAGCAAAGAGTTAAAAAGCTCTTTCCCCAGAATCACAG
This sequence comes from Euleptes europaea, assembly GCF_029931775.1. NCBI lineage: Eukaryota > Metazoa > Chordata > Lepidosauria > Squamata > Sphaerodactylidae > Euleptes > Euleptes europaea. The sequence continues at coordinate 76,568,581 of NC_079319.1, read as the reverse complement.
CCTCAAAGCAAATGGCTCCCATCCTATACATTTCTCCTGTTGTCTCATCTATGCTCCTGGAAGTAGGAGTCATTGATCATGTTTGGATGTAAATGCGTAGAATGGAGAGATAAAATAGTTACAGCTAACTGAGGAATGGTGGCTTTTTTTGTCCTTGTCTGAGAAAAGAAGACATGTTTATGCTTGGGCTATGGTTTCCAATTGTACCTAGACATGTCAGTAGGATTTTCATTTTAATTACAATTTCTAGTGCAGCTGTTCTACTCCTTCCATCATCTCATAGTTGATAGGGCATCTAATTAGCACTTTATAGCATTTTGCGGTCAATTATAAAATGTTATAAAAAGAGAGAGAATGCAGTTTAGCAAAGACAAACTGTGCAATTCTCATTTTTCCCCTCCAAGCTAATTTGCTGCCTATTGTGTATATGAGAGAGAATTTTTTTACATAGAATTTTATAAGTCACATTTCCTCTCTGCTAACTATGAAAAACTCCTATGATTAAAAAGGGAGTAGTATGGAGCCTTTAGATGTCTTTCTGATTGCTGGCCCTATTAAAAACTTCTTAAAGTAATAGATAGGTTTAATTCCTCAAGCCAAAGAAAAATTATGGCATCTTAAGTATTTTCCATATTTATTATATTGATGTGCCTGTAGAAAGAACAAAAAGAAAAATCTAAGAAAGAAGCAAAATCTCTTGTATTGCAAGTTTTAAATGTACCAAGCTAAGGTTTACTTAATTAGAACCTCCAGGCAATAAAGGAAGCCTTTTTTAAATTCTGTGAATCTTAATATGCTAAATAATGCAAAGCTTCAACTCTTCAAGCATGAGACACACATCTGGCCGCTTAACATTTGAATTACAGAAAAAAAGCCCTCCACTTCTGCAGTAATTTTCATGAAGAAAAGAATGGGAAATGTATTACAACTAAATTTAATTTCATTTTAGATTTTCTTCCTGTTTAATTGCACAGCATTTTTTGTGTGTGAGCATCCCTTTATTTTATTTATGACACGTTTTCTTTTCCCCTCCTGTATTTTTTATTGATCTTTAATTTAAGCAGCTCCTCACTGTTTATAGCTGCTGAAGAATTACACTGTGTTTTACCAGGAAATCTATCTAGAATTAAAAGTAATGAGCTCAGTGATACAGAAAATAAAGAGAAGAATACAAGCTCAAAAAACCTTTGAAATGAAAGCACAGCGGCCCACAGGAAAATTATTAAGCGGCCGTATTTAATTTGTTTTCATCTTTTCATTCAGGCAACGGGGTCCAATTTATCCCCCTTTCTCCTAATATGGGGCATATGTATTCTACTACTACGTAGGGGAAACACACCTCCTAAAGGGGAAAGAAAGGTTCAGAAAAAGTGGCATAGTAGTGAATTGGGGGAGGCGGCTATGGTGGAGTTCTGTTGGGAATGGGATGGGGGAAAACCTGCCACAAAAATGCTGCAGTCCAAATATTGTCACACCAGTGGTGATACAGGTACAATTAAAGATGCATACATTAAAGGTGGTACATGTGTGTCTGGATGAGCATCACTGTGTGAGTGGGCATGTGTATCAGATGTGTTTAATGTCATTTGTGTGCACAAAAGGTTGTACTGAGGCAAATGTTTTCAAACAATATAGGTTTTTAAAGGGTGAAAGGTATTTTATTGGTCATTAGCAATGTAATGGGTGCTAGCCAGTACTGATGCTGTGAGTGCAATCACATTTCATGTTATTGCAATTGATATAATAGTTAAAAAAGAAGCATCTTTTCCTAGATCTTAAAAATATCATTTCTTGCTAGAGATATGTGGTTTTCTAAAGAGAAACATTCAATTTTCTGAAGAAATTTGTGGTTTTGCCTAACAAAACGTTTAGAAAAGAGATGTGCAATAACTGGCTAAGCATTGCACATTCCAGCACAAAAGAAATAATGCAGCTTCATAGATAGGGCACTGCTGTTCAGATCTGCTCATGGCAGTGTGTTCCTAGATCTTAAAAAAAACAATAATTTATTGCTAGGGATATGTGGTTTGCTAAACCGAAACATTCAATTTTCTGAAGAAATTTGTAGTTTTGCCTAACAACACTTTTACAGTGCATTCCTGAGCTCTAAGGGCGAAAGCCCTTAGTAGGCCAGGAAGGTGACGTGGTGGCATTCGGGGCCCCCGAACCAGCATCCAGGCTACTTACGCCAGCGTTAGTGGCACGAACAGCAGTGGGAAGGCCCAGATGCTGGTGCTGGGCACTGCCGTGGCAGCACTATCCCGGGACACCAATGGGGCCTTCCGCCGGCATCCCTCCACAATCAAAGCCCGTGCCGGCATCCACAGAGGCATTCCCGGGGAATTCCGGTGTCCCGGGAGGCGTTCCTAGGGTGTTCCGGTGCTGGGCTGGGGGAGGAGTAACCTTTTGGGTCGGGAAGGGCCCTTTTTTATTTTGGTGAGATCCGGCACCTTTTTAGGTGGTGTATCTCCCGTGCAACCCTATGAAGGGTTGCATGGATTTTTCACACCGCAGGGAGGTTTTGGCGGGACCGAAACCTCCTTTGGAGGCAGCATAGCTGCGCTGCCTCCTATGACCAGTGCAGACATTCCTCTCAGGGATGCAATGTTAGAAAAGAGATGTGCAACAACTGGCTAAGCATTGTGCATTCCAGTGCAAAAGAAATAATGCAGCTCAATAGACAGGGCACGGCTGTTCAGATCTGCTCATGGCAGTGTGTTCCTCAGGTGTATGGAGATTTCCATTGCTGCAACAGTGGGAAGAAATGGCAGGATCCAACCCCAATATCTTGAAAAACCCTTAACCAGTTTGCATTTCAATTCTTGGACATCGGCAACAGAGGGCCTGCCAACTCTGTATTTATTTGGTTGCCAGTTTCAATCTCCGAGCATCGCGACTGTGCTCATGTCATAAACAGCAAAACCATGTTCTTAACTGTAAAGGCATAGATGATTTACAGTAGAATCTGAAGCAGAAATACTCTCTTCTAAGCCCATCAACTTCAAGGGACGCAGAAGGGTATAATTCTGTTTAGGACGCTACTGCTGAAATGTCTTAACATGATTACGGAAAACAAGTGTCTTTTGGGTCATCAATTAAACAGCTTCCTCCCCCCTTTTCCCTTCTCAGGAAATGACCTGTATAAAATTAGTTCTGGTTACCCTGAAAAGAATTGCAATATGGTGCCAGTGAAAGAAGTATGTTACAAGGTAAGAGTTAAAATTCAAACTTCTCTCCCCCCCCAACATTGTTTATTATTATTCATTGTATAATATCAGAATATGGAAGTGCATCTGTTGGATACTGATAGGGGTTATTATGCATTAGTCAAAGTAGAAGGAAAACAACAGACATTTTGCAAACTTAGCAAAGCCAACACAACCTTTAAGACTAGGAACATGTCTCCCCCTGAATCTACTACAGACTTTAGCAAAATAACAATGCAATCCTAAATGCAATCCTACTCACACACACTTACTCAGGTTTATTCAACAGTGCTTATTCCCAGTGCACTGCAAATCCATTTAAACTACCTGTGACTCTTTGAAGTGGTAATTAGATGGTTATTTTATGTGCCGATTTTCCTGTGCCATTACAAATTAATTGCCCTTTGGTTTCTATTGGCTCCCTAGAGTTCAGGGTGTGAAAAGCATGACAGTGAATCAGTGGAATGTCCAGGGTATATCTGGAAAATGCCTGAACCATAAACTAACCTATCTGAACTACCATACTTATCTCAGTCCAAGGACAATTCTTTTTGCCTTCAATTCACTATTGTTATCATCAGAGAGGTTCCTGAATACTTAATTGTTAATTAACATAAAATTGAAATAATAACAGAAACCATTTCAGAGGGTGGCACATTCAAATTATTTTGTAGATGACCCTCCTGGCACTGTTCTGGGACCTTGAAAAGATTAATGGAGGAGAAGAGCTTATCATTCAGTCATAGGGTTGCCAGGTCCCTCTTCACCACTGGCGAAGGTTTTTGGGGTGGAGCCTGAGGAGGGTGTGGTTTGGGGAGGGGAGGGACTTCAATGCCATAGAGTCTAATTGCCAAAGTGGCCATTTTCTCCAGGTAAACTGATCTCTATTGGCTGGAGATCAGTTGAAATAGCAGATCTTCAGCTAATACCTGGAGGTTGGCAACCTTATTCAGTCATCACTTCCACCTCTAAAGAATAAGGGTAGTCTTGGCCACTTCCTTATGGAGCTTTTCCTTATGGTTTGTGAGGTATTGGTAGCACAGGTTGTGGAGACAAATCTGCCTGCTGTAAGAAGGCCTGCTCTTCATCTTGTAACTTCTGTAAGGGTACAGGAGAGAAGCATATGGAAATAATATCTGGCAAGATATGTTCAGGATCAATACATTACTTAAACTGTTTAGAGGGAGACTTTGGTCTACATATCCTATTACAATGCTTCCCGAGGCATCTGGTTGTCCATTGTGGGAAGCAGGATGTTTGATAAGATGGACCATTGGTCTGATTCACTGGGAATTTTCATAAGTGCTTATATACCTTTTCAAGGATTATTCATTATAACAAACAAATGAAATATTAAAGCAACCGTAGTATCTTCTAAAAGCATAATCTTCAGCAAGGGAAAAAGATAAAAATATCCTAGGTTGAGCTTACTCAGAAAAGTCTTCATAACCTGGAAAGTTTCAACTGGTGGTAAAAAAAAAAGATAAATGTATCTTCCTTAGAAAGGGGTACCATTAAGCAGGGCCTGCTACAAAAAAAGCCTTACTTTTTGTGTGCATGATTCACATTTAATATTAAACACTGAGACATGGTGAAATAGTAGAATTAATTCAAAGTTATGACAGTTCTAAATATTTTTATTGCGATTGTTTTATGGACATTTTCTTTTGGTCATGCCCACTGCCTTTAAAACGTTAAAAGTAAATTGTCCTTGCTAGAGGGAAGTATAATAGGTTACATTTGGAGGAGCGATGTTTAGAGCCAAACGGGGAACTTCGGTGCATCAACCAAATTACTGCTGCTTCTGGTCTTGTGATATTTTGTTGGCCTGAAGAGCAAAGCAGTGACATCTCATTTGAAGTTGTTCAGAGCATTTGTACTCCAGGTAATTAAGTTATTAAGTTATTGTTATTAAAGGCCCTTTAAGGGTTTCAGCCCTTGCAGTCATTGTGAGAAAGTAAATGCTTCCTGGAGTCTATACAATCATGCCTTGACAGAAGACTTGCTTTTGAATCATGTGCATGATCAAACACAGTCCAGTGTAGTTTATGCATAGTCCATTTTAATGCCATTTTGTTTTGCACCTGGAATGCTGTAATTTTGGTTCATTCACAACAGCTAAACTTGCCAGTTGTGCATCAGGCAACTCGCATGCTTTGTGTATGCACTCAGTTTTGAAATCTCAATTTTAAAAATAATTCAGTACTGAAGAATGTGTCAACTAGACCTGACAGTGAAGGAAAAATAGGCTGCAATCTAAAGGACACGTTCCTGGTTTCCTGTTGAATAACATGTGACTTACTTAGAATTGCTCCCACAGTTAAGTGTGGAGTATCACATAAAGTGAAGTGATTGTAGAAGTACCATGTACTTAAAAAATGTCAACCAAATGAGTTGTGTGCCATGCCACTGTCAACAGAGATGGTATCTGTGCTTAAATCTCTAAAAAAATAAAAAATAAAAGTCCTATAGCTGAAATCTACATGGGAGCTGATAATACTTCCTTGAATGAAGCCCTGCTCTTTTGTGGATACATGCTACAAGTATTCAGCTATTTGAGGGAGAGAATTCTCTACATGCTCAGATCTGTTTTATTATATAATTTTACTATATCCCATTCAAGCAGTATGTCCAAAGAAGGAATGGGGTGGCACTACGTGGAGTTGGACAAAGGGCAAAAGAGGGTGAGACTGCAAAAGAAGCCGACAGAGATTTCCTCCATTTACAGCATAAACTGTACTGCAGTGTCACATCAAAGCCGGAAATGAAGTTCCACGCTAATGGACTGCCTCTCTCTCTATAGACCCTTTCAGCAGCTTAGGTTGGCTGAGCCCCTGCTTTTGGATGCGCCTTCCTTTATGGAGGCACATTTGGTCCAGGCATGTTCAATGGACTTTTCCATAGTGACAACAACCTTTCCAAAGTGCCCCTTCTCTGAAGAGATTTCAGAAGCTCTGTAAGGCTACTTTTATTTAGCAGGTGTTTTGTTGAGTTCCTCAGCTGGCTTCATGTTGATGAAATTAGAGGCCTGGCTTGTTTCTGACAAAAGAAAAGATGGTGGTAGTTTGGGGACCTGGGTTTATTTTAGATCTAGTGTTGTAATTTTTAAGATTGTATTTGATCTGTTTTGATTGTTTGCTGCCTTTTACAAAGTAAAGGTGAGATGTGCATTAATTTTTTGCTGAAATGCTTATAGGCTCAGGTGCTTTAAAGCCCATCAAACCCTTCAGGGTTTGGAATATACATGTTGGGCAGCCCATTCCTGACCTTTCAGTGGCTGGGAATGGTGTGGCTGAGGTGCCGCCGCAGCCCCTCCAACCCGTTTCCCGGCTGCTAAAAGGCTTTAAAAAGGCTTTAAAAAACCTTCAAATCCTCACTCTGCTCCAAAAGCATGCTAGATGACCTTGAGCCACCATACACCCTCAGCCTAACCTACCTCACAGGATTGTTGTGAGGATAAAATGGAGGAGAGCAGAATGTCAGCTGCTTTGGGTCCCCATTGGGGAGGAAGGCATGGTATAAACAAAGTGTATAAATAACAAAAATAAAAATGCAGAGATTCAGATGACAGCAGCCAGTTCCAGGGCTTGCTGTGTAGTTGCTTTCATCTCTGGAAGGGGCAACCAAGAAAAGGGAGATTGGTCTCATTTAGGGCTGTTGGAAATTTTTTTTGGTAAAATTCGGATTCGGCAAAATTCAGCCCATTTTTATTTGGGAAATGCCAAAGTCTGAACTCCCCCGATTCTGATCTGTGGAATTCGGCACTAAGTTCGGAGTTCGTGAATAAATTCGGCCATTTAAAGCCATTAAAAACACATTTGCGGCTTTCCGTGGCTCCAGGGGAGCATTTTTGGAGGTAGAGGTCCCAAACTTTCAGTGTAGCTTGAGGGGACCCTTCTTGCAAGAACCCCCAAGTCTTGTAAAGATTGGATCAGGGGGTCCTGAGATTTGAGGCCCGGAAGGGGTCCCCCAATCACCAATTGGAATAAAGCCATTAAAAACACATTCGTGGAAATCTGCGATGTGCACATGCACCTCCACCCCACCCACGGGGATCTCTCTCTCATACAAACAGACTCTCTCTCTCCCCGGGCTGCGCAGCAGCTGGGCTCACGCACTCATCCACGACTGATTGGCCAGAAGAAGACCCAGCATGGCCACCGATTGGCCTCAGGAGAATGCTGCTTTGGGGGGTGCCGAACTTGTACGAATTTATCCGGCGTCCGCCCGAACTTGCTGAGTTTGGTTCGGCGTTTTCCCGCCTTTTTTTTACTTTGGTTCTATCCGAAATAGAAACCGCCGAATCAGGGGAAATTCGGCTGTTTTTCTTGTCGGATGGAACCAAATCGACAGCCCTAGACTCATTCCTCCCTGTCTTACAAAGTGTTTGCAAGCTGTTCAGAAGCACCTTTTCCTAAGGCCTGTTGGGGGAAAAAATGTTTGCTCTCAAGGGTCTGAGTTAAAGTTTTGTGGTGCTAGTTTTATTTATTTATGTTGTCAAGTTGTTATTAATTTGTATGTAGCTGTATCCGTGCTCTGTTTTATGACCTGTTTTTATGGTTGATATTGTGTGCATATCGTTAATTGTTTTGTAGGGAAAAGCTGGTCCAACAAAAAAAAAATTATCCCATTGATGGTATGCACAGTATTGACTCTGAAGCAAAATTGCCCGAGTGAGGGTGAGCAAGCAGGTCTTATTCTGCATTGGTTTACTTAGTCCTTACTCCAGTGAAACAGTGATGAGCAGGGCATAAGAACAAGATGAAGGGACATGAGCCAATGCCAACTGAATTTCCTTGCTTCTTATCAGTCAGACCTTGAAGCTCCGTTGCAGGGTTAACCTGATTATTTTGAATATAAATTCTCTGAAGTCATTCTCAAAAGTGGCAATTTAAATAGGTGTGATGAAATCTTCATTGCCTCATTTTGGCGACTTAACTGTCCCTATTTATTATTATTATTATTATTTGAGATGAGCCGGAGTGACCCACACAATGAATATAGCCACAGAAATCGTGGAATCGGGCTAGATGTTGATGAAGTTCCTTCACATCATACATCCTACCTGGAGGAGCTGGAGAAACATAAATTCTCTGTACGGTGAGCAAATCTGTATCTTAGAACTTATTTTGAGTTTACTCATGTGGAACTATGTAAAATTTGCTTGGGAGGGAGTGAAAATGAGACAAAACTACCTGAAAGGAACATGACAGTCAAAACAAGAGGTGTTTTAATACTGAGGCTATTCATCATTTCTGGAATTAGAAAATACATTTCATCTGTTGTTGAAAGCGATGCTGCTTGAATAAGCCATAAAAATGAATTCCTGGCTACCTGTGTTTATTAAAGACCCCCCCAGGCACTTTTTTCAAAAGAGAACCTGTGGCTATAGTAGCAGTTGTAACCACAATATTCTTGCCTAATCCTTAGGGTTGCCAGCCTCCAGGTGGTGGCTGGAGATCTCCTGCTATTACAACTGATCTCCAGGTGGCAGAGATCAGTTCCCCTGGAGAAAATGGCCACTTCGAAAATTGGACTCTATGGCATTGAAGTCCCTTTCATTTCCAAGCCCCACTCTCCTCAGGCTCCACCCCCAAAACCTCCAGGTATTTCCCAACCCGGAGCTGGCAACCCTACTAATCCTACTTTTATATTCTAACTACCTCAGCTTTGCCTGTGCCTGCTCTTCTAGCTCCTTCTGGATGACCCCAGAGTGTTTGCTCCATCTGTTAGGAGCCGCTTACAGAAAAACATGCAGCAAGTTGGCAATGTGTGCAGAAGCAGCATTTCCTAGATCTCTAGATTTGAAAAAGGCCATTATGACAATGTGATGGTAACTTTGGCATAATAAAGTATGCATATTTTAAAGCATGTTCGAAACATTTCAAAGAAGAAAGAAGAGTCAAAACACCTACTTTCCCCCCGTTTAAGAGCGCAGTCTTATGCAAAGGCCCATAATCTATGTTTTTGTAAAAAACTGTTTTTTGCTGTTTACCCAGGTGAGGCTGGACCAGTATGGCCACTTCCTTTTCTTTTCTTTCTTTTTTAAAAAAAACTCTGTTTTATTGTGGCATCAGTTTTGGTCCACCTCATTTTTGTTGCTGTTCTTGATGATTCTTCGGTTTCTTTTGTTTCTTTTATGTGCCTTAATTTATGTAGAAATGCACACCTTTAAATGGGGAAAATCCAAAATAAAAACTCACATAAATGAGTCTATATTTCTGGTAAGGACAAGCAAAATAAAAATACAGATATTTGAACCAAACCAGCAAGTGTGTGAAATTTACAATGCAATCCTGTGCAGTGATTGCAGTCTAAGCCCATTGATTCCAGTTGATTTAGACATAATGTAAGTCATCATAGTCAATCAGATAAGACATCTAATGAACAATAGAAATCTGAACCAAAGGATGAGTGTTAAACATGATGTGTGAAACAATGCCAGAAATGGTATTACAGAAGCAGAAATATAATGCAGTGAGAGCAATATAAAAACACAGAGTAACAGACAATACGTAGTAGTACTAGTCTACTCTCCTGTTACCTCTATTGAAACATATTTCTGTTATAATGCAGCCCTATTTCTTTATAGAAATACCCTCTTGAACATTTCTGTTTGACTTGGTTTGTTCAAAGCCAAAAGTGTGTGCTTCCTGATCTCCTCAGGCAGTAGGGTTCCCAACCTCCAGGTGGCACCTGGAGATCTCCACTATTACAGTTGATCTCCAGATGACCAAGATCAGTTCTCCTGGAGAAAATGGCTGCGTTGGAGGGTGGGCTCTATGGTATTATATCCTGCTAAGACCCCTTCCTTTCCAAAACCCTACCCTCCCAAGGCTCCACCCACAAAATCTCCAGGTACTTCCCAACCCACAGCTAGGAACACTACAGGCAGGCTATTCCATAAAGTGGGAGCCACTATCCTAAACCTACCAGGCCCCACTCCTGGTCCACCCTAGGAGGCTTTACTCACTGGTCCAAACAAGTGGCTATGTCCATTTTAATACAGAAGCTTGCAACTGTAGCCAATTCCCTCCCCAATACCCCTTGACTGTGCAGAGGCATTAATAAAGGATTGCTTCAGCAGTGGTACCGCCGTACCAAAGCAGATACAAAGTGGAATACCATTGCCAGAAGCAGTGGGATCAGACTCTACCTTTCCTATAATTTCCCCCCATCTCTCCACTGCCCCCTTCCATTTCCTTCAGCTACACTCAGAGGGTGCTGCTCCCTTCCTCTGGTCCCAGACTTTTCTAGATTAGGCTTCGTTCCTTTAAAATATAGTATATTAGATGATTAGCTGGGACAAAAACTAATTAATGGGCTTTTGGTCTGCTTAAGTTTCTATAAACATCAGACTTTTAGATACTCTGAGATGCAATCTGAGCAATTTCCTTGATCTTTTATTGGAGCTGGTAAATCATTTATTGTGGTAGCCTTTTCTTTTTTTTATAAAGTCCTGCTTAAAAAAAGGCCTCATAAAGTCTATTTATCATAAAATACAGTGCTACCAGCCATCTTCAAAGTTATACATGTACTGTATTAATTATCAGCTAATAGTTGCCTTGAAAATAGTTTGGATTTTGCAGTATCCTGGCGCCCCTCTATCTTTGCCTTGTAAATAAATATATGGAATACAGGAGCCAAGACTTGCATGTGATATGTGTTTAAGATGAAGCTTCCTTGTGTTCTTGTATTTAAAAAAAAAAAAAAAAGTTACCAGTATCCCCATTGTTACCAATATATGCCCCATAATGCTCTTATTTAATAATATATTTCAATAATGTTTAGAGTCCCCACTAGTCAAAGCACTGAACCTTCATGAAGAGAAGGTTCAAGTCCCAGTGAGCATACAAGCGTCAATCCATCACCCTCTTACTTCAGGGATGCTACAGAACTTACGATTTTCCATAAACAAAGTGCTTTGATGTAGGGAACATTTTTTTAGTATATATTCTGTACATCCGTCTCTGATCATAGAGTCAAGACTGAGCTGAGGAATCAGTGGTGTTGCATGCAAAGGAAGGAACTGGATGTATTCCCTATATGCTGGTGCTGACTGAGACCCAAGTGGGAGAGAAGAAGGAACTTTGCCATGATCAGAGGAGGAGCTGTGTGCAGTTTCACAGGCTCTAAGTCATCCAAGTGGCCAGCAGTACCCACTGTGATTCAAGAGTGGGGCAGTGTAATATGATGCCTCGTGTGTTGGACTAGGACTTGAGAGGCCAGGTTCAAATGCCCACTCTACTATGGAGCTCAGTGGGTGCCCATAGGGTTGCCAACCTTCAGATTGCTAAGTTAACAAAACCTATGCTGAATTAAGCTACGTTTACACAACAATGTCAGCACGGTGGCTCAATAATTAATTACAACAGAATTTTTACTAAACAGAGTAAATATAGAAACTCCATAGAAGTGTATCCTTATCCACAAAATCTTACAGAAAATAATAATAATGATAATAATAACCAAGGTTCTGCAAAAAGAAAGACAAAAGACTGTTATTATTATCATTATTATTATTTTCTGTAAGATTTTGTGGATAAGGATACACTTCTATGGAGTTTCTATATTTACTCTGTTTAGTAAAAATTCTGTTGTAATTAATTATTGAGCCACCGTGCTGTCAATGTTGTGTAAACCTTCAGATTGCGGCAGTAGATCTCCTATTACATCTGATCTCCAGACGACAGAGATCAGTTCACCTGGAGAAAATGGCCGCTTGGAAGGAGGACTCTATGGCATTATCCCCCACTGAAGTCCCCCCCTCCCCAAAACCCTGCCCTCCTCAAGTTCCACCCCTGAAATCTCCAGGTGTTTCCCAACCTGGAACTGGTAGCCCTAGCTAGTCACTATCTGTCAACTTGATCTACCTCATAGGGTTACTGTGGGAATTAAATGAGGGAAGGGAGAACTATGTACCTGAGTTCTTGGATGAAGGATAGTATAAAATACACAGAGAGAGGAGGAAAGGACATAAAGCAGACTCCTATATCATTGCCTATTTTTTATTTTTTTTAAATTGATAGACCAGTTACAGTTCTTTCAGAACGCTGTCAGCCCACATGGTGGCAGGCAATGGCAAAAGCACCTCCGAATGCCTCTTGCCTTGAAAACCCCAATGGGCCGCCACAAGTCAGCTGTGACTTGAAGGCACTTTCCACCACCACCATGAAGTGGCTAGTCTTTTGAAAACCAATGCAAGATGGCAAAATATCTTTGTTTTTTAAAAATAAATAAATGAAAAAGATATGTAGGAGAAATACTTACAGTTTATTTACACAGTCATTTGCTAGGGGGGAAAGTCACAGAAAAGTGTCCCTTCCTCTTAAAACAGTGATTGTAGGAATACTCTTCCTTGTGATAGTATCACAACTTACCTCATGAAAACTCATGTAGTGAAAAGAAAATAGATTTTTTAAAATAATTTTCAGGATATGGTCCTTTGCGATCACGTTGTGAACTGGCGCCTCCACAAGCACCATGTACAAAAAAAAGTCACTTTGTGGTAACTTTCTAGCCTAAAATATGGCTTTAGGAATTGGATTTTAAGATACATTAGTTAGTGTTGTGGCCTCTTTAAAGCCGATGGTGGTTGACAAGGGAAAGCACTCGTTTAAAACCGGCCTCCCAAAATAAACTTTTTTCAAAATAGGATGGAATTTCCTGACATTGGTGGCCAAACAAATATGAGAGCTTGAAGAGTTAATTGTAAGCAGTGCATCCCTAGGAACATGGTTTTAATACAAACAATAAACTTTGCTTTTTTATAACACTCAAGCGATTTGGCATTGAAATAAATGCAGATGCTTCTTTGCACAGTGTATTCCCTCTTGTGCTTCCTTAAACACCTTCGCATATGGGTTGCCTCATCCCTGTGAAACTGCTTGTTGTTTATGTCATACAAACAGAACAGATTGATTTTACACTGAGTAAGTAAGGAGCAGAATGAAATTAACCGCTGGAATCAAATAATTGCCTGGAAGTTCAAAATATTTGAAATTTATCTTGGCTGCTTGGGGAAAAAAAATTCTTGTTTCAGTGTCACTGCTTCAGTGCTGTTCAAAAATATCCATTGCCACTGTACCTGTGAGGATTCGAATCTGGGTCTGCAAGGTACTAGACCACACCAGCTCTGAAATCTGGGGTACAACATTGTTAAATAAATGGATAGATAATGGATAGATAAATAAATGATAACAACATTGATAATAATAGGTTGGATCCATTGAACTTTCAGTTTCTGAAAAGGAACTTGGAAAAAATATAGATTTGTATGTGTATTTTGGCCTAAAATAATAAAAAATATTGAGTGGGATTAAAAAAAAAACTGTGAGCACTGATGCTGATAGAAGCTGACTGCAGAAAAGGGAGGAGAGGGTAATTTTGCATGACTCCCCCTCTGCACTGACCTCTGTGCCATACTGCTTTTTGACCACAAGGTTGCCCTGATTCCTGGCTATGCCTTGGGGAAGGAGGGTTATAGGAAAGGCAGGGGAAGATAAGTGCTGGTGCTAAGGTTGCCAAGCTCCAGGTGGTTAGCAAACCAAAGAACAGCATACAATTGCAAAAGAACAAAAATTACTTCTTTATGCTACCATAAGCATATAAGAGTACAACCAAACTTTGGTACAGACATGAATAATGTCAACAATAAAACAATTGACCACACTATAAGGAAGAGTCCTAGAATGTAACTAGGAGCATAACTTTCTTTCCTTTTCTTTTCCAAGAGGTAAGGAGTGATGGAACAGTCAACAGAAGCCCGGTTTCCTTTCTGTTTCGGCTTGTACAAACAGCCTTCCTCAGGGGGCCACTATATAAACAAGACAGACACTATGCAATATATCGGCGTATAAAATAATCATCGCATTTTGCGATTGTATGCTGTTCTTTGGTTTGCTAGCTAACTACAGCACGCTAATTTTGGTTTACTAAAGCTCCAGGTGGTGGCTGGAGATAGGGTTGCCAGGTCCCTCTTCTCAACTGGTGGAAGATTTTGGGGGCAGAGCCTGAAGAGGGCGGGGTTTGGGGAGGGGAGGGACTTCAATGCCATAGAGCTCAATTGCCAAAGTGGCCATTTTTTCCAGGTGATCTGATCTCTAACGACTGGAGATCAGTTGAATTAGCAGGAGATCTCCCTGGCAGTTGGCAACCCTAGCTGGAGATCTCCTGCTATTACAACTGATCTCCAGAGATCAGTTCACCTGGAGAAAATGGCCGCTTTGGAAGGTAGACTCTATGGCATTATACCCCATTGAAGTCCAAACCCCACTCTTTTCAGGCTCCACCCCCAAAATCTTGAGATTTCCCAACGAGGAGCTGGCAACTCTAGCTGGTGCTCACAGTTCATTGGAAACAATGCAATCTTATTAATTTTTGGCTTGCAGTCTACATACACACTTGCCCCTAAATTTTTCATAGTTCTTTTTCAAAACCCACTTTCACGTAATGGCAGTGTAGCTTTCAGCTCTGCTGTGGAACATCCATACAGAAGTGTTCCCTACACTTTGCTTGACTCAACCCCCATGGTCATCATTTCTTCCTCTGCACCATTGGAGGACTTTTTTTAGACTTAAAAAAAGAAAGAAAATTGGCTAGGTAATAATGTTATAATAATTTATTGCTGCCATGGAAGCAGGAGGGGGATTGTAGAAAGATGACTGACAGTTTGTAAGATCTAAGCTGAGTTTGTCTCTCCTGTTGTAAGTTCTAGGGCATGGCTGGGGGTACTTTCAGCAGGAAGATGACTGCCAGCTTGTAAAACCCAGGCTGTTTTTCTCACTCGGGCTGCAGGTACTTAAGGCCTAGGTGTGGCTGGGATGGTGCTTTAAACTGGAGGGGGCATTGTGGGAAGATGGCTGCCAGCTTGTAAAATCTAGACTGTTTCTCATAGGCTCAGCCCGCTGCTGCTATGAGGGAAAGTCTAGCTAGAAATAAATAATAAATAAATCGGCTAGTTCCTCAGAATTTCCAGGTTTTCAAAAAATACATCTGTAACTGTTTTTGTTGCAGAGATACAAGGGTTTTTGTGGAGGGGAGGGACTTCAATGCCATAGAGTCCAATTGTCAAAGCAGCCAGTAATACCTGGAGGTTGGCAACCCTATGGAGTGTGCAGGTACTTTGATTGTGATCAAACCAGGTTTGGGAAAGATTTCACCAAAGCAGGGCAAACCTAAAAAGTGTACGATTAGGGGAAGATTCATATGGATGCTCCAGAAACACCCAATCCTCACTGTGGAAGAAACCGGTGCTTCCACTTAGCCTCTATCTGCTGTATGGAGTTCTTGAGTTCATTTTTTAAAAGTTTTAAAAAGAGAGAAATCTCTTTAAAAAGTGGGCATGTATCATTGCCTTTTAAGAAAGATCCTTGACCAAATCTCCATACTGCGTTATGAGCCTGGTTAATGCTCTGCAAACCCACTTTATGAACTTTGGCTTAGAAAGAAGGCCCTCTAGCCTGCACTCTTCAATGGGCCTACATATTCTTATTCAGAGGTGTTAAAAATAAACCCAGACACTGTTCTACTGAAATGAATGCTCTGAGTAAAACTAGTGTTATTGAGAGCTTAATCAGGACCTGTCTGCCTATCTTGCTGATGCAGTTGGGGAGATGAAGACTGAGGCGTCCAAAATTAATAGAACTGACTGTCTGTAATCCAACATGACTCAACAGATAAGGTTTAGATATCTTGGAACTGCTAGAGAGAGATTCTGCAGTACAGATTTGAGATATATATAAAAGTTAAGTGACAAAGGGCACAAAGCTGGACAGTTGACTGTCTGGAATTTTAGATGGTTTGTAAATGACCACAAAAATAAGTAAAGGGCACATTTTAGTTGCCTACAGGAGACAGTGGATTGGATATATTTTGAACTTGGAATTTGTTAACAGATGTCTGCTATAACAAAAACCCTTTTCAGTCATTATATTTCTAACACTTCTGAACATACCAGGAGAGGTTGCCAACGCCATTTCATCTGACTAGGGCAGTGGTCGGCAAACCGCGGCTCGCGAGCCGCATGTGGCTCTTGGGCCCCTTGAGTGCGGCTCTGGAAACCCAAACGTTTCTGAGGAGGAGGAAGAGGCGTGTGCCCCCCCAAAAGTCGACCACGAAACCTCGGTGTGTGAGGTAAAGCGCTCTCCTCCCCCTCCCCCTCCTCCTCCTCCCCCCTTTCCCTCCCCTCACAGCACGGCCGGGTTTTGCACGCGGAGCTCAAGGGCCGGCGGCGCCAAGGCGGGCAGCGGCAGCCAATCAGCGGGCGGGATTTTTCGCGCTGGTTTTGGCTGGTGGAGGAGGCCAAGGCACTGAGGAGGGGCGGATGGGCGGGCAGCAGGCCCGCCAGGGAGGGAAGGAAGGAAGGAGCCCAGGTGGCGAGGAGGAGGAGGTCGGGGCTCGGGGGGGAAGCCATGTTTGATTCATGCACATTTTCCCCATCCAGATTCTCAAAACTCTGCACGGGGGGTTATTGGCCATTTATGAATGGGAGGTTTTGCCTTGGATTTGCCACTCAGATGCACATTTTCCCCATCCAGATTCTAAAAACTCAACAATAAGCCCCCCTGCAGAGTTTTGAGAATGCAGATGGGGAAAATGTACAGTGTTTGTCCGTCATTGTCATGATTTAATTTTATGGATACCTTACTTAAAATTTAATTTTTATCAATAAATAAGATCACTATTAAGTATGATATCAAATTTTATTCAGTGTACCTATAGTTTAATTAAGACTTAAAACTTTAATTAAAATTTATTAAGTTAATAAACAGTGTACCTACCTATATAGTTTAAGAAATTTGGCTCTCAAAAGAAATCTCAATCGTTTTACTGTTGATATTTGGCTCTGTTGACTAATGAGTTTGCCGACCACTGCAGTACAGATTTGAGATATGTATGTAGGCAGAAACTCTTATTTTTCAAGGTACATAGTTGCATTTACCAAAGTGGAAATATCTGCATGTCGCTCAATTCAGACAAATCTGTGAAAACTACAGTTCATGAGTGTACCAAATCAGAATCTAACAGCGGTTCAAATCCCACTTAGTCTATGTACATATTCTGAACATTCAGAACTTAACCATTTAGCCTCTGGTTTTGGTTTTTGGTTTATGGACTCAGGGTAGAGATCGTAACTGCTCTCCTCAGGATATCCAGGGAGAGTCAGGCTGTCTTGGCAGTGTGAAAGCTGATAGTTTTATTTGGCAAATGTGATTGGCTAGTTCTCTGCAATAGGGCTCATCAGTGGAGAGCCAGCGTGGTGTAGTGGTTAAGAGCGGTGGTTTGGAGCAATGGACTCTGATCTGGAGAACCAGGTTTGCTTCCCCACTCGTCCACATGAGTGGTGGACACTAATCTGATGAACCGGGTTGGTTTTCCCACTCCTACACATGAAGTCAGCTGGGTGACCTTGGGCTAGTCACAGCTCTCTTAGAGCTCTCTCAGAACCACCTTCCTCACAGAGTGTCTGTTGTGGGGAAGGGAAGATGATTGTAAGCCAGTTTGATTCTTTCTTAAGTGGTAGAGAAAGTCAGATTATAAAAACCAATTCTTCTTCTTCTACTACTACTATTAATATTTCTGATATTCTTAATCTCATCTTTCTTCCAAGGAGCTCCGTGTGGTATATGTGGTTCTTCTCTTCCCTGTTTTATTCCCACAACAAGCCTCTGAGGTAGTTAAGGCTGACCCAAGGTCACTGGCAGTGCAGACCTATGTAGAGTTTCTCCAGTCTAAGCCCATTGATTTTGTCCAGATATATCTTCTAGGAGTTACAATCCATCCATGTTAGTGCATGCCACAGAAAGCATAAGAAGCAAAGATATTATGAGAGCAATTTCAATACTCAGTAGCAGAGCATAAGTTTCCACATGAAGACAGGGGGATATAAGGTAGGCAAACTAATTTCAAGAATAGGATGCTCCATTCTGAATAAAACTATAATTTATCCGTCTCTTGATTTAATAGGAAGGTCTGAAAACAGGGAATTTGTTGCAGTTGTTCATGAATGCTCTGTGGGTGTGAATTACATTCACTGACTGAACTTTAAAGAGATGAGGGAGCGCTCTGGTGTGATTTAGGCAGGGGGAAAAAACCTTCTAGTGCTTGTTGCTCCATCTTGCCCACTTTTGATTTTTTACTTTCCCACTGAGATATACTGATTGAAACCATTCTCCACAGTTTGAGTTTTGCAGGATTTAGCTGGACTGTGTAAGACCCAGTCCTCTGGTTCAATCGTTTCTATTTGCAGCATGCCTGCCATGCAATTGTTTTTGTTCCAAGGGATGACCTCTTTCCCCTTAAAGCTTTCAATCAAAGTGTAAAAAAGGAATGTCTCCAAATCAGATATGGATCGAGGAGCATTTTGCAGAGCTTTTAATTAGCAGCTGATGTATATCTTTGGTATTGTTTGCCAGCAAAGCCTAAAATAACAGTTCCCTTTGAAATTCACTTTACATTAAGGAAGCAAGATCACCTTGATCAACCATGTATACCATGTGAGAAAACGATGGTTTCCCTAGTTTTGGCACTCCATTCAAAATGTACTGTCTGAACTCACCACTTTCTTTTGGGGCGAGGGGGGTTTCCCCACCAGAATTTCCAGATTCAGGTTTCTAATTTGAAGAGCGGGCTAGCATATCATTTTACTTCTTCAAATCTGTGTTCATTTGGTTAGCTGAGATCAAACCCCGTGTGACAGCAGCAGACCCCTGTTTTCAAAGATCTGTTTGACCCAATCACATATTAATGGGAGATATGATTTGAAGAGATGTGCAAGTGCAGAAGTTAGATTTTGGAAGAAGAAGAAGAGTTGGTTTTTATATGCCGACTTTCTCTCCCACTTAAGAAAGAATCAAACCATCTTACAATCACCTTCCCTTCCTTCCCTTCCCTTCCCTTCCCTTCCCTTCCCTTTCCTTTCCTTCCCTTCCCTTCCCTTCCCTTCCCTTCCCTTCCCTTCCCTTCCCCACAACGGACACCCTATGAGGTAGGTGGAGCTGAGAGAGCTCTAAGAGAGCTGTGACTAGCCCAAGGTCAGCCAGCTGGCTTCATGTGGAGGAGTGGGGAAAACAACCCGGTTCACCAGATTAGCCTCCGCCACTCATGTGAAAGAGTGGGGAAGCAAATCTGGTTCTACAGATCAGAGTCCACTGCCCCAAACCACTGCTCTTAACCAGTATACCACACTGGCTCCCTCTTTTCACCAACCTCTTTGTTTGCTGCAGTCCCTTCTTTGGGGCTTTGCTGCTTGGCCAAGTTTACTTCTGGCTGAGGGAAAAGGACTCTGGGGGACTGACTCAAGGGATAACTGTTAAGAGTTGGGTGAGATGACTGAGTCTGCATTGAGAGGCATCTGCTCTTGGGATCTGTAAAATTGACCCCCGCCCTCCTCTGGTCCAATTCTCTTGAAACTTGGGGGGTCTTTAGGTTAAAGGGAGGACTGTGTTATGGGTAAATTTGGTGGCATTATCTTTATCCAGAGCTCTCGCAGAGCCTCATATACATTCCCAACTGAAAATAATGGTCCCAAAATCTAGAACCATGTGGATTTGAATCCTGAACCAGTAATGTCCTACACAAAAGTAAGCAACAAGCAAATCTCCCCCCAAAGCCCAGAGCCAGAATTATAATGAATTTTTTTCTTAGTGCATGCCCCTAGTGGAAAGTCTCCCTTGTGGATGGGTATTTTGGGCTTAAAAGCTCCTTTAATTGTTTATTTAATTGGCTGATCATGGCATGTTACTGGAGGAATCACATTCCTTCGTCTTATCAGGATTTCAGAAGGCCTGATTAAAGGTCTTTCTACTGGACTAGCAGGGCACTCTGGAAGGAAGTATTAGGAAAGCGTACTCATTAGGTAACTTTCCTAATATGCATGGCTATTATTTGGGCTCCCAGTGCATAGTAGAATGAAGAAGAGGTTTTTAATGTGTGTCTTGAAATAAGTCTACAAAGATGGTTTTTGACATACAGTCTCAGATAGAATTTTTGCAATGTGCAACCTGATCCTATGTTTTAGTTCAGAGGTCCCCAATTTTGTTGAACCTATGGAGACTTTTGGAATTTTGAGAACATTGAGTGGGTGCCACCAAAAAACAGTTGTTATGATGTGTTGGGCCAATCACAAAATATTGGGAGTTTCAAGGACAAGTGTTCTTCTACGATGGATACAACTCTTTCTGGATGGCTGCTGTTGGCAGACACAAAGGTGATGCCGCCTAAGTTGTTCTTAAGCACCACGTGCCCAAGGGAAGTGCAGAAAAGTCAGGACTGGCTTTGGGGAGAAGGCACCATGGCATCCATGGCCACCACAATAGGGATCACTGATTTACTACATCTGTCTCTACAGCAGGTTAGCTAGTATGTTATTAAATTTGGGCCAGGAAGACTTGTTTGAGCTTTAACCCTTGTTGAGCTGAGAAGATCCTTGGACCAATCACTGTCTCTGTACCTAAGTTACCTCTTATAGTTGTTGGGAGAATACAATGAGATAGTTCTATGGAAGCCACTCTGAATGGGCAATGCAGCCCAATAGCTCCCATTAGCCCTCACCCCTGTGCACAACAGTCATTACTTTTCTTATTTGAGAGATACCAGAAGAAAGTATTGGCTCTTGAAGTATATGGTACCCACATGTGACCTGACATTTTCTCAATTCATCTCTACCCACACAGGGAAGAGCATCATTTTCAGCTAGGAATGCATATTCTTTTTGTTAACCTTTGCTTCAGTGCGTTCATGACAAGATTGTATGGGTATGTAGCTGCGTTTTAACAGTTTTTTAATTTCAGTTGTTGCTTGAAGCACTGTGCTGGAAATTAGACATTTTTAGTACTTCAATTATTGTTGATTTATTCGCCGTTCTTGTAGATACAGTGAATGTAGTTACTCAAGTAAGGTTATCTAATTTGGAATGCCAAGCACCAAATCTCAGTGTACATCTTGGCAACAGCAAGAAGACTTATTGACTTGAAATTTGTCATGCCAACAGGAGTGCCTTGTAGCACTTTGTTCACTGCTTTGCATTAAGCAGGAGAAGATAGGAAAGAAAAGTAATTTATCGTCTGGTTTAATACTGGACTATGTGGAACTCTGAATTATGTCACATCTCAGCACTGAAATGGACACCTTTCCGAAGCCCTGTCTTGGATTTCAACAGATTTTGTCAGAGTGATATACGATTGTTCATTTTACTTGACTTTATTTGTTCTCTCCCCCTCCTCCCCTACCAACCACCAGTCAAGCAGTATGCATTTTTGGAGATGGCTGGATGGCTGAATGATAGTACCTGCTCATGGAAAACAAGTATTGCTTTGGATTTGGGTCAGGTTTTAGATTAGATATATTCTTAGATGGATTTGAGTTCAGCTTCAGTTTAAGACTTCATTTCACAAAAATTCAGTTTGCAAGTATCCCAAAGACAGCCTTCTCCCATTCAGACCAAGATCTACTACTGAGACCCATAGTTTCTTCCTTTAGGGAAGTATACATCTTTTGGACATCATTGAATGTCTTTCTTCAATCAGGAAGACTGGTTTCAATGGTATTCCACTCAGCTTCATAGAGCTTTGTTAAATCTCCCCTTTCCACACCAAATGTGGCTTTTTTTTGTCTGTGCGCCATATGTTTTTCATTAGATTTTACTATTTTCCTCTTCCTTTTCTATAATAGCTGATGCAAATATCTCAGCTGCCTAGGAATAGAAAAACAACAACAACCAACAACCCGTAAACTGTTGCAGGACTCTATTAATAGGTTTGCTTCCAACAGAATTACATATGGGTAATATAGCACGTGTTTAGTCTTTCATTGTTATCTGTTTGATCATTACTTCCAATCTGCAGTGCGAAAAATGTGACTGGCATGTTGCGTGGAATAAAGAGATGCTGCAGGTTGAGATGGTTTCTGCATGGAATGAATGTTGATGACATTTTATACTGCCCTCTGGGCTAAATATTTAACCTAAGTGATTGTCCCAATAATTTGGATTAATCAGGCTTTTGGGGAAGGAAAGTTTTTACCTTTCATTATCTCCTGTGTTGTTTATTATAAAGCCTTCTGAGAGTGTTAGGAAACAAATATAGAAGGAATAGATTTGGGATTCCCCCCACCTCCCGTAGTTCAATGAGAAATTAAATCCAATAGAAGCATACAATGGAAGGCTGCATCCATTAGAACTCAGCAGGCCGTTCCAGTTTTCCCCCTACATGTGGTCATTAAAGTTGTGGGCTTTTCTATAACCTTGCCCTGTTAATTTCTTTCTGCTCCTATATTATACAGTGGAGCAGTAGGTAGAAAAAACAGTTAATTAAAAATAAGGAGGAGGTATACTCACCCGGATCCAGCAGATCCTTTTACATACACCTGGAGCTCCTTCATACAAGTTCGCTTCATGGGGAAGGGTCACTCCAGACAGACACCCCTCGCAGCACGGCCTCAACCAGTGAAGATGGTACAGAAACACATTCATGTAGGAGCTCTGTGTGTGCATCAGGTCATCTGCAGTTACATATCCGAGAAGTAAGAATCTTTTGGGGAAAAGATGCAAAATTTAGCAATGAATAAGTAAACCCGATATACCAAATGTCCACCCAAATACAGTAATTTTTTCCCTGAAGTATGTTCAGTCTGAAGGCTCAATAACCCTGCAGCAGAGAAGAGTTCCATAAGTTTGGCTGAGAATACCTCTCTGCATGCTTTTTAATGTTAGCATCTCAAGCTGTTTTCACAAGCAGTGTAATCAGGTGCTGTGAGACTATGGAACACCTGAATGGTAGTGGAGGATTCTATACCTGCATACTGTCAGTGTTTTAAAAAATATCCCAGCATAAGAAAACAGCACATCAGGGAGAGACCAGGGGAAGATTTAAAAACAAACACAGGGGGCATTTAAACATGCAATTTTCCATCTTCATTTTGAATTGATAGTGCACATACAATATTGAATTTAAAGTTCTTTATATTGATCTTATGTAACAGGAGGGTACACGGGTGAATACAGATACCCAGTGGTGCCTTGTTACAGTCGACACAACCATGTGAGAAGCCAGTTGTACTGTAAAGAGAAGAGGTTTTTCTACTCCCCTACTGGATTTATTGGGATGCAGACTTGTGGTGAAATTATCTTCACCCTGCACCTTGACACTACAAACTATTGGCTCTTCCAAGTGGTATTGCTTCTCCTGTGTTAAGTCATCTGCATTCACTTGTATAACGAGTTCTTTGTATATAACAATAAAGCAGTTCCAGTCTGGTGATATTTTTTTTATAATTATTTAAAGGACAAGCTGCAACCATAAGTATCTGTCCAATCACTACCATCATCATCTGAAATCCTACTCTGAGTGTTAATTTTGTCAGAAATAAAGTAAGTGACCACATGAGACAGGACTTTTTTTAGTGGTGGTGCCTCAGTTATAGAATAGTCTTCCATGTGAACACACAAATATTTGGCTGGCACCAGCTGTGCTAAGTTCCCAACACCATCTAAAGATGTACTTGTTCACCCAAGTTTTCTGTTGAATATTTTCCTAGTATTTTAAAAATGTGATTTTACTATGGCATTGTTGTTAATATTACAAAGCAGGCCAAGGGAGGCCTTTGGCATGCCAAGATGGCAAGTAGTATTATAAGCCCTGTTCAGTTGTTATGATTTGGCAAGCAAACCACACATAAGTGGAGATTGTGCTACACATACTACTCTTGGCATGCTTGATCATCATTTTGTGTGGCTATGCAACATGTGTACTTTCCAGCTTTTGTGCATGCAATTGAAAATCCAAAGTTTGAGCATCCAAGTTTCACTACCAAAGCTAGAAAATATGTATGTTTCCCTAGTAAAAAAAAATGGCAACTCTGTGTATTGAGAGGATCCTGCGTAGCATGCTCTCCTGGTACATAATGACTGAACTGGGCTCTTGAGGGTGCACAGCTGACCCCTGACACAGGCACTCTGTCAAATATAGCTCTATCATTGCTATCTGTCAATCGCTCATGCCCTACGCAGCTTACAGGCCACTTTAGACCTTCTGCCTACCTCAAACCATTTCCATCTTGATTTGTTTACTGAGGAAAGTCTGCATTAGGGTTGTACATATCGATAAACCCAAACTGAAAATAAATCCGAAATTAGCCATTTCAGTAAATTTCAGGTTTTGGGTTTACCAAACTCCAAAATCTGGGGATAAAGCCGAAGCCAATAGGCGATTCCCAAAGGTTCGGCTATTCGCCTTTGCTCAGAGGCATGGCTCTGTGCTTTCTCCACTCTTTCTTTCTTTCTTTCTTTCTTTCTTTCTTTCTTTCTTTCTTTCTTTCTTTCTTTCTTTCTTTCTTTCTTTCTTTCTTTCTTTCTTTCTTTCTTTCTTTCTTTCTTTCTTTCTCTAGTTTTGTTAGGGCCCCATAGTTGGGGCCTTTTTGAGATGGGGAACATGTAATCGGATCCAACTTGGTCTGACCAACTTTCCAGGTACATCACCCAACAGAAGACTAGTCTGCATAGCAGAAGAGTCATTTAAAAGACGGGGCTCGCCCAGTCCTGTCCACAGGTATATACCCTCCAACTGAAAAGAGCCAGCTTCAACAGCTGCTGACCACCAGGCTTCTGAAAGGATTTCTTCATCCACATGGATGAGCAGTCTCCTTCAGACAGCCCCCATTGTCAAGACTTCAGCTGGCTCCAATCTCACCCCCCGCCCGAAAACCTGCTCTGAAACTGAAGGTCGTCCCGATTAGAGGCTTCTTTTCCCCACACCGTGACCGTCTCTTGGAATCAGATTTTTCATGACCACATTAAAGGACTGTTCACAAAATGTTATCTGCCATCAAAAGTAATGTTTTCCATGGCTTATTTCTCTTGCATTTAAGCCGTTTTCCTACATTTGGAAGCTCATTTGCATGGACATCATGCAAAGCGACCCAGAAATGAAGGCAGCCCCCAGACTTTGAGGTGCCAGCCTGGAACCAGCTCTTTCTGCCAGTCCTCAGCAATCCTGAAGTTTTGAACCTGAAAACTGATGGACACAGTTTGTCTCATGAATGCCTGCAGGATGGGGTGACCCCTTTGAGGGCCCATAAAATAGGACCTCCTGTCCCAAAGTTCACCAAATTTTGATGACTATCTAAGGAGTGTCCCTTGTAGCCATGGTGCAAATTTGGGGACTCTACCTCCAAAATGCCCCCCCAGGAGCTTTGAAAAAATCCCTATAGACTATAATGGGCCTGAATTTTTCAATAAACCTGAAAATAAGTCGAGTACCCATATTTACCAGTATGGGTATTCAGCTTATTTCACGTTTACTGAAAAAAATCAGGCCTAATAAACCCAAACCTGAAGTTTATTGATTTTTTTTTTGCACAACCCTAGTGTGCATGTATTATATATCTAATAGTCAAATGTGGGTCTCTCTGTGGATTGGGCCCAAACTGACGTAAAACAGATAGTTCTGCAAAGTTGGGGAACTCCCTGAGTTTGCAGAAAAATCTGAAAATGCTAAAAATACATTGAGAGGTTTAAATCCCTCCCAAAAATCAAAAGCATTATTTGCACATGTGCAGACAATGAACCTACCTCCTCTGATGATGGTGGGCAGGGAGCAATGGCTGGTCTAGTGGCTAGGGTTGCCAACTTCCCAGGACCTGCTGGAGATCTCCTGCTATTACAACTGATCTCCAGTCGATTGAGATCAGTTCACCTGGAGAAAATGGCCTCCTTGGCAATTAGACTCTATGGCATTGAAGTCCCTCCCCTCCCCAAATCCTGCCCTCCTCAGGCTCCGCCCCAAAAATCTCCAGGTACTTCCCAACCTGGATCTGGCAACCCTTCCAGTGATGGAGGCTGGGAGCTGCACCAGGCTCACAGGCGGCAGCAATTAAAAGAGTGTGAGTCATAGCAGGCTCGGTACTGAAGTTGGGGCGCCACACCAGGCTCACCCGTGGCAGCAGTGATGTGGGGGTTGGAAGCCACAGTGGGCCTAGCGCTGGAGACTGGGAGCCACACCAGGCTCACTGGTGGCAGCAATGTTGCGGGAGTCAGAAGAGGCAGAGGGACCAATGGTAGCGGCTAGGAGCTGTTCCAGGTCCAGCAACAATGGTGGGAGGGAACTGCGGTATGCCCTGCAGTAGTTACAGAAGGTAAAAAAAGTTAAGCGGGGGAAGGGATCCCCCCCCCTGCGAGTATCGCAGGTCCCCACTTGTATTGTCTAATATGGAATCCAAGCATGTTGCAGAAGATTCTGGGATATCTTCTAGGGTACACATTTGGTTGGTGTAGAGCAGGGATGGGGAACCTCAGGCCCGGGGGCCGTATGTGGTCCCCGAAGACATTTTCTGCGGCCCTTGGGAGCTCCGGGTGTGTGTGTGTGGGGAAGGCTTTTCTTTCTTTTCTTCTTCTTTTTCTGTCACTCTCCTTTCTCTCCCTCTCTCCCTCTTTTTCTGTCTCTTTGTCTGTCTCCGTCCTTTTCTTTCTTTCTCCCCCTCCCTCCATTTCTTTCTCCCTTTCTCTCTCTTTTCCCCTCCCTCCCTTTTCCTCTTTCTCTGTTTTCTTTCCTTCCTCCCTTCCTTCCCTGTGGATCGGCTGCCTCCTGGCGCCTCGTTTGCTCAGGCCTACCACTGGCTGCCCTCCCGCCTGGGAGGGGGGGAGGACAAGGGAGCGGGGGCGCCCTCCAGGCCTTCTCTGCATAGTCTCCCCTGGGGTTGCCAACCTCCAGGTGGTGGCTGGAGACCTGAAACCGTAGTCTTCCCCCCCCCAGGAGATCTACACCTGGTTATGGCCCCCGAATAATGTTATAAATGCGCAAATGGCCCTTGGCAGGAAAAAGGTTCCCCACCCCTGGTGTAGAGCTACTAAGATCTTTAGGGCCGCATCACTTCCTCTCATGAATTGAGGGCTAAATTAGATGGGTCTCAGGAGACTTGTCATTAAAATCTTCCTTTAAAAAAAAGGACTCAAGTCAGTTCAGAGCTACTAGTTTTTAATCCTTTTGTCAGTACCTAAACAGATTACTCCTCACACTATGAGGTAGACCATTCTCCAGCTGGAGAAATCAAGGACGAGGTTGGCTTTGAGCCAAGGTTTCTTATGGTGTGTCAGAGCAATACTCCCTCAGTTGTACACTACTTTTCAGCATTTATGTAAGCATACAATTGGTTTTGCATACAAATTGGCGTTTACATAAGAAACAATCCTCTTTTTACACGTCAGTGCAAAAACTATCAAATACAAATGTACTTGCTGTTTGATGAGGTTTCACCTAGCATCCGCTTCTGGAGTTTCTTTTTTGGAATATATGGGTATAGTCACCTTGCTATTTAATTAATTGGCAGTGTGTCTGCTTCTTCTTCTTTCTTTTTTTTAAATAGGAAGTCTTTATGCCAGAAGCAATGTTTGAGATACTGAGAACATAAGCAATTAGCAAATTATGGTATGTTTAAATGAAAACAGTTTCCTGGCCAAGCACAATGAAGAAGGCTTGCAGCCATGTTGTTTCTTCATTAAACAAAATGACAAGCTAGCAATAAGTATCTCCTATGGTATAGGCACAGAATTAATGACACGGTAATCATATGATAAATCACTGCAGTTGGTGATTTCTGCAACAGAAAAACAAAATGTTGTGTTTCCATCACAAAATTATGTATTGAAATTCACAGCAGGAGTGAAGCAAACCAGTATCTTGATCCTTGCATCAGACTACAGTTAAACGTAATATTTTTGTAGGAGTCATTTGTTCTATAACTTTATTTCTGCACATTTCCATTTGGAATATGCAATGGTTACCTTTCTATTTCTTTTTAACTTTATGGATCAGTCTCTGACTGGGTTGGCCAGATCACGAACGATGCAAAGCTGAGGCTTCAAGCAGAAGATTCCTAAGGAGGAACCACTTTCCTGCCTCCAAATTTCATCCAAGAGCAATTTTAAAGCTAAACAGGAATCCAGGGGAGGGCACTAACATAATATTAGATGCAAAAATAGCCCAGATAGTATTGTTATAGAGACCAATGCCATTTTTGTTTGCAGTGTGTGCAAATGGGCCCCCTCCGTCCTATCCCAAGAGTAAAGCTGGATGAATAATTAAGTTAATTATGCTATTGCATAATATTTTAAAGCTGACAGGAAGAAAGATTCCTTTGAAATGTGGTGTGGGAGGAGAGTTTTACAGATACCATGGACCACCAAAAAGAAAAATAAGTGGTTTCTGGATCAAATCAAGCCTGAACTGTCCCTAGAAGCTAAAATGACTAAACTGAGAGTAAGAGTAATTGGAAAAGCCAATAATGCTAGGAAAAGTCGAAGGCAGCAGGAAAAGAGGAAGACCCAACAAGAGATGGATTCTCTCTATAAAGGAAGTCACAGCCCCCATCTTTCAAGACTCAAGCAAGGCTGTTAATGATAGGATGTTTTGGAGGACATTGATTCATAGGGTCACCATAAGCCATAAGTGACTTGGCAGCACTTAACTCACACATATTATTTTATCCAAATTCCTTTCTTGCAATTGTCTGACAATGTTTCAGTGTGAAAGAGGCACTTTATTTTGCTTCCTATATTGGATTCTTTAGAATGCTTAGAATGTTTTCAACAATTTAGAAAGTGTTTTATCGCATGAAGCTATGATCTCATCCCTAATTACAGAAACTGTGTTATTGATAGCTTGTTGGCAGATGGAGCAGAATTGCTTTGGACTCTGTATTACAGCAGATTTCAAGTGTGAGATTAACAGAACAAGGGAGGGGTTTATTTTTCTATAGCAGCGGTGTTCAACCTCTCCAGACCAGGAACCCACTGAGATGCAAGCATGTGACAGGCAGGCAGCTTGAGAGTCATGTGACTGAAAAAAGAGGAGCCAGAGATATGACCTCACTGATATGAAGGTCAGGACTTCAAGCAGCAGACTGAGAGAGCCAGGGGTACGTCAAGGGTCAGAGCTGCAGAAAATGTGCGCAAGTCTGGAGATGTGGAACCCTTGCTCTATGTGCATGCACACTAGCAGGAGGTGCTACCAAAACATGGTTGCTCTGAGGGGGGGGGGTTGCAATCCAGCAGATGAGTGACCCATGGCTAAAGATCACTGTGAGCCTATTTAACTGCTGTTGGAGAGAAGAGTGCTGGCTATGAACAGCAGTTGTACAAAGATCTTATGACCTGGACAACTGCCATAGGAGGCAAGCCTGTTTTCTCTTCCTCTTGTTTGCTCTGAGTGGATTGGGTTGACCATCTCAGACAACTTCAGCCTACTTGTGCTGTGCAGGAGGAGTCTCATCTCTTGCAGGATCTTTTCTGTAGAGGCAAGAAAGTGAGTTCTGTTTCTCACTGCATAAAACAAAGTTTATGACAGAACAGCAAGAAGAAGCCGTGGCAGAATTTTTGCCTTAAATTAACAACATTTCATGAACTGGTACTTATCGATGGGCAGTATGTGAATCATTTTATGTGATCCATTGCTAGTTGCAACTCTTCTAACTCACTTTCTTGATTAATGCTGATTTTTTAAAAAAATTCTCCACTATTTGTTAGTCTGGTTTTAGTCAATGCAATATCGGACTAGTCTTCCTTTTTATTTCTTAATTGTAATCATTTTAAGGAAGACAGTGTGCTCTGGTGTTGTATCTGTAATTAATCATCTTCAGTACTGTATGCTGCAGGATACCTTGTGCTTTAATTTTTATTTCCATTAAAACATGTCTATATGTAACTTTATTGTTTCTGACACTTAAATGTGTACAATTTATTCTTATGAGCTGGCAGCGGTCGTTCAGCACTGACATTTTAACTATGACAATAATCCAAGTAATTGTCACTCATTCACTTAACTGGAGACATCTTTACTTCCTGAAAGAACTAATTAGAGTACAGTGTTACTATCTTTTAATTGCAAAAGTGTTTGCCTTCCCCCCCTCCAGTTTTGCATTATGTTACTATTCTTCACAGCTCATGAACCTTAAAGAACCTTTTAATAAATAACACTGTACTGCCATCTTCTGTACCCAAACAGCTCTTTGATATTCACTTGAACCCCAGTTTCAGAACATCTTCCTTATAACAAATAGTCATAGTTGGCTGCTGTGCAGATTAAAAAATCCATACAATGGGGCCAACTAGGGCTAGGGTATGATGGTTTCTTCAAACCCAAAGGAATCCTAACATTTGTGGAAAAGTCCAAAATGTTAAATAAAAATGCAGAAGGGAATCCCCAGAAAGGTAAACAGTGTTGTGAAACAAGTTAAGGCAGCATTGTGTAGTTGCTGTAGTGACCATCAATGACACCTGATATTAAAGCATTTTTGGGGGTAGAGGTCCCAAATTTTCAGGGTAGCTTTCAGGGACTGTCCTTGCATGAACCTCAAAGTTTGGTTAAGATTGGGTCAGGGGGTCCAGTGTTATGGGCTCTGGAGAGGTTGCCTCCGCCATAGACAAGCATTAGCCAATTAGCAAACAGAGAATCTCTTACTTTCCAATGCTTGTGTATGGAGACTGGAGGGGGCAACCTCTTCCAGACTTCATAATTGTGAACCCCCCAACCCAATCTTCACCAAACTTTTTTTTTTTTTTTTTTTGCAAAGAGAGTCCCTGCAAACTACCCAGCAAGTTTGGGGGCTCTATCTCAAAAATGCCTCCCAGGAGCTTCACAAAGCCTGGGAAGAACCCAAAAAAGCTGGATAATTACCTGGTTTTTTCGGAAATGGCCAATTTGGCTTTGGCTTTCCCCCCCAGGTTTTGGAATTCAGTAAACCCGAACCTAAAATTTACTGAAATGGCTTTTTTCAGCTTATTTTTGGTTTGGGTTTATTGATATGCACATCCCTACCTCCCAGGTCACTATTACTAAGCCACGCTCACTAGAGTTAGACAAGAAGGTGTGTTCTAGCTTGAGTTTGATCATGTTCACATACATTCACATCACGTCATGCTGCTACATGACACCCATTTTATTATTTACCCTGATCACTTGGTAGTGGATCAATCGATGTGGCTGAATACAGTTCTGCTCCCCAGATCGGTCTAGAGAATAGAGTTCTCCCAAGGACACAAAAGCTGGTTATTCCTACCCAAGGCCATTTCACATTAGGCAACCTCCAAAAAGATAATGTTTACTATTTTGCATAATTTTTCTGATTTTCCCAGACATGAGGAAAGCCACAGAGTTGTGGATTGGTCACCGATTACCAGTCTGCAACTTCTGGATGTCTTTTTCACTGCTGCTTTGCTTTCCGAGTGTTCAGCAGGCATTGACCACATACTTTCAACCATATCTGGAGCCATAGGAGTTGGCCACTTGGTTTCTTAAGGCGGGGGGAGGGAATCCTTAAAATTCAGAACCAGTCAATCCAGTGCCAGCAACACTGTGGGCTAGATATAAGGACTGGCCCAGGGAGATCTGAAGTCCAGTCTTCATAGTGTGAAGCCAAACTTATCCAATGTACAGCTGGTTGTTGGAAAAGAAAGTGTGCCTTCTTCAGCAGCCTCTGGTTTATGCAGAGCAGGTGAAGATGTTGATCTGATATAATAGATTCTTCACTATACATTAACTTATGGAATGTCTTTTATAAGGATACAAATGCATTTCTGAATTGCAAAAATGAAATGTTATAAAAGGAGCTTGTTCTGCATTCTAAAAGAACTTATTTTCACCAATGTGCCATGGGCATTGTCTGCATTTGTTTCATGGAGACTTTTGTGTGGGTGTAATACTTTAAGAGCTGGGCCACTGGAGTGATTATTTTTACAGCCCTCTAATGCACTCTTTACTTTCCCGTCTTCTTATTAGAGGTCAGCAATTTGGAGACAATATGAAAAGCACATGGAAAGATTCCAGCGATCGTAAATGGGTTTGCTCAGTTTCTGTGAAAAAAGCCTTTTGGAATTTAAAAAAGAAAAGAAAAAAGCACAAGTGATTCAGTTCAAAGCAACAGACACAGTGAATATTCTATTTGACATCAGGCATGACGTTTTCTTTAAATCATTTGTGCATATCTGAGCTCCAGCTAATTCAATAAGGAATGAAGCCCCCAAATTCATTATGCCAAATGTGGTTAATGAGCATTCCAGATCCGTAGCCATGTTAGCCCGTGGAGGCAGAAAGGGAGGGAAAGGGACCCAGCAGCACCTTAACGACTAGCAGCATTTATTCCAGCACAAGTGTTCACGGAAGCTCACCTCATCAGATGCGTGAAGTCTCATAACTGAGCGACGTTTTATTCATATGAGTAAATGAATAGGGTGTGCACTTCAAAAAAATTGTTGTACATTTTGGACAATTTAAAAAAATGGCCTGACTTTTAGTATGCTGAAACTTTGAGAGGTTCTGGGGTGGGGTGCTAGAGTGTTTGGTCCAGGAACTTTGGGATCTGAATCCTGCTCTGTAAAAAAACCCATGAAATTAAAAAGTAAAAAAATAACACAGGTCCCTCCATCCCCAAGCATGCATGTGCCGAAGAAGAAGTAGTAGTAGTAGTAGTAGTAGTAGTAGTAGTTGGTTTTTATATGCCGACTTTCTCTACCACTCAAGGAAGAATCAAACCGGTTTACAATCCCCTTCCCTTCCCCTCCCCACAACAGACACCCTGTGAGGTAGGTGGGGCTGAGAGAGTGTAACTAGCCCAAGGCCACCCAGCTGGCTTCGTGTGGAGAAGTGAAGAAACCCAGTTCACCAGATTTGCGTCCGCCGCTCATGTGGAGGAGTGGGGAATCAAACCCGGTTCTGCAGATCAGACTCCACCACTCCAAACCACTGTCCTTAACCACCATACCATGCTGGCTCTCCTTTAAATTTTAAAGGGGCAGTATTTTCCATGGTCCAGAACAGGGGTCCCCAACCTTTTTGAACCTGTGGGCCCCTTTGGGATTCTGACAGCACGTGGTGGACACAGCCACAAAATAGGTGACATAAAATGGCTGCCACGGGAGGTGGAACCAGCCACAAAACAACCTCTGCAGCTTACCTGTAGTCACACAGTTAAGATCTTTGTGCTGTGGTGGCAGCAGCCACCAAACCAATGTTTTAAAAATCTACACAGCCAATCAAATCTCCAACAGGCAGTCAGAAGGCTTTCCGGGAAAAGCCCTACTTTGCC
Source organism: Euleptes europaea (assembly GCF_029931775.1). Taxonomy (NCBI): domain Eukaryota; kingdom Metazoa; phylum Chordata; class Lepidosauria; order Squamata; family Sphaerodactylidae; genus Euleptes; species Euleptes europaea. The sequence goes on along the minus strand of NC_079319.1, from coordinate 76,535,303 downwards.
CCACCCATTTTCTACAATCAATTGGTGGGCCCCAAGAAAGGTGTCAGTGGCCACCACGTTGGGGAACCCTGGTCTAGAAAAAACGACCCTTTCAAATGTAAAGGGCCTATGCACCAGGAAACAGCTGGGGAGAGCCGGTGTGGTGTAGTAGTTAAGAGCAGTGGTTTGGAGTGGTGGACTCAGATCTGGAGAATCGGGTTTGATTCCCCACTCCTCCACATGAGCGGCGGATGCGAATCTGGTGAACCAGGTTGGTTTCCCCACTCCTACACATGAACCCAGCTGGGTGACCTTGGGCTCTCTCACCTACCTCACAGGGTGTCAGTTGTGGGGCTGACACCCTGACACTTCTGAAAAGTGCTCCATGACTAAAAAAGTTTGGGAACCGCTGATCTAAATAATGGGTGCTAGACCTTTCCTGAATGCCCTTTCTCGCTTTCCCTGTTGCACCTGCTGTGTGTGAGGTGGTGGTGGTGGTGGCTGTAGCTAGGTTGGCTGCAAGTGCAGGCATTAAAAACAATGGTGTGGTGTAGTGGAGTGGTTAAGAGCAGTGGTTTGGAGCGGTGGATTCAGATCTGGAGAACCAGGTTTTATTCCCCACTCCTCCATATGAGCAGCGGAGGCTAGTCTGGTGAACTGGATTTGTTTCCCCACTCCTACACACAAAGCCACCTGGGTGACCTTGGGCTAGTCACAGTTCTGATAGACCTCTCTCAGCCCCACCTACCTCACAGGGTGTCTGTTGTGGAGAGGGGAAGGGAAGATGATTGTGAGCCAGTTTGATTCTGCCTTAAGTGGTAGAAAAAGTCAGCATATAAAAACCAACTCTTCCAATAAGAGCCAGCATGGTGTAGTGGTTAAGAGCAGTTGTTTGGAGTGATGGAGTTTGATTCCCCACTCCTCCCCTCCTTGTGGGGAGGGGAAGGGAAGGTGATTGTAAGCCGGTTTGAGTCTCCCTTAAGTGGTAGAGAAAGTCGGCATATAAAAACCAACTTTTCTCCTTCTTCTCCTTCTCCTTCTTCTCCTTTATTATTTTCAATGGGAGGTCAACCTAACCCCCCAAACTCTGGAGCCCAGGTCTACTGTGCATTATTTAGAGTGGCCCCCAGCTGTTTGCCAGCAATGCTTTCTTTCTCTCCTTCTCTGCTCCTGAGCCTTCTGAAACCTGAAACACTCTCCACATTTACAGAAGACAAATTATTGTTACTCCCAGAATATTGGTAGTGTTTTGGATTATTGTGGATATCCCCAATACAGCTGACTGCATGCACCCTAGAACTGCATTCTGACTCATGATAATTTATGCTGGAATAAAAGTTGCTAGTCTTTAAGGTGTCAATGGATTTGGGATTAATGAGTGTATCACTTGAATAGATCCTGCTAATGAGCACTGATTTGTTGAAACATCCTTGGTCAACATCAGTATATTTACAGTAGTGCAAATAATCTATCGAGGAAATAGTTGTGTTGGTTGAATGTGATTCAGAATTTCTTGCCTCGCTTTCTTGCAGTGATTGTTTCCTGTGCAATATAATTCTCTGTTTCTCAAGGTCTTCCATGCCTCTCTATCGTGGGAACTCTGATATCACATATGACCTCAATGGAATGCTATACAGATAATGTAGAGTAGTACATTTTGTGCCCCCCCACAAGCAGAAAGCCATACAAATCATTGTGCAGTTTATACCCCGACACCCCTTTTCCACATTTCACTTCCCACTCTTGGAATGTGCTGAGTGGTTCAAATGCAATAAAAATGTACAGCTATAGGCATAGAATATGCTGGGGGTGGGGTTGTCCCTAAATGAAAACGGAGCATATTGAGAGTAAAATAAAGATAAGTATGACAGCCTCTCTGTGTTCCCATTAAGAAAACAATCTGACTGCAAATATATTTTAAATAGGACTTCTGGGAACCAAGTTTGGAGGGCAAGGACAAATAAAAAAAGGTTTTGAGAGCTCTTTGCTATACAGAGTGATGGTTGGAACTTTGGTTCAATTATTCCTTTTTGGAAAATGATAGCTCAGTATACATGTAATCATTCATAATCCAATTTGCAGGACGGTCTCTTAGAACCAATTTCTTCCTTTGTTTAAATTATCTAGAACAGGAGAAGAATATTTCGTATTTATATAGTGTTTTTAAGTGTCTGAAGTGCTCTCTCTATATTATATCAGTGAGGTTTAGAGGTCAGTATTGTAATCTCTTTATTACAAGAGGGTGACTGAAAAGTAGCGGCTTGCTTATGGCCACTGAATGGTGGAATTAGGTGAGATTATGGTAACAGAAGCTAGATTCCTGAAACACACTCTCTGTGGGGTGCCATTGACAATCATTTAGAAAACTCAATTAGCCCACAATACAGCAGCAAGATTATTACTGGGATGATCCTCAGGCAGCATAGAACACCTGTCCTTAAAGATCTCCATTGGCTGGCTGTTCATTTCTAGTCCCAGTTTGCAGGCTTGTTTCAACTGATAAACAGTTTAATAGTATAGGGTACTTGAAGGACTGTTAGCTCCCATTGCTGTAAGTGGGAAGATTTGAATTGAAAGAAGATGTGACGAGACAGATAGCTGACACTGGCCATGAAGAAACCATGTGCTGGTCTTGCCGCATCATATCCATGCAATCATAAGCACTAAAGCAAGGGGGAGGAGCGTTTGCAGTTAAGAGTCATTCTAGGAAAGACTTTCTTCCAGTTCATGTGGACCAATAACTATATATTTCCATGCCATGCTTTTATTCATTAATGAACTGTTTATTGAACCCACAAGAGGAATAAGTTTGTGTCTTGTGGACCAAGGCCCGCCTTATTCGCAAAAAAAGTGTTCCTTCAAAGGCAGCCAATCAAGCTTGCTCTTCTAATATAATTTGAACACCTTAAATCCGGCTAGCATCTATGATATCACATAGTTTCACTGGCAAACAAAAAGGACATGGCATAAGGACTTCCCCGGTTTCCCTCCCCTCCCCCTGCTCTTAAGGCAGGAGTCCTGATTTCTCTAAACAATCCCCTTAAGGTACTCTCTAGCAACCATAGCCCCCTACAAAAAGAAGAAGGTTCTCATTATGTATCCACCATGTCTTGATCATAATTTCTATCATGGGTGACATTCTGGTCCAGTTCTATCAGGTACATTCTGTGTGAGTACTTTCGAATACTGGGATAAAACCCTGCAGAATATAGGAGCAGGATCATTTTGCCTTGGGGGGAGAGAGACAGAGAGACAGAGAACACACCTTTCAAGGTGGATTTCTTGTCACATTCTGCAATACTGGGACATGTTAAAAAGATTTTTTTTAAAAAACCGAGTAGCTCAAAAGGAATTAAATTAAGTCTTTAATGGCTGGATTTGCTCCAGAGCCATCAGCACAAATTACACTCTGAAAAGAGGTGGCTAAATACAATAGAACCCTGTAAAATGGGAAAGAAAATGGAATGCTTGTGTCCCATGATTCATTTTGATGTGCCAAATTATTCTAAGCCCATTCGTCCTCCTCGTGTCAGTTGAATTTTTGTCTAAATAGTACGTACAATGTGTTTTACTATAACTTAAACCATGATTGTTGTTTGCCATAACTGCATTGCTTCAGCATATGTGTAGTGTTTGGGGAAAAGTCCCCCCCTTTTTGGGGGGGGTAATTCTTTAATATTTCATAGTATGGGTGTTTCCATTTTTAACAACATGGAGAAGATTTGCTTTTAAAGATTTCAATATTTTTTTCAGATAGCATTTTTTTTCCTGCAGTGTATTACAGTTCTTTTCTCAGTACTGTATTGGTCATGAATTATCATGACCAAAAATGGAATTCACCAACATTAACTATATCAGACAGTTTATGCTATACCGTATCGTGATAGACATTCTTTGAAATCTCTTCAGCACTAGTCATATTACTCATTAAAATGTGTTTGGAAAGGTGCCACTCTCTTTTAGTATTCTGTACCAATCCTTAATTAGTTTTGCTATTAACTTTAAAAAGTAAGCATAAGGCGTAAAGTGTATATTATGTACAGTCTATGCTTCGTAATGAGGGGTGTAGCATAGTAACCAAAAGAGCAGGGGTGTCCCTGATTCAAGTAGCTCCTCAGCTTGACTTTAAGCAAGTCACTTGCTCAGCTTCAGTCTCTTGTCTGGAACACAGCGATAATAACTATAGTGGCCTGTCTTAATGGGGAACTCTAAGATTGTAAAGCTTTGATCACGTGAAATCTACATAATAGATACTATTGAAGATTAGTATGCATTTTTCAAATGTTGTTGTTCCACCAGCAGCTATAGCTGTATCTAATGTACTCTGCAGTTCCAATTATTTACTCATGGGAAATGTACATTTTGAGATGGATCCTACCAGCCTGATGTGCTGGCGTTAGAATAGTCTGGTGGTGTAAGGAGCTTTCCACCAACACATGAGGCTCTTCAGCCGGTGGAGGAGGTCTTCCATCAGCACTTCATTCCTGGTTGCAGGAGGAATGCACCAGCACTGGCAAAAGGGACCTGTGTGTTGGTTCCAGCAGGTTAGTCTGTTGAGCAAAAATAAACAGGATTCCTGTGGCACCTTAAAGACTGACCTATTTTTATTCTAGCTTCAGCTTCTGTGGATTACAGTCAACTTCATTAGATGCATGCATTGAATAGAAATGCTGAGAACTTCATGCCATATGTGTTTGGCAGGCAGATATACCATTTTTGACAGCCATGATCAATGTCAGCCAAGCTTCATGTCCCTCAGCCATCTAACTTGAACAGTAAGGGGATGAAGGATAGAAATTTTTTGCCTGGGTGGTAGCATAGCAGCTATTTCTACATACCATTTCACAATGAAAATATTTCTCTTTTTGAGAACCATTAAAGGTCCTGTAAATACATTGTTTTGCACTGAACATGAACTTCAGGGGAACCGTGCATAAGCAATGGTAGTGGTAGTGATGTGGTAACTTAAGGAGCCCCTTTTGATATTACCTCGGTGTCTTAAGAGCAATGTGTCTCCTTCTGTAGATAAGGAAACTAAACACATATGGGAAGAGTCCATTCATGCTGTAGCCCCTTTTCATAGCAGCATCGCCTCACTTCTGGGAGGGACCCCGTTGCCACAGGAAGTAAATGTATTGTCAGTAGGGTTGCCAACCTCCAGGTACTAGCTGGAGATCTTCTGATATTACAACTGATCTCCAGCCAATAGAGATCAGTTCACCTGGAGAAAATGGCCGCTTTGACAATCGGACTCTATAGCATTGAAGTCCCTCCCCTCCCCAAACCCCACCCACCTCAGGCTCCACCCCAAAAACCTCCCGCCGAAGGACGGCGAAGAAGGACCTGGCAACCCTAGTTGTCAGATATTGCTACACTGCTGTTACCAGAGTTGTGCAAGAAGGAAATGGGCTGAATGGCTCTCATGGTTCTTCAACACTGGGAGCTTCTTCAACATCCAAGCTCACGCCAAGATGAACCTTACTGAAATAGACATCACATGGAGCAATTGACCAATCATAAAGCAAGTTATTTCTGCAAGTCTACATTAAGAATTAGCTCAAGGAATGGCTGCCCTACCAATCCCTACTTTAATGATAGTGAGCTTTTATTTTGACCATGTAAAACTCTGATGGTTTGTAAAACAAAGAAGTGCTTTTAAAATATTTTCCCCATCTATAGACAAAAGCTGCACCTAAACAAACCAAAACAAAAGGTTTCTGGCTGTTATGACCTAGCTGTTCCACTGCTGTTTTCTTTGTAGAATTAATCTACTTGTGAAGCTCTGACGAATGCTTAGTGGATCCCTTATCATAAGCAATCCCCGAGTCTCCTTCCCAAATGCCCTGCTAACAAGAATGTGTATACTCTAGCTGAATGCACTGGTTGCAGATGGTGTTTGAGTGGATAATAGTTTCAGAATTTTAGACTGTACTTAGTCTAGAGGAAGATTGCAGTTTTCCTCTAGATAAAGCAAATGTCTCTCTCTCTCTCTCTCTCTCTCTCTCTCTCTCTCTCTCTCTCTCTCTCTCTCTCTCTCTCTCTCTCTCTCTCTCTCTCTCTCTCTCTCTCTCTCTCTCTCTCTCTCTCTCTCTCTCTCTCTCTCTCTCTCTCTCTCTCTCTCTCTCTCTCTCTCTCTCTCTCTCTCTCTCTCTCTCTCTCTCTCTCTCTCTCTGTCTGTCCTTGTTGGCCCCCCAATTTGAGTCTTGAGCAGGGTAACAGCTGTGCAGCAGGCATGGTTGATAGATTTTTGTTTCTTTATGTCTTGTGGCTGCTTTTGGATATGGTTGGTTCAAACCATTACAGCGCTCAAATCACTTACAGTGCATTCCTAGGGAGAGTTCCTGCAGTCTAAGCCCATTCATTTCAATGGGTTTAGAATGGAGTAACTCTTCTTAGGAATGCACTGTTAGTCTTTTTTCCCAGTAGCATGGAGGGGAATAAACTACAGCTTCCATGTGGCTGTGTGAGAATGTCCATGTGCAAACTATTGCAGATGCAGACAAATCTGGGCCATTAATGTTTCTGTATCAGATGGACTCGAACACCAAACAGTGACACAGGATTCCTCCTCCCCTCTGTTTGTTTGTATGCAATTGCAGTACGGCAGCAGTACAGTTTACTTCAGGAATAGGGGTCACTGACTTGCACAGAAGGTAACCCAATGAACAAGCTCAAGTTGTTCAGGAACAACCCAAACTGCCTCGTGTGCACAACAGAAGCTGAACCAAAAGAAATGAGTGGGCCTTAGAGTAACCTTAGAGTGGGCCTTAGAGTTTGCAGGGGAGGAGTTTTGACCCTAAAGTGTAACTGTAGGAGATTATTGAGGGAAAGAAAAAGGGAAAGATTCAGTGGAGGCTTTTAGGAAGGTTTGTGGGGAAAATCTCACCCCACTACTAAGCAATTTGTCATTCTTATATTTATCATCTTACTTTTGGATCAGTTCCCACAAATGTTAACTGAGGCCCCATTAGTGCTGAGCAAAATCTAGCTTTTGTCTATGTGGCATGGAGTATGTGGATCTTGGATCCCGTTACAGAAATTAGGACACTTTCCTTCCTGGAGAGAATTACTTTTAACTCAGAAAATGATGGAAGCTTTTGTCTCTGTCCTGAGATATTTAGTGGAGATCGGTAAACTGTCAAGCTTTTGTATTTCCAGTTTTTCAGTTTTAAAACGGAAGAAAGAGAAGAGCAATGTAAGCAGTAATAACTTATGGCTGCTACTGCACGTCTGAAATGCTTCAGCTACAATAGAATTGTTAAATGATTTGCCTTTTAGGGCCACAAGCATCCTCCCCGTGCTCTTGGTTATACCTGTGTAATTCTCCTTTAAGACAACTGAGTTGCTCAAGTGTAACTGTGGGCAGAATTTCTCCTGCAGGATCTTTAACAGAGTTGATGAAATATGAGCTAGAAATAACACAGCTTGAGTTTTAGATTCCATGCTGAGTTTACATGCCCGGCATTTAGGGGGGAAAATGTACTCGTAAATTGAGAAAATGCATTCTGGAAATCACCGGGATGCATTAAATGTTGAGCCCCATGATACCAGTTTTACAGAACTACTTTTTCAAAGTGCATTTGCACTTTAAACAGTTTCTCCATTAGCTTGATAGGACGCATCCATATTTTACCTCGGTTTGATTTCTTTTTTAATAGGGCACATCCTCAACTTTAGCGTTATTGTATTTGTAAGCCTTGTAAAAATTGTATTTATGTTGGAAAGTGTGTTGCCTTGTTTCACTTGCAAAGTTATGCAACACTAGCCTGGAAACACTGCCCTCTAGAGGGAGGTGCTTATTACAGGGGAGGCTGGGAAAGAGGTTTTTGGGGGGCCTGGCAAAAGGGAGACTCAGCTAGAGGAGAAGCTGAGGATTTCCCACCTGATGTTGTGGGGAATTTAATTTTTTTGATAAGTTTTTATTATGTTTTTATGGGGTACAGAAGGGGAAAAAAGGGAGGAAGGGAAGTGTTGCATCCGTTTGCAATAGACAGTATTATCTCAATCATAATATACATGCATAAAATAGAAATTATGCTTGCTACACTGATTCAATACATTGGTTTCTATCCTGTTACTTAATTAAAAGGTAATCAGATATATTCTTAAACATATTAGACAGCCGCTAGCATGTGGGGGGGGGGGGAAGAATAAAAATAAAATGGCGTTATAAATATACCATGGTTTCAATTTCTCCAAAGGTTAATTGTTATAGTAGTGTTATAGATATACCATAGTTTCAATTTCTCTAAAAGTTGATCATTGTTAAGGTAAACCAAATGCATTTATACATGAAGAAAACATCTACTCACATTTTTTAAAAAAAGGAATTGAGCTAAATGTGGGGAATTTAAGAAGACTCTCCAGACAAGAAAACAGCCGGAGACACAGAGAATGCCAGCTGGCAGAAGAGTGGCCACTTTCTGGACTGAGTCCTTGATCCCGGAGTGTCACGGGGACTTTGTTGTGACTTTGAGGAAAAGGGGGTTTCTCTCAGGAACTGTGAGGAAAAACCCAGAGACTAAAGAGACTTCCTCCCTTTTGCCCACTGACTTTGGGACGGGTTAATATAATTGTTATTCTCACTGTTTCGCACTCCTGGTTTGACTTATTTGTTCCCCTCCCCTTCCAATGAGTGTTATTTGTTTAGTGTTCCAGGTGTTGAATCTACAAATCCTGCAGTCACTAACCTGGCCCTTTTTCCAGCAAAAAAGGGTTACATATTTATCAGAAGTATGCCATTTTACAGAAGTTGGACTTGACAATGTAGGGCAGATTTTCTAGGCATTCCAGTACTCCTGGCTTCCCCCCCACCCCCGTCAAGTCACAGCAGATTTATGGCAACCCCATACGGTTATCGAGGCAAGAGACGATCGGAGGTGTGGCTTGCCAGTGCCTGCCTCCACGTCACGACCCTGGTATTCCTTGGAGGTCTCCCATCCAAATACTTGCTAGGGCCGAGGCTGAGTGTGTGACTGGCCCAAGCTTCCATGGCATGGAAAGGACCACCAGGGTCATCTAGTTCAACCTCCTGCACAATGCAGGAAATTCACAACCGCTGCCCCCCACACCCCCAGTAACCCCTAATCCATGCCCAGAAGGTGGCCGAAAACATCCTCCAGGATCCCTGGCCAATCTGGCCTGAAGGAAAATTGCTTCCTGATCCCAAAGTGTCCTCTCTTCCCAATGCCTTCAGGAAGTGGGTTTTATGCATCTGCCTATCTCCTTGTTGATATCATATGGCCGTGTTGGCGAACCTATGGCACGCGTGCCAAGTCCGGCATGCCGAGCCCTCTCTGTGGGCACGCGCAGGAGCGACGGGGGCTTTGAAGGGAGCACAGAGCCATTCAAAGCCCCCCCCTTCCCTGGACTCCCCGCAGGGCCCCCCCCTTGCAGAGCTGGGAGAAAACCTCAGTATTCAGGTTAAATTGCTGTGCGATAAATAAGTGGGTTTTGGGTTGCAGTTTGGGCACTGGGTCTCTAAAAGGTTCGCCATCACTGTCATATGGTTTCTGCTCACCTCAGTGAAGGCTCTGATTGACAAGTGACTATTGCTGTATTCCTCTCAGCTTGCTGCATCCTCCGTATTCTTCTGCTCACTTGACAGCTTTCTTCAATGCTGCCTCACCTCCTGACAGCAACATGACACTTCTGACTAGGGTGTAAACACCTGGCCAGGTTCTTCACATTGCTATTATGAATCAAGCATTCCTGAAACACACAGGTGGCAATGGAATAATTGTATGAAACTGTCTTCTAAACACTTTAGTATCCAGAAACGCAGCTTGTTCGGAAATCAGTAGCAAGTTTGTTTACTTGCACACAGCATATAACTCATATAGGAGAGTCATATTTGAGGCCATCCTTCTATGAATAGCACATAAAAGAGGTTACTTCATCTTCCTTCTTCTTGTGGCTTTCCAGTGCTGCTTTTCTGTACAAATTTTAGCACCACTATCATTGAAGCTAGCTATATGATGTTTGGAAGTACAAGTGCATTACTTACAGCAGTACAAACCATGTTGTAAAAGGAAAAGCAGAGGGAGGAAGATCCTTGTACTGTATATGAGAAATATTTGATTCTGTAGCTGTACCTGTGATTTCTTTTTTCTTCTTTAATTGGTTTTTGATAGGTGGATCAACTGTTGCCTTCTCAATAGAGCCATATATTTACGCTGATGATGCTGTGCTATTGTCATGTTCAAGGGTTGGCTTAAAGAGATTACTAAACCGGTGCCATGAGTATTGTACTGCAAATGGTCTGGTGTGGAACTATGCAAAATCTAAGGTCCTGGTATTCTCAAAGTCCTGGAAACCACTTAAATGGGTAATTGGTGGCAACTCACTTGAGCAGGTCAAATATTTTAAATATTTAGGCGTTTATTTTCATCATAATGCATCTTGGAAAACCCATTATCAATTTGCAACTAAATCAGAAGAATTTAGCTCATTAGCAATTATTCTTTTTTCTTTTTTTCAATAGAGGGAATCAATATATTCCTGCTGCCCTTAAGGTCTTTAACGCCAAAGTCAACGCACAATTACTGTATGGTATTCCTGTCTGTATTAGTGCAATAGAGCCATATGGTGGAGACAGACATAAGAGTGATATAATAGGAGGAGAGTGGTATAATAGAAGCATTGTGACGTATACACAGGTCTTCATTCCACTGTGATCTCTGGTCAAAACATATTTTGCAGGCTCAGAACACTATAAAAACCTGCAGAGGGGTAAACATGTTGTTGGACGAGGGTCTGGGAGCCCCAGGGTTGAATCCCTACTCTGCCATGGAAGCTTGCTGAGTGAACTTGAGCCAGTCACTTTCTCTCAGCCTAACCTAGTCTATCTCACAGGGTTATTTTGAGAATAAAATGAAAGAGGGGGGCCAAAGTTGTTGAGATCTGCTGGGGAGAAAAATGGGGTAGAATAGATTATTATTGTCAGGTCTTTGCCACTTTTGGAATAGAAGTTTGGCAATGCAGGGCTGGCTTCCTGTCAAGGCCAGGTTCTGGCTGCTTCGCCCTCCTCCCGGAGGCGTTGCAGGAGATCACCCTGCTCTGCCGCCATGGCTCGTGGCGGGGATCTCAACACCGCATCAAAATCCACAAAAGGTGAAACGGAAAAGGTAGGATTAGCAACCTAATGTCAGCTCAGGAGTCTATCCCTAGCGTCCCTTAAACAGACACGCTGAGGCAGGTGAACCTAAGCAATGCTAATTTATTAGGAGCAAAAAGACAGATTTACAGAAGTTGACTGCCTCTCATGCAGGAGAGGTTGCTAATGGGGTCTAAGCAGGTAAATTACAGTATAAAAGCATTCTAGGCAAGAAAGTAAAACAAAGTGAAACCACAGTGCAGTTCCCAGAGAATCGCAGACATAACATCAGTGATTAACTGTACACAGGATTTGTAGCATGCAAACAAAACCTTGACTAGCAGCCAGAACCTGGCCTTGACAGGAAGCCAGCCCTGGCCTGCATTGCCAAACTTCTATTCCAAAGGTGGCAAAGACCTGACAATTATTTTTAAAGCATGCTAACTATCGACTCAATCATGCCATCTTAATTCTCCAATGAATGGTTATTTGATTTAGTTTCTTGTCCTTTAGACCATCCACACTGCACATGCTGGAATATTCTTATGAGTGTACATCTGTATCCTATGTGCTGTGAACGAGGACAGTGTGTGAAATTCCCATTCTGATGTTAAGCATGAGTGCAATCTCATGTACTGGATATTGGCAGCCTGTCCATTATCAAGGGCTTGGCACAGGAATTATATTAAATCTATTCTGCAATCTTGCAATGGTTGCCTATTGCTTTCCACATCCCATTTGCAGTGCTGGTGCGTACCTTGACAGCTATTCAGATTTGAAGGACAGTCTCTCCCAGTGTTATTCACTCAGAGTAGAGGTCTTTGTACCCCCCAGAAATGCAAGTCTGAATCCAAGCTCAAGTATGGACCTCCATAAGTTGTAGCATTGGATTTCCTGGATGCCCAACAGAGATGCTAGAAGTGTCCTGTAGCTTTACCATCAAGGTGTCTCTGGTCACACCCAAGTATATCAGCAGCAGGGACTGCTCAATCAATTGTGCTTCTCCATCAAGTGTACCTATATGGAAACACATTGTTCAGAACATCTGCTTTTCACATTCACTCTTCATAATTTTAGCTGTGCACATTTTTAAAATTTTTAGGATTGCATAGGAATAAATACCTCATAATGTGTGAGGAGGCCCGGGTCAGAAGGACATAGTACCTTATTGTTTTACTAAGGAAAAAACATGCATCCATTTCAAGAAATTGGAATGAATAAATAATGAATTAAAAGTGGAAAATTTTTGCTTCTTCTATGTTCTCACAAGATTTGTTTTTAAAGAAAAAAGTAATTCCACCTGCTTCAACAGCAAGATTGTCACACTTTTGAATGTTTAAAATAGCTCATCAATATAAAAATAATGGTTGGCGTGCGTTGACATCATGCTTGGCACTTTGAGCTGCCTAGTCATGTGAATCAATGGGGAGCAGGATAAGCAGTTAGAAGTTTCCAAAGGTCAAAGAAGCAACTGTCTTTTTAGCTTTGAATCAGCAAAGATTTTCCAGTTTCTTGCAGACATAATGCCAAGCTTGCATCTGCGCGTCTGTCTTTTCCTTCTCTTTGAAGAAGCACAGTAATTAACTAAAGGGCAGATCACACCACATTGAGCAGTAAATGACTGCACCATGCAACTTCCTTTCTGTTTTCTCTCTGCTATGACAACCAGTTTCAGAACAGCTTTCAGGCTGCTTGATGTATAAAAATGTGCCAACCAGCGCTGTAGGACCATTAAACCTGAATCTTTTTTTCATAGTGAAACAGAACTCTACAACAGCACTGGTATCTTCCCCCACCCTCACACAACTTATTGTTAAAATAGAGAACAAGTAATTTGAATAAGTCTGTATCCTTCTAAAAAGCATATTGTTTCTTCTGTTATTGTCATTATTTTAGTTTTGGTTTTTAATTTGCTCTTGCTTTAAAAAAAAGAATTACATGCAACAGCCACAGTAAATGTAATTTCAAAGATGACATCTACCGTAACCTTAATTATATGAAACCAACTGCTGACTAATGCTAAACTGTAGCTCTTTGAAATCAACAGTTGGCTAATCAAAACTTTCTAAGTTATCTCTCCTTTTAATAAACTGGCCAACATCAGCTTTTTCCCCATATGTTCGAGCCTTTGTGACTAGCTGTTATCACTGCAGTTCTCATTAGTTTATACAGATGATGTTTTCATTTCAGCCCTATATGTTGAAGAACAGGAACCAAACTACAAGTGACAATGGCCATGGGTCCATCCTGTGTCCACCAACATCGTTTTAGAAGCATTCACACTTCTTTAAAAATTGTCATGAGGCTCTGATCTTAATCAGGCGCATGTTGCAGTGACCCCAGGAGCTTATGTCCCTCCCCATAGAAGAAGAAGAGTTGGTTTTTATGCCCCGCTTTTTCTCTACCATAAGGAGTCTCATAGTGGCTTACAATTGCCCCCCCCCCCACAACAGGCACCTTGTGAGGTAGTTGGGGCTGAGAGAGTTCTGAGAGAACTGTGACTGGCCCAAGGTCACCCAGCAGGCTTCATGTGGAGGAGCGGGGAACAAACCAGGTTCTCCAGATTAGAGTCTGCCACTCATGTGGAGGAGCCAGGAAACAAACTCGGTTCTCCAGATTAGAGTCTGCCGCTCTTAACCACTACACCCCATGGGGGGGCTGTTTTTGCACTAAAAAAGGCACGGGGAGGGGGACAGGATGTGGGTGGGTTAGTGGACGAGGTCCTTTCCTGGGCTGTTTCTATTGTCCAGTCTGCCTGGTCTTTCTACACTCTTTCTGGCCTTTCTATGACCCATTCCAAACCATGTTCATGACATCTCCCTTAGTTGTTACATATTAATGTCTTTATAGGTGTCATCCTGCTGTTGACTCGAGAGTAACCAAAAGAATCACCAAGCACATCTACTTTGTGGTATATGCAGCCTTTTCTGAACTTGGGGATGGACGCTGGCATTCCTGGGACTTCTGGCTCATGATGATGCTGGTGGCTCTGCTCTGGTTTGTCCGTCTGTATCTTCATTATTGCAGTCAATGGATTTTCCTCCAAGCTGTTGCAGTTCCTGTCACAAGGTGAGTATTGATTTGCTCATCGTACAGCACAATGCCTACAAGGAGAGGTGCAGTAACATGCCCATCCTCTTTGGATCTGTGAGCAGCCAACCCAACACCCATTCACAGACTGGAAGTTGAACATGCTGCTGTAAAAGAGAGTACTTATTGCTCATCATTTGTATCTTGTTAACAGGATCTCATCCAATTTCTGCAGGGTCAAACTGGCCATTAATGCCGCTGGGAAAGATCCCAGTGGGCCAGTGGCCTGGGGGACAGCCTCCCTCTGCCAGGGCTACCATGGCCCCAATCAAGGGGCAGCCCTCACCCTGTTCAAGGTGGTCAAGTGAGCCAACTGCACTAGCCCCATTCAAGGCAGGCGAGCTTCCATGTCTCACACACCCCACATAGGGATGGGTCAGCTGGCTCTCTTGCAGGGGTAGCTCACCTGCTCCACACAAGCCAGGTCTGGAGCAGCCAGCTACCCTGCAGGAGAAGTGAGAGACATGTCTTTTGCTCCTTTCCCTTCCATTGTTGGGGGTGGGGCAGTGGGTGGGCTAGGGGACGAGGCCCTTTCCTGGGCTGTTTCTATTGTCCAGTCTGCCTGGTCTTTCTACTCTCTTTCTGGCCTTTCTGTACACTGCTTTCACATGTTCATTAGCCATATAACGTATATATAGGCATATAGCTTACAACCTGGCTGTTATGTGCCAGTAAAGATGCTCACTCTTTAGCAAAATTTCTTATTTATGGAGTACGTTGATAATGTGCACTATTTTGTATTTTTTCTTTGTTGTTGCTGTTTCTGATGGTGACAAAATACGCATGGTTCAGGTAAACCAGAGGTCTTGATGTCTAGGGAGGGTACCATAATTACCTTTGCTTGGGAAAGCAGTATAGAATTTAGCTCCTAACAGTACATTCCAGTTGAACTCTGTCCCATCGTGGTCACTGAACTACAACACTCCCCACCCACCCCCACCCCCCTTAACATGTAATATGAGGTACAGGCAAAAACAAATCATGACATTCTGCTCAGTTATTCTTGAATAGCGAATCCAGTGGCTACTTTCTTTTCCCAACAAAATAAATAATTGTGCAAGCGGCATAGTACAATCATCAAGAAAGATAGCCAGCTTACTTCTCCCTCAACCTTTTGTTTTTAGATTCCAGTTCTTCCCTCATACAGTGGATTTGTGCTACCAGAATTCTTTGGTACATACCAGTGAAGAGATGGCTGTCGTTGTGGTGGGACCTTTGACCTTGGATACGGTGATGCTTCTTATGGTTTTGATGAGATGGGCCTGTCAGCTGCTGTTTGGCTCATTCCCTTCTTTCTTGTCAAAGCTGATCATGGCTTGGGGACTGTGGACCGTACTAGACCCCTTGGCAGTGTTCGTAGTGGATGCATTCCTGGGGGTAAGTCACTTAAAATATCTTGAATATGAGTCCTTGCTGTTAAAGTTTGTTTTATTCAGTGACTCCATCAGAGATATGAAATTTTACCCCTGGCGACAACAAACTAAAGGTTTTCTTAAAAAACAAATTAAACCACTTTTATATTACTAACCACAAATTTTGATTGAAAGGTGTATGATTTGTTTTCCTTCCTTTTGTAAATAGGCTGAGGTATAACGTTGATATAGATACAGAGGTAGTGTTAAAAAGATTGCGATGGCCTTGAAGATGATGGCTATCTCATAGAAAAGCTACCGGATATTTTAAAAAAAATTGATCATGAAATGCAGCATTGCAGAACTGCTTCAAAAGATAAAAAAGTATAGGGAGATTGCTAAATTCTGTTCTATTAAGCGTACCTATAGCATTGTTAGTGCGCGAAAATCACTTAAATAGTTGAGGTCCACAAAAACACTCTAAGGTTTCATTAGTGTGACCATTTTCCAGGTTCAGAACTAAAGTAACACACTGATGCCTGAATGCACAATGCGACTGTTTTGCTGATTCCCCTACCCCCCACCCCACATGCCACTGTTTTTTGTTTGTGGGTGTGTGGGTGTGTGGGTGTGGGTGTGTGGGTGGGTGAAAAAGTATACAGTTTGGTCTGGGCAGGGATCCTCAGTTCATCTGTTAACTATCACTGCAGTGGAAACATGCGAGCATAACACACCATGCTAAAACGAGCACTTCTCAGGATAACATGGAAACCCAGTTAAGATAGCCATTAAATCTCTAATGGTTTTGGAAAGAAGAGGAATGGACAGCAGAGGAAGCCAAGCTTGGAACATTTTGCAACATGCATTAGGTTGTAAAGGAATTGCTTTGTGGGTAGATGAGGAATTTGGGACCGAAGAGAGGGCAGTAACAATAGGAACTGATATTTACATTAATTTTTTTCCAAACAAAACTGTTGTTGATTATGTACATGTAGCAAACGGAGGTAATAGAATCTTGAAGTTGTAAAATAGTCTGTCTGTACCATTTCAAACTGCTGAATGGAATTTTTGAACCCCTCCACCCTCAGTAAATGACACCCCATCAGGAAAAAATAAGTAGCACAACAGGGAGAAAGTTCTAGTTTTGCCTTTCATTCCACTTGCAGGGAGGGTTTTTAAAAATTTATGGGATCATTGAAAAATGCAGTTCCTTACCTGAAGTGATGTCCACCCTGCTTCCTGACAAGTCTACCAATGGCGTCCCTCATCTGACTGACTTGGTTCTCTGGCAGAATCTTGGCCGTTCAACCAACCAGTCACGACAGAGCTGTAGTATTCTAAACTTTGGAAGTCAGATTCCATCTCATGTGCTCAAACCACTAAGAATTACACCTGGAGGTAATAAGAGTCATTTTCACCACATCTTTCAGATTTATTCAAACAAATACAGGCCATACGTTTTGAAATTGCAGTTGATGTCAATAGACCAGGTTTTGCCCTATAGATATTACATTCACTAGGAACATGTTCTAAATACTTTGCAGAACATGAAGCCCCCTGCTTCTGGTTTAAAAAAAAAAAGAGGCCTAAAGTGAGAACTGATATTCCTCTTCATCTGTATCAGGTCCTGGTTTCAGGTTGGCCCAAACCAACCTGAAAATTAGACATCTGAGAGCACTTCTAATTTGACTTTGATTTGAGAAGTTATGAAAAATACATCTTGCTCTGTACTTGAAAATTGGCAATATCTTCTACCAAAATTACTCTCACAAGGAACACATTTGACTGGCTGAATACCAAGCAAAGGGATGTATCCCATTTCAAAACGAAACGGAATTCCGTACATGTGTTTTCCATATTTGTTCTTGCAAGCCCCCTCCCCTGGCCGCCTTTGGCATTTTTTCAGCTGCTATTTCAGATTTACTTGCCAATCAATTTATTTTAGATCAAGCATTTTAAAATGTTATGTTGTGGTAATGAGACATGAGTTACTTTAATGATCTAATATCTTTTAAAATTTCTAGGTAGCCTTAGCGCTTATGAAAGTTGGCAGATTGATAGCCCTGGAAAATAGGGTCCCGTGTCAACTCACTTTCATTTTTTGATTATTAAAAGAAAAAGTGCAGATCACTTGACACTTCCCTTAACAACTGCCCCCCCCCCCCAGTGATGTGATGTGATATTGGATATTAAAGAGAAGGCCTTGTCCTGCAAACATCTGACATATTGTTTACCAACATAAATAACTGTGAATGGCAAAAATACGCAAACATACTTGGCAGGGTTAGGACCTACAGAGCATAAGCTAGCAATTAGAGCACAGGTCAGAATCAGGAGGATACTTTATTTCAGATCTGCCCCATATGTGGGGATTTCCCCCATGGTTGATGTGTGAAATGACCCTTAACCTTCTGCTTGACAATCCTGTTAGATAATTGTTAGTGGTTAAGAGCGGTGGTTTGGAGTGGTGGACTCTGATCTGGAGAACCGGGTTTGATTCTCCACTCCTCCACATGAGCAGCAGATGCTAATTTGGTGAACTGGATTTGTTTCCCCTCTCCTACACATGGGTGACCTTGAGCTAGTCACAGCCCTCTTAGAGCTCTCTCAGCCCCAACTACCCCACAGGGTGTCTGTTGTGAGGAGGAGAAGGGAAGGTGATTGTAAGCCGATTTAATTCTTCCTTAAGTAGCTCAGTTCCTATGGGGAGCAGTGCAGACCAGGCCTGAGCCCCACATCAGCCCTTTGCCCAAGGCTTAGTTTCCCCATAACACCCCAGTTCCCAATAAAACACAGAAGCAGAAGCAGTAGCTGGAAGAAAACTGGCTACAACTTTATTGTTACAGCAATAGGCATTGGCATGGCACTGGGGTTGTGATCCTTCACATCGGCCCACCTGTTGCAGGCTGATGGGCAACCCTTCCAGCCACTTGCTGGGAACCAATGAGATGGCAGTATCTGAACCCACATGGATGGAAGCCAGCTGTGTGGTTCTCTGCCACTTGGAAGAAGGCCAACCCACTTGCCCCCGCTGGGCAAGTCCCTTGACAGCCCCCGAGCTGGGCTTGTTCCTATCAGCCCCCACCTTTGGGCTTGCTCCGATCCACATTCAGGCCTCCCCCTAAATCCCTTATTGGGATCTTCAGTGAGGGGGGAAATGGGGCAACCAGGCCGCTTTCCCCCAAATGGGATCTGGCCCCCATGCCAAACCACCAACACAAAGTTGCAACAACCGAAAAACAATATTGAACATAGGGAGGAAGGGTGGGTGGGACAACCAGAAGCCGAATGCAGTCAGGGCTGGCCTGCTTAAATCCCTGGTGGTTGGACCTGAGTGAAAACACCCCAGGTCCTACTCACCTGCCAGGCTGGCCCCTGACTGGCTGGGCCCCCATTGGCCCATTTGAAAATTGTATGTGGGGCCAAGGCAGCGTGGAGGATGGCGCAGGAGGGGCGGACCCCTGCCCCAGTCCCTGCACATGTTCGCCGCCATTACACGATACTTTGGGAAAGGAATGGGGCCCACGGCGATCTCCCAGCTGCCCGCTGGCCCCAGAACGCTCCTGCTGCCGTGCCCAGCCACCCTGCCACCTTGATAGCCAGCCCAGCCCCGCTCCCTTCCCGGGCCACTAAATCGGGCCCCCAAGGTGAGTCGGGGGGGGGGGGGTCCCGCACTTCTTATAGTTGAGAATTAAAGACAAAAGATGACAGCTATGCTATGAAATGTAGTTTGTTCAAAGTTGACTTTAATGTTTTACCCAGTGGCCCCCAGTTGTCCCTACTGTATTTATTTACTCACATCTTTCATACCCTGCTTTTTCTCCTCAATGGGGACCCAACACAGCCTACAACATTCTCTTCTGCTACATTTTAGCCTCACAGCAACCATGTGAGGGAGGTTAGGCTGAGAGTGTGTGACTGGCCCAAGGTCACCCAGTAAGCTTCCATGGGAGAACAGGGATTAAACCCTGGAGTCTCCTAGTTCCTGGTCCATCATTCTAACCACCACACCAGGCTGGGTTCTGGGAGTTAAGATTGTCAGTCATACTTGGGGAATTACCTTAGAGTAAACAAGTGTAACATCAAGTTGCATGTTGAGTCTTTGTGTGCAATCCAGAGTCTTAATGTACAATCCAGAGAGAAAGGTAGGGCTGCCAAACCCTAGGTAGGGCTGCCTGGTGGTGGTGGGTTATTCCCTGCTCCCAAGTCCCATTGCCTGTGGAATTTAAGGCTACCCTTTGTCACTTCTGGATATCTCTAGGAATTTCAAGGTACTCTATGGCAAGAACTTCCTGTAAGGAACTGAGGCTTTATTTTTTTTAACTTTTCTCCCAGGATGCTTTCCCCCCCACACACACACACACAACTGACCTGAGTGGGTACAGATGCCCCACTGAAATCTCACTGAAATCAAATGAATGTGGAGTCCAATCATACAATTCTGTTAAAACTGCTTCTCTTATACTTTAGCTTGCAGTGGCAGAACCAGAACAGTATCCCATTTTCAGCAGAATCACAGCAAAACAGTTACAAGAACTTAAAATCCAGAGGTTGGAGCCTATGGGGTATAAAATACAAAGGCTGGAGTCTTTTCTGCTAAACAACAGACCTCCTCCAAGAGGAGGAAGGTGGCTCACAGCAGAAAAGAGTCACTGGATCCGACTGAGGTCAGGAGGAAGTGGATGAAGTTGTGATTAATGTAGTTAGTCTATAGAATTTAAGGTAGTCCTCATGGTGTATATTGGTCTCTTTTTCAAAACATTTTCCTCTGGTTTCATAATTACCATTTTATGTGATATAATATTTCTCTTCTTCGACCTCGTAATGCTGCTTTAGCATCTGTATTAATACAATCACTTATTTTGTTGTTTCTGTGTATTGCTGTGTTCCTAACTGCATTTAACTTTTAGTTGTCATCTGTTTTGAGTCTCCATTTTTTTTTAAAGGGCCATGCATAAAGTAAACCAAGGGATTAGAGCCCCTCGGTTTCAGACCCTCAAGCGCAGCTTCTCCATAACAGCACACTGAGACAATGTCCCCAGCAGATGGGGGAAGCATCTGTCAGGATGCCATTCTCCCCTTGTAAAGCCGGCAAACCTTAACCATCCCCACTTTGTCAAACAACATTCACTTTGAAATACAGAGCAATCCTGAAGGGGGGTATGACGACCCCCCCTCTTCTCCTACCTATCTCCCAGTAATCAGTTTTTGTGCTGAGGGAGAGAGAGGGATCGCTTACTTGCTATTTGACAGAAAAAATAAGTCCCCACCTTATTTTACTTTAGTTTATTTCAGAAGAGAAATGAAACACCAGAGGCTTTTTAAAGTTAACAAATGAAACAGAGAAACGTATTAGCCAAAATTCAAAAGATGGATTTTGAGGGAAAATTGTATTGAAGGGAAAGCACAAAACCAGATATATATATTTACAAGATTCAGAGAAAGCTTAGTTTGTATTTGGCTTAGATGCTACACAAGTTACAGTCCTTCAGTTTTTAGTTCACAAACTTAATTATGTTCCCCAGAACTTCTGTAGATGTAGTTTCACAGACTCTGCCACCTAGCTATCAGGGAAGGAAGAGACCATTCAATCTCTATTCCCCAGAGAACCATAGAAGTATGGAATTTTACCTAAATCTCTCTTCCTGTTCTCACTACTGAACTACCCCACACCAGCGGCGGTAATCCCTTCACACTACCATGTATCTGGAATAGCTCCTTCGCAGAGACTTTGTGACCGCTTTGTGACCTGAGAAAGGGCCCTTTTCCTCCCAATCTCATTCCTGTCACTCCACAGGTTGTGTGTTTCACTGGCTTAGGCCAAACTGAACCCTCAGGTTCACAGAGTCATTCACAGCTTCTTCTCACCCAGATTACCAATTTTAGAATTCTTTCTCTCAGAACTGAGAGAGTAAGCCCTTTGGCTCTGCCCACTCCTTGTCTCTCAGTTTCTACTGAAGATTAACCTTTAGTCCGTCTCAGGGGGAATGGCTTTAGGAGCTGGTGTGACCCCTGCGCCAGCATTAATGCCACTTGTGCCAACTAAATGGGCACTAACGGCGGTGCAGGGCCACTGAAGCCAGTATTGGGGAGCGGTGCTGGCGCAGTGGCCGCCACAGTTTGGTGTATAGGTTCATGCCAGCACCAAAGTGGGCATTCTTGGGGGCGGGGCTGACTTTACTCAGCTCCCTGAGCCCTTTCGCCCCGAGAATGCCCCTTTTTGCTGGTGCAAACTTGCATCTGCAAGAATGGTGGCATGGCCCCGTGAAACTACATAGAGCAGTTTCGTGGGGTTTGGGGGAAAATACATTTTCTGCTTGCTGCGCTGGGCCAGAGAGCCGTTCAGGAGGTGGCACAGCTGTGCTGACCTTGGGCCCGCAGCAATTATCCCCCCTCAGGATTGCACTGCCTGTCATAGAAATGATGATGATGGTATATAATAAGGTTTTGTTTTCATCTTTAACATGTTTCTTTTTTTAAAAAACTTTCAGCGACTTCATTACACTCCAGATAAACCCATTGCTGACTGTGCCAAGCTGTACTGGCTGTTTTTAAGAACAGAAGAATCCGGAATCCCTGGCATATTGATCACCCTCCTGCTTTACACAGTTCTGTTCTTCATTTCAGCAACAGTGTGGTACCTGTATTTTGTAAGGTAAATTCTTCTTTTTTCACCTTTTAAACCCTAAGAAGTGGCTTCAGTTCCAAATGTTCGTTAGGGCCTTGTGATGGCCAGTGCTAGGAGATGCCAGGCTGGGTAGATAAATACCGTAGGGTATGCAAAGGCATTTCAGCCCAGCCTCTTCAGAAGGAAGAGAAGTAAAACCACTAAACGGCAATTAAGAATAACAGACAATTTTCAAAATAGGCAGTTCCCCCCCTTTCATTTAGAGCATTTATTAGCAAGGCTGGGGCTATGTGCAGACCAGCAAGGTATTTTTATTTCAGTATGTATTTGGTTAATATCTTCATTTAGATTTTTTCTGTTGACTTGTGATGCTGTTCAGTAATAGTTATGTCTGTAGTGAGAGAATAATTTGTAGATGCCGCTGATTGTTGCTGTGGGATTCAGTACAGTGATGCTAATTTGTGTTCAGATATTATGCTAAAGCTGTAACTTAATTTGTATTGGTTTTATTTTTCAATTACACTGAAAATGCAGGGTATACATAATTTAAATGATGAAATAAATAAAAATAAACTGCCTTGAAAATATCAACGTTACATGTCGGTGGCCTAATGTTTTTGATGACATACTTTTCATGTTGGATCCCAACTTTGCTATATCTAAGTAGGTCTGTGTCTGATCAGTGCTTAGCTGGAAAAGCTGAGAACTCTTATGTATATCAGTAGGGATGTGCATTTGGGTAAAATCTAGCTGAAAATATACCCCCAAATACCTTTCCCCCCTTTGTTTCTGTGTCTGGGGTTTCTATTTGCTTGCCAAGCTGCTTCTGTCAGTTTCAAGTCTGTCAGTTTCAAGAGTTGTTTTTTTTCTTGGCCAGAGTTGCTTTGCTTGCATTTGTTCTGCTGCGATTCTCTTGTCTGGTATTTGTCCTGTTGAGCTTGCACTGCCACAGTGGCCCTGGGTTCTGATAGGCTTCTGCACACTGCAGTTAGTTTTGCTGGGCTTGCAAAAGCCCCTCGCCCCACCTTGCATTTTCACTGCAGAGATTCTCTGGTTTGATTTTGGTTCTGTTTGGCTTGGCACATTGACTTGTTGTTCTACTGAGATTACTGGGCTCTGCAGTGGTTCTGTTGGGCTTGCTGTTGGTTCTTCCACAGAAGGCATGATTTGGCCAATGATTGATGCTTGCAGGCATGGCTTTTGCACTGAAAGCAGGGAGGGTTTTTCCCCCTCTGTAGGAAATAATGGAGGATGGCTGGGGGCACCTCCAGGGACCCATAGAATTGGACCCCGTGGTCCAATCTACTTGAAATTTGGTGGTTATTTAAAGGTCAGGCACCAAAATTGCAGCCACCCACAAATTTTCAATGAAAATAGACAGCATGAGTAAGAAAAGTGCCTATCTATCAAATAGTACCCAGAAATTTTCACCATAGGGAATAATAGACCTGAAAAATTCAGAAGCCTGAAAAAAACCAAATCTGAATACCATACCAGTATTTTGGTATTCAGAAATATCGGGAATAATGATATTTTGGGGGGTCCTATATACCCAAATCCAAAAAATACTGATTTTTTTGCACACCCCTATATACTAACTTGTGGTTCCTGATGGAAGAAAAGGTGAGATAAACATGCAATAAATTATATGCATCATTTAATGCAAAAACTTAGACAATACTGACATTAGTACCAACACTGTCAGATGTCTCTGCAACCCGGTGAATGATATTGATGAAAATGAATGGTTTGTTTCCAGTAAATCCTTTGTTTATCTTTATGTTGCAACAAGCAGAAGAAAAAAAATTCAATATAAAACCATACAAAAGAAATTCAAATCTTCTACATTCCTGGAAGCTGCTGTACACAAGTCCAATGTACCGGTAGTCTAGTTAATTAGCTTCTGAGATGTTAATGCTGCCTTAATCATTGACTTAATAGTTTTGAATGGCTTCATAAGTTTTAGCTGCTGTCGTTTATTACTCAGGAAAATTAATTTAAATTAAAACATTTGTAAGGCAGATTTTTATGAGAATATTATGAACATCTTCATTGTCTGGGGAACAGGTGCGGGCTCATCAAAGATTCTTTCCCTTCTGGATCAATCTTTCCATAATGTTTTACAATAAAGTAAAAAAGGTACTTCATTGGACAATGTATCTTCTTGAATTCTTCATAACAAAATAATAAAGCAAAGCATGCATAACAAAATTTGTTACATTACACAAGCTATCTCAAGCAGTTTTCTTGGCAGCAAAGACAAAGCACACAATATAATTATACCTGGATTTTGAAAAAGAACAATATCCATAGAAGTGATACCTCTGACAGAAGCAGAACTGATTATCTTCTGTGTGGCTTTTGCTGTGTACAGTTTCATCTTATTCATCAGCGCTCCACCTTTCCCCCCCAATAGGGACCCAAAGTGGCTTACATCCTTCTCTCCTCCAGTTTATCCTCACAACAACCCTGTGAGATAGATTAGGCTGAGAGTGACTGGCCCAAGGTCACTGAGCAAACTTTCATGGCACAAGTTAGGATTCGAACCTGGATCTTCGATACTAGTCCAACACTCTTAACCACTGCACCACACTAGCTAGAATGTAGGTGATATTTACAGCACAATCCTAAACAGGGTTATACCCCTCTGAGTTTTCAGTGGGCTTAGAAATGTATAACTTTGTTTAGGGTTGTGCTGAGAGATGGTAGATGAAAGCAGGCAGTGCAAGAACCCAGCTGCTCAGTATGGTATTAGAGTCTAGCTTGGAAGAGCTTGGTTTCAAATTTGTTAAGATCTCTGGCAACAAACAGGGCAGGGCAGAGGTATAATTCAGCTTCCTAGTGTGAGAAAGTTTCAACACTTGCTACTGAAAACGTTGATTCAATAAATGAAGTGGGCGAGCTTTAGTCATGACTATGCATTTTGCAGTTCTGTACAGGAACAGAAAAAGCACAGAGTGAGCACAGAATTCAGTTTCTTGAAGATCACACTCCCATTTATAAAAGCAAAGTTCTAGCCCTTATGGGGCATCTGCAAAGTTAGGGCTGACAGTGCACAGGCGGTGGTTTCTGAGGAAACCGCTGTAGCAAAAGAGGAACTTGGTGTGATTTCCAGGAGTCGTGGCACAAGGATCCTGTGTGCCTAACCCAGCTCATTGCCCCTCCTTATGATTAGCAGAATTATTTAACTAGGAGATATTTGCACATTTGCCTATTGCCATAATTTCAGGGTGGTTGGATAGACAGAGTCAGCCAAGTACCAAATTGCCATTCTGAGTGCACACCTCCTTGGTTTTAGTTTCTGGTAGGTATGCTGTTCGAGGTAAGAGAGAAAAGGCTCCTAAATCAATTGTTGTTTTAAAATGGCTGTACAGGGAGTTTAGTTTCAGTTGTCAAAACTGAGTGTAGTTGAAGGATCAACAGTGCAAATGTTAGTTCCCCATAACATCCATGAAATTCCTCCATTGAGTTTCACGGGGCTGCACCACCACTTCTGGCAGCGCAATTTCGCACCGGCAAAAGGGGGACATTCCAGAAGGGGGAAAGTTCAGGGAGCTGGCTAAAGTCAGCCCTGCCCCCGGGAATGCCCCCTTTGGTGCCAGTGTGATTCCTTGAACTGGGGAAATGCTGCCACAGTGGCTGTGCCGGCGTCCATGCGTGGCTCTGCCGTGCAGCTACCCAACGGCGGCAAAAGTGGCCTTGTGAAGGCACTAGTGCCACTTTAGCCAGAGCAAGTGACATTAATACCGGTGCAGGGGTCACACCAGCTCCAAAAACCTTCCTTCCCCAAAAACCTACCATCCCCTCTTCCTTCCCCATATGACTCTAATCCAAATTGCTGCTTCCTGCACACACTGTTCCCCTTTCACCATATCTGCTTTGGTTTTCAAACACAAGGGCATATATCCACTACAGACTTGCCTTTCCCATTATTCCTTCTCAAAGAAATGTAGGGATTACATTTCTGTGGAAATGGAACCTGTGGATTTCTAATAGACAATTACCAGCTGTTCACCTGTCCGCAAATCCCAGGGTCCTTTCGATATGCCTGAATAAGTTTGCGGAGCAAGCAGGGTGCCTTGCGTTACAATAATCATTTCAAACATTTTAGGCCTTGTGCCCATTTCTAAGTTATCTAATTATGTGTCCTCAGTGCCCACAATACATGCTTTTGTGCATATGCTGGTCACCCACCAAACTCCCTATACCCAGGAGACCCCAATCCCACCCCACTATTGCCACTGGACTTCTTCATCCTGTGTAACCCTTTCTTTTCCTTCCATCTCTCTCCCAGGGCCAATGTTGGAGTGGAACAGTGGTGCTCTAGTATTTATTGACAAGACAAAAGTACAGATGGGTATGACATATGGGTGGATAAACATTCAATGAAACCACCTTGAGCCCCCTAATAAAAATCATAATTGTAATTCTACAATATATACAAATAAGATACTGTGATTAATGGTATTGTTTATGGTATATATTGTTGGATTCCAATTTTTTTTTATTAGTGAGGTCAAGGTGGTTTTATTGAATGTTTATCTTGGGGTGCCAAGTTATACCCTTCTGTACTTCTGTATTTTTTGTTGTCAGTTTGAAGGGTTTCCTCTTTTCTTACTAGTATTTATTAAGTCATAGGAACCTTTTCCTGGGCCTTTCCTGTTGTGTTTGGTAAACTAGATTGAATTTCTCTAAAAACATACAGGTGAATGGAGTGGCTTACACAAGAGTCAGCATTTATTAAGGGGGGGGAATAGCCATTCTGAAAGGATGGATGTCAGACTTGCCCAATGTGTGACCTATGATTTAAAACCAGTCTTTCAGCCATAAATGGAAACCCACCAGAAGCTCAGTAATGCCTCTATTGCTTAACCGCAAAACTTTGTCAAGCAATTCATATGCCAGAGAACATTACTGGGAAGTTATATTCAGCCTACTCGGTCAAAAGTTGTTAGGGCCTGACATAGGAAAATATATGCAGTTTAGTAATGTGATGTGGGGAACAAAACTGGGAATGCAATATGCTAAGTTCCAAAGACTTAAGAGGAAGACCCAACAAGAGATGGATTGATTCTATAAAGGAAGCCACGGCCCTCAGTTTGCAAGATCTGAGCAAGGCTGTTAAGGATAGGACACTTTGGAGGACATTGATTCATAGGGTCGCCATGAGTCGGAAACGACTTGATGGTACTTAACACACACAAGTCCCAAAACTCTAGATGTGATGCATCCTTAGAATGGACTGTTGCTAAACAAGGCTTATGAGACTCCAAAGTCAGCACAAGATTGTCTGCCTTATAATTAAAAACTTCATATAGAAAATGTTTGTGGCAATAAATTGACAGTAATTAAAGCACATTAAATTTTACATAATTAAAAAAATGTTCCATTAACCAAGCAAGTGTAAACTGCAAGTTCTAGTTCTTATCCAGTAAAATAAATGGCAAATCATGCTGAACAGTTAGTAGGAACAGTTACTTAGAGTAATTATATTTTAGAGGGCCATACCAGTAGACCGACTAAACAGGTAGTGCTTTTTTGAGTCCGCAAATTAAAAATTGTACAGATTAACAGGATCTCACGGCACCACAAGCAACTGAGATTCAAGCATGTCAAAGTAGATTAGGGTTGGCAGGTCCCTCTTCACCACCAGCGGGAGGTTTTTGGGGCAGAGCCTGAGGAGGGCGGGGTTTGGAGAGGAGAGGGACTTCAATGCCATAGAGTGTAATTGCCAAAGTGGCCATTTTCTCCATGTGGATGGATCTCTATTGGCTGGAGATCAGTTGTAATAGCAGGAGATCTCCAGCTAGTACCTGGAGGTTGGCAACTCTAAAGTAGATGTATTAAAATTATATAATTTCACCACTGGTGGGAATGGATCCTTGTGGGGAATCTCTTACATTAAAAAAGTATTGCTTCCTGATACCTTCAAACATTGATTGATGGTTCGAATTGTGGCTTCAGACTTCCTAGAGTATTCTGTTTCTGTGACCATCACAAAGTGTGGCCACTAGAAAACAAATCTTGGGTCTACAATTCTTTGGCAGTTCCTGGAGCCTGCCATTCAACTCATCTCAGCTTGTTTCATGTTCTCTGAGAACTTTTTTCAGGATTTACTTCCATATTTGAACAGTGAAATGTTTCATTGTCTGATTGTGCTTTCCTCTAAATGGCTATTTTTTTCCAATATGCAGTGCATGTTCTGTATCCTGCCTTCCATTGCAACTGCGCCCCCAGATACCATTCTCTTAACTTCTAAACACAATTTCCTCCATCTACCTCAAAGTCCAGACTACCAGCTTTTTAGATGTGACTGCCTTGTGCATGTGTATACCAGAGTGTGCAAAAGAAAAGGCATTATGATGTCACTCTTTCACTCACATGCAAGCTTTAGATTGCATATAATTTGTTCTTTCCCATTTTCAAGCACATCTGTTGAAAGATATGCTTTTAATGTGCCACTCTTTCAGGCAATGCTACATGGAAAATTAATGTTGATTGATTATTTTTAATGTGGCTGTTTATAAGATTTTTATTGTAATGTTTATGTTTTCTGCCTTGAGGGCCCTTGTTGGGCAGAAAGGCGGTATGTAATGTTAATGAATGAAAGGAAGAATGAATAAGAGAATGAAAGAAAGTAAGACTATGATGCTTTCCATTTCAGAATACACAATGAAGGTTGGTTATTAGATATATACCAGAGGGTTCAGTGTGACGAGGCTACTTTCCCTGTTCCTTTTGACCTGGAAGTCTCCAACCAAGAGTTGAGCTACATTGTTAAAAAGGCAGAACAATGGAGAGGAATCAGTGGTGAGCGACGAACTGTGAGTACAGTTCTTCAAGAGCTTTTTACTATGTTGGTTTAAGGGCATGATTTGCTTCTCATTTTATGGGAATTTTAGAAAAGTTGGTTTACCTTTCAGGGTGCTCCTGATATCATCCTGATATGATCATACCATAAAAAGGGATTTCTGCAAGTTAGTTTGATATTGTGATCTATTTCATGGGAATACAACACACAAATAGACCAACTAGCCATGAATATTCTTCAAGCAATTTATAGTTTACAAGTACAGTTTATTCCAGCAAGAGTTCTCCAGATCTTTTCAGATACTTACATGATTAACAAGAGTCTTTTTGTGTCTTTAAACGGATAATCATCTTAGATGCCTTGAAGCTAGGTTTTCAGTCCACAGTACACTTTTGCGTTGTGCAAACTACTTCATGAAAATTCAAACTTTATGGAAGGGGGGAGAAGAAACTTGCTTGATACAATATGGTTGAAGCTCAGAAATTGTGTAATATTCATTGTTACGAAAATAGGATTTGATCATGAAAAGAGGGCTTGGATGTTACAGGAACTCCCAGGAGCTCTAAACCTGACCCATTGGGTATGGAGTACTTGAGTGATAGATGGACACCCCCACATTTATAACTGTGCATGGCTGGGCAAACTAAGGGCAGCAATTCTGTAGCTGTCTGCTAAGCTCACAGACAGCCAGTCATCTCTTCTACTCATTAGTCATTGCCAGGAAGGTTTCAAATTATCTTCATGCCCAACTTGATGGGGAAGGCAGTTAGGCCATTGAGATCCTCTCCTGGGCATTGATGAGGATGTGTGAAGTCAAGCAACAGCGACACTTAAAGAAGCACTCAAGATTAATAAGAGAAGCTGCTATTTTAAAAGGAAACCAGAGTCTAGGGTTAACTCATAGGCCAACTCTTCGCTTGTGCTTCTGTTGTGATAATTGGGGAAATGCATTTTCCACTCCCTGTGCGTGTGTGTTAAGTGCCATCAAGCCTCTTCAGATTCATGGCAACCCTATGAATCAATGTCCTCCAAAGCATCCTATTGCTCAGGTTTTGCAAACTGTGGGCCATCGCTTTCTTTATAAAGTCAATCCATCTCATGTTGGGTCTTCCACTTTTTCTGCTGTCTTCCACTTTTCCTAGCGTTATTGTCTTTTCCAGTGAGTCTTGTCTTCTCATAATGTGACCAAAGTATGATAGCCTCAGTTTAGTCATTTTAGCTTCTAGGTATAGTTCAGGCTTGATTTTCACTCTAGGGCTGGTAAATATGAAGAATGAAAGGTAAAGGTGGGAAATCTGTTTCATAAAATAGCACTGGAATTATGACGATTTGCATGAACTTCAAATCTTTTTTTAAAGAATGTTTTATTAACATTTTCAAACAAAAAGATAAACAAACATATACATACACTCACATCTTTACCATTTGCACTTACTTCAGGGGTCAGTTTATATCTTAAACATTACTCTGTTAATATGATATCTATTTAAATATTCTATTTTGCTCTAAATATGTCTTGCAATTAATTTTGCCCTCTTTCTCTATTAAATTTTAATCTACATTTTCCAGTTAACATATTCAAAATAACATTCCCATTTCTTCTGTGAATCTTCAATTATTCTTTCTTTTAGCATGTTGGTTAGTCTATCCATCACCGCAAATTCTTCCATTTTTTCTTGTCACTTTTCTAGATCTTAAAAGCTTTGTCTGAGAGATATCACCAATTTGTATAAGAAAAGGGTTCCAGGCCCTTACCTGGAGCCCTGGTTGCTGGGGTGGGCAGGAGGGAGGCGTGGCGGGTTGGAGGGCAGGTGGCGAGTCTGGTGGCAAGCACGTATGTGCCCAGGTTGCCACTGCCATCCTGTCCCTCAACTGGCCGCTTTGGGAGGGCAGTAGCAGCCGGCCAATAGGCTCTCACCCTTTTTAATTTAAAGGGGCCAATGAGAGCAGCCGACATGTTCTGGGGATTGATAATAGTATAGCAGATGCCTTATCTCGATAGCAGCAGGAAAGATTTCGGAGCCTGGCATCAGATGCAAACCCCCTACAAGAGGTGTTTCGAGAGGAATTACGGGCACTTGGAGACGGACCATAATTCAAGGGGTCTTCAAGTCGGTGTCTCCAGCAACGTTACGATCATATTCAGCAGCAGTGGCAGCTTTTTGCCCTTTTCAGTGTCTCATGGGGGTCCTGGGAGGTGGGCTGTCCCTGGGCAGGTAATGCTTCAATACTTGGCTCACATGAGGGAAGTGGGTTTGTCTGCCAGAACCATCAGAGTTCATATGACAGCTGTATCTTTTTTCTCATTAAGCCTGTGGACACAAGGACCCTTGTTCTTCATTTGTGGCATGCCATTCTGTCATGGGCTGGAAGCGGGTGGCCCCTCCCAGTCCTGATTGATGAAGGCCAGTCAATGAGGACATTTTATCCAGGTTAATCAACCGTCTGTCAGAAATATGTTGGTCACCGTTTGAGGTAGCATTGTTCACAGCATCTTACAATTTAGCATTTTATGGAGCCCTCAGGATTGGGGAGCTGCTGCCGGAGTCTTCCAAGGACAAATCTGGCAGGGCTGTCCAGATGGAGGATGTATCTATTTCGGCTGGGGGGCTACAGGTACTGCCTTGGCAATCAAAGACAGATCAAGCTGCAAAGGGGGCAAGTATCCAACTTCATTCGGCTCATGGGGGGACACCCTGCCTGGTAAAAGCCATAAGGCACTTTTTGGCTATTCGGCAACAGCCAGGTACACTTAGGCTGACCATATTTCCTTGAGACAAAAACGGGACATTGGGATGCCAAAAACGGGACAGGGGTTATGTAATATTCTGTAATCATGAAAAAGCAAGATGATTTTAAGAAGTTTTATTACACAAACATATTGAGCTTGTTCAGTGACAGAACCCATACAAAACTTTAGGTAGTCATAGAGAAGAACTGGCTAAAATCAAATTGAGAAATTTAAAAATAATTCTGTTTTTCTATAATCATCATTTTATTTATTACAATCAAAGACCAACTTACATTAAAAAATTCATAAATAGTTAAAATAATGTCTAAAATTTGATCAGCTGAAAAAAGAATGTAATTATAAAAAATAGTCTATTTATCACGCGGAACATTATGACATCTTCTTCTGCCTTATTGTCTGTTATTTTATAGTACATACAACATTCCACTATATTTTAGTTGTTTTAGCTAATCACTACATTTCTCAAACCAAGAGCTTAAATAAAAATATTTTTATGCTCCTGGGGCCATGTTTTCTCATTATGTTCCAACTATACATCAATAGGAACAAGAGTACATGGATGCCATATTCAGAAAAAATAATGTGCAATAGGAAAATATAGGAAATATCCACGCTACTAAATAAAAATATTTAATTGTAATAATTTTGTATAATTGTACAGCAACATGACAAATATTAATGCACTGCTGATATCATACTGCCTTGTACAAATCTATGGTGAGACCACTTTTGGAATAATGTGTACCGTTCTGGTCACCACACATAAGAAAGGATATTGCAGAGCTTGAGAAAATGCAAAAAAAAGCAACCAAAATGATCCGGGAAACAGAATAACTGCCCTATGAGAAGTGGTTAAAACACTTAGGGCTGTTGAGCTTGGAAAGAAGACATAAGAACATAAGAAAAGCCCTGCTGGATCAGACCAAGGCCCATCAAGTCCAGCAGTCTGTTCACACAGTGGTCAACCAGGTGCCCCCACAAAGCCCCCAAACAAGACGACTGCAGCAGCAGCATCCTGCCTATGTTCCACAGCACCTAAGATAATAGGCACGATCCTCTGATCCTGGAGAGAATAGGTATGCATCATGACTAGTATCCATTTCAACTAGAAGCTATGAATACCCCTCTCCTCCATGAACATGTCCACTCCCCTCTTAAAGCCTTCCAAGTTGGCAGCTATCATCATATCCTGGGGCAAGGAGTTCCACAATTTAACTATGTGTTGTGTGAAAAAGTACTTCGTTTTATCTGTTTTGAATCTCTCACCCTCCAGCTTCAGCAGATGGCCCCACATTCTAGTATTATGGGAGAGGGAGAAAAGCTTCTCCGTGTCCACTCTCTCCATACCATGCATAATTTTATAGACCTCTTTCCTGTCTCCCCTTAACCATCTTCTGTACCAGAGGACTGGAGAATGGCCAATGTAACACCTATTTATAAAAAAAAAAGGTTCCAGGGTGGACCCAGGAAATTACAGACTAGTTAGCTTAACGTCTGTTCCAGGTAAATTGATGGAAAACATTATTAAAGAAAGAATTGTGAAGCATATAGAAGGGCCATCATTGCACCCCTGGGGCTGTCATTCCAGTCCCAGAACACTTCTGCTAGTCCCGGGGGTTGTCATTCCACCCCTGGGTACTGGTAATCCAGTCCCTGAACACTGCTGCTCATCCCAGGGGCTGTCATTCCACTCTGAGGGCTGTCATTCCAGTCCCAGAGTAGTATATTTGGGTTGAGAGACCTTACTGGAAAATTCATTCCACTTTTTCTTTGCAACTCTTTGTGTGCTGTAATGTATTTCAAAGGAGCTCATGCAAGGCGATTGGCACTCCAGGCTCCCATTATCTTCAATGGGCTGTGCGGGTGGGAATGTGTTGATTGACGGACCACATTTTGCTTCCACCCAAAGCTGGAAAGTTGTGCCTTTTCCTTCGGAGTGTAAAATAAAGCTGCGGGGTGAGGGGGAGGCAACAAAACTGGCTTGGCTTATTCAAAACGGGACAAAATGAACATTTTAATGAAAAAGACGGGACAGCCAGGAAATGTGACCAAAACGGGACTGTCCCTTTCAAAACGGTACATATGGTCAGCCTAGGTGCACTTCTTATCCATAAGAATGGGGCCTTGTTGACCCATCTTCAATTTATACAGGTTTTCCATTGGGGGGGTTGGCAGGCATGGGTTTACCTGCTGATGAATATGGGGCCCACTAGTTTTGCATAGGGGCAGCTACTGCACCTGCAAGGCTGGGTTGCCTGAAAAAATGGATCCAGGGTATCGGCTGATGGAGGTCGTCAAGTCTATAGAGGGTATATCAGGCCCCACTTGGACGTTTTGTAACCTTTTGTTTTGAAGTTGCAGCAAGACGCCAGAAATGAGTGTGGATTTGTGGTCACAGTATTGTTCACTGGGCTTGCATTTATGCTGGGAAGTCCGGATGGGGCAGAAATTTGGGCCTCGATGATGCAGTACAGATATTTTGGATGGGCCACAGGGGCATGTGATGGACGGTATTGGAGTAGTATGGCTCAGAAGCATGGTGCCCCGGATGCACTGGTGATCCAGTTGGGGGAAAATGACTTGGCTGTGTGGAAAGGAAAGGAACTATCAGAAGTGGCCTATGCTGAATTGCAGGATATTGCAGCCCAATGGTCTGGCATGGTATTTTGCTGGTCCAATGGAGTGGCGTTCCTGGAGGGGGGCAGCCAACCCAAAGAAGGTGGATGTTGCCAGGTGTAAGGCTACTAATGCCATTGGATGGACCATTTTAACCATCGGAGGATTGGTTTTTCAACTCTGGAACATCTCTTTCTGGCAACCAGCTATGTTCCGTCAGGACGGGGTTCATCTTTCTGAATGGAGTATGGACCTCTGGTTGTTTAGTATTAGAAAAGGCCTAGTGGAGTCGCTTCAGCTGTAGGGCATTGACGGAAGCAGGGTGGATCTATGGGGATCCGTCCTGCTCTTTGGCAGGGTGTGCATTGGGCTGGATTCGTTTTGGGAGGAAAGCGGTCTGCAAGCCCCTTTCCTCTGTTTTGGGGGATCCCATTAAGGGATTTTGGGGAGTGGCACTAAGGTAGCACAAGCCCAGTTAGGGGGCTGCCTGAGTTGCCTCTTCCCAGGTGGCAGGGGAATGACCAAGTGGCTCACATCCACGTATTTCCCAATACTACCATCCCTAGCTACACCTAGTGGAATCTCTGGAGTAGGATTTACATCAGGCCACATTGAGGTCAGCAGATGTTACATATCCAGCCCATATGTGGCGCCAATGCGTTACATCTGTTAAAAGTTAAAATAAATAAGTTGTGGCCATTTTTCCTTCATAACTATTTCTTCTAAAATCTGGAGTTGAGCGTTATTTGTAGCAGTTTGAGTATATAAGTTGAAGAGCCCCCCCTTATGTTTAGCTCTGGACTAGCAGTTATATAGGCAACAGTCATTACTGTAAACCTTTGGTGCAGTTATCATTTGACAGTTTGGTCCTGAAAATTATTTTTTTTAAGATGGGGCTTATCCCCAGGAAAGTGTTCTTAGGAGTGCCCTTCAACTGGATTTACACATGTGTAATTAGCATTAATTGGTGTCCATAGCTTCTGGACTTTTGTGGTCATACCCTGCTCTTAGCTTCTCATTTCTCATTTTTATTCTCAAGATAAGAAAAAATGATCCCATAACTGCACACTTTAGAATATGTTTAATTTTATTTGATTGAATTGCAGCAGTAGAAGATACCCTTATTGTATAACAAGACTTTAAGGCTTTTACATTTTATAATTTTTACATTGTTCAGATAAGCAATTTGTCATTGGTGGAAAGACAGTTATATTTTTTAAAATATTTTTAGCCAGGCACTTGATAGGGAAAAGGTCACTTTCTGTAGTCAAGAATCATTCTATTAAAGTAATTTGTCTACATTCAAATGATGATATTTTCTCATCATTAACTATTTATCACAGATTTGTTAAAATACAAAATATTAATACATGGGCTGCTAGGAACCTGACAGAACTAGAACAAATGTTTTTCAACTCTATTTTTTAAATCCTTAATTAGATAGCATAAGGTTGATAAGATTAGGTCAGGATATAGTGTTTTTCATTAAACCACATCTTTGAAGTTGTATTCATGGCTTGCTCTTGCAATTAAATAATGAGACAATGAGTTTTATATTATTGACCTAATTATTCCCCCATGGAAAAGTATACATTTAATAAATGTGTGCCTTAGGACCTTCATTAGCAACACAAGGATAATAAGGTTTTGAAATACACAGATTACATGTCCACAAATGTATTTATGTTATAATTGTTGGTGAGTGAGATGTTAGTGCCGGATCAAATTTATTCACTTCTTTTGCTTACTTGTTGATCTCCTGTGAGACGTGGTACAAGCTAAGCAGGAACACACATGAATCCCACCTTTCAGTTTGCCCTGCCTGCTTTATTTTAAGCCTGGTCCATACATTATTACACTACCATCAGTTGTGGTACACACGGATTCCCCCAAAAGGCTCCAGGCATTATTTCATAGAGCTCCCTTCTTCAGTCATACTTCTTGCTGTGCGCTCTGGATAAGCATGCAGTAGTGGCCGGCACCAATGCCCTTGACTTGCCCTCACAGCTGTGTGTTTTTGCCAGATGAATTTCTTTCCTGGGTCCTTGTCTTTCTTCTTGTTCATACCAATGACTAATCAACCCAAAGAAAAGCAACAACAATAGTCCATATCAGAGAGAACAAGAAAGGGATAAAATCTAAGGCTAGGATTTTGTGATTCTCTTTCACAAAAGCAAACAAATGTAATGATGTGGCATAGTGAGAATGAGAAAGAGGTAGTGGCAGGAACTCTGTCTTTGACCATGATGCTGGGCAATGAGAGAGCAGGATGATAAAAGCTTTCTGTGGGACTGCATGTAGCGGCTTTGAGTCTTGTTTAGTTGCTGGGAAAGTTCTTTACATTTACTGAAGAACACACATAAATCAGGACTTAGGATTCAAACAACACAAGTAAAATGGGGAAATGGCTATTCCACTCTAAAAGTGGGCTGCTAACTACCATGGGGTGTCATCACCCCAAGGAGAACCTTAAAGGCAATGAGGACTCCTTCGAACATGACTTCCAGAACTTTACTAGCTGTACTGGACACTTTGTCCAATTACCAGAGCTTTCCTGTTATAACAACACTTCACCTTAGTGAGTAAGTAGTGAGAGGTTCCAATCCCTTCAGCGTGTATTTTTTTTTAAAATTATCTATAAGATCAGGAACTAGAACTAAATTCTTAGAAGAGTAGAAATAAAAAAGGAAATAAAAATCCTACCTGATATATAACTAACATTTACACATTAAAATGCAGAGCACACAAACTCTGAAGTAAACCCTACCGAGTCTCAATGAACGTATTTCCCAGCTCTTCTGTCATCTATCTAGGAGTACAATTGCCAACAAAAACAGATTAATTTAAAATTGTTAGCCTACAATTTTTTAAAAAAGAACACCTCTCTCTGCATGAAGAATTTTAAATTCTCTTTCATTGAATAATGAATCTTGAGCATTGTATCTACATAAATGACACGAAGTTTGCTCTTGAAGTTGCGACTGATTCATGGCAAAATTTATTTTAATTGGGCCTGGGCTAATTTTCTCCTTCTAAACTGATATTATTGCAAAACCATAAAAATTAGCCGGTAGTAGTTTTTTGAAAGGGAAACATATTTGTAATTAGCTTGAACAGACAAAACTACTTGGGGGGATATTTTTTGGCACTTTACACTAATTTGCATGTATTACTCTCAGGCCAATTTATTACTATATTAATAAATAAGCCATTAATATGTTTTATTTAATTGTCATCTATTTATTTCTCCTCAATAATTCATTAATTGCCTGTTAATAGTTTAAGGGCTAGATTTCTCTACTGGAAGGAGTTGCATGTTGCTTTCCATTGCTTGATTACAAGAGGATTCCCCATACTCATGCATGAAATCATTTTAGTGTCCACAAGCAAATGTGGATAACTATTTAGGCCTAAAATCCCAATGAATGCATTAGGACTTCCCAATGATTTAAAGTGTAGTTGATAGATTATGTTCTCCAGCCTAAGAAATGAAAATTCCCTTCCATACTTCCAAGAGCTCATATTGTTTTGTTAAAGTCAAAACATATCCTTTGCATTGGATACAACTGGTTGAAAAAGTAAGAAGAGGGCATCCCCTCTGACCACCAAAAAGGTTCTACTGACACAAACTTTGCCAATTCAAGGAGAGATGCTAGCAAATTTCACAGCCCAGGCAGCCCATTCCTGGGGGGGGGGGGGCGTGTAGATAAATAATGGCTGGGGATGGTGCAGCCATGCTGCCTCCTAAAAGGCTTGCCAGCTGGAAAAAACAATTAAAATACATTTTTAAGCCCCATGAAACTCCCCCATTGAGCAGCTATTTTGCAGGTGCAACTGAAAGCCTGCAAAATGGTGCGTTCCCGGAGTGAAAGGGCTTTGGAAGCTTCCTAAAGGCAGCTCTGCTCCCTGGATGCCAGCATGAACACTTGAGCTGGAAAAATGTTGGCAGGGAGGCAGCACCAGTGCACAAGGCTCACGCTGCCGCTCCACTCCCTGAAGCCAGCATAAGTTGCCCTGCACCAGCGTCCTTGCCACTTTGGACGGTGCAAGTGGAATGGACACCAGTGCCGGGGTCACACCGGCTCCTAAACAGCTCCGCCTCCCCTTCAGGATTGCACGGCAAATCAGCATTTTGTTTGAGCTTTTCTGTTTGGCTAACCAATGCCCTTTTCTGTTACT
This sequence comes from Euleptes europaea, assembly GCF_029931775.1. Classification (NCBI taxonomy): domain Eukaryota; kingdom Metazoa; phylum Chordata; class Lepidosauria; order Squamata; family Sphaerodactylidae; genus Euleptes; species Euleptes europaea. The sequence goes on along the minus strand of NC_079319.1, from coordinate 76,496,801 downwards.
TCATGTAACATTAATGGTAAATGGGTTTTTTTATTGATATCCGTTGTATGTACATGGTGTAAAAATGCCATAAAATTGTGTTTAAAAGAGGTAACGGTCCCCTGTGCAAGCACCGGGTAATTCCTGACCCATGGGGTGATGTCACATCCTGAAGTTTACTAGGCAGACTTTGTTTACGGGGTGGTTTGCCAGTGCCTTCCCCAGTCATCGTGTCATAAAATGAACAAATGAATTTGAAGCCAGTGAAAAGGCGTAAAATGAAGAGACTCATAGTTCCAACAATGAAATCAATGGTTTGTAAAGTCATCTTTATTTATGGGTTTCACCCATAACAGTTTACAAAAATAAACCGTTTACAAAAATAAACTGTTAGTCTGCAAAAAAGATCTGTTGCTCTGTGCAAAAAAGGGGCTGTGGCTCAGTGGGAGAGCATCTGCTCGGCATGTGGAAGGTCCCAGGTTCAGTCACCGGCATCTCCAGTTAAAGGGACCGCACAAGTAGGTGATGTTAAAGACCTCTGCCTGAGACCCTGGAGAGCTGCTGTCGGTCTGAGTAGATAATACTGACTTTGATGGCCCAAGGGTCTGATTCAGTAGAAGGCAGCTTCATGTGTTCATGTGTATAAAGCATGATAAATAATTTAAATACAAATTTTAAATGATAAAAACAATAAATAACAGAAAAGCAAAATTATTTGTAAAAAAGTTTAATATAATTTATAATGTTTGCACTAGTACAACAGACATATTTCCTGCATATCCAACCTTATGAAACAGCCATGTTATTGTTTCACTATCCAATCAAAATTCTTTTTTTTTCATTAATGTTTTATTGTAAGCCACTCTGAGCCTGGTTTTGCCAGGGAGAGCAGGATATAAGAGTAAAAAATATATATATGCATAAATCAATAATGGAGCTAGGCATTTGTATCTAGATGAAGCAATGGAAGCCATGCACCAGTATGCAGCATACAAGGTAGAATGAATGGGGAGGGGGGTCCCTTGGGTCCCTTGGGTCAAGAGCCACTTTGTTATTTTAAAAGTAATAACACTGTGAAAAGCTTCTTTAATGGTCCCAGAGTTTTCAAAATTATAACACAATGTGGCAAAAAAATCACATTGTAGAATATCTACTTAGGTGATCAATAGACATAGGTACCCATGCTACTTATGGGTGTGCATTTTTATTTTTTTTAGTAAAATTCAGATTTGGAATGGGGGTGACATCAATACCATAATTCTGATTTTTTTGGCTATCCCTCTAGTAGTTTAGGTTAATTTCAGGTCCCCCCCCCAAAAAAAAATATTATGGGTTTATTGAAGGGTTGCTAGCCATCAGTTGGCAACTGGGTGGGAGCCTGGGGGCCTGGTAGACGGGGACATGAGGGATGTATTGGTTTTACCATAGAGTTCCCAGTGATTGCTAGAGAAGACTGATGTCACGTCTGAGTTTTCCTCAAAAGAGATGTTAATAGGGGTGCGCACCAGGAATTTTTTTCAGATGCAGATTTCAGGGAGGGCATAATTATTGGTAAACTTTGTTATTTGGATCCCAAATTCTGGTATGGTAACTGGATTTTTTTTTTCAGGATTCTGATATTATTCAGGTCCAGTATTCCTTATGGGGAATTTTTTCAAGGGACTAGAGTGGCTGTTTTTAAACCAAACACCACCAAAATTGCAGCAGAGCCGATGCTGCCTGTCCACTAAAGAACCCCCAAGTTTCAAGTAGATTGGATAATGGGGTCAAATTCTATGGGCTCCTAAACAAAGTGCCCCAGCCATCATTCATTGTCTCCTACGGGGGGAGGGAACCCATGCTTTTTCCAGGGCAAAGAATAGCCAAACCCACAAAAGCAAGCAAAGCAACCATTGGCCAAAAGTCTCCCAAGGAAAACAGAACCAACAAGCCCAATAGAACCAGTACAGAACCAGGGGATCGCAGCAGAACCACAGGGCAATGTGGCAAGGTTAACACAATGACGACAAACCAGAGCATCCAAGCCAATGTCGAACTAGAGAATCCAAAGCAAACCAACACAAACAAGGAATAGTGTTGTCAGATCAACAGAACCAATTTCAAACCACAGAATCGAATCAAACCAACCTTGCAAATTGATACCAAGATCTTTCAAGAAGAAACTTACACAGACACACTGTAAAATTGAAGAAAAACAGTCATGCTGAAATGCTGGCCCCGATCCTCAAGGATACTGCCAAATATTTCTGGAATTTTCCAGGACCCATTTACCAGTGTCCCAAAAAATCCCAAATACCACCTCGATACCTGAATATATATAAAAATACAGATAAGGTATTTTTCTATATATTTCTGGACTTGAAATATCTAAACGCACTCCCCAGATGTTAATGCTATCAGAAGACAGCATTTCCCCCCTCCCCCAGCCAGCCACTAGAGCAGCAGTAGAAAACAGGAGCCAAGGCAGGAAATCCTCTTTCTGGAGTGAAGTTTGTTGAGCAAATGGCACCACGTTTGCAGGGTACCAAGTCCTCCCTGTCTCCTAAAGATGTCCCAGGTTTAAACGGAATGTGATAACTTAACGGAATGTGTTTACATAACTTAACAGATCAGGGAAAAAGTCAGAAGTGACATAGAGTACCTCCAAGTAATGCTGGAAGTGAGGTAGGTGGGGCTGAGAGAGTTCTGAGAGAACTGTGACTGGCCCAAGGTCACTTCATGTGGAGGAGGGGGGAATCAAACCTTGTTCTCCAGATTAGAGCGCACTGTTCTTAACCATTACACCACGCTGTCTCTTAAGTTACCCTACATCACTTCCAGGTTCCACTTCCAGAAGTGGTGTAGTGGTACATATGACATCGCGCCACCTATGTTGCCATCCATGGACCTCCCACATGATCTTGCAACCCTAGGTTGATTTGTTCTGTTGGAGGGGTGATCTTTTTTGGAGGGGTCTGTGTTGTTTGTACTGGTCTGCTGTTTGCTGGTGCAGTTTTGGGATGCTTTTGTGGGGAGAACTGGAGGTTATTTGATAGATTAGATTAGATTAGATTAGACTGAAGTTTTTAAGAATGTCATTTTCACCTTAAGAATTAGTGGAGACCAGGATGGCAGGGGACAGCTTGTCCAGGGGTCCATGAAATTGGCCCCCTTTGTTCAGTCCCCTTAGACCATGGAGGGACTTTAGGAGAGAGGGAGGGTTTGATACTCTGCAATATAGGCGCTATTTTCTTGACAAACACCCACTCCAGACCCCGGAAATATCCCCTATTCCCCCCCATAGGAAACAACGGAGTCCAGGGTGGCTGGGGGCACCTTATTTAGGTATTCAATCCCTTTGTTCAATCCCCTTCAAACTTGGGGGATCTTTAGGGGAGAGGGAGGACTCGTTTCCCTGAAAATGTGGCGCCACTGGCTCTATTAGACTGACATAACTTAATAGTTAAGTTATGGCTCTATTAGACTGGCATAACTTAATAGTTATGTCAGAGCCCCAGAAATATCCTCCATTCCACCTAAATGTTTATGGAGATTTTTAATTACAGAAAGTCCCATAATTCCATTTTTCATTGTAAATACACTGAATAACTCAAAAATGCATTTTCCAGATATGTTTTCAACTTAAGATTTTTTGTATGTGCATCCCTAGTGCCATGAGTGCTATTTTATATTTAGATTGGTCCTGTTTCAAGCCATACAAACCTGACTGTAACCAATGGATTTTTTTTCCTTTTCTTAGTTCAAAGCAGCTGTAGAGATGTCCTAAATCAGATTTTTGGTTTTGATCCTTGTCTTCAAATGCAATTATCATTTCCTAAATCACCACCCAAATCTACTATTTGACCTTGGGAATTATGTGAATGCTTATATGATGCTTTAGACTTTTTTTTGGGGGGGGGGGGAGAAAGAACTGTGCTGGGTGGGATTTAGATTAGGAAAAGAGAGGAGAAAGATCTTGATCTCAAATCTTCCTCATCACACATTATTTAGCCTTAAATAATTTACCAGTACCTTCTATTGGTTTTCATTGAGATTTAAGGATGATTACTTTCCTTGGGGGATCACTATTAATGTACATGGTACTTTACAGAGTAACAAGCACAAAAAAAGAAAAAAAGAACTGATTGTTCACAATCATTCATTAACATTAGTATTCATTCCTTTGAAGCTCAGAAATGGGAAAGAATGAGCATTAAGAAACAGCCGTGAGGGGCACCTTGAATAAACTAGATCAGTGTGGCTTTACCTACACAATTAAACTTTTGGTTAGTAATCTAATTTTTCTACAAATTCATTTGCATGTGTGTGCACGCATGCACATGCAGGGGGAAAGAGATGAGGAGAAGAAAATTAAATACAGGCTGGACAAAATACAAGATTCATTTGTTCATAAAACAGACTTGGGTTTTTTTAAAAAAACTTTTAAACAGATGTGCACACACTAAAGATTGTTTTACAAAATTATAATAATGAAGAATGAATGTTATCCTCTAGTTAACTAATGAAAACCTTCTTGAAGGTTGTTTCTATAGTATAATGTATTGATGGCTTGATTTTCTTTTTATGAATTAACAAAAGCAGAATGATGCAAAATGACCATGTAAGCTCCTTGAAGCCAGGGATGCCTTCATGTTGGGATCTGAAGATAACATGGCAATGCATTTGTGGAGGGGAAGAGAGAGAGAAAGAAGATGTGCAGCTTTTATGAACTGGTCACAGAATCTTTTCGTTTGCCATATGACAACTGATACTATGTGGGATTGTTCCACACTACAGATGCAGGCAAAATGAAATATCATGGTGATATTTTGCACAGCATATTTTAACCCAAGAACATGGAAATATTTAGGTTTCTAAAATTTGCTGGTGATCCTTGCAAACTAATACTTGAAAATCCATAATGAGCACATTAATTATGTAAAGGCACTGATGCAGACGGACCTAATTAATTGTCGTCTTGTCAGACTTCTGATTCCTATACCTGGAAGGGAGGTGTTAATTTCCACAATACTTAAGCAGATATGCAAACTGTTTTGCTAGATCACTTTGAACAGTGAGTGGAGAAGGAGAAGCACATGCTGCTGATAATTTTTGTAGTAATTAATGGGAAGCTCCAGAGACATAGACTAATAGCTTTTGATCAGGACTGGCCTGCTTGCTAGGCAAATGAAACATGATTTATTATTTATTTTGCTGTGCTTTCTTCCTGCCCTTCCTCCAAGAGCTCAGGTGGCATGCATGGTCCCTTCTCCTCCATTTTACCTTTGCAACACTATTGGTCTCCTGCTTAGGGATGCTCAATCACCCTCTGGTTCATCTCACATCCTGTTCACTAGTGACGATTAGGCAGTTGAGTAGTCAATGGCTGTGCAGTGGGTTGTAACTCATTTATGCCTCTTTGGTATGAACACAGTCAAGTTCACAGGGCAGGAGTTCAGAAGCTAACTCACACAGCTGTGAACCAGATTCTGATCACCCTCAAAACTTTGCTGCATCCTCACAAGACTAGGATGCAGCAAAGTTTCGAGGGTGATCAGAAACTGACTCATAGCTGATTAGGAGATCATGTGTGAGTTAGCTTCTGAACTCCTGCCCTTCGAACTTGACTGTGTCCAAGCAGCACAGTTTGGGCGGGGCGGGGGGGGGGGAGAGAGAAACTGACAACCTGGAGTTGGCAACCCTGGCTTTGTGTGCCAGACATCCTTTTAATTAATTAAAATGTAAAAAAAAATTAATGGATGCAGGGGATGAAGGAAATACGCTACAATTTCTGTAAGGTTGTGTGAGAATGTGCATAGGTAACCTGTTCTGGATCCATGAAGTTTGGCAGCCATTTACAACATGCGGAGACTAAATGGTAAAGGTAAGGGTAGTCCCCTCTGCAAGCACTGGGTCATTACTGACCCATGGGGTGATGTAACATCCCAACATTTACTAGGCAGACATGGTTTATGGGGTGGTTTGCCAGTGCCTTCCCCAGTCATCTACAATTTACCCCCAGCAAGCTGAATACTCATTTTATTGCCCTCAGAAGGATGAAAGGCTACCTGAAGCCAACTTCCGACGGGATCGAACTCAGGTTGTGAGCACAGCTTGGACTGTAGTACTGTAACTTACCACTTTGCACCATGGTGCTCTCTGTGCATATCAATATACCCGAATTGAAAATAAACCCGAAATTAGCCAATTCGGCAATATTCAGGTTTCAGTTTTACTGAATGCCTGATGAAAGGGTAGGGCATGGTTATCAGTACCAAAAGAAGGGAAGAAGGGATATGGGATGGGGAAGAAGAGTACTTTGCTGTCAGGGTGCCAGTATTTCTAAAGCCCATGGTGGATTTGATCGTTCTCACCGTTTTTCTACAGGATTTGGAAAATGTGAAAGCCAAGTTGTGTGGATCTTGCATTTAGACAGTGTAGGTTCATGGACTGATTGAAAAATCCAAGCTGATTTCAACTTTATAACAATTTATTGAGGCATGTCTCTTACCAGTTGCTGGGAAGGAGTAGTCCAGTGCACTGAAGAAATGACATTTGTCTTCTTGGTGGTCACTGCTGTGCAAACAATCCAATTCCTTTCATGGGCCCCTGTATACATTTCATCCCATGTAATCTAACTTACATTATGATTTGATTCATAGCTGTTCTGTCTACAGAGATTAATTAGCAAGCAGGTTTGAAGTGTGCAAGTGAAAATATGATAATTAGTTTTCTGACAAGGCTAACATTTCAACACTTCAGGTTGCTTGATAGTTCTGCATTTAACAAAAGCACGATAAATCCCTTCAAAGCAGATTTCTGTCATATATATATAGAAGAGCACAACCTATCAGGGACTCCTCCAGGCTCTGCCCTTTTGCAAGGAAAAGGAAGAGAAGTTCCTGGTTAATTGTGCCCATATTCATTAGGTCAAATAGCTTCCATGTACAAGTGATATTATGAAATATAATTTCATATATTTCCCTCTTTTCTGTACTAATCTACAGATATGAGTTATGAAACCCCTTGGGATATTTTCCATGTTAAACAAAATGGCTGCCTCTTTGGAAGCCTAATAGAAGAAACAGCTAACTTTTTTTCTTTGTATGTGTGTGTTGAAGGAACCTGTGTAATTCCCTAGGACAGCAATTGAAGAGTCCATCCCAGCTCTAGTAACTCAGCAGATAATTTTTCATAAACTGGAAGCATTTGCACAATCTGATCTACCACCCAGTGTTGCCTATAAATTTAAATTTAAGCAGATTTAGTACCATGTAAGTAAATCAGCTGGCATACTAGCACTTAATACAAACAGGGTTATATCCATGGCTGTCAGAAGCTTTATAAACTGCTTAGCCATACTCCAAACAGCCTCATTTCAGTAAAAGATCTGGAGGACATCAAAGTTGTTCAGATATAAATTTAGGTGAATGGGGTTGCTGATTGGATTGAGATGGAAATTTGTAGATGCCAGGGTGACACAAAGTGAGCTCAGAAACTGACAGACATGGCTGGTCAAGATTTGCATAAAACAGATTCATTATGTGAACATACTAGCCCTGTCCACAAGTGACAGTGAGTGCATGTACCATCTGTGTACAGTGTACACTTGGATTTTTCTTCATGCATACACCAAGTAATTCTCATATTACATTCAACACATATACAGTTCATCATGTGATTTAAACCCCACATTTATCCAGGTACAGGCCCCAGGTTCATTGGTAAAGTGAATGCACACTGGCTGTTTCTAACAAGCAGATGAATCCAGGATCACTCCCAGGCTCTTGACGGATGCAGCTGCTGTTAATTGCACCCTGTAAAGAACTGATAACTGGCCACCCACACCCCCATCTCCCTAACCAAGCCACAGGACCTCCATCTTTGATTTAATTTCTACCGATTCTGCTTCATCTCCCCCCTCCCCAATGGCTCCCAGGCACCTGGCCAAAACATCGGGGCGGCATCCGGATGGTCACCCAACAGTAGATGAAGCTGGATGTCATCAGCGTTCTGGTGACAGCCCAGCCTGAAACTCTGGACCAGCTGGGCGAGGGGGCACATACAGATGTTAAATAACATGAGTGAGAGGATTGCCCCTTGAGGGACTCCACACACCAGAGGGCATCATGGAGAAATCTTCTCCCCCTGTGCCTCTGCCCCTGATCCTGTAGAAATGAGCTCAGCCACTTAAAGGCTGTCCCATGGATACCAGCATTGGCGAAGTGGTGGGTCAATAGATCATGATCGATCACATCAAATGCTGCTGTCAGATCGAGCAAGATCCACCTCGACCCAACTGTCTCTGGAGATCATCTGTAAGGGCAACCAATACCATCTCCATCCTGTTGCCAGGTGGGAAGCTGGACTGCAATGGATCCAGAGCCTATGTGTCTTCCAGGAAGCTCTGGAGCTGCTCCACTGCCGCTATCTCAACTACCTTACCCAGGAAAGGTAGATTTGACACTGGGCGGTAGTTGGATGGATCAGTAGGATCCAATTATTTTTTTTAAGAGCGTCTTGACCACTGCCTCCTTTAAACTCCCCAGGATGGTCCATGAACTCAGGGACAGATTAATAACATTAATAACATATTCTAGGCCACCCGAATCCCATCACTGCCAGCTTTCACCAGCCATGATGGGGACAGGTGGTCAAGGAGGCATGGGGTAGGCTTCACAGCTGGCAGAATCCTGTCAACATTGGCCCAGGTGAGTTGACTGAATTGGTCCAGCATAGGACCTGAAGATGGCCAAGGTGCCTGTATCAATATCGGCCAGTACATCTTGCAGAGCAACAAGATTTTATCCACCAAAAAGTTTGCAAATGCCTCACAGCTGGAACAAAACTGATTTACTGAATGTAGCTAGTGAAGGTGTCCTCCACAGCCACTCTTAGAGACCATTCCAAAGCACACTCTTAACCACTACATCCCACTTTTCTCTACTGTAAGGAGTCTCAAAGTGGCTTATAATCGCCTTCCCTTCCCCTCTTCCCACAGCAAGCACCTTGTGAGGAAGGTGGGGCTGAGAGAGTTCAGAGGGAACTGCGACTGGCACAAGTGGAGTGGGGAATTGAACCTGGTTCTCCAGATTAGAGTCCACAGCTCATATGGAGGAGCAGGGAATCAAACATGATTCTCCAGATTAGAGACTGTCACTCATGTGGAGGAGTGGGGACTCAAACCCGGTTCTCCAGATTAGAGTCTACCACTCTTAACCATTACACCACACTGGCTCTCAATAGGGCTGTCGATTTGGTTCATCCCAAACTGAAAAACAGCCGAATTTCCCCCGATTCGGCGGTTTTTCGGTTTGGATTGAACCAAACTAAAAAAAGGCGGGAAAACGGGGAGCTGAATTCGGCGAGTTTGGGGTGTTCGCGAATAAATTTGGCAAATTCGGGCCCTTTAAACAGATCTGCGCCTTCCAGCTGGAAAACGCAGATCTGTTCCCCCCCCCCCCCCCGTGCACCTTCACGGGGCTTCTCCATGAAGGCATGCGGGGGGCTCTTTAAACAGATGTGCGCCTCCTGACAGGAAGGTACAGATCTGTTCCCCCCCTGCGCGCCTTCAGGGGGCTTCCCTTTAAACAGATCTGTGCCTTCCAGCCGGGAGGCACAGATCTCTTTAAAGAGCCCCCCCGCGCGCCATCATGGAAGCCCCGTGAAGGCGCGCTGGGGGCCCTTTAAACAGATCTGCGCCTTCCAGCTGGAAGGGAAGCCCCCTGCAGGCACGAAGGGGGGGGGGAGAATTTTCCCCCGAACTTCGGATCTCATGCTGAAGTTTGCGGATCCGAAGTGAGGGAGTTCGGACTTCGGCACGTCCCGTATTTAATCAGACCGAATTTTGCCAAAGCTGAACTTTTCCGAATTTTTTTTTCAACAGCCCTAGCTCTCAACAGAGGCAAGAGAATACATTCACCACTACCACACATATACAGAAAACAGGCAGTGTGTTTTTAGAAAAGAGTGGGGAAAGTTTTGCTTAGCTTTTCTGGAATGCAGGCACTGCAGGCGAAGGCAAAAAGCATTCCCTCTCTGCCCCTCCACAGTAGTCAGTGCACTTGCAAGGGATGGAGAACAATATATTGCTTGTCCCTGCAGGAAGGCAGGCTGGGAAATGAGAGCCAAATTAGATGAATTTTGAGACAAGCATTATTAAGGATCTGAGATCACTCTGCTAGAGAAATCAGTGGTGAGGATCACATTTCTGAGATCTCTCTGTGTTATTAATTTTATTTGAAAGCAGCCATGGAAGTGGGCCACTTTGTTTCTATGATGCTGGTCATAGTGTGGAGAGGAAGAAACAATTTCTTTTAGCTGAGAGTCAGTTGGGCAATCCTCATGTATATGAGTTCACCCATTCATATGGGTGGGAAAATAGGGTAGATGTCTACTTTTAAACTCTCCCTTTATTGTGTGTGTTTGGCCATTTTCAGCATTCATATTTCAGGACAGCTCTGCAGAACAGAACAGAACAGATCAGAACAGAACAGGACTTTATTCGCAGTCATAGACCATCAAGTCTAACAAATCAAAATTAAATACATACATAAATAATTGACTAATAATATAATATAAATAATAAAAATGTAGTAGAAATTAAAACTGGGGTAAAAAGATAAAATATTCCAAAATACACATAAAACAATACAGATTCTAATCACATATTGATTGTTCCAGAGCCTTAAGCACGTTTTGTCTTATTTTAGTGGCCAGCCAGACAGCCAGGAGTTAATTAAGCTCCAGTTTCCCCATCATTGTAACCTAGTCAGAACTTGATATTTGAAGTTAGCTGGTCTGGAAGAAAAATGCAGAGCTCAACTGGACTCAGCACGTTAAGGTGGTGAGGAGTGGTTTGCTCCCCTTGCCTGCTTACCATGTTTTTTGTTTAAAACAGTCCCTCCCAGCACAATAAGGTTTTCAGAAAAGGAAGGAAAAGTAACTCACATGCAAAACTGCCAGACCTCCTTGGGCCCACTCTGCAACGGATAATTTTCATGGTCTGTAAAATGAGGGTGCTTTTCCTTATTTGTCTAAAATTCGGCTGGGGTGGGGGTCCTCTTGGTGAGGGGTTCAATTTGTGAGAGTTCCATCCCAGTTGGATTTTCAGAAAAAGGTTACAGGTGTGTTTTCCATTGGAAACATGAAAACAAAGAATAGAACTGAATAGAATGAAGAAAATGAATTGGTGTCATTAGTATAATAAACTAGAAGAAAGTGTTTAAAATCAACAAATCCAAATGAATGTTGAAGCAAGAATCAACAAATTTAAGATGTTTAAGGATCACCATGTCCAAAATGATTTTAAAAAATTGTTGGCACCTTCCTATTACATTTCATTTTCCTGTCTCGCCTTTACTATCTTTCAGTCTGTATCCCCAATGCACATTAGGCTAACCATAATATTAAAGTGCATTTATTTCATTATGATGGTATTATACCTCCTTACACAATCTAGGAAGTCTCCATACTTGTGCAGAAACCAGCAAAGAAAATGCTCCATCAAATATCTTACTAAGCAACTTCATTCACATTAGAGACTGCATTCAACTTGTGAGGCTCTTTAGATGTCTCTGTGTTTGCATGGGCCTAATACGAGCCCTCGGGTTTGTCGAGGGGTCTGGTTTTAATGAACCTTGAAAAAGTTGCCTGAGGTTGGTAGGTCCCCTGACAAATATTAAACAGCTGGAATAAACAAGCAGCTCCATTGAATGCAGAACTCCACATTTTGTTCTCAAAGAAAAAGAGCATACCAGTTTATTCAGACTGACTGGCTCTAACTGGAAAACATAGTCACTACAAGTGCTGCGATCTCAGGCCAAATGAGTTTGGTAGACTGAAAAAAATCTTCATTTAAAACAAAACGTGTTTTGCTTCTATAAAAACACAGTGTGGAGATAAAATCTTGAGTTTAACTTAAATCTGTTCTTCACTGGTTAAATTTATAAATTAGGATGGTTAAATATATACATTAGGATGGGGTGCTTAGTAAGATTTTAGAATTACTATAAAATGTCTATAAGCTTGGTTCATATAGTCCTTGAGGACATGTTGAGCTACTTCTGTTCTTGCAGTCCAAGTTGGAAATTGTTTGTAGTCAGCAACTCATTTCTGGCTCTATCACAGATCTTGATCATATTTCGGCATTCTACTGAAAACCTCCTAACATGGATTGAAATAATTATTGGAAAACTGCAAAAATGATGCACATTCATGAAAAAGATAGACTCAAGCCTGATGCTGGTGTTTGAGAAGTCAAATACTTTTTCATCGTTTCTTGTGCCCCTAATTATTTGCTGTTTGCTTCTATCAGCTCCCTCGTTTCTTTCCGCCCCAGTTGTCTGCCACATTTCAACCCCCTTCCTGAACACATGTCATTGATCAAGGGTCTTGTTAGCAGGCTGGGCAACTAGCGTGGTGTGCATACTTGTAAATTACCCCAGGAGTTAATTAAGCTCCAGTTTCCCCATCATTGTAACCTAGTCAGAACTTGAGCTTGGGTAGTTTGTGAATGTTTCATATGAGAGCCTCAAACAATTAACACTTGAAGTTACACCTTTTACCTTCTTTTGCTGCACAGCTATAGCTCGGTTCTCTAGTGGATGCTCAGATGCAAATGTTAACAGTTACATTGGATTATGTTACTTGCATCACACCTAGGGGTGAGAGACCCTCATAAATCTTCACTCCTGAGTGCCTGAGAGTGATTAAAGAGTTTTGTCTTGAAGTGATTTTCAGTTCCTTCCTGAAATTCATCGTCCCTTTCCAAAATGAAGACAATGTACCAGCAGTCACTAATAGGGAACCCTGACTAAACTTTTTGAAACGCAATGTTAAAACCAGGAGAAACAAGGTTACTGTACACATCTGAGTTGTTTTTCGGTCATTCTGTCATTCTCCCCCTGTCTGACTCGGTTGTTCCTTGGAGTTTTGAATGAGTTTTCCATCCATTAGAAATGACCTCGCGCCCAGCCCTTGCAATGTCTGGGTCTTCCTGTTCCTCTGTTAACCAGATTCTTCCTTCTCCCCTGAGCTCAGCCCGGCTGAAATCTCCATGCAGAAGGCAAAGCACTCTCACAGCCAATCACAAAGAAGCATGTAAAGAGACGGGCATTCAAATACTTCCTGCTTCCTCTGAGCTCTTTTTGAGCAAAAGGAAGGCTTTTTAAAACCAAGGCTTGGATTTCTTCTCACCCCTTCAGATTGCTCCATTTTTTGTTTTTTGTTCTTAAAATGTTTTTTATGCAGCAATTGGTATTTTTTTGGGGGGGGGGATTTTCTCTCACAGTGAGCACTGCGAAGTAAGCCAATTACAAAGCAGCATTTAAAGGGGAGGGACTTGATTTGAGTTTTGGAGACTGCTGGTGCATAGATTCGCAACAGGAAAATGTGAGGCCAGCGAGCAATGAAACTCAGGTAAAACTCCCATGCATAAATCACCTTCAAGAACAGATGTTCATCACTAAGAGGCAAACTTCTCTTTGCTGTAGTAGCAGTGGACTCTAATCTAGTGAACTGGGTTTGTTTCCCCACTCTTACACACGAAGCCTGTTGGGTGACCTTGAGCCAGTCACAGTTCCCTCAGAACTCTCCCAGCCCCACCTTCCTCACAAGGTGTCTGTTGTGGGGAGGGGAAGGGAAGGCGATTGTAAGACGGTTTGAGTCTCCTTGAAAAGGTAGAGAAAATCAGAGTATAAAAACCAACTCTTCTTCTTCTTCTAAATGAATCAGATTGCTATAGCTATCTGCACCCTTTGTTTATATGATCCTAGCCATGTTTTAATCTGTCAGCACTTCCACCAGCAGAAAACGAGGGCCATTTTTTTGCAATTTCCCCCCTTTTGCTACAGGCATCCCCTTTGTCTCTCACACTGTTCCTAGAAATCCATTGACTCCTAGAGGCATTTTTGAGGGGGAGGCAGCAGGTTGCAGCAGGAGGGGGAGGTTGGAAAGCCCCAATGTAGTAATGACAGAATCTAAGCCATTACTGATATTTAGTTGCCAATGTTATCATTTGTATCAAATGCGGCAAACGGCAGGCCAATGAAAGGAGGCACGTGTCACGATCCTGGTCTCCCCCAGCACTCCCTTTCTGCCTTCCACCTTGGTGTCTTCATTAAATCAATGAGGAGACTAGATTGGTGGGGGAAACTTTATCCAGTTTAGGTTCCTCCCAACCAAACTGGACAAAACCCAGATAGCATGTCACCAACAGAAAGGTTTCAGTGATCACAATTTTTTCTGTATAAAGTGTGTGTGAAGTGCCACCAAGTCGCAAATGACTTATGCCGACCCCAGCAAGGGGCTTTCAAGGCAAATGAGAAGCAGAGGTGGTTTGCCATTGCCTTCCTCTGCAGAGTCTTCCTTGCTGGTCTCCCATTAGGGTTGCCAGCTCCAGGTTGGGAAATACCTGGAGATTTGAGGGGTGGAGCCTGAGGAGGGTGAGGTTTGGAGAGGGGAGGGACTTCGATGCCGTAGAGTCCAATTGCCAAAGCAGCCATTTTCTCCAGGGGAATGGATTGCTGTCACCTGGAGATCAGTTGTAATAGTAGGAGATCTCCAGCCACCACCTGGAGGTTACAAACACCTATGCTGAACTAGTAGAGACTGTGGGAACAACAGCATGAGGCCCAAATATATACAAAGTTAAATACACATTGTGAAAAATTAATAATTGACTAGCAGTGCCAACTCCACATGGACCATATGAATTGTTTTTGCCTTATATGGCCGCAATAAGTTAACCTGACCTGTGAGGCTAACTTTTGCATAATCATTGTATTAAGCCCTGCGTGGCTAATCTTTTGCTTTAAGCCCTGCGTGGCTGTCTTTGAAGTTACCTGTGTGATTTTTTTCATGCATGTGGAGTAACATGTTCTTGAATTAATTACTACAATTTTCCCTTGGTATTTCTCTTTGGGATTTTTTTGTTTTTTTTGGTTAAACAATATATTAGGATTGACTAATTTTCACTCCTTGTATTATTATTTTTCACAATGTGTATTTAACTTTGTATATATTTGAGCCTCGTGCTGTTGTTCCCACAGACACCACCTGGAGGCTGGCAACCCCATCTCCCATCCAAGTACTGACTCTGCTTAGTTTCCGAGATCTGAATATAAATACTGGACCAGACGATCTCTGGTCCACCTCAGCTAGGTGTGTGTAAGTGTTAGAGAGGATATTGGGCTCACCCTTCCCCAGTTTCTCATCCCCCCCCCCCATCCATTTCTTACTGGTGTCTTTGTGAAAGTTTGTGTGACTTAGTGGTCGTGTGGGCTGGAGTCATTTATCTAAAAGGATCCCTCTCCCCACCAAGAATCAGGCACTTGAGTTTCCAAAAGAGCTTTATTCCACTAAATAGCTAATTAAGCAGGAAGCACAGATAATTAGCAGAGGACAATATAGCAGGATGGGCTGGAGCGAGCAAACATAAAACAGGGCTAGTCAGAGTTCATTTACTCTCTGCTGAACAACCCCCATTCTCCTTGTGTGGAGGCATGGGTTATTGTCTGCCCCGCCTCTGCAGAGGTTTGCTTATTCTCGTTCCCCCAAAGCTCCACTGGATGAAGGCTAGGCTGTAAAGTTGCCAACCGCCAGGTACTAGCTGGAGATCTCCTGCTATTTCAACTGATCTCCAGCTGATAGAGATCAGTTCACCTGGAGAAAATGGCCGCTTTGGCAATTGGACTCTATGGCATTGAAGTCCCTCCCCTTCCCAAACCCCGCCCTCCACAGGCTCCGCCCCAAAAACCTCTCGCCGGTGGTGAAGAGGGACCTGGCAACCCTACGAGGCTGACAAAGGAACCTGCTGCTGGGCACCAATGCTTCTTGGACTGTGGACTAGGGAATGTCCCCTGCATCACTAATAACATTCCCCATTATCAATCAGAGGCTTTCTTGCCCCCTGCCCATCAATTTGGGTTTTGGACAATTTGCTGTTGGTGTCTTTGAGGTGAGAGCCAGGTTCTTCCATCAGAGGAGAAGTGACACTATGAGGATGCTTCGCTGTCTACTTTAATTTTCCCAAGTTAGCATCACCCTAATAATGCCCCTCTGTCCCTTTTGTCCAGTGGGGGGGGGTTAATTACCCATTCCAACAAATAAACGTGTATTATTTTGTTACCATAGCAGCCCTCATTCATGGGGCCCCGAAGAAAGTGAGCATGTTCACATTGCAAAGGTAATTCTCATAATTCTAAGCACATAGAATCTAAGCTGGGTCATCTGCTGAAGCTGGAGGGTGAGAGATTCAAAACAGATAAAAGGAGAAATTTCTTCACACAGCGCATAGTTAAATTGTGGAACTCCCTGCCCCAGGATGTGGTGATGGCTGCCAACTTGGAAGGCTTTAAGAGGGGAGTAAACATGTTCATGGAGGAGAGGGTTACTCATGGCTACTAATCAAAATGGATACTAGTCATGATGCATACCTATTCTCTCCAGGATCAGAGGAGCATGCCGATTATATTAGGTGCTTTGGAACACAGGCAAGACAATGCTGCTGCAGTCATCTTGTTTGTGGGTTCCTGGAGGCACCTGGTTGGCCACTGTGTGAACAGACTGCTGGACTTGATGGACCTTGGTCTGATCCAGCATGGCCTTCCTTATGTTCTTATAATTCTAAGCACTTCTTTATTTTGCATAAAAGGGAAACAGTAACAGTATGAGGCTAGCCTGATCTCGTCAGATCTCAGAAGCTAAGCAGGGTCAGCCCTGGTTAGTATTTGGATGGGAGACCACCAAGGAATACCAGGGTTGCTGTGCAGAGGAAGGCACTGGCAAACCACCTCTGTTAGTCTCTTGCCTTGAAAACCCCATAAAGGGGTCGCCATAAGTCGGCTGCGACTTGAAGGCACTTTACACACACACAACAGTATGAAACTTGTAATTAGACCAATGCCTTAGGCAGAAGCCTAGAATTAGATATTACTGGAAACATAAATTCCCTGGGAGAGTCCATTGCCATTAAGGGCAGTGCTATTACCACCTGTTCTGCCCCCTTCTCCACTTGTGGATTAGTCTGTTGATGGGAGATAGATTTGTTGATCAGTTACCTGGGTTAAAACATATGTATTGGATTATTCTCTCTTGTTGTCTTAGACAGTGTAAGCCACTTTGAGCTTGCACTGAGGGAAGAAAAGCAAGTGAAAAGTACCCAAATGAATGAATAAATACATTCAGGATTGCAGGCAGGGCTGCCTTTAAAGGTAACCTGGAAGCTGCAGTTAGTACAAATGTGATTGATTGTCCTTTGGCTCATGTTGTCCACCATATTCTTATAACACTCATTTTGAAATAGATACATTGGCTGCCTATTAGCTACTGGGCTCAATTAAAGATGCTTCTTCTTACTTTTAAAGCCCTTCACAACCTAGAATCAATATGCCTGAATAAATACCTCGCCCTATGTTAATCCACATGGCGAGGTTGGGATGTAGTTGTGTTATTTATTATCCAGCCATACTGCCACCAAAATGTCAAGGTGGGAGAGGGTTATTGGGCTTTTATATATTAAACCTTTTTATTATTTAACCTTGCACCACACTTCCACCGTGTACCTTAAATTAGTTCTGAAATTTGGTATTATTTGTTCACTAAAGGTCTACCGTCTCAGTTTGGTAATGAAAGAAAATGGTCCACCGGCAGCATCTTTTACCCCACTAAGTCACTAAGATTTATAACACTGAAAATAATTGCTGGTTCTGTGGTGAGGAGAATCTTCTTCTTTTTCCACATGTGGTGAAAATGCAAACAACTAATGCAATTATTGGAAAATAGTAATGAAGACAATTTCATATGGGGTGAGGTCAAAATTCCCTATAATCTAGAATTATTTGGCATTGAATAATGCAGCAATGGTGCCAAAAACCATGCTTAAATTTGTACTGAATGCCATTACAGAAGCACATTTAGTACTTGTTCAATGCGGAGGAAAAAGCTTTAATTCCCCCACCAAACTGAGTGAATGGATACAGAAATCACAACGTTTCTTTTGTTTGATTAGGTGAACTCATCTAGTGCAATCACATAATCTACATAGGCTAAATTAATCATCAGTACATCTGGGGCCCTGACCTGGATGGCCCAGGCTAGCCCTGTCTCGTCAGGTCTCAGAAGCTAAGCAGGATCGGCCCTGATTAGTACATGGATGGGAGGCCATCAAGGCAGTGTAGGGTTCCTATGCAGAGGCAAGCAATGGCAAACCACCTCTTGCTTTGAAAACGCTACCAGATCGCCATCAGTTGGCTGTGATTTGACCGCAGTTTCCACCATGTCTCTGGCACCCAGCTCATGGGTTCGAAAGAACAATGACATTGAACAGATTGTCCACTAACTAACCAGTCAAGAACTTGGTACATTTGGATTCCTTTGTCCCATATAAATATGAGTTGGACTTACTGAAAACCTGAGAGAGAGAACTGTTCCCTTGGTTACAGTAACTAGAACAATTCACTGGCTGGCCAAGAAGACTTGAATGCTATAACTTTGTAGCCATGCAAATCTTTCCTAGAAATAAACTTACCTCCCCTTTACCTTAGAACTTTGCCAATTCTTATTTTTAAACATTGCCTTTTTCGAACAGAACCATTATGGATGCATTCAATACACATTCAGTAAACTTCGCACAGGATTTTAAGTCCTTTGTCCATACTTTAAGCAAGCTTAGGCCATCTCATGTGCTGTTTTTAACTGTGCTGTCTGCTCAGCGAGTGAGGACCTGTTCAGCCAGATGGTTACAGGTCAAGTGTTTTGGAGCAGCCTGCCAGAGGCGGCCCAGAGTGTACCCTCATTGCTGGGTTTCCACAAAATGTGCAAAGCAGCTCTGCAGGGTGGTACGGTATATAGTTTATTTGATAGATGTTATTTATTGCTGGGAAAGTGACATTTGTGTGGAAGGTTGTTGAATTATTTTGTATTGAGGGGTTGATTGTTTTTAATATTTTAGCTGTGATATTGTCCACTGCACTTTGTAAGCTGCTATACACATATAGAGGAAGGTGAGATATAAAATTTTAAATAAATGATAGCTACTGATGAAAACGCCAATTCTCCACCTCTTCCTCCTCTCCCAGAAATTTGTAATAAAACAAAATGTTTGATAAGGCTTCATTTTACTCCATGTTTTCCTGCCTTGGTGAAATGGAGCAGAGGAAGGTAAAATGGAAGTGCCAAGACATCAGGCCAGACATTTTCTCTTCTTCATACATTACTAGAGAGTTCTGTGAATTTCCACTTTCCTGTGACATCAGGTTCTGACCTGCTATCACAGGAAGAATAAGTCTTTTTAGAAATGTCAATTGATTATATGTTTCTATATGCAAAACAAACTAGAAAATCAAATTATGTTGATATATTTGTCAAGTCTGGAAAAAAAATGAAAATAGAGAGAAGGACAATAATGGGGGGGGGGGAGAGAAGCCCTGTGCCTCCCATTTTGTTTTTGAGAATTCTGCATATTCGACCAAAGAGTAAGCTTCAGGCAAAAAATCTATAGGACACATTCTTCATCTAGCATTACTGCAGTGGGTCTCCCACATTATCATTTGTCCAGGAAATGAAATAGTGCTTTCTGTAGGAAATGGCCACTGTTTCTCCTTCTCTTTCTGTACTTTATGTTCAAGCCAGGACTACAAATAGTACGGCCAAGAAAAGGCCTGTGATGAATCTAGTCTGAAAACTGCAAGCTGACACAATGTGAGGCCATTTTCTCCTGATAGCTAGTCCCCAAAATATTCTGACATTGATTGAACATTGTAGCTGAGTTCATGTAGTGGAGCTGCTGGACTGATAATGATGTCGACTTGGAGCAGAGTCACAAAGAGATGGATTTAGACTCACTTGCCCTCTGAATTATGGTTGTCGTTATTTTTTTGCAGGGTTCTCCAAATCTTCAAAAGCATTATACATTTCACCAGTTCAGAAAATATTTGTCCGTTTGTGGCAAGAGCAGTTAAATGAATATCATTGGAAAAAATCACCAAAAGGATGGTTTTACTAATATAAACAACCAGGATAGTAACAAGGGCAAATTCAGATTACAGTGGCCTGAAGTCTTTTTCAGTCTGAAAGAAAGCTCAGCACATGGCTGCATTACCGGCGGTTTCCCCCTAAAAGTTTTCTCCACAGAATATGTTCCCATAGACACACATCTCTCTGCAAACAACTTTTAAATCTCCCATGAATTATAAAGAAATTAAAACAACAATGGCACATTGGCACAGAAGTTGTTTAATGGAGAGGGATGCTGCTAGGGGGTCCCACATATTTACTGACATGTCTTCTTTAAAACTGCTTACAACAAATTCTCCAGTGCATTAAAAATTATCTTATTTCCCCACTCCATAACATCTAGTACAACATATCTTGCCTTATAATGTCACAACATTCTGTGTTTCTGCACGTGTTTCTATGTTATTACCACCTGATTCATTGAGCAGTGAAGTATTGTGATATTGCCATATGAGATAAGTTGTACTATTTTTACTGAACTGTAAAAAAGGCTTGTTGTTCCTTTCCTCTGCACTGAGGATATATAATTTCATACTTTGATGAGATATGATCTGGGCCTATGGCTCAGTCCATTTGTTTGTATTTCTGGTGTCACAAGACTATTGTTTTTAGGTTCTACTAGAAGTAACACAGGATTGGAAAACTGGATGTTTGGTAGTTGGTTTGTGTTGTTGCTACACATATATTGCAATATCTAGTTTGACCCTCAGTCTATAATAAATTCCCCCCAAGAATCTACAATTTATTTATGTATGGTTTTTCTAGTAGTGTTGACTTTAATGTCTGCTTTTACAAAGCCAACCGTTATATTCCATTTAATTCTTCTTTGGGGGTGTATGTATAGTGCCAACCCTGAAGTCTGGCGTTGCAATAAAGTATTGCTCATCTTTTGAGTACGGAGGGAGGAGTGGAGTACAGTGGGTACCTGCCAAGCCAAGGACTAGAGATGAATAGCGCCCATATTGATTTTGGTATAATGGACTGTATAAGAAAAATGTACCGGTTTTGTCTCAGGTATTTTCCTGGGGTATTAAATTGGTGGATTAGTTGCAAACAGCAGTCCTGATAAAGTCTCCTGTCCATCTTGATGGTTGGGCCTTTCTATTAAAATGACACATAAATAACCTATTATGTCCCCCACCCATGGAAATTCAAATGCACCTGTCAACTTGATAAAGTGCTTGCCTGGAGGGAAGCATTGTTTACATTTTCACTCCATTCTTCAGAAAAAAGGGGGAGATTCTAATTATTTTTCCAACTGTAAATTAATGCTGACTATGATGCTTAGCATCTCTCTTTATTGTTATATCTTTGGGAAAGTTAAATAATAGAACTGATCCATCATGTATTATGCAACATGCATTTTATGACAGGCTTCCTCCTGATCTTATTTTGCCACTCTTCATAAATAATCACTTTCCGCCTTCTTCTCCAGCAGCTGGAGGAGACTTTGTTGGCTGGTGGTTCAGAATAGGGAGACTGTTTGGTTTGTTGTAAAAAATGGAAATGAGGCACTTGCCAAACTGGGATATTTTGTTATCTTGTATGCAATCATTACCACTTCAAATGTAATCCACTGATAAAGAACACTGCTCTAACAGACAGCTGATGAGAACAGAACTATTTTTCCTCAGACCAGTTCAGGCATACTGAGTGCATTGGTGCAATTATCCCTAAGTAACCTGACCTGGACCAAAAAGACCACAATTTAGAAGTGGTTAACAAAATTTGTATCAAATAAATGAAAATAGATCCATTCGCAAAATGCACATATGATTAGCATACACAGGCCTATCACTGTGGATTTTTCTGACAGTCAAGGACTTCCCACAAGAACATTAATGTTCCATAATGACTGGGGGTGTTTCCTTAATGGCCTGGAAATCTCTCTTCTCTGTCTTTGGAATGGAGCTCTGATCTGAACTAGTGAGGGGGTCAGATGAACAATATGAGGTACTGAATTTAGGCTGAGGTAGAAAAGGCTGTAGTGTTTTAGCTTGCATTAGCTAGACTGTGTCCAGAATTGTCATCTCTCCAGAAGGAGGGACAAGTCTTGGACTTACCCCAGCCCCACTGGCAGAGAAGCAAGGTAACCATGCCAGGAAGAAGATACCACAAGTTGTCCAAGGTCCCATAGCCAGAATGCCTAGGGTTGCCAACTCCAAGTTGGGAAACTCCTGGAGATTTTTGGGGTGTGGCCTGGGGAAGTCTGAGAGCCAGCATGGTGCAGTGGTTAAGGTGTCGGACTGGGACCTGGGAAACCCAGGTTCAAATCCCACTCATGCCATGGAAGCTTGCTGGGTGGCCTTGGGCCAGTCACACACTCTCAGCCCTGACCCTGGCTAGTATTCGGATAGAAGAGCTCCAAGGAATACCAGGGTCATGACGTGGAGGCGGGCAATGGCAAACCCCTCCAAACATGTCTCGCCTTGAAAACTCTATAGCATGGGTGTCAAACATAAGGCCTGATGGATGGATCAGGCCCCTTGAGTAGGGTTGCCAACCTCCAGGTACTAGCTGGAGATCTCCTGCAATTACAGCTGATCTCCAGCTAATAGAGATCAGTTCACCTGGAGAAAATGGCTGCTTTGGCAATTGGACTCTGTGGCACTGAAGTCCCTCCCCTCCCCAAACTCCACCCTCCTCAGGCTCAGCCCCAAAAATCTCCAGGTTTTTCCCAACCCGTTGCTGGCAACTCTACCCTTGAGGACTCTTATCCAGTCCAGAAGCCAGCTGACACCCCCCATCATGATTTAAGCTCTCTGAGGGCTTGCCAGCCAAGGCAGCCACCTCTCCCCAGTCATGATCTGGGTTGGCGAGTCCACTGCGGGCTCACCAGCAGAAACAGCCACCTTCCCCAGTCCCGAGGTGTCAATTATTAAAGATTGTTAAATAAAGAAAATAAATAAAAGAAATAATTTTGATTTTATTGTTGTAATCCTTATTTTTGATTGAGTATCAGAGGATGTGTTCTGTCCTATCATACTATAAACTTTGATTATCCAAAATGCCAACTTGTCTGAGACTCATGGCTTAAATGCAGTTGGATTGATCCCGTTCAGCTCCTGAATTGGCCCTGCTTTTGTTTGAGGGCAAAAAGGCTTGCTTAGTCCTATAGAAACCATTGCTGGATGAAAAGCTCATCTAATTACTCAGGAACTTTCTTTTTCTAACCATGTAGATGTTAAGGACTCTGAGTTTTAAATATGACAAGAGGCTGGAGCTAAAACCTAGTGAGTTACTATGGGCTGTGTATACTCAATCTTCAGAGCCCTCATCAAATGGAGAAGGGTTGTACAACATCACTATCTGAGATTGGCAGTAAAAAAAAAATGACTGGATTTACATGAACATGGCCTTCTTTCCTTGCCTGGTCAACAGAGCAGTGCTTTCTGTGCTTGAGATTCCAGCTTGAATCTAGGGCCCTTAGGCTTGATAACTAGCAATGCCAATGAAGGTACTCTGCTCTAGACAATACAGGTAGGAATTATGAGTGAGCATGGGGGTCTTTTGCCCCTCTCCTCATGCAAAGCATTGCAAATGATGTGGTGTCTCTATATATTTATGATGCATCTACCAGAAGAAGGCATGGGCCATCATGTCGATGGGGCTGGTGTGCATCCATGTCCTGATACATAAATTGCACATATACCCATTTTACCTTGATTCAGGGGGCATGTAGCAGCAGGAGACACCCATCTGGCCAAGCATTACCCAATGCAGAGCCAAAATGCTGGGGGCTTTTGTGAAAAGAAAAGATGTTATTCTGCTTTCCTATAAATTAGTTGCAGTTTTCAGCTTCTGGACTTAAAATTTATGTGTACGCAGGGTGTGTGTGTGTTCATGTGATACAGAATATGTTGATAACAGAAATTGCTGTCTTCTTTATAAGTTTCTTTCCCTTGTTCAAGCCAAAAGTTGAGCACAACAAACAACCAATATGAAAGTTACTAAAGGGAAACGGTGTCCTCCCACTTTCAGTCTAGAACGTTCAGTGTATCTTTTTCAGAAATCTTACAGGTGATTTAAATGAGAGCACAGTTGGGCACATTACCCATGTTTCATGAGATCAGGCCTTAACCAGTGAGTCTGAACTCCTGTTCCTTGGAAGTATAACTGAAACTTTTAAGTAACAAATAAATGAGTGTTATCAAATAAACACACATTTTTATTTGCCTGTAGCTAACCTTAGAAGCTTATAACCATTTATTCATGAATAAAAGTGCCATTCCTCAAATATTTGTGTGTTGTTTGCATGAATACTTGCCTGTAGTGAATAGAAGGGATAACTTAACTCTTGTTTGGAATTGATAAATTGGGTACATCGTTTATCATAGTCAAACAGACCCAAGGTAGTTACTATCAAGGAGCACATGTGCACATGACCTTATCATGTCCCACCTTTGAGCTTGGCAGGGGGGAGCTGTGAGACTGAACACTTAACTGAATGCCAAAATACTACTTTCATATTGTGAATTCTGTATTAGTGTAATTGGAACTAGTGAGATAATATCATTTGTTAGGCTGTTTGTTAATTACTATCAGCACACGATGTCAAGAAAACCAGTGACAAGATACATTGTAATTCACATCTTGAGCCTACATAGTTGAACGCCCATATCCATAAACAATGAAATTGCACTGGCTGTGTGGATAAAGTTACCTTAAGCAAAATATCCTCAACTTTGTTTTTCTTATTCTGTTCTGTTTGGGAGTCTGATTCCTGGGTTTTAAAGTATACCTTAACATGCTCAATCTCCCTTCTTTGAAGCATTTCTCTAGGACTTGTGACCCAGGCCAGGCTTGGGCTTTTTAGGGGAGAAAGTGTGGGTGCTATGACTGTGCGTATTGGGTTTAGTGACCTGAAAACCTGAAAAGGCATTTTGGCATTTTCCAGGTTTATTTGGGGCCAAATATTGAAATAGAGAATAAAGCCAAAGCTGGATAGCCAGTTGCTGAATCAGCCAAATAAGTATTTGGCTAATTTGGCCTTTGGATTTCCCAAGGCTTTTCTCTATGGGAATTTTTAAAAGAAGTTTGGGGGAGGCATTTTTAGAGGTAGAGTTACCACATGTTCAGGGTAGCTGCAAGGGACTCTCATTGCACGAACCCCAAAATTTGGTATAGTTTGAGATGGGTGGGTCTAATTTTATGGGCCCCCAAAGAGGTTGCCCTCTTCTCCACAGAAAAGCAGAAGGGGCAACTCCTTTGGGGCCCATAAAATCGGACCTCCTGACCCAACCCTTACCAAACTTCGGGGTTCATGCAAGGAGAGTCCTTTGCAGCTATCCTGAAAATTTGGAAACTCTACCTCTAAAAATGCTCCCACAGTAGCTTCAAAAATAATTTCCATAGGCTAAAATTGACCCAATTTTTTTTTTGGGAGGGGGAACCTTTTAAAAGCCGGAATACCCATTTGGGTATTCAGCTTATTCCCAGTTCCCCAAAAAACAATCAGGTCCAATAAACCTGAACCTGAAATGTACCTCTTTTTATTTTCTTTTTTGCACAGCCCTAGTTGGTACTGATGTTCACCACGTGTATTCTGGTCTTCCTGAATTATGTCACAGATCATAGCCAAGCCAGCCTGCCAGGCTGTTCAAGACACCCGTTCAATGCTCTCTGTCTTCTCCATTCCTAAGCTTCCTCTTATCTGTGTCCATCAATGCAGTTCCCTTGTGTCCATCAACAGATTTGTGGGAGCAGACAGTCACCATATTTCACTCCATGCCTAGGCAAAGCATGAAGCATCAATTACGCTGATAAGCCTTCTCAGTGGAAGAAGTGAGGAAAGAGAATCACTGCGTCAGGGGAGAATTTCCATCAGATATATTTGCAAAGTATTCATAATTGTTTACAAAGGGGAATAAAAGCCTTTTTGATGCACCTGTTACAGGTGCAAAGTTCTTGGTCCAACAGAAATGGATAGAAAGTCGAATTTCCCCCCAGTCCAGTTTTTACAACCATAGTGGCATGTGAATGGTGGAAAAAGCAGCACCTTGTGGGAAATGCTCCTTTCAGCATAAATCCTGTGGGACATGAGTCCTTCGAGAGTTACAACAAAGGATTGACCCAGTCTGTGGAAAAAATTATGTTGCAGAATTATCTCTGTAGCACTGGAGCAAATAATCAGTGGAAATCTATTCACATTTCCATATCGCTTTTAGCATTTGTGGAATATATTTTCCCAACATTTTATGTATTCTATAAAAGGGCCTTGTTTTACATTGTGGAAGAAACCAATGATTACAAAAATGATCGTTGAAAAAAAAATCATATGGGCAGGCTTAAATTGATGAGCTTTCCTTCTTCCCACACAAACTGGCACAAAGATGAGAACATTGCCAAATGGAAGAAGAGACAGAATATATGCCCTGGGAAACCCCATTCAAGTGTTATCTCAGTGTTCGATCTATGTAATATTTTGTAATTATAACAACTTAAATGAATCAACCGTAAAGGCGTTCACATTAGGCTTAATTTCAAACTGAACTGTTTCAGAGCAATTAAAAGCATCATGTTTCTGTTTTAATGAAGCAATGCTGTGAAATATTTAACATTTTGAACTTGTTCCGGCCTGCCTCTTATCAGTGAATTATTTCCCTTAATTTATTTTTTTCTGCCGAAGGGTAGTTTTTACGTAAGGATTACTGGATGCTGTTTTAGCATTTTTCGGTCTCCTGTTGGCTCTTGCGAATCTAGATCATCACTGTCTTCAGTGCTTCTGACATGGCCAATATGCACTGGCTCTTCACTAGTCCGTCTCAGCTGATTTACAAAGCTACATTTGGCCTATGTAGGGAGGAGTGGACATGTTTGATCAACTTAAGATATTTCAGATGACAGCAGAGTCTTTTTTGTGTGTGTGTGTGTGTGGGTGTGCGCGCTTCCTTTAGGTTACTCGGGGCACATTAGATAGAAACCATTCTACTCCTTAACAGAAATACATTCTGAATATGTCAATACAGAATGGACACATCAGTTTAAATTTGGAATGAGTAATTTGCCCATTTTCATGCAAGTTCATGACCCAAATATTACTTTAAACCACAGCTCTCCCCTTTCCAAAGAATCACTCAGCTTTACTAGTGCAGCATAGTGGCTTACAGAACAGTAACCACTGAATTCAATTAGGCAAGCGTCAGTTAAAATTTCACCTCGGCCTTGAATTCACTAGTAGGTCTTAGAGATATCAAATACATTAAGCTTCTGCTCCTCGTCTGTGATATGGGTGGAGTAAAACATCTACCTCACAGGGCTGGGGCGAGAATTAAACCCACATAATGTATGTGAAATGCTTTGGACATTCTATTATATAACATTTAGTCGGTACAGTGAATAATACAGTGGATATGTTCTAAACATAATATACTTGAGGAGATATCTATGTAAAAAGCAAAGAAAACAAAAATTCAATTTTAAATTTTCAGCTGTGTTTCTGAAAACTCAAATATTCACACAAATGTGTGTGTGTGTAAGTGCCATCAAGTCGCAGCCGACTTATGGTAACCCCATAGAGTTTTCAAGGCAAGTGATTAAGCAGAGGTGGTTTGCCATCGTCTTCCTCTGCAAGGTCTTCCTTGGTAGTCTTCCATCCATGTTTAGCTTCTGTGATCTGATGAGATTGGCCTTTACTATACCATCCACATCCCATTCTCACAAACAGCTTTGCGTATATGGCGTCTTAAAAAAATTATCAATCTCATAGTAAAACTCATGTTCCTAAAACAGTCTTCAGGCTAGCAGTAGGCCATAGAAATTACAATAAAAAAGATGGAATGCTTCAGTTAAAACCTGGGTAAAAAAAAATGTTTGGGCCTAGTGCCTTACAGTCAATAAAGTAGGTAAGCCTCAAAGTAAAGTGCATTCCAAAAGCAAGGCACCACCACTGAAAATATGCTGATTGATGTTTCTTGCAAAATGTAATTTACTTATTGGCCCATCACTGAATATTGACTAAAGTCTTGCTAGAAATGAATTAACAGAAGGTCTGTTTCTTACTAGGTGTTAGTCTATGATTATGTCTGGAAAGACGGTGCTAAGAAGCCTGATGTCTCCAAAAGTGACCTCCATCATCAAGGTGAACAACTGAAATCTGTTAAAAACTCAGAAGGCATCACTGTTCACGTAGCTATATACACTGTTCATCTTGGGGGCTTTCAAGAACTCTACAGGCACTTTCTTCGACTGCCCAGCGGTGCTATTATTGAGGTATGTTCAAATGTCTCCTTTGAACATGATGAATAGGGTTTCCAGCTCTGGGTTTGGGAAATGCCTGGAGATTTGGGGGGTGGAACCTGAGGAGGGTGGGGTTTATGGAGTGGAAGGACTTCAATGGGGTATAATGCCAAGGAGACCACCTTCCAAAGCAGCCTTTTTCTCCAGATGAACTGATCTCTGTCGCCTGGAGATCAGTTGTAATCCCAGGAGATCTCCAGCCACCACCTGGAGGTTGGCAACCTGAATGATGAAAGTGATCTTCACATCCAAAGGCTGCCATAGCCACGCAGACATATATTCCAGGACATACTGCACTGGGATTCCTTAACAAATTAGTTGATTGACACCATTTAATTCCATGCAAACCTGACTTTTGAAGTAAGTCCTTTCCTTTCATTAATATATATCTCCAGTAGGGTTGCCAGGTCCCTCTTCACCATCGGCAGGAGGTTTTTGGGGTGGAATCTGAGGAGGGAGGGGTTTGGGGAGGGGAGGGACTTCAATGCCAAAGAGCCCAATTGCCAAAGAAGCCACTTTCTCCAGGTGAACTGATCTCCAGCTAATACCTGGAGGTTGGAAACCCTAATGATCCAGTAAAACTAAACAGGAGTCTTGTGGCACCTTAAAGAGAAACAAATGTTTATTCTAGCTTCAGCTTTCATAGAACCACTTCTTCAGATACAGGTTGATAGGTGCTCCATAAACAGGTTACAAATTCAGAGTGGTGGGTATTTCTTAAACAGGTTACATGCAAAATTATGAACAACAGCAGATTCAAAGGGTCATGAAATGCAACATGTGTCATGTAATTATGTAATGAATGAAATGATATCTGTGCTTCTCCTCATTATGTTTGAATTTTGCATTATTATAAACCCCCTGTATCTTAAACCCTTTGGTGTTCACAACTTTTCTGCTCTCTTAATCTCTTATAGTCTTCTTGTGAATGATCTATTCACCACTTTTGATGAACTGGGCAGTAAAGTTAGTGCTAGAATAAAATCTTGTGAGTCTTTAACATGCCACAAGACTCTTGTTTATTTTTCTGCCACAAACTCCCACAATAATGCCACCAGTAAAAGTTAAGTCATGTCTAAATCCCACTGAAAGCAAAAGAATGGAAAATGCAGGGGAAATCTTATGCATGATGTTTTAGAATATATACCATCACATTCAATGGGATTTACTCCCATTTAAGTGTGTGTAGTGTTATTACCTTAATTGCTCCTAGTTCAAATCCCTATAATTTCAATAAGATTTAGCTGTCTGACAACTGGTCCCCTATTGCTCTTTTGTTTTTGTCCCCTGATCTATGAGCTTTGTGGAGGGACAAGGAACAGGGGCATGAAGGAAAGTGAGAAACGTTTTTGTGGGATGTGGTTTTTGGAAGAGACATTGGGGAGGGAGCACAAGTTTGGGCTCCTACTCATGTGGCTTTTTGGCTTGTTCATAATGCCAAAGTTTAAGAACTTTGGCTATTCCTGCAGTACATTGTGCGATAAATTCATGCCATGTAGAACTCTACTTTTTTAACAATAATGTGTCAGCACTTTATAGGCTATTTATTTTAAATGCATGAGTAACACTGCATCGTACACAATATGAGGAGGCAAAGGGTATTGCTGAAAGGCAGTTTTTCAAGTTGGAGAAAAGCTAACAGTTGAGTTATTGGGGGGGGTCTCTCTTTTTACTTCAATGTTATAACAATTGCAAATGTTATATACATAGCTTACTTTTAGACTTTCTTCCATTATTGAAAATAAAATGATTTGAAGGTTGCGCTAAAACGACCATGACATTCTGGCATCTCATAGACAATGAGAGATCTTTCCAATCGAGATTAAGAAATAAAGAACAGATTGAAATGTCTAATAAAAGACTTCTCTTCCCCAAAAGATAGATTTTTTTTAAAAAATGTATACAGTTCACCTCTAAGTAGAGTTATACTTTTCTTGAAGTAAATTGGCTTAGAAAGGTATAATTCGGTTTCAGATGGCACAGCTGGAATACTCACATAATTTCTATTCACCTAGCTTGGTTGTATGTGTAACTACAAAAACAGAGTGAAGAGGTGATAGGTTTGGATTGGTTTTAATCAGGGGTGGGGAACCTTTTTTCCGCCAAGGGCCATTTGGATATTTATAACATCTTTCGCGGGCCATACAAAATTATCAACTTAAAAATTAGCCGACCAAGCTCCAAGCAGACAGCTGCCCCAGATTACCCCTCCCCGGTGTGGGCAAGCAGGCAGGCATCCAACCGGTGGCACACTGGTCTGTTGCACCAGCCGGGCATAGGCATCCAGCCGCACACCGGAGTTGCTCCTGCTCCGCATGGTCGGGGCCAGATTCTACAGCCGGCTCCTGCTACCTCCACCTGCTGGGCTGAAATGAGGACACACTGGCTAAGAACTTGCCCCCCCCCACGCATTCTGGCCCTGCCCCCTTTAACCCCTCCATTGTCGCCACTTCCGCTCCCAGCCCTCTTGTAGTACAGAGGGAATTCATTTCTCCATGGCCCGGGTGGGAAAGGGTTGACACAGTTTCTTGAGTGGTCCTTGCAGCTCCATAGTTAATGACTCTTCTGCAAGGTGGAAAAAGGTTCCTTTTCTCTGCAAAACAAACTCTCATCAGCCTTGAATAGAGTCTATTCCTGTCCGAGGGAGGGGGGTGGATCACCAGTCTTAAATCCTTCTGAGCTAGAGATCTGCCAGGATCCATGAAGGGCCAGACCAAATGATTCCATGGGCCTTAACTGGCCCCCAGGCCTGACGTTCCCCACCCCTGGTTTAAATGCACTGGAAGGAAGAACATAGACGAGGAGGTCAAAAAGGTACAATATTGTAACGCCTTTTATTAGGACCAACTGAACCATCACAGGAAGTGAGCAAACTTTCATATTCTCCAGAGCTTTTCTTCAGGCTTAACATTAGGTAAAAGTAAAAGGAGGAAGTAGTGTGAAAAAGACATTTTACTCCATAATGGAAAGGCTTAACAGTCTGTTGTTTGTATAAATCTAAAAAAGTGATTGTATCATATCTAGGGTTGCTGTCCATCTGATGGGGCTTGGAGTTCTCCTGGAATTACAGCTGATCTCCAGACTGCAGAGCTCAGTTCCCCTGGAGAAAATGGCAATTTTGGAGGGTAGACTATATGGTATCACATCCCTGCTATGCTCCCTCCCCTTCCCAAACTCTACCCTCCACAGGCACCACCCCCAAATCTCCAGGAATTTCTCAAGCCAGAGCGGGAAACCCTACAGAAGTCTGAAACATACTTAGATTTGGATCCAGCCAGCTTTTCTGCTTGCCAAAAAGGAAGGGAACGTACTCTTTGATCATCCAAAAAGGCTATGTATGGGACCTGCCTCTAGAAAAACCATGTGGAATGGGGGGTGTAGTATGGAGGAGAATTGGGGGAGATTGAGTGAAAACGGTGGCTGGATGCAACCCTTGCAGTGCAGCACTTAACAGAGTTACACCCTTTCAAACTGACTGACTCCAACAGACTTGGAAGGGTGTAACGGCTCAGAATTGCACCTTTATTTAGTCCAGAATATGCTAGATGCAATACTGTACAGATTTCAGGTTGAATCAAATTCTGCTGGGACACAAGTCTGCTGAAATGAAGGGTCTAGGAGGAGAAAATTACAGGGGCAGGTCTTACTTGGAAGCCACATATTGCTGGGTAAGCCATGTGATTTGTTTTGTATAATGTTTGAATTGGTTCCAGACAGTGTGCAGAGTGGGCCCAGAGGAAATGTTTGTGGGCTCTTGGTATCCTTGTTTGCACAGAGAAATGCGCTGGCTGTTCTTCCTTTCAGTCTATAAAAGCCTGCAGTAATTTGAATCTGTCTCATATTCTGATCTCCTCCAACTACAATTTTTTCCTCACCACTCATTAATTGCCACAAATTATGAACAATTTCAGATAGGAATTAGAACTAGGGGATAGAACAATAGTCTTCATAGGAAATGTGGGTTTTGAGAAAGGATTTGAACGAAGAAGGATGACGTGGCACCATGCGTTGGAAGGGAGTTATATTAACACCCATATGACCTTCCAAAAGTAAATATTTTCCATGCTGTTATTCACTCACTAATTGTCTGATTTAGTGATTTATGGGATATTATTGAGTTTTAGAATATTAAATGCATTTTGAAGCCATAATACTGAAGATAAGTTGCCATCCGTGCAGTGAAAGCACCAGCACAATGATTTTTATCGTGGCTTTTGCTGACTGGAGTTGATTTCTTATTAAGAGGGCAAAGATAAGTCACTTTAAATCAATGAGAAATCAGTTCTTTAAATAAAAGGCAAGTAAAGTTAAGTAAAGTAAACTTTGCACATAAACCTTTTTAAGAGCATGATTTTTATCTAAAATAAATAAATCAACCCAATATTAAGTATTTTCTACACACAGGATGAAAGAGAGAGCCTTCCACCACACCAAAATTCTTGAAATGAAGCCAGCTGTAATAAGATCAGACAGTTTAGGTAACTAACCTCTTACTTTGTGAAGCCATTTACATCCATCCATATGCTGCACGTGATGCTTAAGTTCTCTGGTATGTCTTAAAAAGTGAATAAAATTCATCTGGGCTTATTTGAAACGCAAGATCAGATATGGTATGCTGAGTGACACTTAAAAAGAATGAAGCAGTAACTGTAGCTTATTTTCTGAAACGCTCTTGACACTAATGCTAAATTGTAGCTTGGAATCATCAAGCATTTTTACCTTTATGAGGAAAGGCTTTTTACATATTTAACATAATTCTAGGGAAAATATACTGGCATTATGTATAAAGATGTGTACACTGTAACCAAAGGGCATGTATATTCCCCAGTAGAACACTTCTGTGATGTTATTGCCATTTGGTGTCATTTCCTAACAAATATAAAATACAATCGGTAAACAAACTAGACTTTAGATTTAAGCTGACAGCTGTTCCTTCAGAAGCAATATTCAGATATTTAATCTTCAGAGCACTGAATATTTTGTGATGGTTTGAGCAAAATATACTTTTATAAAATGCTAGGCTGCAAGCTTTTATGCATTATTGTTGGATCTGGGTATGACATATAAAACAGACTTTGAATAACTTGCACATGTGTGGCTGGTGAATGTCCCCTGGTAAAAATAAACCAGTTGCTCAATGTTTACCCTTGGGAGGGGGCCATCTTGGGGTGGACCTACCCCTACCCGCCTACCCTTCTTGAATAAGAAATGTTAATCCAAATACTATGAACCATGAGAAAGTAAGTACCTTGCTGGATCCGGGGAATGCTGTAGACCTAGTTTATCTTGATTTCAGTATGGCTTTTGATAAGTTTCCACATAATCTTCTTGTTGACAAGTTGGTAAAATGTGGTTTAGATCCTATTTCTGTTAGGTGGATATGTAACTGGTTGACACATCGCACCCAAAGAGTGCTTGTTAATGGTTCCTCATCCTCTTGGAGAGGAAGAAGAAGAGTTGGTTTTTATATGCCGACTTTCTCTACCACTTAAGGCAGAATCAAACTGGCTTACAATCGCCTTACCTTCCCCTCCCCACAATGGACACCCTGTGAGGTGCGTGAGGCTGAGAGAGCATGCCTTGCCCAAGGTCACCCAGCTGGCTTCGTGTGTAGGAGTGGGGAAACAAATCCAGTTCACCAGATTAGCCTCCGCCGCTCATGTGGAAGAGTGGGGAATCAAACCCGGTTCTCCAGATCAAACCCCACCGCTCCAAACCACCGCTCTTAACCACTACACCACGCTGGAGTGACAAGGGGAGTGCCTCAGCAATCTGTCCTGGGCCCTGCATTTTTTGACATCTTTATAAATAATTTGATGAAGGGATAGAGGAACAGAAGAAATTTGCAGACGATACTCATTGGGTGACATAGCAAATACGGTAGATGACAGAGCCAGGATACAGGATGATCTTGACAGACTGGAAAACTAGGCTAAAACTAATAAAATGAATTTCAACAGAGATAAATGTAAAGTTCTGCATTTTGGTAGGAAAATAAAATGCATAATTATAGGACTGGGGAGACTTGTCTTGACAGTAGTATGTGTGAAAAGATTTTAGGGGTCTTAGTAGACCATACACTGAACATGAGCCAGCAGTGTGGTGCGGTAGTTAAAAAGGCAAATGTGATTTTGGGCTGTATACAGAAGTATAGTGTCCAGATCACGCGAAGTGATGGTATCACTTTGCTCTAGTTAGATTTCACGTAGAATATTGTATTCAGTTTTGGGCACCACAATTTAAGAAGGATGTAGACAAGCTGGAATGTGTCCAGAGGAAGGCAACAAAGATGGTCATTGGTCTGGAGACCAAGTCCTATGAGGAAAGGTTGAAGGAGCTTGGTATCTTTAGCCTGGAGAGGGGATGACTGAGAGGTGATATGATAGCCATCTTCAAGTATTTGAAGGTCTGTCATATAGAGGATGGTGTGGAGTTGTTTTCTGTTGTCCAGAAGGTCGGACCACAACCAACCAGAACCAATTAAATCAAGGTAGGACTAGAACCAATGAAATAAAAAAGAGTTTTTGGCTAAACATTCTGAACTTTCTGTCAGAGAGGTTTCTCATTGGAACAGGCTTCCTTGAGATGTGATGGGCTTATTTGGAGGAGACTTCTTTGGAGGTTTTTAAGCAGAGGCTAGATGGCCATCTATCAGCAATGCTGATTCTGTGAACTTAGGCATATCATGAGAGGGAGGGCAGGAAGGGTTGCATGCAGTGTTTGGCTCTCGTGGCCCTTTCTTACACGCCCAGAGAAATGCCGATTACCACTTTGGGATCAGGAAGCAATTTTCCTCCAGGCTAGATTGGCCAGAGATTCTTGAGGATTTTTTTGGCCATTTTTTGGGCATGGAGTAGGGGTCACTGGGGGTATTGGGGGGGAGGCAGTTGTGAATTTCCTGCATTGTGCAGTGGGTTGGACTAGATGACCCTGGTGGTCCCTTCCACTCTATGATTCTATGATTTTATAAGAGGGATAAGGCTTACCAGTGCTGTCTAGACTGGACAGACACCCATCCAGCAGCAACCCCATCACAAAACACAAGGGATATATGAAGACAGAGAAAAGGAAGATGAGAAAGCATTGTCATTCCTAATTGGAACCAAGCATTAATTACTTTCATTCAAGTTCCTACAGCACTGAGAAAACGAAAAAACTCTATTTTGCCTCCAGGCCGAGGCACACATACCCGTCCGTTACATCCCCACCTGAACACCTAACATTAATATAATGATGGAAATAAATGAATGTAGTAAAGGATACACTAAAGATGCATGAGGTTTTGTAAATAAGTCTTAAACATAAATGGAAAAAAATCCACATTTTCCAGTCTGATTTTCATGTGAGTGTAGGGTAGCCAACCTCCAGGTACTACCTGGAGATCTCCTGCTATTAGAACTGATCTCCAGCCAATAGAGATCAGTTCACCTGGAGAAAATGGCCGCTTTGGCAATAGGACTCTATGGCATTGAAGTCCCTCCCCCCCAAAATTCCGCCCTCCTCAGGCTCCACCCCAAAAACCTCCCACCGGTGGCGAAGAGGGATCTGGCAACCCTATGTGAGTGGCTGTGCATCTATAGGCAATCCAGCCACTGAGGCCCAGTTTTGCAGACAGCTTCACCTATGAGCAGCTGGTTCCCAGCCGCTCCATCATTGCCCACAAAACAGACTAGGATTACTGATAGAACTGCTTGGGAATTGACACTTCCTGTCCAGCTTTCTGTACTGTCTTCTTCCTTTCATGTCTATTCAAAGTCTAAATATCAAAAGGTAACTTCTGCATGGATTTCTGCCATCTTCTGCATAAGTTCCTTTACTGAGAATTTCTGTTTGAAGGATAGGAAATACAAAATACCTGCACTGTTTGAAGGATAGGAAATACAAAATACCTGCACTTCTGAAGAAACGTTACTTTACTTGAGCAATGGTACATGAGTGAAACGAGTCTTTGCTTTGTGCAGATCTATAGCACATAAATTATGTGTGTTAAGATGTTTAATTCCACCAAGTTCCACATGTGACTTGCTCTGAGAACACACGAACACACGAAGCTGCCTTTTACTGAAACAGACCCTTGGTCCATCAAAGTCAGTAATGTCTACTCAGACCGGCAGCGGCTCTCCAAGGTCTCAGGCAGAGGTCTTTCACATCACCTACTGGCCTAGTCCCTTTAACTGGAGATGCCGGGGATTGAACCTGGGACCTTCTGCATGCCAAGCAAATGCTCTACCACTGAGCCACATCACATCATGACTCACTCCAAGTTCACATTTTAAACATTTAAATGTTTGCAATAATATTTGTTTAGCATATCTTCCTGCTGATTCAAGTAAAAAAAATACTGTAAAGTCAAAGATAATTACCAAAGCAATATTAGTTCAGTTTACCTAAACAAAAATATAACCTTTTCAAAAAGTACCTTGCAGCTACACAGATTGACAAAATGCATCAATTATAATTTTTGCTCACTTTTATAATTACACCATGAAATGAACTTTTGGACTAAGTTGATTAATTAAAAGGTTACTGTGATTGAGTCAATTTCACAAACAACCACCTGTGCTTTAATTACTTTAATATTCCTACTATGTCCAATAATATCTTGGCACATTTGAGATGTATTTATATTTATACACGTTACAGTTTATTGTATGCAAATTTGTTACACCATTTAAAATGCTATGTGATTATTAGTGGTATAGTAGCAGCAGTAGCGGCATTTGATATACTACAAATGGGGACCAACAACCAAATGTTGCAGATTGTTTTTGTTTTAATTGCTCTTCCTGTGCCCCATAAATTCATTCTTGAATTTGAACTTCACTTTGGATCATGAATTTGCAGCTGATGTAGAACAAGTTAAAAATAATCTTCCACTAGCTTTTAGTTCTTTGTCTTTTTTTTGTTTTTTTCTCTTTCGCTCTCTAATCCTTCATTTCCCCTCCAGCTTTGCTTTTCCTTGTTCTTTAATTCTGTTTCCTTGTTCCCTTTCCACATCATCACTTCACCATCCCCAGTACATTCCTCTCCTCTCACCACCCCATTAGCCTTCCCTGGCAGCATTCCCTTTTCTCTTTCCCTCAGAGCGTTCCACCCTTTTCTTCTCCCTTTCCTCCAGTTATACACTTCACCATGCACATACATTTCCATCAATCTCCTTTGTGTTCTGTCTCCCAGTGTCCCTTCCTTCCACAATTTATCCAGAGTCCCTCTCTTTTTACCTCCCCCTTCCATCCTTATCTAATCACTAGTCAGCCGGCTCTACAGCACGCCCTGAGTGCCTCATGTCATTCCCCATCCTTTGTCTTCTTTCCAAACCCCTTCCTTCCCCTTCTCTTTCCCCTCGATCCTTCTTGGTCTCTACCCCAGGTCTATGTTAAGCCCCTATAACTAGCGTTGCCAGGTCCCTCTTCACCACCGGAGGGAGATTTTTGGGGGCGGAGCCTGAGGAGGGCAAGATTTGGGGAGGGGAGGGACTTCAATGTCATAGAGTTCAATTGCTAAAGCGGCAATTTTTCTCCAGGTGATCTGATTTCTATTGGCTGGAGATCAGTTGAATTAGCAATAGATCTCCTGCTACTACCTGCCGGTTGGCAACCCTACCTTATAACACATTTCCTTAATTTCTCCACCAACCCATCCATTGCCCCCTCTCATGGAGGGTATTTTGGAGTCCAAGGATGTGTCCCATCCAAGCATTGACCAGCCCCAGACCTTCTTAACCTCAGCAAGGTGACCACATTAAGTGTATTCATGATCTTTTTACAGAACCAAAAAGAAATAGCTCTTGTCTGTAACATATACAGAAGGAGTCTGACAAAGTATCTGACAAAGGGAGGTATCTGGTGAAGGGAGCTTTGACTCTAAGTCTTATACCCCATCCCCAAAAGTCTTGTTGGTCTCTAAGGTTCTCCTGGACTTGAATCTAGCTGTCCAACTGCAGATCAACATGGCTGCCCTTTGAGAAAAAGGAGGAAGTGGAACTAATGTGATGCTGGAATGTCAGAAAAAAAGGTGGATTCTTAAGGTTCATCAAAAACACACTTTCTATTATTGGAAATGCATCTTTGAATCAGTCCGCATGGTTTGGATCCAACCCACAGTATTAAGGCAGTGGTCAGTCTGAACAGAATGACACAGCCATGTGCCATGACTTAGACAAACAGGTGGGGGAAACTCAGGTCTGAATTCAAACACTGATCTTTCCAACCTGGACCTTGCTTTTGCCACTCCCCCACGTTGGTCCCACTGTACTGTATTCTTAGTCCAGCTATGCCCCAACATGGTTGGAGTCTTTAAATCAACATTAGTAATGCTGAATCACCCTCTGGTTTAGCTTGCCTCATGGTTGCCGGTTGTGAGCAGGGAAAGGAATATCTGGCAAGCTGTTAAGATGTATCTGTAAATTTGAGTGAGTCCAGTTTGCAGAATTACATTGCTTTCTCACAAAATTAACTTGCCGCCCCACCCCCACTAATTTGCTTCCTCCGTTTTTTAAAAGACATATCTCCAAAAGGAAAAAAAAAGTCTGAATTTTTCAAATTGAGACATTTCTTAGGTGTATCCATGTACTTTCAGTGGTTGCCCATGAACCCAGCTAATCTCGCAATCAGTTTGTACGATCACTTCTTGAATGTTATTGAACATGCAGGCACAAAAAAGCAAGCTATGAAATGCAATTGCTTTTTCTTCACATTCCAGCAGTATATCATACAAGAAACAAAACTGAGTTCACCAAGTATATATATTCATGTTCTATTACTTTTATTTTCGGTTGAAGGAGGGAAAAAACCCTAGGTGAATCCACCTTTCACATGTGCTTAATCCCTCAATACTGCTAATCCATACATTACTGGAGAATAATCTGTTCATAATAGCTCTCCCGTTATAGTGTTATGGCAGTGCTGTTAAAATAATTGTCACAAAACACAGGAATGGAATTCAACCATGAAACCCAAATCACACATTGCCACAAATCTGGGTTATTGGCATGACAGCACCAAATTTCACACACAAAAGATCTGCTAATCTGTGATTTCATTTTAAAAAATGCCCAAAGTCTGCTTGCTTTTGTTTCTTTTAACTTGAGATTTGCACTGAGCCGTGCCACAAACAATGTATCTGAATCCCATATTTTCCAGGCATTCTGTGACATTAATGGAATAAATTTTGTATATAATGAAGCGGGCTCAGTCATTCAGGAGCACATAAGTGAAATGGATAATACACTGGGAACTTCTTCAGACATCAAGCTAAGGGAAAGAAACAAGAGAACAGCAAGGTGGAAAGGTATTACTTTCAGTGACTGCAGCTGGCTTGTAACAATGAAGCAGAGTAAACACTAAGTGATAGCGAAATAATTGTAAGGGAGGAAACCTTGAACAAAGAGAACCCTCTTGTTTTAAGTGGTATTTCCAGGAGATGTTTGCCTTTTTTCAGAGTGGAAACTGATGCTATTTTGTCCCTATGAAGGAGGTGATCCTTTGCATCTACTACTTCGCATGGCACTTGCTGAGAGAGAGGGAAGGAATGTGAATTCCACTGATACCCCCTTTAAAGCGACAGTTGCCAGTTCAAAGGCTATGATCCATAGTGTGATGCCCTTGTCTTGGCAAACGGCATGAAAGAGGGAGTTTGCTTTATTAAGAGCAATTGCTTATAGGGGTAGCTGCCTTTCAGTGGGAGCTTCGCCTCCCCAAGATGGCAACTTTCATGCCAAAAATGAGAGTGTGGGGCCATGGATCAGTAGCAGAGCACCTGCTTTGCATGTGGAAGATCTCTGGTTTAATCTTCACCATTTCCAGTTAAAAGGATCAGGGTATGTGCAAGGTCTTTTCCTGAGACCCTAAGAGAACATCTGCCAGTCAGATAAGGAAATACTGACCTTGTAGTCTGATGCTACAAAGCAGCTTCATGTCGTGTGTATCTATGTATAGTCAAAGCCCATGAAATTTTGTGCAGCACTAACAAAGGAGCAAACCAAAGTCATATGGAAAATATGTCCATCAGCCTGCCTGTGGCTGGCCCCTTTAAAGATCTCCTGAGTTTAGAACATGCTCCAAAGAAAGAGCATTGATTAGCCTTTTTTTGGAACCTCTTAATCTCTAGAACAGACAGGATGGTGTCCTGAAATAATCCTAAGGGAGCAATGGGTCCTTATGCCCTCCACACAGAGAGACCCAAAATGTTGTAGGTTGGGGGATATACCAGAGGTACAGGTTTGATGCAAATGGGGGCGGGGGAAGATAGCTGGAAATAGTTATGGTCGAAACGCTGATTGCTTTCTTTTTCATGTTTAGGTAATCGTGTTGACTTGGGTATGAACTAATCAATCAAGATGAGAGTTTACATATCATCAGTCACCCAACAATCTTCATCATGATTCAATAAGATTTCTTTTTATCAGGAGCTGATTCAAATGTTCACATCACAGTTATGGCCATTAGATGCCAAATGTTTGATGACCCAACTCCAGATAAGGAATACTTTATTATTTTGTGTGTTGACTGCAAAAACTTCCTTCTTTTGACTCCATTGTATTGGCTCCTGGAACTTGCACTATGAACCACAAGAGAAATGTCAGTCTTATTCCTAGGTTTCCCACTGATTACTAGCCATGCTGTTAAGCCCTGATACACAGCACACCCAGGCTTTCTTTTGTTTGCTGTACACACACACACACCCCTACTACTTCACACACACAAGTAAGAAATATACCACTATTATTACATCCTGACTACTGACTGGAATGAGGCTGATTGCTTCACTCATTATATAAATAATAATTAAGGAGTTGTGCTGGATATTTTCATAAATTTGAAAATTTGAAGTTAAAATAGACTGGAAAGACCTATTAAATATTTTAAAACTGGAATTTGATTTTGAGGGCTTCTTTTAAAACAAATATTTTTTAAAGTGTTGTTGCCTAAAAATATTTATCAACCATATTATCAATGTGTAATATTTTTACATCTGATTCTGTTCTGAAATTTGAGCGCCTATGGGACAAAGCATATGGGAAAATAAAAAAGCTCCCAAATTATTAAATATTGAAAGGGTTTAGATTATACATACAAGCTCCTAATGTTAAGATCAGAAAGAATAATTTTAACTACAGACAGTGTGGTTTCCTTATCGCTACCAGCCAAGAGAAATAACAGGTGAAAATCATGTGAGCAGAGAGGAAACTTGGCAACAAGAGGTTTTATAAAGTGACCCTTTTGATTCATGCCCAGTGGGTATGAGTTGTCTGACTAGGAGGCCAAGAAAGAGCTAGTGCTTGGAGCAACTGTACAATAACATTTCAATAATTTCCATTCAGCTCAAATGTGGTTCCTCCACCACATGATAAAAGACCAGCCACGAGATCCTTAGCTATTGCCACTATTGAGCAATGAGCAACCTGAAACACAGGCTGGTATTGGAGGTACCATCACACCATAATAGGTTTGGAGTTTGCAGCAAGTTGTCAGGTAAGTTTAGGCAGGACAGGAAACTACCAGGCTAGAGGGCTAGACAATGAAGCATGCTGGTCGTGGAGAGCACTAGGGACTGTTTTACAGACAAGGTCATTGTCTGGCTGCTACTTAGGCAAAGATCAAAATTTACCCCGAAGCATTATAGAAAGTTCAAGGAAAGTTTGTATGGATGAAGCATGGGAATATATTATTCCCAGTTTCAGAGTTTTCTGCCCAGTCACCAGAGGGCAGGAAGCTGAACATGGGTCAGGGTAGCATTACCAACCACAAGGTGGGGCCTAGAGTTCTCCAAGATTTACAATTGATCTCTAGCCTCCAGATGAACTCAGTTCATCTGGAGGAAGGGATAGCTTCCGATGGCAGACTTTACGGCATCAAATCCCCACTGAGCCCCCCCCCCCAACTCCACCTTCCCCATTCACTGCCCCAAGGCAGGAATTTCCCAAGCTTGAGTTGACAACTCTAGTCAGGAGGTATCCATAACTGCATCATTTTAACTGAGTTCAATTCATGTTCCAGGAAAGGCATGATGTCTGTAGTGATGATAATCACTTTATCTGAATGGCAGCAAGAACCTTGCTTTACAGTAAGATAGCCCCATGATGATCTACAGCTGCCATTCCTTATTTATTCATTTGGATGATGAATAATTATAAACACTCTTTTATGGTGCTTTAAAAAACACATCCATTTCATCTAGGATGGGTTGTAATGCAGATTAATTTTTGTGTTATCCTTTCATAAATCCTCATTGGTTGGGTTTTCATTGATAAGTATGGAATAAAATTTGGCTCTTGAACAGATTGTTTTCGCCTCCACAGTTATTAGCAACCTCATCCATATCACTTAGTTATAGTCACATAGTAATTGCCTGCCTATGGTGGTATTCCTTTTACAATTTCCTCCTGTACAGCTAAATATATGTAGTCATTACTGAAAAGTGTAAATAAGGAACCCTTTTAGTAGCATAGTTTCCCTAGGTACCCACTGTGCTCTTATTATCTACAACGTACTCCCCCATCTGTAGTTCTGGTCTATTATAGGATAAAGACATAAGTATGAATTAAAAATTAAAATGCTTGTGTTGTAGACTGGAAAAGAAGGCCTATTAAAACATACCCAGCACACAAAAGCTCCCACTGCACTTAGATGGATTGCAGTGAGCACCAGTTAAAGCAAGCAGATGAAAAATTAGAGATTTTCATCATTCAGTTAAATATAGTGCTAAGTGGTATGTGCTAGCATTAAAAGCAAATTACTTAGCACTTCAACAATCACAGCATGGGATCATTCTACTGGAAACAGTATTTTCAGGAATGCTAAGGCATTGTTTTTATTAAATATATTAACTGGTAACACTGAGGGAGACAACTGAAGGAGTACCAGCCAAGTAAGAGAGTGTATGGATTATAATCTAAGAGAAAGGGAGACTGAAATGTCCAGTCAATTGACATTGTTATTGGGATTTTTCTATCTACTGGAACTAATTCACACATTTTGGGGGATGCAAGAATAAACTATAAGAGTAGGTAAGAATGCACAAGATCATCTTCAAGTAGGGTTGCCAAGTCGTGTTGGGAAATCCCGGGAGATGTTGGGGGTGGAGCCTGAGGA
This sequence comes from Euleptes europaea, assembly GCF_029931775.1. Classification (NCBI taxonomy): domain Eukaryota; kingdom Metazoa; phylum Chordata; class Lepidosauria; order Squamata; family Sphaerodactylidae; genus Euleptes; species Euleptes europaea. Next base: position 76,453,497 of record NC_079319.1, on the reverse strand, counting down.
GGGTGGGGTTTGGAGAGGGGAGGGACTTCAATCCCATAGAGTCCAATTGCCAAAGCAGCCATTTTCTCCAGGGAAACTGATCTCTGTTGCCTGGAGATCAGTTGTAATAGTGGGAGATCTCCAGCCACTACCTAGAGTCTGGCAACCCTATCTTCAGGTGTGCACCCATGAAACACACTGGGTTGGATCTCAAGTCTGGTTTCTCCAAAACAGTATTTTGTCTCTTGGCAGTAACATTTCCGGGTAATCATTTGGCTGCAGTTGGAGGTGGAAACCAGGAAAGTTCCATTCTGTTGAAATACACCCTTCTGTGTATTTGATGATGCTTATGGAAGTCAGCGCTGTAGGACTGTGCCAAAACAGTTCCAATGCCCTCTCTGAAGTGAATTTCTGTGAAAGAAAGTACAATGTTTTGTATGAAGTGTGTGTGACGCAACTGTTTGTCGTGCTGTAAGTATACCCAGGAGTTGCCATTATATACCTAGGCTGCTTGATAGTAGCTTGTGTTGTGAAATGTGCTACACAACCCACATTTTGATAAACACATGTTTATTCAGAATTTGTCAGGGATTTCCCACATGAAATAAAACATGTGAAGGAGCTCTGTCATGTGTGACTCTTAAATAAAAAGGATTCAGGCAACTAAATGAATGGGGCATCTACTTTTTCAGTCAAATGAGGCAATGCACTCATGTTTGCAGCCAAAGTAGGGTGAGGTGTTTGCCCTCACTGACAGCTTTTGGTCACAAACAGAGCAGAAAAATGGAACCCAGAAACTCCAGAAAGCCAATTTCCTCTGCTGGTAAGTGGAACGAACACCTCTCTTTTGTGCTCGCCTTCCCATTGGTCAAAATTCACATGTTCACATCTGTTCACGTGTTGCAAATAAGAAAAATGGGGGCATATTTCTGATTAATATACCTGACTCAATCAGCCAGAGCTGTAGGAGCTGCATGACAGCAAGACACTTTGAATTTCTGTCAGCGTGTTTTCATCATGCCCTTCCCTACCATGCTTCTTACTCTCTAACCATTCTGAAGAATGTCTGTCAATTTGACTTTTTTCCTTGGCCTGCCTTATATCTCTTTGTCTCTTTGTTGGCCTAATAACATTTCCTAATGCCTCACTCTCCCAACTTTCTGTCACACTCTGTTATGACCAGAAAGTCATGGTCAAGACACTCTACACTCACCACAGGGAAATTTCTGTTTCCATGTGGCACATTTGTTCATTTATGAAAATTACCACATGTATTTTGCATGTTGAGTTGGTAGGTTGCTGCCTGAGGAACCTCCCTCACAACTTTTGTGACGATTTCAAACGAACTATTTAATCTGTAGCATTTTGAATATTGCCCTGACCTGGATGGCCCAGGCTAACCCTATCTTGCTGAAGCAAGTAATGGCAAACCACATTTGTTTGTCTCTTGCCTTGAAAACCTAATGGGTTGAAAACCTTATGAGTTTTCATCTGTGATCTGATGGCATGTTCCACCATTTTGAATATTTGTATTGTGCTCACAGGAGATTAACTTTTTAGTATCTTCCAGAATTTGGTATGTACAACGCAGGATCATCCTTCTTATGTTCTCTAAATAAGGCCAAATTTAAAGGTGAGGCAAAAAGATCATCACACTTTTGCTCTGATTCTCTTGTAGAGTAGAATCTGCTGTAACCCATGTAAAGTAGCTGTGCATGCTTAGTTAGCAGTGCACACCGGCACAACATCCATGAGGGCTACCGTTATCTAGCTTAGCTGTGTTACACAGGTTGCAACTTGTAGCACAGTTTAAACAAGGCCCTGAGGCCAGGCAAAGTTTCTGCCTCACTATAGTAAAAGGTAAAGGTCCCCTGTGCAAGCACCGGGTCATTCCTGACCCATGGGGTGACGTCACATCCCGACGTTTCCAAGGCAGACTTTGTTTGCGGGGTGGTTTGCCAGTGCCTTCCCCAGTCATCTTCCCTTTACCCCCAGCAAGCTGGGTACTCATTTTACCGACCTCGGAAGGATGGAAGGCTGAGTCAACCTTGAGCCGGCTACCTGAAACCGACTTCTGTCGGTATTGAACTCAGGTCGTGAGCAGAGCTTTTGACTGCAGTACTGCAGTTTAACACTCTGCGCCACAGGGCTCCTCCTCACTATACCGGATGTTTAAATCAGGCTTAAGAATAGGATTGTCAACCTTCAGGTACTAGCTGGAGATATCCTGCTATTGCAACTGATTTCCAGCTGATAGAGAGTTCACCTGGAGAAAAGGCCACTTTGGCAATTGGACTCTATGGCATTGAATTCCCTCCCCTCCCCAAACCCCATCCTCCTCAGGCTCCACCCCAAAAACCTCCCACTAGTGGTGAAGAGGGACCTGGCAATCCTACTTAAGAAGTAGCTAAAAGAAGATGGAAAGTTGGAAAACTGTAGGTTAACACAATAGAATACCTAGGAAGAGGAAGATGAGATTTTATCACTGTTTTGATATTACCATGTAACATATGGGATTTTTATCCGGTTCTGCCAATCCTGTGGCTTATGCTAATAGAAAGTAAGTGACTCATGTAAGTGAATTAACTAGGCATAATAGGATACCTCCAAATGCTGTTCAGCATGAACCAGGCTACTTGTTAAGGAAACATTTGATGCCCCTTCTTTGCATTACTTTAGCTACCAGGCTGTGAATTCATCAGCTTCCTACTTAGATTCATCAGCTTCCTAGCCCTAAATTCTATCCACCTGACGAAGTTAGTACATTTCTAAAGATATTAAAGGGATATTAAAGGGAAATAAATAACCAAACATGGTTATTTATTGATAGATATTACATAGTTTACCTGAAAATGAAAGTTTTCTGCTTGAGATTTTTCAAAGAGCTTTCTCAGGCTGAAGAGGAAAATGGCTGCCAGGAAATCCCAGGGACATCATCACACAGGTATAGGAGTGCAGGTTTGAACCATCCTCAAAGATGTGCATGAATTTCAACTCTTTCCTGTAGGACTGCAATGGGTTGTTGGGTTACAGCTGTAACAGTCTGAGTTTCCTTTTATCATCTTTATGGGGATGACACAAATTTATTTTCCTTCGTCTGCAGACTCAGTTGTGCAATTTCATGACTGACAGGGCGCTTATCAGAAGTTAATAACTGGCCGCTCAAACCATTTGTTTGATAACCCAGAACTGCTCAGTTTCAGTTTCTAGAAGCTAGTAGGCATCGCTCCTTTTCTGACATTTGATTCTAATGGTTGTTTTGTAGTTCCTGTCTCTGCAGTTAAATGTTTGGGTGTTTTGCATGAGTACAGGTTTTCTCTCCAACAACATGATTTTAACTCCCTAGCTGTTGGAATGGAAAACAACTTTTCATAACTCTTCAGGTTCTTGTACTTTGAATTACTCCATCATGGATTGTGAACTTAGTAGGACAGGGCCATAATACTATATAACCAGTCAGATTTGACATTAGCCCTATTCAAGTGTCGAAAAATCGCACATGCTGTAGGTGCATAGAGAGGAGTGGGATTGAGCCCTCTGCAGCTATGCATGCACGCCTGTACGCATGAAGGCACTCTACAGGATCAGGACCGTAGAGGGCCCCCAAGGCAGTGAATAATAAAACAACATTAAAACCAGCTTTACGAATACATGTATAAAAACAACAATTAAGCAAAGCGCATAAATAGAAAGGAGGGTCAGTGAAGGAATGCCAGACAAACAGAAAATTCTTCACTCACTGGTGGAAGACAATGATAGAGAGGAACAGACAAATCTCTCTAGTGAGGGTATTCTGCAGTGTTGGTGCCATGACTGAAAAGTCCCTTTTTCAGGTTGCCACCCCTCTAGCTGCAAATGATGGGGAGGGGGGACAGATACCCTAAGATGACTATTGTGGTCAGGTAGATTCATATGTAGCTGTTCATGTGGATGTCTCAGAGTAGGCCAGTAGGCATGTTCCCAGTTCTTTCTCTGTGTGATTTTGAATACCCATGCCATCATGGTAACTCAGAGGACAAGGAAAGGCAATTTGATTAAATGAGCAAACGTTTTTGGAAGGAGGGCTAAAAACCCTGTGGAAAAAGGGAAGAATTTGTCAGCATTGCCAAAAAGGTGCACAAAAACATATCATGTAGCACCTTTGCTCAGTACTATACATCTAATATTCATGTGGTATCATCACAGATCTAAAAATATTTTAGCTACAAGTAGTTTATTGATTTAAAAAAGTTCTGCACTGAAAGCTATTCTTAAGCAGGCAGTTTCTTAAATGCACCATTGTTTCATTGTTGAAACCTTCTCTGCTCCAATAACTGGTTTTGTTTGGGTTTTTTTTGGTCGTGCCATTGGAAAGTTTTCTTTTAAAGCACTCACTTTGTCAGAAATGTTCATACAACAATTATGCATAGTAAGCTACTAGCTGCAAGATACCAACCCTGATGGAACAATAATAATTTGATACAATGTGGCATTTTCTGATTTCCAAGGTAATGCATGTATGGCATACAAAACATTTTTATGTAGTAGTGTTTTAGAGCAGGACTGACAGCAATTTATATAGAAAACAGTCAACTAAAATAGGGCAAGGAGAAATTATAAGGTAAAGGTAAAGGTCCCCTGTGCAAGCACCGGGTCATTCCTGACCCACGGGGTGACGTCACATCCCAACGTTTCCAAGGCAGACTTTGTTTGCGGGGTGGTTTGCCAGTGCCTTCCCCAGTCATCTTCCCTTTATCCCCAGTAAGCTGGGTACTCATTTTACCGACCTCGGAAGGATGAAAGGCTGAGTCAACCTTGAGCCAGCTACCTGAAACCGACTTCCGTCGGGTTGAACTCAGGTCGTGAGCAGAGCTTTTGACTGCAGTACGGCAGCTTAACACTGTGCCACGGGGCTCCCAAGGAGAAATTAGCTGTGCATTATCACTGTGGGTTTATCTTTTTTGTCCATATATAAGCAAAAATATTTCATTCCATTTTCTTTCTCTATCTGAATATTTTATTGGATCAGTTTGAACTCTTCTAGACAGGAAAACACCTGTCTGATCTTTCTATTTCTTTTTGATTAATTACTGGCTGAAGCTCCTGTCAAAGACATTTGCCTTTCTCTGTAACTCAATGTGCCCTTCCTTGTTGAAGATCTTTTTGGCCCCCTTGATTAGGGAGGAGCTAGAAACAATGAAGCAAGCTGGCAAACTGCTACAGTGGGAACAGAGGAAGCTCATAGTGAATATTGTAAACATCTCAAAGCCGGACAAAGTACAGAAGAGGGCAAACAAAGGCAATTAAGGAGTTGGAGCACCTTTCCCATGAAAAAAGGCTGAAGAATTGGTGACTTTTCAGTTTAGAAATAAGACGACCAAAGAAGGGCACGATCATGCATAAGTGCAGGAAAAAAAATACTTCTTTATTCAATGAATAATTAAGTTGTGGAATGCACTTCTAGTGGATGTAGTGATGGCCATAAGCATGGGTGGCTTTAAAAGGAGGTTAGGCAGATTCATGGAGGATAGGTCCATCAATGGCCACTAGCCCTGTTGGCTAAAGGGAACCTCCAAATTCAGAGGCTGCATACCAGTGCTAGGAGGCAGCTTCAGGGGAAGACTTTGGCCTCTATGCCCTGTTAGTTCACTCTCCAGGGTTACTGGTTGGCTGCTGCATAAAAAAAGTTTGCTGTACTAGATGGACCACTGGTCAGATCTAACCAGGCTTGTCTTACAATCATTTTGTGACTGCCCCATGACAAAAGAAGACCATTCATATATCTCTGTCACCATCGCCTCTGATACAAAACTGTTTTATATTGCAACTGATCTACTTCATCTTGATCCTGATGATGCAAATGTGGATAATTTGTCAGCTTTTGGTGACTTATTTTCTGGGCATTTCACTTGGGCTGGGCATTTCAAAATCACTTGTGTCTGGCATGACCTGGTTACCAGTGTGGCAAGTCAATATGAAAATGCTATCAGATCTCAGTCAAATCACAGTTGATTGGATGAATTTGGTATTGCAGACTGAAGTTGTAGAAGAGGAGTACACAGTTGAGTCTAGATTATAGTTAACGCTTCCTTAAAAGAGGAGACAGTCTTGACTGATTTGAAGAACTTGCTGAAGGTCTCTGAAACCATCTTGGTCATCCTGACTGATGGCCTTTGTCTGAAGAGAGACACATGGGGTGGATCATTGACATTTGGCCTTTTGGCAGCTTTCAGTAACATTAGTCATAGTAATCTTCTGGACTGACTGCCACCATGCTGGAGGCAAGAGGGTCACAGTTCCAGTTGTAGCATATCTGGAAAACTAGTACCAAAAATGACATTTGAGACAGCTGCTGGATCCTATGGCACTGATGCTACAGTGCTTTCTCAGAAGTTTCCACTTTGTCTTCCTCCTTGCTCTTCAGTAGCTACACAAGTAACAAGTAAACTGAAGCACAATCCTGAGAAGAAAAAGAAGAGTTGGTTTTTATACCCCTCTTATCTCCACCTTTAAGGAGACTCAAAGTGGCTTACAATCACCTTCCCTTCCTCTCCCCTCAGCAGACACCTTGTAAGGTAGGTGGGGCTGAGAGAGTTCAGAGAGAACTATGACCAGCCCAAGGTCAGCCAGCAGACTTCATATGAAGGAGTGGGGAAACAAACCTGGTTCACCAGATTAGAGTTTGCTGCTCATGTGGAGGAGCGGGGAATCAAACCCAATTCTCCAAATTGGAATCCACCGCTCTTAGCCACTACATCATGCTATCTCAGAGATGACTGAGGTACTGTTTATTGTTAATATAGCGAAAAGTAGATTAAGGAGTTTTCTCCACTTTTTGCCATAATATAATGGTATATTATTGAAAGCCAGCATGGTGTAGTGGTTAGGAGCAGCGGACTTTAATTTGGAGAATTGGGTTTGATTCCCCACTCCTACACATGAAGCAAGCTGGGTGACCTTGGGCCAGTCACAGTTCCCTCAGAAGTCTCTCAGCCCCACCTACCTCACAAGGCGTCTGTTGTGGAGAAGGGAAGGGATTGTGATTGTAAGCCGGTTTGATTCTCCTTAAAAGGTAGAAAAAATCGGCATATAAAAACCAACTCTTCTTCTTCTACAATAATGGGGCAAATTCAGAGCATATGAAACAATGTTCCATTGGGTACAGAACATTTTCCTTGCGTCTACCAGACCTACAGCACAATCCTAAACAGTGTTGTGCCTTTCTAAATCCATGGGTTTATAAAGGTGTAAGCACTAGTAGTCTATAAAAATTATCTGGATTCCAGGGAATTCACATGATATATTTTTTTCTCTGTCAGTTACAGTTTCTAAGAATGGGTGTCGAATAGCTCTGAGGATAAAATACCACTGTGATATTTCTGTTTGTGGATCTGTCTCAGTAGCCCATTTAAGCTGCAGCTCACTAAGTGTGAGCCTCAAGAGAATTCACAGATAGGATCACAGAAATGATGTGCTCATGGGAGCAAACTTATGGAGTTGAAGAAACGTAGTCTAGAAATGCAACCGCAGCCGAACTACCAGTGTCATATTTAACATGGCAGCAGTGGGTTGGATCCAGACTAAATTTTCCAGCGACAGAATGGGACTTTCCTGCTTCCTCTTTCCACTGCAGACCACTGATCTCCACAAACTGCTGCTCATGAGGGATGGAGGGGGCAGATGAATGGCATGAGGGGAGTATGCTGGGTACCCAAGGTTGGGTGAAAAGACAATATATATAAGTCTCTGTATAAATACTGAAAGTATGATTTATTAGAAGCGCTATGTAAAAGTTAAAATTATTTAAAAGCATTAAAATAGCACAATGGCATTTCCTGAGGTTGATAACTGTAACTGCATACCAAACGCGTTTCGGCCTTTGGGGCCTTCATCAGTGGTTAATTAAAACCCTTTGTTAAACCTGCACACATTTACAGAAATACATTAATGAATACAAATACAAACAGTTCAAACCCAATCAGGCATGTGTATATGTTGTAAATTCTATTCCCAATTACACAAACATCTGGTATAATAGGTTCTTGTTGTATTACTGGTTAGTATAAGTCTCTCATATACTATGTGTGCAGGTATCAACCTAGTAAAGCAGTGGAAAGGGGTAATGGGTGGAAATTGCCAGTTTAGTCTGGATCCAATCCAGTGTTTCAGCTGTAGGTATTGTCAGAAAGTTTATGGTGGTACATAAAATTCCAATTGACAGTTATCAGAATAGTTAAAAGTGTTGTTAGATGGGTTAAAGGCGGCATTGAGCACCCTGGAGCCTGCTGTCACCTTTCCTGGTGCCCACCAAATCTTATAGAAAATGGGAGGGGCTAGGAGGGGCGTTTGCCCAGCAGGGCTCCTGATTGGCTGTGTAGATTAAAAGGCATGCTGTTAAACAGGGCTTCTACCTGAAGTTGAATTGTTACTGTTAGAGTGATGGATAACCTCACTCTCTGACATTTCACAGTCTTCCTGTGGCCGTCATTTTGTGCTTGGTTCCACCTGCTGTGGCAGCCGTTTTGTGATTGTGCCCACCTCCCTGTTTCAGAATTCCCAAAATTCCCATAGGCCAAAAAAGGTTGGGGGCCTCTGGGTTAAAGGTATGAGGCCACATTTGTTCCAGTGATCCAAATGACTGAACAGTAAAGATTTTGCAACTCTAAACTGGAGTCCAATGGCACCTTAGGTTTTATTTTGCTGCTACTGACTTACATGTGTAACTTACCTGGAGTTATTATCTCTAAACCTAATCTTGCAAGCATAATATAAAGTGACCCTTAGAGATTTAGCACTCAGTGTGGCAACTTCAATTGGGACAACTGTCAACATTTACAAATAGTCCCCCTGTGATGACCAAACTGTTGTGTGTCCATTCTGTACCTAAATGAAGAGATGCTTGGCTAGAATTATGGAGGAAATTACAAGATAATTTAACCAAGATATGATTAAACAAAAATGAATGAGAAATAGTATCCTGTATGTGATATCCACTTAAGTAGCGTGTGACAGATTCTTATTATGTTATGTCTTTGGAAATCCATATGGACCATTTAAAATTCATTGGTTTATCAATGTAATGCATATTGGAAGAATGTTTCTATACCACTTTACTGATTTCACTACAAGCACACAAAGCTTATATTATAGAAATATGATTAACTACATGAGTAATAGCCAGTTACAAGTAAATAATGCAGATGGATAGTTTCATTAAGGGAGCAACGTGGGGTCATTATGAGGTTCTGGTTGCTGCCCCCGATCTTTTGGAAAATATAGTTCTCTAAGCCACCAATGTGAAAGGGCAATAAAATATCACAAGTAGACTCACATTAAGCTGGATAATATGCAGGCTGCTTGATTTGTATTGAATATGTGTCTGGTGGCTGAAACCCACTGTAATGAACTTGCCCACAAATCACAGCTTAATGGGAATCTACTTATACATATTGCTTAATTAAAAGTTGTGAGCTTATTAACATGTGTCTTTGGCACTGAGCTTTGGGGATGTAATCTCTGTGCAAATAAGACTAGGTTGTAAAAGTTTTATAGATTGACAATGATATTAAATTCCACACCCCAATAAGCTGTTATTTTCCCAAAGAACAGTTCAAATTCTGTATATGTACTCTATTCTGGTGTGTTGGCTGCCTGCTTTCTTCTGCACATAGAACTTTCTGTTGTGTAAGGAAGAGACAGCAACATGCCTCTGTTGGGGTGTACTTCTTAGTATTAATTATGTGCCTTGTGCAAGATATATGTCATGGCTGTTATACGACTATCATAGTTCAATTCTCTAGCATTACTAGTTAGATGTTATTTTTTTTTCCTGTAATGCAGCTGAAAAGAAATGTGGAGAGAAACATCAGTATTATTACTTTTTAAGAGAGCCAGCGTGGTGTAGTGGTTAAGAATGGTGGACTGTAATCTGGAGAACCAGGTTTGATTCCCCACTCCTCCCCATGAGCTGCAAACTCTAATCTGGTGAACTGGGTTGGTTTCTTCATGCCCACACACAAAGCCAGCTGGGTGACCTTGGGCTAATCACAGCTTTTGTAGAGCTCTCTCAGCCTCACCTACCTCACAGGGTATCTGTTGAGGGGAGGGGAAGGGAAGGCAATTGTAAGTCAGTTTGAGACACCTTAAAAGGTAGAGAAAGTCTGAGTATAGAAACCAACTCTTCTTCTTTTAATGTTTTTACCATTATTAGCTTTCTTCTGCTTTACTGTTTTAGTTGTGAGCTGCCTTGAAGAGGTCTGGAGAGGCAGCATACAAATAATAATAATAAAAAATAAATTATTTTAATGGCAAGTGTAACCAAAACATTTTACTCTGGAAATGACAAACGCAGAAGAAATGGAGTTGCTCTAATAATGAAGCAAAATATAGCACAAGCAATCAGGTGCTATAATGCAAACACTGACTGAGTATATCAATCAGACTTCATGGAAAGCCTATCAACTTAGCCATCATTCAAGTTTACACCCCAACTACAGATGCTGAAGAGGAAGAAATTGAAAGCTTTTATGCAAGTGTCCAGGAAAAAATTGATCACACATCAATACATGATGTTCTGATAAGCATAGGTGACTGGAATACAAAAGTAGGAAACCAAGTAGAATAAAATGTCATCAGAAAATTTGGCCTAAGAACATGAAATGAAGCAGGAGAGAGATTCATAGAATTCCATGAAGACAAACCATTTGTTCATTGCAAACACATGTTTCAGTCAACTGAACAGATGATTGTATAAGTGGACATCACCGGATGGCCATACAGAAATCAAATACATTACGTAACTGGAAGAAGATGGAGAAGCTCTATTCTATGTGCTAAAACAAGAACAGGAGTTGATTGTAATTCAGACCATGAATTATAAATATTGGCAATTAGAATAAAGCTGAAGAGAAACACCAAAACATTCATGGTGTCAAAATATAATATAATCATCCTTCCTGAGATGTTTAAAAACCATGTAAAGAACAGATTTCCATTATTAAGTTCAAGTGAATGGGAAATGGAAGGACTAGGGGTTGAAACCAGAGATATTATGAAGAAAGAATGCACAAAGTCTATTCCTGTAGCCAAAGGAAATGAAAACCCTCGATGGATGTCTGATGGATCTTAAAATTGTTAAAGAAACACAAGAAGCAAAAGGTTACTGAAATAGAATCAGAAGTCCAGCAGCTTGCCCATAGAGACAAAGAGAATTATAATAATAACCAGTGTGAAGAAATAGCAAAGAACAACAAAAAAAGGGAAGAACAAGAGATCTGTTCCACAAGATCTAAGAAATCGAGGGAAAATTTAAAGCATGGTTAGGCATGCAGAAAGATCAACATGGAAATAAATTAACTGAATAGGACAACATAAAGAAAAGATAGGAACAATACACTGCAGAACAATACAGAATAGATGAAAGGATGACTGGTTCCTTCCAAGAAATCCGGAGACTGAGACTGAGAAGGGCAGCAATAAAGAAGCTAGAAAATATTGTTAAGTGTAAGGATGTGTCACTGGTGACCAAGATCAAGATAATTCACTCTATAGTGTTCCCTGTTACTATGTATGGGTGTGAAAGATGGACAATGAAGAAAGCTGACAGGAAGAAAGTGTGGTGTTGGATGAGAGTTTTAGGGACACCTCGGACTACCAGAAAGACAAATAAGTGTGTTCTAGACCAAATCAAGCCTGAACTGGAAGCTAAAATGACCAAACTGAGGCTATCAGACTTGGTCACATTATGAGGACAAGATTAACTAGAAAAGACAATAATTAGGGTTGCCAGGTCTCTCTTTACCACTGGCGGGAGGTTTTTAAGGAGGAGCCTGAGAATGGGGAAAACACCCCTCTAATATGGTAAATCTATTAGTAGTTGGTATATTAAACAAATAATATATTCTGGGTTGTTTCCCTACAGGGGGACTGGAGGGTTCAAAAAGATTTCTCCTCTTTTTGCTCATATTATATTCTTTCCTCTTCACCTCCACTAGCAACAACTGCCTGTTTTAGAGGCTGGAACTAAAATAAAGACAGCTGAGCTTATAAATTAACCTGCCACTCCCCTACCTGGGAGGGAGAAGGAGAAAATAAATTGGCTATGGCCAAAAATAAAACCAGATAAAATAACAAATTCTAAGCAAACAATATACTTTTCAACACTAAACTCAATCTAAAATTGTCCCAGAGTTGAAACTGCTTAAGCATTCCACCGCTTCCCTATGTAGCTGGCTCCTCGAGATAGTATTGAATACAGACAACTTATGAAGCCATTGTTTCAAAGTTGTTTTTATATTTATTTTTATTCATTTATTTAGGAAATGTATATGCCACCTCTTCAGACCTGCTGGAGGCAGCTCACAGAAATAAAACAAAGCAGACAACAAAAACAATACAAACAAATCAATAACATAGCAATACCAACTTATCAAAACAATCCAAGTCAATAATAATAAAGGAATAAAAACTACCACCAAAAGCAAGTAAAGACACAGAAGTATATAAAACAAAACTGTCTAAAATGATATTGCTAAAACAGTTCCCACGTTAGGAGCAGTGATGGATCCCCTTAGTTAAAAGCCTGAGCAAAGATAAATGTTTTGAATTGTCTCCTAAAGAAAGTAAAATAGAGCAAACCTCGGGGCGGGGGGTGATTCCAAAGGCAAGGTGCCACCACCAAGAAAAGCACTGTGTCTTGTTGCTACTTGCCTTACTTTGGCAGACGGGGTCACAGCAGGGCTTAAGAAGAATATTTAACCTGGCTGGCTGGACAACATGGGTAGAGGCAGTCATTGAAGCTGGGGTTTTTGTTCAGGTATAAATAAAAGCATAGGGGCTGAATCCAGGGCATTGGCCCGCCCACCTGCCAATTAATGATTGACCTCCTACTCCCAGCCCACCTGCCTAGGATGGCAGTATGTGGGACCCCAAGTGGGCTTGAGCCACTCCATGATTCCCCTGCCACTTGGAGGGAGCTGGGCATGTCCCCTGCAAGGCCTCCCCCCAAATCCCTTGTTGGGATCCCCAGAGTGGGGGAAAGGGGGCACGCAGGCTGGATCTGGCCCCGTGCAGCGTTGCAAAAGTTGTGAGAAGAATTTGAAAAAGGAACCCAACAAAACACCCCGAAATGCCAAATACAGGAAGGGAGGGTGGGACAAGCCGAAGGTAGAATGAATCAGGAGGCGAGGGCCGGGCCCTGCCCACCCAGCCTCCCCAGGTTGCACCTGATTGGCCCATTCAAAGAGGGCCTAGGCTGGGGAGGGAAACAGCAGGAAAGTTCCCACTGGGGAGACCTGCCCAGCCACCATTACAAAGCTGCTGCTGTCGGGACCTGGCCAAGCCTGTGCCGCCTTTACGACGCCCGGGCCGGCTGAAGCTGCCTCACCTCCCCAGCGCCTTCTCCAACCCACCCTTCAGTGTGGGCCAGCAAACTGGGCTCAAGGTGAGTCTCGAGTCTGCACTTTCAGTGACTCTGACCAAATTCTACCCTAGTCTCTCACTCCTTTTTTTTCTAGTATACCAACAACTTTTCAGGTAGATGTCAAACACATGTGAAGCTGCCTTACGCTGAATCAGAGCCTAGGTCTAAGGTCAATATGGATTAGGTCTGAAGTAGAGGGCTTGCCTTTTAACTGAAAATAACAAGCGTCTGAATTTGGGACCTCCTGTATGCAAATCAGATGCTCTATCACTAAGTCATGGCCCTTCCCTGCTAAACACTGTGAATGTTTTGGTGCTCAAGCCAAAAAGGTTGCCTATCTCTGATATAAATGTAACAGGAAGTACTTCTGCTTTGGGGTCCTATCTCCCTGTTTTCATTGATTGTCGCATTTTGGAGAGTGAACACATATAGGAGCATGCTAAAGTGTCTGGATGACATTCCCTTGCGTGTGAATGAAATGTCTCGTAAGCTCTTAATATTGCAGTATATGAACACTGCTTTTTTGCGTGGTAACATTGATATTCATGCCGAATATTATTCACATTAATCTGACTCCCATACTTCAGGAAGAAATCAGTATATTGCTTAATCAAGTATTTTTCAATTTAATTTACTCACAATCATGTAATTATGATGGTTTCCTCTCAAAAATCTTTGTCTTATTATGGTTAATTTTGACACAATTATAGCTGAATAAGAAAGAAAAACCAATGAGGCTTTTCTTGATATATTCTCAGTCCATGATTTAGATAAACGGAAGCACTCAGCTTTTAAACTACTGTGTGTGTGTGTGTGTGTGTGTGTGTGTGTGTGTGTGTGTGAAGCGCTGTCAAGTTGCTTCCGACTCATGGCAACCCTATGAATCAATGTCCTCCAAAACGTCCTATCATTAACAGCCTTGTTCAAGTCTTACAAACTGTGGTTTCCTTGATTGAATCAATCCATCTCATGTTCGGTCTTCCTCTTTTCCTGCTGCCTTCAACTTTTCTTACTTCTGTCTCATTAAATGGTTAGGGATAAATCAACTTGCATCACTTTGGTTAAACAGATTTGTGGGTTCACCTGACCGTGTATTGTGATTCTTACAGGATTAGAGAACATTCCTGCACCTTCCACATCTGGAGTGTAGAAATCGATGTCAACCTTCTTTTTCTTTATCAAACAAGCCCTGAATTTGCCACATATTTGGTTGAAGGCTGCTGTGAGGATGGTGAATTGTGGAGCAATCCTCATGGGCAAAATGAGCAACTGTACACATGCCTTCTCTGTAGTGGCCCTCTTCCTGTGAGATGGCCTGACTAAAAAGGCTTCCACAGGTCTGGCATTTCACAAATTATGTAAAACGGAATAGTTCAGGAGGGCATTTTTGCAAAGGAAATAACAGATTGGTCTGGGAAAGTGCGTTCTGTTTCTTCTTATGCAACACCATGTTCTGCATTGTTTAACATGTCATGTTTAATAGTTATACTTTGTTCAGATGACAGCTTTATTTCAGGTTTCTGCAGTTCTAGTCCTATTCATTGCTTTTTAGATGTATCAGCCCATCGATTGGATCGATGTACTTTGTGTACTCCGCCTTGAGTCTCAGTGAGAAAGGTGGACTATAAACAATGTAAATAAACAAACAAACACAATCTTGCATTTACACCATCCAGAGATCCAAGAGCCTTTGTAAGTGAAAGAATGATGGCAACATTCTCACTGCATCTTACTGATCCATCTGAGTTTTTTGCCCCCAAATGTCCTTTGATCCCCAAGGTCAACTTTGTGAGGAAAGATCCATGTCTATGAAGAAGAAGGAGAAGGAGAAGAAGAGTTGGTTTTTATATGCTGATTTTCTCTACCACTTAAGGAAGAATCGAACCAGTTTACAATCCCCTCCCCTCCCCACAACAGACAGCCTGTGAGGTAGGTGGGGCTGAGAGGGCTCTAATAGAGCTGTGACTAGCCCAAGGTCACCCAACTAGCTTCATGTGTAGGAGTGGGGAAACAACCCAGTTTACCAGATTAGCGTCCACCGCTCATGTGGAGAAGTGGGGAATCAAACCTGGTTCTCCAGATTAAAGTCTATTGCTCCAAACCACAGCTCTTAACCACTACACCACACTGGCGAATGGTTTTTAGGATCTAAATTTATGAGACTATAACTCTTGAGTCAAAATATAATCCAGGCTTTTTTGGTGTGACATTCTGTGTATTAAATTGCATATGAGTTCTTGAGCTAGACTTGGTATTTTCATACACGAACACTTCCCTTTTCATTTTGCTGATGAAATAGCTCCAGCACTTGACTTTTTACCCCAGTTGCAAATGGAAGATAAAAAGGAATGCTTGCTGGGTGCCAGTATAATTGTTTTCATTTGGTGGCTTACTGAATGCCAGTAGAATGGTAAATCAAAATCCATCACATGAACCCAGAGCCAACTGGCTTTGATTGAGACACCTATCAAGCACTCACAAGAGCTGGTGGAATCCATCTAAACAAATGCATCCAAACATTTTAATGCTTCCTCTCAATTCCTGGCACATCTGCCTATTGAGGCCCTAATTGTTTCTGAATGTATTTGAGTTGCAGCTGTTTTGTAATAATGGGCACACGAGTCTGGGATGCAATGAGAAGCATTTGATGATATAAAAATCTGATTCAGTCTGTACTAGGGAAGAAATATGAGAGTTTCTTAACCTTGGACTCCAAACAACAAGACAGGCAGTGCTGATGGAAGGCTGGTGCAACCCAATGCAATGCTTGACTTACAATCTATATTTATTTTATGGGTACATCCCAAGTAAGGGAAATTCTGTGGGGCGAGAACTTTCAGATTCACAAATGCATACATATCCTTATCAACCATGCATGCAGGAGACCCCTTCCGTGAATACACACTCATTGAATTGGATGGAGTTCTCATCTGTTCGTTTGGATTCAAAGAGTAACCCATAAAGAGCTTTCATTCATACTGACCATGAGGTGAGACACATTTGTATTAAACATTCCTCATGCATTCAGATGTCAAAACATATTACATCCGGTCATTTGACAGAACTTGAGTATGATCTGCTTCTCAGAGCTCATTTTAATAACTGTAGATCACACTCCTTATCATGTGTTTAAGGTAAAGGTCCCCTGTGCAAGCACCGGGTCATTCCTGACCCATGGGGTGACATCACATCCCGACGTTTCCTAGGCAGACTTTGTTCATGGGGTGGTTTGCCAGTGCCTTCTCCAGTCATCTCCCCTTTACCCCAGCAACCTGGGTCCTCATTTGACCGACCTCGGAAGGATGGAAGGCTGAGTCAACCTTGAGCCGGCTACCTGAAACCAACTTCTGTTGGGATCGAACTCAGGTCGTGAGCAGAGCTTAGACTGCAGTACTGCAGCTTACCACTCTGAGCCAGGGGGCTCCTATAACATGTTTAGTGTGATCTAAATGACAAAGAGGAGGAAAGGCAGTTTAAATAAACATTAGAAAATCAGTACAAGAATGACATCGTGGGCGTTATTTTTTTAAAAAAGGCAATCATATAAAATATAACATGTGGGTGCCCAACTGCCATGTAAATCCAATACCCACCAGTGCCTTTGTTTAACTTTGAAAAATCCTACATGTTATTTCAGAAGATCTCTTTCTAACAACAGCTGGATTCATTCTTAAGATAGGAGCTTCCTTAGCCAGACAGATGTAGCACTCATCAGAAGTTAATTTGCAGGGATATTCACATATGCAAATCATGTCACAATCCTGAAATGCAACCATTGTAATGAGTGGAAAATATTATACCCATAAATCATATGACCACAATCATCAAAATTTCCATTGAGGCAGGACAAATTTGACAGCATTTATAATGTTGCTGCTTTTAGCCCATAAAAACCTCAATGTTTTTGGAGAGTATGGTGTACTGGTGATCTTAAAAGCTCCCCAAGTCTGGCGTAATGAGTCCTCAAGTGCATTATAACTTACCAGTAATTACATTTCAACATTTCTACTTTCAGCAGTTACTGTTTTATTCATAAACATTTAAACACTGAATCAGGCATACAATAAGAACGTGGGCAACAAACAGGCTTAATTTCATTAACTATTAGGTAAACTCCGGCTTGCTTCTTCAAATAATCCTTGGTTTGAATGCTAAAGATGTAATGAACTTCATGGTTCATAGCATCTGACATTGCTTAATTAATGGGTGCATTTATAGTACACAGGCCTTGGTAATTGATTTATATGCATGATTTGCCTATACAGCTGTTAGTTCCTGTAGGAAAGTCATAATTCAAATGTAGACATATTTTCTAGATATGGGGATGACAAAAAAAATACCCTACCAACTTGACAAGTTCCTTTCAGAAACATGCTAGCATATTAATAGCACAGAAAAAACAGTTAATAGCACGGGGGCGGGGGACAGTTGAAACATTAATGTAATGGCTTTGAGTTTTCACAGATCATTCATCTCAAATGGAAACTGTTTCATTGTAACAGTGAAGATCATTTGGGTTTGGGGCCCAAAATATTCATGAGATCATTTGCACCTATGGCAGGTACTATAGATGTAGTGTGAATGTAAGATGCTCTTTATCAAACAACTATGGACCCAAATTTCAGTTATTTATAGCCAAAATCTGATTCTAATAGTCAACTGAACAGCCTGGATCCTCCAGTAATTCAAGAGGGAGAAGGGAGACCTTGGCCAATTCCACTCTTCACTGTATGAGTTCTTGTCCATGTTCATCCCACAATCCCATCTTTTTTGGGGTCAAAGGGCTCCCCTCTTTCCTAAATTAGAAAAAAAGCTGATAGGATCCAACCCAATGAGAGGCAATGTGAACAGTTATTTAAGCAGAACTATTAAAATATAATGTAGATGCTTTACACATGATGCAAATACATTTCTTGATTTCGGAATACTTATAGCTGAATCCATTGATGTATGCTATGTATGTCTGAGAAGATTTGAGTTGGTATAAAAATTGTTTCTGGGTTGTTTTACCTTGATGCCTCATTCTTATCTATAACACTCTGCCTATGCCTCAGGATGTGCATGAACATGCATGTTCGAACCATGCTTCTGTTCCACTGAGTTCAGAGGCAAATATTTCATTTTAACCAGGCTGTAGAATGGGCTGTCAGTGTACAAAAGAGGTCAGGGTTCAATGACAGAGCATCTGTTTTACATGCAGAAGGTTCCAGGTTCTATCCCCTGGTTCAAATAGCAGGTGATGGGAAAGACCTGAGACCCTGGAGAGCTGCTGACAGAATAAACAAGAAGGATCTTGATAGACCAATGGTCTGGCTCAATTTAAGGCAGCTTTATGTCTGTTCAATGTGTCGGTAAGAGATTTGTGTAAGTCTGAAGTACTCTTCAGATGTTTAACTGCTATGAATTCTCTTTTGCCCAGAAGTCTAAAATCTCTCTCACTTTGTTCTTCCCATAGTCCCTATAGCTACAACTTCCCACAAAACAAAAATTTGCTAGATTTCTGGATTTTACTGGCAGTATCACCAATTGAATTCAGCCACATTAGAGATACTGCAGGAAGGCTTTTCAGAAAGGGAGAATGAACCACATTTGAAGTAATATTTAAGTAAATACTCCTAACGTTAAATGGTTTTGCAAACATTTTCATGGTTTTTTTTTTTTTGCTTAACACTCCCCTTACCCAAGCCTCCAATTTTGGATGCTGGTATTGGATGTAAAAGAAGAAATGACATAACATTTTGTATGTGGCAGCAGAACACTATTACCATAGAAATGTACAAATATTTATAATTTAGACTTTTTGAAAATTGCACTTTGTGAAAATTGCACTGGAAAATTCACAGTATTACAGATTACCATTTAAAAAATAATAATCAGATTTCAAATTTGTGCAACAGTTGTAATTTGCACTAAACCCCTCCAAATTCCAGAAATGAAGAGTACTTGCCTTAATCCCACATCTGCTATGCACAACAGACATACTCAAACTGCATAAATATGTTTTTAAAAATCCAAACACTTTGGTTAAATTAACAGTAAATGTGCTGATTCTTGAAGGCAACCTTCCAATTTTATACCAAAGACTGTGCGCAGACCATGGGAATTCAACAGACCTGCATCTTCCATATTTGAAATCCCAGTTGCATCTGTTGAAAAGTTACTTTTGAAGAATATCTGAATTTCAGGTGGAAAGAGGTCATCTGTGACCATTTTTAAAAGTGCAGAGAAGAAAAACAGCTGCTTCTGGATTAACCATTATAGTTGAACGAAGACTGCATATTTCCTTGTTCTTTCCATGTTCTTCGTAATGATCCCCGGCTGGATAACATACCAGGCAATTGCACTAGACAGTAATCCCTTTACTGGACTTTTTTTCTTTCCTTAAACTGTTACCTGACACTGAGCGTGTTAGCTGCTAAATGTATTTGGAGCTGTTTAAAGGACGAACTCACCAGTTGAGGGCTATAGGAATCAGCGATCAAAGCAATTTTATTTTATCATATACAATCCAGACGTTTTGATGGCGTTCCCAATGTTGGCTCCCTTTCCCGATGCTCCAAGGCAATAGTTAATCTTTTCACTTACTAACTCCTTGTTTGCTACAGCTGCATTTCTAATGTTTTCATTCATCAGTACATTAGCAACAATAAATTTTCACCTTGCTTCCCTTCCCCTGACTACCTTGTTCATATACATGCCATTGTTACTGCTTCCACATTGAACTCTCCCTGGGAGATAGCATAGCCAAAACTATTCAGGGATAGTATTTCCAAATGCAATCTGGTTTCTGTCTTGGCTTCTTTGTATATGCATGCATCTACTTGTTGCTGGTCATAAATTGTCCACAGGTTATTTGTATTGGTCAGGTCTTCTTCAAGGAGCTGTTATAGGCCATAAATTCTCTTTCCTTGCTCCCTAAGCATATGGAATCTTAAAAGATCCTATTTCAAGGAGTGGCGAATCTTGCTTTGTTAGCATAGGGGTCTTCCATAAACCCTATTTCTTGAAATCTTTTTGAGGAAGAGAACTTAAGACCAGATCCATACATCTATGATATCATAACATAAACACTCACTTTCTGGATTGTCTTGAGCATAGAGGAAAATCCAGAAGTGAATGACTACTATTGTTTAATGTGAGGGCAGTATCCAATGGTGTGTGGATTCATCCAGTATTTGCTTGTTTCATTGGACAATCCTAACCTTTCTTTACAAAGGCCTCTTTTTACTACTACTCACTTCTCTGTTTTTCTTTTTTACTGGTTCACAAATATGGCTATAGAACATCCTAACTAAGATCCAGAGGTTGTGTATGTGTGTGTTAGGTGCTGTCAAATTGCTTATGACCTATGGCGACCCTATGAATTAATGATGTCCTATTGTTAACAGCCTTTTTCCTAGACCGAGTCAATTCATCTCATGTTAGGTCTTCCTCTTTTTTTGCTGCCTTCTACTTTTCCTAGCATTATTTTATTTTACAATGACTCTTCTCATAATGTGACCAAAGTATGATATCCTCAGTTCAGTCATTTTAGCTTCTAGGGAGAGTTCAGGCATGATTTGATCTAGAATCCACTGATTTGTCTTTTTGTCAGTCTATGGTATCCATAAAATTCTCCTCCAACACTACTTTTCAAATAAATCATTTTTCTTCCTATCACCTTTCTTCATTGTCCAACTTTCATACCCATATGTAGTAATGGAGAATGCTGTGGTTGGTATGAGTTATCTTGGTCACCAGCAACTAGGGTTGTGCAAAATAATAATAATAAAAAAAAATCAGTAAATTTCAGGCTCAGGTTTTGGTAAACCTGGAATAAGCTGAATACCCATACCGGTAAATTTGTATTTCGGCTTTATTTCTGGGTTTAATGAAAAATTCAGCTCCATTATAGTATATGGGGATTTTTTCCAAAGCTCCTGTGGGGGCATTTTTGGAAGTTGGTGAAGATTGGGTCAGGGGATACGATTTTATGGGGCCAGGAAGGGGTGGCCCCTTTCCTCCATAGAAAAGCATTGTACTTCTCTATGGAGGAGGGGGCAACCCTTTCTGGTCCCCATAAAATCAGACTCCCTGTCTCAAACTTTACCAAATTTGGGGTTCATGCAAGTAGAGTCCCTTGAAGCTACACTGCGAATTTGGTGACTCTACCTCAAAAATGCACACCCCCCCGGGAGCATTTAAAAGACTTTTCACAGTCTGTAATGGCTGTTTCCTCTCCAAAGAGCTGTGGGAAAACTCAGTTTCCCATGAATGCTAGCAATGTTCCTGCACAATTGCACAGGCCCATAAAATCAGACCCCCTGACCCAACCTTCATCAAACTTCGAGGTTCATGCAAGGAGAGTCCCTTGAAGCTACCCCGAAAATTTGGGAACTCTACCTCCAAAAATGCCTCCCCCAGAGCTCATTTTAAAAAAATCCCATAGGGAAAAGCCTGGGGAAAGCCAAAGCTGAAAAAAGCCATATACCTATTTGGCTGATTTGGTGATCAACTATCCGGCTTTGGCTTTACTCCTAGGTTTTGGAATTCGGTAAAACCAAAAACCGAATATTGCCAAAACAGCTAATTTTGGGTTTATTTTTAGTTCTGGTTTATCGATATACACAACCCTACCAGCGACACATCCTTACACTTAAGGATTTTTTCTAGCTCTAGCCTTCATGGCTGCACTTCTCAATCTCAATCTCCTTCTGATTTCTTGGTTGCAGTCTCCCTTTTGATTGATGATGGAGCCAAGAAATAGAAAATCTTGTAACAATTTCAATTTCTTCATTGTCAACCTTATAGTTGTGTAATTCCCCAGTAGGCAGTACTTTTGTTTTCTTGGTGTTTAGCTG
Organism: Euleptes europaea; assembly: GCF_029931775.1. NCBI lineage: Eukaryota > Metazoa > Chordata > Lepidosauria > Squamata > Sphaerodactylidae > Euleptes > Euleptes europaea. The sequence continues at coordinate 76,431,279 of NC_079319.1, read as the reverse complement.
TAATCCTGCTTTGGCACTTTCTACTTTAACCTTTATTAGTAGTTATTTCAAGTCTTTATTATTTTCTGCCATTAATGTGATGTCATCTGCACATCTCAAATTGTTAATGTTCTTTCCACTAGTGTTCACTCCACCTTCATCTAAATCTAATCTATCTTTCCTTATCATATCCGGAGGTTACCTTCTTGATTCATCTACAACATGTCAATACAACTGGTGACCATCAACCCCATTCCTCTCACCAGCTTCTTCCTTGTGCTCCCCCACCCCCAGTCTTTAGTGGCTCAGCCCAGGACTGGATGCTCCAGTGCTCTGAAATAGACTGTTAGTGGAGTTGAGGTCTGCCCACACTGACCTGCATATACAAATGATATTGTTTGAAAGGGAATCTTGTTGATTTTAAGTCTTGTCTGGATTTATTATGTCTAATGTTGATGTGCTTGTAAAATGCCTTTGTAAGTCACCTTGTTGGCAAAATGAAGTCCAAAAATATTGAAATAAATAAACCAAACACACCCACCAGCCATATAAGAAAGCCCAGCAGGAGCTGGCATCTGTCTGAATCTGCAAAAATAATGGGAAGGTTGTTGAGCACCCATCATGACAAAATACATGACTAGTGAACTATGTTTGACTTGGTAGAAGTATGTTCCATAGACTGATCTGCAAGAAGGGGGAACAAAAGAAAGATATCCAGCTAAAAAGGAAAAACTTCATCAAGTTGTAGCTTCAGGGAGACTACTGGCAGGCAGATGCCATTAATATATAAGTGTCCAGAAAAGTGATCATTTCTTCTTGCTTGGGAGAGGATTCCTTATAAACCAGACAGCTGATTTTTCTTGGGTGAAAAAATGTGTCAATTTGTATATAAATTCTCAAGTGAATTATGTGAATATAAATTTGCTTTAGGCAAATTAGATGATTCTAAACTAGGGCCATTTATGCAGGGCTGTTTCCCAGCGGTCACCCCTGCTGACTGCTCCGGTGCTTTGTTTGGATTAGGCATGCCTTTCCCAACCATCAGAGGTCTCCGCCACTCTCCCTGCGCATTTCCGCACATTTTCCCCATGTTTTCTGGGAGAGCGAGGCGACCTCTAACAGTCAGGAAAGGCATGCATAATCAAAACGAAGCACTGGAGCAGTAGGTGGGGTGACCAAGAGGGAAACTGCCCTGCATAAATTGCTCAAGTTGCCACCCCCACTTTCTCAGTTAGAGGCGGGGGGAGAGAAAGAAAGATTTAAAGGTGTTGAAGACAAGTTGATATTTTATATTGTTGCACCACATGTGAAGAAGACTGACATTGCAAAAGTAACAGTACATATCAGACATTTTAACAGATTTTAACACTGGGGGAAATTCACACCAGCACTCTCTCTCTCCTTCTCATTTTCCATAGATTCTGTGTATCTGCTTCTGTTCTTTGGCTTGGCTCCAGTGATGCAGAAGAGGGCGCATAAATAGGCTTTGGTTATTCCAGTGTAACCCCATTGAAATCAAGGGGTTAGACTGGAGTAACTCTGCATAGGATGGCACTGACCGTACTGTTCCACTTGCGCAAGTTCTTGTGCTACACATCCGACACATCCATCCCTACATTCGCTTACCCTGAATTGGGTGGGAAGGCAGCATAGAAATGTTTAAAATACATAAATACAATAATAATAAATATATATTAAAGGGCCCAGAAATTGGTTGCACAAAATTTTATACAAGCAGAAATGCAACCAGGGATACAATAATGAAGAAGAAGAGGAAGAAGAAGAATTAGTTTTTATACCCCACTTTTGTCTACCTTTAAGGAGTCTCAAAAGGTAAGAAAGATAAAGGTCCCCTGTGCAAGCACTGGGTCATTCCTGACCCAGGGGGTGAAGTCACATCCCGACTTTTTCAAGGCAGACTTTGTTTACGGGGTGGTTTGCCAGTGCCTTCCCCAGTCATCTTCCCTTTACCCCCAGCAAGCTGGGTACTCATTTTACCGACCTCGGAAGAATGGAAGGCTGAATCAACCTTGAGCCGGCTACCTGAAACTGACTTCTGTCGGGATCAAACTCAGGTCGCTAGCAGAGCTTGGACAATACTGCAGCTTACCACTCTGCGCCACAAGGCTCCTTAAGGAGTATCAAAGTGGCTTATAATTGCCTTCCCTTCCACTCCTCACAACAGACACCTTGTGAGGTAGGTGGGACTGCGCGCTGAGAGAACTGTGACTAGGCCAGGGTCACCCAGCAGGCTTCATATGGAGGAGTGGGGAAACAAACTCAGTTCTCCAGATTAGAGTCTGCCGCTCTTAACCACTCTGCCACACTGGCTTTTAGTATGAGCAGCTACCACTTTTGCATTTCTGCTTCTGAAAGAGCTCTAATGCAATTGGAGATTTTGGCTGGACCCAGACCTTTGCCTTTAGCTGCTTTGAACCATAAGGTACAACGGCCCACAAGCACTGCTTTGGTCCTGGTTCTTGGCAATGTCCCTAGAGCATGCCCCATGCCTTCTGTACTGAGCAGTGTTTACAGCCAGCCTGTCCCTTTGTGATATAAACCAATTGTCTTTCTGTGCTTCCCTTTCAAGTAACGGGTTCCAAGGGAGGTATTCTCCTGCCCTGCTGAGGAATTACAGTTAATTCTATTTAATGCATATTTTAAAACTATTAAAAGGCAATCATATTAGTAATCCTGTGAATGATTAAAAAGCCATTTTCTAAAATATTCTTACTAGAGGGGCCTTTAAAAAATAATGACAGCTGCAATCAGTCACAACTATCTTTTGCTTATTTGTGGTGCCATTAGTATGCGCTGATTACAGTGCGGGCGGTGATAGTGTCATAAATGTAATACGGATATAGAGCATGATATCTTCAGAGCAATAGAACAATATAAACATTAAACCCCTAAGGAGAAAAGTGAGAGAAACAGTAAGGCAATGAAGGTGTGTGTTCTGTTTCTTGTCTGGAATATAAGAGAAACCCTTTTTATCCCCAGTAGATCTAAAAGCGCCCTGACCTGGGTGGCCCAGGCTAGCCTGATCTCGTCAGATCTCAGAAGTTAAGCAGGGTCAGCCCTGGTTAGTAATTAGATGAGAGTCCACCAAGGAATACTAGGGTCACTATGCAGAGGAAAGCAATGGCAAAACCACCTCTATAAGTCTCTTGCCTTGAAAGTCTCTTGCTGGGTTCACCATAAGTCAGCTGCAACTACACTTTAGACACACAGAGGCCTAAAAGCAGCTAAAGATTTATTTGGGGGAAATGGAGCAATGAAAAGGCCTCCTCTTCCTTCATTGCCATTGCTCGAGTCCACATCAGCTACACCTTTCCCAGGGCTGCTTTAAATGAAAATGAAAGACCTCTGGAGATCCCGCAGGAGATCTCCAGTGTCTCATTCAATTGTGCCCTTGAATGAGATGGAAAAGGACAGAATTCATTTTCACAAGATTACAGTTTCAGCAAAGTCACAAATTGTCTAAACTTGCGAATTCGTTTTTGGAATTTCATTGAAATTTTAATAGCTACGGTACTCTTTTAGGGGGGGCGGTGTTTCAGTGTACAGAATTCCTAAACTAATGAGTTGTGCTGAATCAAAAATGAATTATGTAGTCAAGATTTTAGGGTGGCTACATGCAAGATTTTAAAAGCAGAGGCTAGCATATGCCCCAAAATTTTGCATCAAAAAACTTAGATTTTAACATTTTAATAACCCTACATTTGACAATGAATTCCATCTTAAACAACATTCCCCACTATGGGTTATCTTCCAAGAAATCGATTTACTCCAACTTAGATCATGCAACAGAACTAAATAAGGGCTGTTTTGTGCAGCAAAGTCACTAAGAGCGACCCAGGATCTGATTAGGGTGGTACCTAAGTTCATCATCAACATAAAAATATTGCTCCTTGAGCTAAGGAAGGTTGTTAAAATGTGTGATTTTAGGTCAGGAGTCAATGGGTAGCTCACTGGCTGCTGCAGAGTAGTGCCTGCATCCCCAGAATCTGATCTAGCCGGCATGATTGAAATGACAGTCCATCCCCTCCCCATGAATTAATCTTGGGATATTTGTGCTCTGAACTTTTGGTCCATGAGAAGCCAGCCAGCTTCTTTTTCCTCTTCTCCTGTGGTATTCATAAAGAAGAGGCATCCTGCATGTACTTGTATAATCACATCAGTTAAAAATAAAATACAATGATTGCTACAATTAAAGCAAAAAGATAGAGAAATGGGTAATGAAACAGCAATAACATGCAGAGAAAATGGTATTTATCCAGTTGAAAAGTTCTTCATCTGCGAAGGAGCAGAGGACTGTAATGAGGAGACTCAACAGCCTGGTATTTAGCATTGTAGAGAGTTGAGTTTTATACCATTACAATAAGTGTGTTATTAAAGAATATGGTTTTCTTTTTAATTTCAAACATGTACATATTTTCCAGTCTTTTCATAAAAATGACCTTTGGGAATCATCGTAGTCTAGTAATGTTCGTATTTATTGTGCTGCATCAGCTTATGCTTCCAATTAACCATAAACTATATTGGAAACTGTGAGGAAACTCTTTCAAGGTAGTATGTTTAGATTCCTTATTAAAATATATGAAATTAGAAAATTAAAAGCCCTCTTCATGTTATTACTTCTGATACCATCACTGGAGTCAAGTGGAAGGCTGTTCCTTTTTTTGAAAACAACAACAATAATTCCATGTCGTTTTCTCTTGGCTTCCTTTGTTTCATTGACTGAATTTGATAGCCGGGTCACAGTTTGCCACTTGAGTCTTGAATCACTAGGAGAAGTTTGATAATATAGCAACAACATTAACTAGAAATAGTCAGTTTCTTGAGAATAGGAATATTCAGGCAGGAATTTAAGGCTGCAACAGAGATTCAATCCTTTGACATCTGTCATCGAATATTGAGGGGAAATCACACATTTGATTCAGTTTCCTTATTCTGTCCTCCTTTGCATCATCAATTGCCAGGGTGTCCGATCTACACAGCAGATGGTTGTGAGCTTTTCTGTTAGCTATTTTCATTGAATTGTCCACTCGGAGGTCATTGTTTTAAAAGGGGAAGATTGAATAGGCAAAAAATGATGTTATTTATACCCCACTTTTCCTGCATTTGGAACCAAAAGCAGCTTACAAAGCATCTTAAATCATATGGCACTGGGGAGTTCCGCACAAATGGTTTACAGCGTTTCATGCCATCAGAAGCTACTGCCCCCCCCCCCCATCTCTGCAAGTTTTTCCTCCGTTTGGGGTTGGGAACATTTTCCTGTTGTTTATTCTCCATTGTTTTCCCAAACACTTTTGCTGCAATGATTTTTTCCTCCGTTTCCAAGCCAGCTGTCCTCCAGCGTTCAAACTTCTTCAAACAGTCTTCATTTCTCCACCCCACCAAACACTCTTCCTTTGTTGGCTCACACTGGTTTGCTCATCTCCCTTCCCTTCACCTCCCTACCTTTCCTGAAGACAGAGGTTTTCATTAAAGACACACACGCAAACAGTGTCCCTTGGCTTTCAAGCCCTGCCCCCCAATGTCCTTGTGGAATTGTGGCAGCTGGCCTCTGACTGCCCAGAGAGCAGGGAAGCAATTTCTGGTCATTTTCACCTCTCCAAAGAGCTTTGAGTTCCAGCATCCATTTTGAGTGCAAACTTTTCCAAATGTATATGATGGCAGATGAGACACATGTGTTTTCCATCTAATAACAGTACACATCAGCTCTAAAGGCATGGGCAAAAAAACAAAAAAAATAAGGGGGGAGCAACCGGTGCAATCATCCACGACGTCACGAATCACGTGACACCCTCCACCAGAAAACATTTTTTTTTTTAATGGGAAAATAGCATGAACAGGATAAAACTGATTTCAAAAACAAAAATCGTCATAAAAGGAGGCATGTGGACAAAAATCATGGAATGCAATTCCAAACCTTGCAGATCGACCACGTGGAAAATCTGGGATTAGTGGTGCATGCAGAAAAGGCCACTGCTGTGAAAGATCTTGGTCCTGACCACTTATTTGAGAGCTATGCATATCTTAAAGTTCTAGAATGTTTTTATATTCACTATCTTAATGAAGTCCTACCCACTTCTACTGGAGTCATTGTGTCACCAAGACAGAATACCCATCTGCAGTGTACTAAGCTGCTAGATGCCTTTCACTTTAAAGGGCTTTCTCTGATTTCAAATCATCACTCACAGAATAAAGGATATCAGAGATTGTGCTTCCACTTGCAGACACTGCATTTTTGAAGAATCGTTTTACTATGACAATTTTGACCTAGCTACACACACACGCACACACACACACACACACCCTTATACAAATGAACCAGAGTACACTGTTTCTGTTATTCCCTTGAGAATGACACAGATATAACAGAAAACTACATTTGGCTCAGTATTTTTGAAATTATGGAACATTCCTGCAGCATGACCTTTAAGTGGCCTATCAAAGAATCTAGTTTTATTTGTGTGCGATCCAAATTCATTAATATCCTATGGTGATCACTGAGATATACAGCTAGTTATCTGGACAATCTCCCCACCCACCTCCCCACCCCATGCTATGGTTGAGAATTAGCCAAGGAGATAACATATGTTTGGCTTTTTAATGCAGCAATAATCTTCAAACCATTCTACAAAGGATTTTAAAGTAACATTGTCGGCATTTCCACAGTGAGTTTTAGCTCCAGCTTGGCTTCTTAACTGCATCGTTTCCCCCCCTTACATATAGACACTCCAGATTTTTTTCTAGTTTTTCTCCTGGTTTTTGTGATGGGGAAAAGCTGATGAGGTTATGAAATCAAGCTGCAGTGAAAACCATGGTGTGGAAAAGCCCTGTGAAAAGCCCTATTTTCTTGGAATTTATCTATGGATTCATAGAAATAATATTTGTTTGTTTGTTTGTTTATGTATTTATTCATTCAATTTATAGCCTGCCCTCCCTGGCCAAAACCAGGCTCAGAGTGGGTAACATCATTTAAAATATACATCAATAGTACTAGAAACAGTACATTCATCAACCAATACTAAAAAATAAAGTCCCAATTAAAATAAACAAAATCCCAGGATGGCACCCAAATTTAAATCAGATTAACCAAGACAAACACCCAGACTACCCCTTTAGATCGAACTAAATACATATAAGAAGGGGGGAGGATAGGGAGGCCAGCAGATATAATACCTGCGGCTGTCCTCAACTATAGGCCTAATGGAAAAGCTACAGTATTTGAGCATTTAAGAGAAACAAACCTACCAGTTAATTCCTTTTTGGTAGCAAGATCCATATGTAATGCTTCTGATTTGGAAATCAACCCTGTCAGTTATATACCTGCCAAAGTCACTGTGGCACACCTTTTCTGCCAACTGAGGGGACCTACACAGCCTCCTATGATTCTGGGGAACCAGGTTTGTTTAAAACTGTAAACCTTCCCCTCAGTTACCAGATGTTCCCCAGGTAGCAAGCGTAAAGGCTTCGGTTTTGCTGCCACGAGGTAAGTAGAATGCAGAGATCACTGAGGCAGGAGGAGATTTATTCATTTACTGGTTGTTTTGAAAGAACAGGTCAGCAGAACAGGTCTCCAGGTAGTCAAAGGACAAACCTGGCTGAGGCACATAAGGGAGTTATGTCTTCAGAGTGTAACCTGGATTCTTTTTAATGCCTTCAGGTACAAACAGGCTTTCATTGATGAGCCACTGGGTTGGATCCTGTCACACAGACACAGACCTCTCCCAAGGATCAGGATAAATGGGACAAGGTCTGCTCATTGCCAGAAACAAGCCTAACAACTGGGTACTCTGTTCTCTCCCAGAGATAGAGCTAAACCACTCTGCCACACTACCAGGCAGAGCTACCCTTCCCTGTGTCTGCTCTATCCAAAACTATCACTGCACTCTCCAAGAGGCAGATCTGAACTCCCTCCTGCTGTGGTCCCCACCCACATTCCCTCCCCCCTCTGAAAGGTGATTGGATGCTGGAGCAACACTCCTATAGGCTCAGCCGAGTGCCAGTTTTCCCCTTCAGAGGCGGAACAGCCTCCTGTCCATCACATTCACAACCCTATTTTCTATTCCACCATTGCTGCCTGGAAACATCTAAAGGTAAAAGGTAAAGGTCCCCTGAGCAAGCACAGGGTCATTCCTGACCCATGGGGTGACGTCACATCCCAACGTTTACTAGGCAGACTTTGTTTACAGGGTGGTTTGCCAGTGCCTTCCCCAGTCATCTCCCCTTTATCCCCAGCAATCTGGGTGCTCATTTGACCGACCTCGGAAGGATGGAAGGCTGAGTCAGCCTTGAGCCGGCTACCTGAAACCAACTTCCGTTGGGATCGAACTCAGGTCGTGAGCAGAGCTTGGACTGCAGTACTGCAGCTTACCACTCTGTGCCACGGGGCTCTTTAAAATTGTTCTAAGCTGCCTGTAGTATAGGAAGAAGTAGGATATACGTATTTCAAATAAATAAAATAATTTAGTGTTCAATAAATAATAATAACCTCAGTACAAGTGGTACCCAGGTGACGATTCTCTGCTTTCTTTCTCTTTAGGCAAGGGTGGGCTGATCTCAGTCTCATGTGGTAATGTCCTTTCTTTCTTTCTTTCTTTCTTTCTTTCTTTCTTTCTTTCTTTCTTTCTTTCTTTCTTTCTTTCTTTCTTTCTTTCTTTTCTTTTCTTTTCTTTTCTTTTCTTTTCTTTTCTTTTCTTTTACTAGACCCTCCATGTTCCACTGCTGCATTTTAAATGAACAAGACTGTTATTTGGTAATGCTCAGGAAATCGGAAACAACTGATCTGCATTCAGGATCTCAAGAATGCATTCTTGTCTAAGAAGTGCGCTATGTCCTTTGCCAAAGGCCCAGTGAGGCTGTCAGCCAGAACCCAGTTGAATGATCCATTGGCGGGCCAAAATCTGATCAGCCCTGACATAACAAGTTGCTGGCTACAGGTAGGAAAACAAGAGATAAATTCATATATATTTTTTGACGCTAAAGAAAATGTTCAATCACAATTCACTTTCATACCAACAATAGCATTTTCTGTGGAACAGGATACCAAAAGAACGAACATTTCCAGAACGCTGTTTTGTCATCACTTCTGCAACAACTAAGCTCGGATTTCTGAAGTGTTGACATCCATGAGTTATGCTTTGTCAGGCTGGATAACTGCATTAAAATGTTCTGCAGTTTTTCAGGCTACTCATCTCAAACGACTCAGCTGGCATTTGTGATGAGAACATCACATATGCCAAAAAAAAAAAAAAAACAGACCACATTTTAATGGAACAGATTTTTGTTTTGTTTTGTAATTTTTGTTTGGCTTTGTTTAAAACAGATCAATTTTTTGCTCAGTATTTTACGCCAGGTCTGACTTGACTGCACCAAATTTTTATGAGTGGGTTTTTTGAGGCAAAAGGGAGATAAAAGGGCCCATGGCAAATTCTGACATGCATTTTCTAATGTTTGTAGCCATTGTTTTCCTAATCTCGCTGATATTTCAGTGCCATTAATTTGATCATTTTTAAATTGACAATGATATTAAAACCCCCAAAATAGAAACAAGAAATACAAACATCAATGAAAACTTATAGTGAAGATGGTCTCCTGAATGTTCTCATTGCCAAAACAGCAGTAACCACAAACAACTAAAATGTATGAAAGGCTATTCGTTTCCCTAAATTCAGAATAGAAAATGAACAGTCATAAAAATAAATAACAAACCGTTACAGTAAATAAATGGAAATAGATTTGAAATAGATTAGGTAGTAATGACATCCTTCCAGACGGACTCTGCAAAATTGGAAGCCTTATATTTGTTGAGCACTTATTTACATACAAAACAAAGAAATACCATTTGGTAATAAGTGCCTCTGGCTTGACTAATTCTTTTGCTAGCATAATTTGATGAGTAGGGTTGCCAGGTGGGTGGTTTCAGCGGGCAATTGCCCGCCAATCCAACCAGCTGCTCAAGAGTGGGGTTTGCATGCGTGCGTGGCCGTGCATGAGGTGATCACTTCCGGGTTTACCCATTTGAGTGCCAAAGCGGTCACGATGATGCAGCGCTTCCAGGGGCAACCCTATTTGATGAGTGAGGTTTTTTTCCCAATTCTGCAATACTCCAAACCCTTCTCTGTGGCCCGATCTCAGCCAGACAGGGATAACATGTTAAACATTATGATATCATGGTGCCATGTAGCTAATTAGGAACGGCATCACTGAGGGGCAAACAGTGGCCTTTCAAGGCCTCCCTCCAAATGAGAGGAAAGATGTCATTCCAGTGGGGCAGCCGTGTTAGTCTATCATCGCAAAATAGATCCAAAGTTCAGCAACACCTTAAAGACTGATTGCATTTGTTCCAGAATGAGCTTTCATGAGTCTGAGCTCATTCCCACTGTACGGGCATATGGGTCAACTTCCCCCCTCTTGCTGTGTCCACTGGCAGTTATTGATACTGCCTTTCATTCCCATCCAGCCCTCATGTCTGTTTGGGGTCAGGTTTGGGGATAGCCATCTGGATGTTCAGCTCTATATGCATTGCCAGCCTCCCAATTATGGATGATTGTAATTAGATGGGGTGAGGGAGTGTTGCCTGGTTCTTATGTAACATCATCATCATCAAGTCTTTATTGCATGATGATGACTTGATGATGTATGTATGTATGCATGTATGTATTAGGATTGCCAACCTGCAGGTACTAGCTGGAGATCTCCTGCTATTACAACTGATCTCCAGCTGCTAGAGATCAGTTCACCTGGAGAAAATGGTCGCTTTGGCAATTGGACTTTTTGGCATTGAAGTCCCTCCCCTCCCCAAACCCCACCCTCCTCAGGCTCTGCCCCAAAAACCTCCTGCCAGCAGAGAAGAGGGACCTGGCAACCCAGGTATGTATGTATGTATGTATGTATGTATGTATGTATGTATGTATGTATGTATGAAAACGTTTATCTCCTGCCTCTCCTTGTGGTTCAAGGTGGCGTACAAAAATAGTCAAAAATATTTTCAGTTTGAAACCAAAATTAAAACAACAAATCCCAAATCTCTCCCCCCCTCCTCCATTAAAAGATGCCTGCCAATTCAGACTCCCTGAAAAGCAAACAGGCAGGCCTTGCAGTGCTTCCTCAAGATCTCCAAAAATGGGCCCCTCCTCATCTCTTCGGGGAGCCCATTCCACAGAGCTGGAGCCACAATGGAAAAGGCCCGGGGTTTTGGTCAATGCCAGATGGGCCATCCTGAGTGGTAGGACAGCCAACAGATGGCTGCCTGATGACTGTAGTTGGCTCACAGGAACATATGGAATGAGACGGTCCTTCAAATATTTTGGTCCTGGGTTGTGAAAGGCTTTAAATGTCTTCCTTTCCCAAACCCTGTCCTTGTTGCACCCTTTAGCAAAGGGGCATGAAAAACTGACCAAAAGCAGGAAGCATTCTGTGAGAGCAAAATAAAAAAGTTCACATAATATACCTCCATCTTTCAGCTGAGTTCAATAAACATGGGTATGGTGTCTCAAAAAAGATGAAATAATTGGAAAAGGGGTTTGCAGAGCAAACAAACAAATTTCTGACACATTTCATCATAGCAGATTTCCTAGAGATCAGAACATGCTAGAAACAGACTGCAAATCCGGGCATTTAGAAACCACTGAACATGTTCTCCTGAACTGTAACTTTTACACTATACCCCGTTCTAAGTTTATTGAGCCCCTCATACTGAGAATGGGACCCGACAGGGAAAGAGAAAAGATAGAAAAGCCCCTACAAGGAGATAATCCCTCAATCACCTCTCAAGTAGCAAAAGTTTGTACGGCTGCAATGAAAATTCGTTGCCACAGAGTAGTCTCTTAATTCAAATGGCAGATGTAACTTGGATGTTATTTTTTTTTTTTTAAGTGTCTGAAGACTCGGACTGTAGTGTAAACCTTTGTCGGTAAGATCATTTTAGTCCATGTATCTTGTTTTATCTGGCCAAGGACCGCAAATAAACTATCTATCTATCTGCTAGAAACAGAGTGGAATTTAACAGCTGGAATTTTCAGAATCATACATCTAGATAGGAAAAGATTATTTAACTATATATTGGAAGGTGGTAAACTGGTAGAAATTGAATAATATGCTGTAAGGTTTTAGAATGATCTCAAATATTCTAACTTCTGTGGGAATTAAACTCTATCTTTTTGGTGTGCAAGTCCTCATTTAGAAGGCTTTTGCACATAATATATTGCAGTGGTGCATGTGAGTTTTACAAGAAAATCAACAGGTGGACAGTTTATGTGTGTATGTGAAATTTAATTTGAAGCAAATGATGTGATCACAACACGACATTATTATTTCAACAGGACGTAAATATTCTTAATACTAGACAGTAGCTCCTACTTTTAATTTTTTTAAAGACCTCATTAAACAAAGCAAGTCCATGTGATCTATTTTTTGTATGAAGTAGTTATAGACAAACACACCACCTCCATTTTCTGTACTCTAGATACTTAAGGCAGTTTACAATTCAAAATTACATTAAGAATCTTTTAAATAAAAATCAAAAACACTACCAACAGTGAGAAACACAATAAAAAAGATCTGACTACTTTCTGGAAAGCATATAATGATTTAATGGAGGCGGGCATTTCTCCCTTGGAAAGGACTTCCATAACAGCAATGCTACCAGAGAGAATACTTCTTTTATATCCACAAATCTGGCATGAAACATCTGTGAGGGGGGTTTCCTATTTATTTGTCCTTATATTACATGAGCTATCTAGAATTTAGCAACAGTAACAGAATCCTGAGCATTTATTTAAATAATTCGTTTTACTCAGAGCCTCTAATTCCATGTCTGGTGTAACCATGGGTTGAGTGTGTCTTCCAGTTATGCGCACAAAATGCACACAAATATAGTCTGCTGGAACTGTATTTGGACACTTTATGTTTCCCCATAAGAAATGGGGGGAATCCTTTGCCAGGAAAGTTTATGTTGGAAAGAGTTGTTGAGTTCCTTGGGTGAAAGATTATGTGGTATTTATACCATAAACGTTCTTGGTTAATCTTCCAGAAAGGTTCCACATTCAGAGAAATGTCAATTAAGAAAACAGCCACATGGTTTTGGAATGGCCAAGAGAACATGAGGGAAACATTTCTGTAATAGACCCTGAAAATAACAAGCTCATGAATTATTTTCAGAGCTTGTACACTGAGCCAGGGTTTGAAAAGATGATGTTCCTGTAGCAATACCATTGTTCTTTGCTTCCAGGTTTCAATTTTAATCTTCCAGCGTAGTTGCAAATGCTATTGGAACCTCTTGCAGAAAATCCACTGACTTTTTTGAAACATTGTGCACAAATACATTGAAATATAACAAGGCAAAATCCACTGTCCAGTTTCTCATGCCTCCTAAGTAATGAATACGATTTTCTGCTAATTATTATGCTACAAGAAAAAAGCCCAAAAGGATATGCTTAAATGATTTCTCAGAACCAACTCAGAGGCATTTGTCACATGACTACACATTTCCAGTAATGGCAAGTTCTATTAATATTCACCTAAACAAAACTAGTTTGTTGACCTAAAGTATGACTGCTTGCTATTTTATTCTTCTGAAATTATGTAGATCCTGAGGGATAACTGTACTGAGCTTTTGATGCAAATAATAAAATTCTATTTAGATGTACAATGCTTTAATGCAAATTTTTAACCATAAAACCAAACGCTCCATTCAGTTAAATTAATAGAATTACAAAAAAAGATGTAATGATAGCAATTAAGTCTTGAAAATGCAGATTTTATAGTCAAGGACAATTACCTCATTTATAGCATACTGGAATGATGCCAGATGAAGGTAATTTAGGTTCTCCCCCCTCCACACAGTTATATCATGAAGGATATCTTAAATTTCATTAGCACAACAAAAGGGTGAGAAGTTAGACAATAAAAAAGAGATGAGTGAATTTGACCTTTCTTGTTTCATTGCAGGCAGAAAACATACATCTTTCTAAAGTATTGGTAATATTTCTTTCTGCTCCCATCTCTGAAAAAAAACTTTTTTTTATTAGCAGCTATGGAACATTAGAATGGAAAAGGTCAGATACATTCAAATATTGAAAGGGCCTGCTAGTGCCATGATACTTGAGAGGGTGACTTATAATTTCATTGGTAGCAATTGCTTTGGCATAGGGGGTCTCAGAGCAGCACGGGAGGTCTAAGGCCTCATCTTTGGAACGTATTGTTCTGAACCATACTTCAATTCAAACAGCCCTTGAAAATTTGTCATGCAAGTACTTTTTAATGGATATATATATTTTTTTTTTAAAAAAAGAGGATGTGTTAATGAAACTTGATGATTAGGTTTTGATTGGTATATTAATGGTGCACATTAGCAAGGCTTCATTGGAGGGACTAACTTTGAATTTTGTTTGTTTGTTAATGTTCTATAGAATGATGATTGAAAATCACTTGAAATTTCAGAGCTTGATAGGTTCTAAAGGAGGTACATGAGCCTCAACTCCAGCTTCTTATAGGAAGTCCTGATAAAACCATCAAAAGTAGGATAACGCTGAGGGCTTGGCTGCTACCTTTTGACTGCCACACATCATCTGGGGAGCTCATCTGGCCGCCCAGTCTACAGCCCTGATGAACTTAACTTATGGCTACACTCTCAACTCCTGTATGTTTTGCCTGAACATGAATTTAGTGGGACTCAGCCAAAGTAGATATAACAGAGTCCATGTGGTCACCACGAGGCTGCTGTCACCATTTTGAAGCCATTTTAAAATGCTCATAGGGCCTGATCATGAGTGGGCCTGTATGTGTATGGCTGTTTTGGCACTTGATAAGGCACAGGGGAGGAGCAAGAGCACCTCAGCCCACCATGCTGTGGTAATGACTTTAAAATGGCAGCAGTATCCTCGTGATGGTCACGAGGATGCTGTCACATCTTGTTTGACACTCAGCAGTACCTTAGGGATGTGAAGACCCACCCCGAGAATATAGAATTGTTGCTTCCCTTCAAATCTGGACCAATTTGGGTCTCTCAGGTTGCAACCTCCAAATTTCTCAAATGCACACCCAGATATCCCTTCCAGCCAACTACTTCCTCTCTGATATTTATTTTAGGCTCTACTAGGGTTGCGCAAAATAGGAAATTCGGTAAATTTTGGGTTTGGGTTTATTGGGCCTGAATTTTTTCTGTAAACCTGGAATGAGCTGAATACCCATACTGGTAAAAGGGTATTTCAGCTTTATTTCCGAGTTTACCCAAAAAATTCGAGTCAATTATAGTCTAAGGACATTTTTTCAAAGCTCCTGTGGGGACATTTTTGGAGGTAAAGTTCTAAAAATTTCAGGGTAGCTTTAAGGGACTCTCCTTGCATGCAACCCAAAGTTTGGTGAAGATTGGGTTGGGGGCCAGACTTTACCAGACTTTGAGGCTCATGCAAGGAGTGTCCCTTGCAGTTACGCTGTGAATTTGGTGACTCTACCTCGAAAAATGCCCCCTCAGGAGCTTAGCTGCAAGGGACTCTACTTGCTGGAACCCCAAAGTTTGGTAAAGTTTGGGACAGGGGGGTCCAATTTTATGGGGTCAAGAAGGGGTTGACCCCCTCCAAAGAGAAGCATTGTAAACTTTACCATGCTTCTCTGTGGAGGAGGGCCGCATCCTTGAAGCTACCCTGAAAATTAGGGAACTCTACCTCCAAAAATGCCTCCCCCAGAGCTCATTTTTAAAAACCCCATAGGGAAAAGCCTGGGGAAAGCCAAAGCCGAAAAAAAGCCAAATACCTTTTTGGCTGATTCAGCAATCAGCTATCGGGCTTCAGCTTTATTCCTAGGTTTTGATATTCGGTAAAACCAAAACCCAAATATTTTGAAATGACTAATTTCGGGTTTATTTTTGGTTCAGGTTTATCGATATGTACAACCCTAGGCTCTGCCATGGAGCCACTATATGTCAGATGCACTGCCAACATTTATAACAGTTAAACATTACAAGTGGGGAACCCTTAAGGACTTGCAGGGGGATCTAATTCCCCCCCATTTTTGTCTTTCCCTTCTCTGAAAGCCCCCATATCCTCTTCCATTTTCCTGCTCCCTTCTGTCCTTCCTGCCCCCCAGCCAACCTATCTTATCCCCCCATCTTTGATTTTACCTCCTTCCCTACCCTTGGCAGCCCCTCCCATGAAAACCTTCATCACGTTGTGCAGTGTCAGCTGAGCTTGGCTTAGTTGTGCAGTGGAGAATCTGCAAGAACTTATGGGGGCACCTAATATACCATTATATACACTATTTCCTTTTCCCCTTCTCCTTGAAGCCCCTGTATCATAATGTCTCCCTTCTTCCTTCTCTCCTTCCTGCTCACCATTTGTATCCTGCTATCACGATCCATGCGTACTGAGTGAGAGAGAGACTGCTTGACAAAATGTTTGACTGAAGTTTTAATTTTTCTCCTTAGTCCCTTTACTTATTTACCTCAGTAGAAATGAGACACCAGAGGCTTTTTCAAGTACCAAGGCTTTATCAAATACCAAGTAACAGAGATTTATTAAACACTGTACAAGGGATGGACTTCGAGGGAAAACAGTAGGTAGGGAAGGCACAGAACCAGAGCTAGTTTATAAGAAGGCATAGATCTTAGATGGCTTAGTTAGTACAGAACTACAATTCTTAAATTAAGTTCCCAAATTCAGTTCAGTTCCCACAATTTCCTGCAGAGGTTCCTATTCAGACTCTGCTGCCTAAGCATGGACATGATACAATCTCTCTCCCACAGAGAACAAAGAAGTGCAGAGATTGCCCCTTAAATCTTTCCTCCAGTTCTCTCTATAGATCTACTCCACTTTTGTGGCAGTAAACCCTTAACAAAACCCTGTATCTGGAATATCTCCTTTCTAGAGCCTATTCACTTTCAGTGACCTGAAAAAGGGTCTCTTTCCTCCCAGTTTCTGCCTGTCACTCAACAGGAGTTGTTTCACAACTGCTTAGACAAATTTGAACCCTCAGTTGCCCAGAGCCAAACTTAGCTACTGCACATGCAAGTTAACAAAAACAGACTCAGTCCCTTTTTTCAAAAAAGAGAGTGAACTCCTTACCATTGCCCACTTCCTGCCAGTTTTTTTGGGGTTTTTTTCTCTGAGCTTCTTTCAACAATTTATGTTCGTCACACCTGCTTTCCTCCACAAATGGGGACCCAAAGCAGCTTACATCATGCTCCTCCATTTTATCCTTACAACAACCCAGTGAGGTAGGCTAGGCTAAGAATGTGTAACTGGCCCAAAGTAACCCCATGAGCTTTGACAGCAGAGTGTTGATTCAAACCTAGGTCTCCCAGTGTGAAACTCTAACCACTATACTGGCTTTCAGGTGGTGACTGCTGTTGAACAGTAGCAAGGTCGGGTGTGCAGCAAAAAAAAAAGTATTTTTCAGATCCAGATATATTGGAGTTGGAAAAGAAATAAGTATTTCTGATTTCCCAGGTTCCAAATACCGGTGTGACATTAGGATCTGGTTTTGTTTTCAAATTTCCAATATTTTTCAGCTCCACTATTCCCCATGGGGAATTTTTTTCACAGGGCTAGTTTTTTTTAAAGTACTGGCGCCAAAATGGCAGGGGAGCTGCTGATGCCTGATAACACCCAAATTTCAAGTTAATTGGGCCACAGATTCCAATTCTATGGGCCCCTGAACAAGGTGTCTGCAGCCATCCTCCATTGTTTCCTATGGAGGAACACCCTCCCACACACACACACACACACACACACACACAGAAGTGTAAAACCAGAGAATCCCCCATAGGAACATTATTGCAAGCTATTGCAAAGCCCAACCAATGTAAAACCTGAGAATCTAAACCCATGTAAAACACAAGAAGCTCAACCTATGTAAAATGTAAGCATTTCAATGTAAAATGCGAGAATCCACAAAAACCTATGAACCCAACACAAACCAACTCCAACAAAAAATGAATTTTAAAAACCCCATTAAAAACACTGAAACTGACTGTGGCTGTCACCACACTAGGTATTCCCAGCGATGTATTAAGAGTTTGAAAACGTTCTAAAAAATACAGTTCGCACTTTCTATGTATTCCCACTGACGTATTACGAGTTTGAAACTGTTATAAAAAATACTGTTCGCACTTTGTTTGGCCCCTTTAGCTGTGAAGACATCCAACCATTTTTTAGCCGTAGTATCCAAAAACCCTTTTAAAGTGATATTTTTTATAACATTTCCAAACTCTTGATACATCGCTGGGAATACCTAGTGCGGTAACAGCCATAGTCTGACTTAAAGCAGCCTGGCAAGCCAGTACCAAGTCCCAGGAGACACAGAAACTTGGGAGGGGGAGAAAAAAGTCCTGGGAGCCTGCAAATGCTAGCTCCTGATATCCCTGGTTAATCACAAATATTTACAGGATCCATTTTTCGGTATCCTAAATAATCTCAGATATATTTGGGGGACATGAATATATTTTTAAAAATACTGATAAGGTATTTTTCAGATATATTTTTGGACAACAAGTATCTGAATGCACATCCTTAGTAGCAAGCAGCCAGGCTTGAATGAGTCATGCAAGTTGCATGGTAACAAGTTGTCCAGTGGTTGCTGCCAAGCCTGACCCCAATGAGTTCTCCCTCAAAGGCCACAACAGCCCTGAAAAGGGCAGCCCCTATCCCCCTGCTTTTTACTGACAGAAACCAAGGCTTGATTACTACAGTGGCAACCTAGCAAAGGCCATTGAGGGCATCAGTTTCTTAAAGCTACAGGTGTTCCTTTTGTTTGTTTGTTTAGATTTCAGATTTTTTTCCTGCAAACTTGGAGCATTTCTCAGGTTTATAGAAATATTTCTCTCATCTGTCCATGGCCCCAATCTCTAGATTTAAGTATTCACAGATGAGGCTATGGTGAGAATTAGTTATATTGATTTATGTTTATATCCCATCTGTTTTTCATCATGGTACACAAGGCAGTATTCTTGGGGGGAGGTTTCTTAGGAAGTCTCCCATCCAGACACTGACAAGACCTAGTTAGTTTTAAAAATGTTGCTGTGTCCTGTGCCTTCCAACTACACCCACTAAAACAAATGGGCCCATTGTGGTGTAGTTGGTAGAATATTTGATTAGGATCTGAAAGACTCAGGTAAAATCCCCACTCTCCCATGAAGCTTGCTGGGTGACCATGGAGCAGTCAGTCTCTCAGCCTAAAGTACCTCATAGGGTCACCATTGCAGAGAAAACCAGGGTATAAATTAAACAAATTATTTCAATAAAAGTATTTTTGAAAAGTGAAAATGCAGCCCCCAATGGGGCCACTTCTGATCAGGAAGATGGCGGTGGGGGGGGGAGGCATGAGCACCTCCTCCCCTGTACCATGGTCCCAATCCAAATCATGCCCCTCCAGCACTTTTAAATGGAGTTTCCACTGGGCACTTCCAGCTGCAACATGGCTGCAAGTCCACGTGGCAGACTCAAGTACATTGAAAGTTGCAGTTTGGCCCTTAGTTTAGCTTGAAGTCACTCCCATTCCCTCTATTGTCACTCCTTTGGAATGTTCAGCATACCCTCAGAGCTGAGCAGTGTGTATGTGTGTGTGCACTTGTGTCTTTGTGTGTACTGTGTATATTTTACCAAGCTAAGAAATTTAACTATGGATTTTTTATTCTTTTGGAAAGCCTGAATAT
Organism: Euleptes europaea; assembly: GCF_029931775.1. Taxonomy (NCBI): domain Eukaryota; kingdom Metazoa; phylum Chordata; class Lepidosauria; order Squamata; family Sphaerodactylidae; genus Euleptes; species Euleptes europaea. Next base: position 76,411,640 of record NC_079319.1, on the reverse strand, counting down.
CAGAGAATATCCATGATGCTTTTGAGATACAGTGAACTGAGGCATACACCAATGTAATGCAAAACATCTGTCAGGTTTAAGAAGTGTATTCCTACTCAGATAGTATCTTCAGAAAGACACATAAACATGGTGGACTTTGGTATGCAAAGTGATGAAATGTATTGTAACAACAATAGCTGCTCTTTGTTTAGCATTCATGTCAGTTTGACATGACTATGAGCAAAATGATCATTCCTTCCTCCATGCAAATTTGCAAACAAATGCTGGAAGTAAGAAAGCTGCTTCCACATCTCCTTCTGCCAGAGCAGTAGTGAGTATCAAAATAGCAGTAGCATAGCACTGAGGTTAACAAAGTTATATTTATCAAAATAATGGTGGTTAAAGTGAGTTGCTAGTAAGTTACACAGATAACTAAGTAGTGAGTAACAGTGTATTATCTTCAAAACAGCATGGCTGCTACTCCTTATACAGCTACTCCAGTAATCTGGGATGACTGAAGTCATGAGGGATAATCATGATGAAAGTTTCAACATCAACTCTATAACTTCCCATCTGGAGCTGATGTGGGAAGTTTCCACGTCGTCCGCCCCATCCCAGGATTTCAATCATCTAAGGCAGTGTGAGATTTATCTAAAAGGGAGCAACAATTACCTTGCTTTTAAAGCTAGAGACCTTTAAAATGACTTTGAAATGGCAACTAGTGGCTCCTTAAACTTAGGTGACCACTTGGTGCTCCCAACCACTCCCAAGAAGGTCAGTTTCTACCCTGGCCCCAGCCCCTAGAAGACCCTATATGAAAGTTGCAAGCAGCTGATTGGTGAAGTAAATAGTAGGCCACACCAGGAGAGAGGGGAGCTAGTTTGTCAAGTACTACTAAAGAAGGGGATCAAAACAACGGTATTTTTAAAAAAATCCCATTGATTTATAAAACAGTGAGGGAAGAAGGCCAAAAACGAGCTGAGTCCATTTCTGGCTATCTTTGAAGTTTGTTTAAAACATTTATATCTCTTTACCAAAGTGCCTAATTTACAATTTTAAAAATTTAAAACAGTACCGACAGCCATAAAACACAATAAAATAAGGCAAACAAATCCGATACAGATAAAATAGAGGGCTGTAAATGACAAATAGCACAATCTTGAGGGGGTGGTGGATCCACATTGGCCAGAAGCGGCGGAGCTGCACCATCTCCTCAGAGGCTTCCTGGCTGCCACAGAACCTAAAAAAGAATTTTTTCAAGTAGAATAAAGAAAAAGGGGGGTAATGATAGCAAACAGGCCTGCTCAAACCTCCCGGACTGGAGCTGGCAGCCCGCTATGCAGACACTCGACTACTGTGCTGGCTGCGCGCCTGCCCCAAACGATACGGGACGGTTGCTGCGCGCTCCGTTGTCACGGACTCGACCGCTCCCACGAGCGCCGTGCAGTCAGCAGCCAGGAAGCAGATGCAGGGACAGCCTCTGGTGAACCTGAGAGAAGCCATGTTCCTGCACAACCTCTGTTCCAGCCACAGCCATGTATAGAAAGCAGACAGTCACGTAGTCGATGTCAAACACCCCCCTTCCTCCTGCAACATCCACCACTTAATGGGCCGTCAACAGTGATCCAGATATCAAGATGAGTTGTTCCTCTTGCTATGCCCGAGCTATCCTAGGACGTTTGCATAGATCGCACTCATTGTTCCAGTATGTTAATCTAGTTAGCAGAGACTTTCCAGCTCCTCACGGGTTGCAAAAGTCATCGGAATCAGAATAGATTTCCAAATTCTCACTACCCCACCCCGGTAGCCACAGTTTAATCCTTTGTCACCTTTTTGCCACCTGGGAACCTAGGAGGGGTGAAACCCCTCTCCCCGCCCCCAGAAAAACAGTATATCTGGGGTGCCCCCTGCCTTTAGCTCTCTCTCTCAAATCTCTGGAATCGCTCTCGGAACTCCGACACCTTAGGTCTTTCCTGGCACCTTTGACGTTACCTTGTGGGTTTGGTTTTGCGCAGCCTTACCTCGCTCCCTCCCGCCTTGCTGGTCAAGTCTACGGGAACCCCTGCTTGGACACCACCTCGTCTGGAAGGTAACTTTAACCCCACCAACGACCTCCTGCCACGTTGGCATCTGTGCTTGTACTCCCCTCTTGATATTCTTAGATTCTCTGTATGTTTGTGTGCATTACTGAAATGAATGAAAAGGACATAAACACTTTTAATTGGAAATCTATTGCTTCTGTCTTTATTTAAAGGTCAGTTACAGGCTGTGGTAGACAAAGGTTGCGATACCGCTATAAAAAATAAATATTGTAATTTGCCATCTTGCCAGCTAATTCCCCAAGTTAAAGGGCAATTTGGCTAACAGTAATGCCTCTCAAGAGGGCGTTCCCGAGGTGATAGGGCTCTGGAAACTGCCTAAAGGGAGTTCCACCTTCAGGAAAGCCCCCCGGGCCAGTGTGGGCTTTTCTGGAAGTGAAAGCCCTGCCAGTGTGGCTGTGCTGGTGGTGGGGGCCGGTGGCACCTAGACACCAGCATGTTTGACCGCACGCCGGCATAGGTGCCACCTTATGGCACCTACGCTGGCGCAGGGTCGTGCTGGCTCCAAAGGAGTCCCCCCCACACTTCAGGTATGGGCTGCCCCTGACCTAACATCAGATAGTGGGAGAAACTAATAAAAAGCTTGAGAGACTAAACAGAGGGTTTTGCCCCTAACAGAATGTAAATTTGACACTAGTCACTTCTCACTGGGAAGGGAAACCCAGAAAGTTGGTGCCACCGTGAGGAGGCCCTTTCTGTGGTGTTCACCTACTGCTAGCTCATACCATGGGAGGATCACAGAGTGTGACCTCTGATGAAGGACTGATTTAGTAGACAGATTTCTGTGGGAGAAGATGGGTCTTCAGGTACATTTCCCCATCTATTTTGGTAAACTAGCAATCCTCTTGTGCCCTGACCTGGATGGCCCAGGCTAGCCTGATCTCGTCAGATCTCAGAAGCTAAGCAGGGTCAGCCCTGGTTAGTATTTGGATGGGAGACCACCAAGGAATACCAGGGTTGCTGTGCAGAGGAAGGCACTGGCAAACCACCTCTGTTAGTCTCTTGCCATTAAAACCCCAAAAAGGGGTCACCATATGTCAGCTGCGACTTGACGGCACTATACACACAGCAATCCTCTCTCTCTCTTTTCTTCTTTTTAGCATTCACTTAATTTATTTAACATAGTCACAGAACAAAATAATTTGTACATTCAGGCACACGTTAAAAACAAGAATTACATAGTCCATGTTTACTGGAAGTGCATTCCTTGGGTGCTGCACATGTTCTGCTGCTTCACTTGTATGTCTTTATCTGCCAGAGCCCATCATTTAAATAGTGGATATTTTCAGTGCCAATTCCTTTGTTGACTTTCTCATACCCCATTCCTGAGCTGATGGCGGACAGGGACGGCAGGGAGGAGGCACCGATGCGGCACCTCCTAACCCGTTTTGCAGCTGTCAAAATCTCAACAACAAAAAAAGCCCTTAAAAGGCCTTTTCTTTTCCAAATGGGGCTTTTCACCCTATTTAAAACAGCAAGGCCTCGCCTGCTACAAAGCAGGCAAATCAACGATATTCGTCCCGCTGGTGTAACAGGGCAAAAAGGGACAGGAGGCTACCTACAGGCAGCCCTGCCACCCAGAACACCCCGGGAACTTGTTTAAAAGGAAAACAATGTCTGAAACCCTTCGATGTCTTCTCCAGGCAGCAGGCAGGCAGGAATCCAACCCAAGCAGCAGATGGTAATCCAGCAGGTCAGGATGAGGCACCAGGATCCTGGATCACAGAGGAAGAATCAGGCAGCAGGAGCTAAAGCCAAACTATGCCACCAAAGTCTCTCTAACAGCCTGGTCTGGGAACCAGCCCTGCTTTGGCCAAGCACAGAAAAGCTGGAAAATAATTCCAGCTTCTGTGATTGGTGGTGAAAGAACACTGTTCTTCCTTACCGGGGTTCCTATTGGCCACTGAGAATTCCTGGCCCTCCTCCCTCCTCTCTAGGTTGTCCTCTGTTGCAATCCAGGTAGATTGCACTAGCTGGCATTGCTGCCGTTGGCCAAATGGGAAGCTCCAGTGAGCCTTCCTATTGGCCACTTCAACAGGCCTGCTCCCTCCCTCCTGCTGCCCTGGAAACCAGCCAGGGGGCAGGAATATGAAGAAAGAAGATAGCTCACCTTTAAATGCAACAAGATAGCTCTCCTTTAAACACAACAAGGGCCACAAAATGGAGACTCCACAGAAGGCGAATAGCCAAAACCTGAAAAGCCAAATATCTATTTGGCTTTTTAAGGAATCGCCTATTCAGCTTCGGGCAGATTCCCAGGTTTGGTATTTGGTCAACCCAAAACCCGAACATTGTTGATGCGGCTAATTTTGGGTGTATTTTCGGTTCAGGTATATCGATATGCACAACCCTAGATGTAATGCTTAATGCAATCCAACAGAGCATTTCAAGTCTTATAACTGGCTTCTTCAAAAGTTATATACAGGGCTAGTTCATATTCCTGTGCAGACTGAGACAAAAGATCATCAATGGGGTATTCAGCTCTTCTCTTTCCGTTGCTTCTCCTTCCTGCTTTTTAATGGAGACTTTTCACATGGGATGCACATGCCTAAAAGAAATGGGAGAGGAATGATGCACTGCAATCGTAAGCATGTATACTGAGAAGTAACTCCCACTGTGTTCAATAGAGCCTACTTCCTAGTAATCCTTAGGAGTGCAGGTTTATCTCAAAAGCAATACTCCTCTCTTCTGGCATACTATGAGGGCCTTTCTACCTTTTTGAGTGCTGGGCCAAGATTCGACAGGCCCACCTTCTAGCACCAGGTATGGTTATACACCATAGGAGTAATGACAGCGATCCTCCCTTCCAGTGCTCAGACAACCTCAGCTTTTGCACTCGTACATTGCATGGCCATGTCTGTAAATCTGTTCAGCAGAAAGACTTTGCCATCTAAGTTTCATGGGCTGCCAATTGAATTGTTACAATCTATGGGAAAATTTAGTTTTATTATGGAGGGGAATGTTGCTTCTGTTTTTGTTTATAATGGAGGAATACACAGCTGCTTTGTGGAGGCAGCTGCCACTCACTCCATTCCAATCCCTGAATATAAACATCTTTATATATATATATATTTCTGATTGAAAATCATTCTTGAGCATGAAATAGCTGTTGTTATTTTACAGTTTCCAAAAAGTACCAAATTCTGCTGTAAAAATGAAAGCGACTCCATAATCCGGCACCTGCAAAACAGTTTATTGCAGGCTGTGCAACATCAGTGTTGTCAACTGTTTTGAACAAAAGTGAAATGGGGGTTGGGTTGTTGTTGGGTTGGTTCCCCCCCTCTTTTTGTTTACTGGCTTTTTCATAATTTTAAAAAATACAAGCAAATCTTGAGAATTAAGAGGAAATTTTAGTATATAACACTTATCAGCTCCCTTCTCCCTGAAGAGGCAAGCATCTGTATTCTCATGATATCTTTTTAGTAATTTTCTCATGCACATACACTACCAAACTATTTTTATCCTCAGTCATGAAACAAGAATGACTCGTACAGTCTTAAACCAACACATCCCATGATGTGACCACAAATGAAAAATACTATTTCATGATGTAGCCAATGATTTTCTAAAAGTGGGTAGCAAGCCATGGGGCTCACCAATGGCGCCATTCCTTGTTGGGTTCTGTAGGGCTTTAAGGGTCTATTTTCAGATCCCAGATTATGTTTGCTCAGTCCAAAATAGATTCATAGTGAAGGGGAGGGGAGGTGACTAAAATCTGGATTTTAAAAAAATCCTTTCAAGTTTTGCAGAATTTACCAGTATCTCTAGGAAATGGTGGTGGAAACTGCCGCTAAGTTAATTCTTGTTATTTGTGTTAAAATCTTACATTTTAATAGCATTACACTTTTATCTAATTTTGTAATTTATATTAATTTTGCAGTTTTATTAAGTCAGTTAATTTTATGCATAACTTTTGACTGGTCAAACAGACCGTATCAATAAACTTACTTACTTGGTGGAAAGTGCCATCAAGTCATAGCCAACTTATGGTCACCCTGTAGGTTTTTCAAGGCAAGAAATGAACAGAGGTGGTCTGCCAACCCTCCCCCCCATATCTAAGCCTCCTTATAACTCCCGGCCATAGGCGTACCTTTATGTTAGGCAGACTGAATCTCCTGTCAACCTCAGAGCTCAGTGGGTCCTTCCCCCAAACACCATATTTTGACTGCCATTGCTTCTGTGCATCTGGAGTAATAGAGACTATAGATCACCTTATCTTATTCTGTGATTGATGGATGCCACTCAGAGACCTCTGGATTACCCCTATCCTGAGTAAATATCAGCTTCCTGTTGAATCCTACTTGATCTCTATTTTATTGGCAAACACCATTCTGGAAATAACACTTTTTGTAGCCAAATTTCTAGCACTTGTGGTTTCTCTATGCTGTAACAGAGATGGGTTCTAATTTGTCATCTTGTATTTTAATGTTTACTGTTTTGTATTTTATCTTGTATTTGTTTTTGACTTCACTCAGGAACTTTGGTCAGAGGGGTGTAATAATAAAAGGAAAGGAGGTGATTTGCCATTGCCTGCCTGCTCAATTGCTTGATATGTTCAATTGTTGATAAGGTTGTAAGGTCCTCAGTTACTAGAGATGGGCATTTATCTTTGTAGTGTTGTAATTCCCCCATATCAACTTGACAAAGGGCCCTACTCCTTAGCAGCCGCAGCCGGAATCTTCTCCGTTTAAAGGAGAATTAACTTTTAAAAACTGAATATTATGAGAAGATTGATTTATTAGTTTATTTAGCTAGACTAGCCAATGTTTAGTGTTGATCGATCCTCCAATGCTGCTACTGTCATAAATGACGCTCCCTGATGGTGTATTTTTTTTAAAGGAAACTGCTTACAATCTCCATTTGCAGCTATATTCTCTTTAATTAGTCAGTGCCAACTATGCTGCAGGCACACTTTTTTGCTTTCAAGATTCGAGAATGTTAATAGTACAGTAGATCATTTTAATTATTATTGGGTTAATGCGGCATCTCAAAGACCACCACATGCAAATCACAGGGAAGCGGCCTGAAGTGACCCAAAGGTTGTGCTACATCATAAGTGTTATAGGTCCATTGCTTAAATGTAAGGAAGTTTACCTTCTTCAAATGTCACTCTGCTTTTTTGGGAAGAGAAAAAAAGGACTCTTCACAGAAAAATTCTGGAGAGTTGCCTATAAGAAATAGCTGCAAAACAGATTTGCCACTGAATTTTCTCTAAGTTTGAAGGAGGTTCAGCAGCAGAGCTTATATTTTAGACCCAAAAACTCATGGATTCAAAGAATAGCAAGTGTTAGAAAAGAGCACTTTGTGCCTGAGAGCTACTTCCTGTCCAAGTAGACAATGCTGAAGTAAAGGAACCAATGGTTGACTTGATATAAGGCAACTTAATATGTTCGTAGAGCAATGTGTTGATATATTTTTATTAGGGACTTGAATTCTTTTATTGTGTTTTTATCAATGTGATTTATTTTTTATTGTATACTTGGTTTTTTTTAATTGTGAGCTACCTCAAGTACATCAGGTGAAGGAGCATGCACATTTTCTACATAAAAAATAAAAATTCAAGGAGATTTTTGTAGACAAAACGTGGACAAAACAAATGAGCAAAACAAGAATGAAGGATGTCATATTTCTGCCTAACATTGTTGCTGTCTTTTACAAAGCAAAAGTCTGAGGCAGACTTGAGGGTTGCTATCCAGATAAAAGGAATTTGAATAAAAGAAAAACGGAAGTGTAGCTTGACAGCTGAAAATTTCCAGTAGTACTATGTATCTCTATAATAATTAATAATTAAGTGCCATCAAGTTTCCACAAACTTATGGCAACCCCTCTATAACCCTGCTGCAAATTCAAAACCTGAGAATGGAAAGGTACATAAAGGTACAGTCTTTTCTTCTGTGATAATTTTTTTAAAAAGCTGTAGCATCTCTTGTAAATAGTTCAACATGCATTCTGACAGCTCATTCCTGAGCCTTGCGGCTGTCGGGGACAATGTAGCCGAGGCACCACTGCCGCGCCTCCAAAGAGGAATCCTGGCTGCCGCAAGGCTTTAAAAAGCAAGTCAGGGGTGCCGGCAGTGCCAAAGGGGGTGGTCCCAGGGGCATGGCTAATTTTAGTCAGCTCCCTGAGCCCTCTCGCCTCAGGAACTCCCTCTTTTGCCAGCACGGACTTGTGCCTGCAAAAGGGATGGTATAGCCCCATGAAACTCTATGGAGCAGTTTCACGAGGCTTGGGGAAAATCAGATTTTTTAAAATACAGCCGCCCCTCTGCAATCCACTTAGGAGGCAGTGTGGCTGTGCCATCCCTGGGTGCCCTGCAACTCCCCCCCCCTTCAGGATTGGGCTGCCCATGCCCCACAAGCCACAAGTTTAAAATTAGGATGCTAAAACAGTGTTCTAGACAACGCGACTTTATTAATAGGTGCATTTATGAAATACAAACATAACGTACAGAGATCTCAGGCATACCTTCACTGAGAACCTTGTGCCTGAATAATAGAAAACTTCTCAGTGTGAGGTTTGGTTCCTATTTGCTTGTATTCAGGAATTCTGCTCACAATTTGTTAACAATTACTATTTCTTCAGTGAAATGTTTGCCCATCGCTGATTAGAATTTTCATAATGTTTGCTATGTTCAAAGTATTTTACATACATTTGGTCAGCAATCCTTACAACAAGCCTGTACATAGGTTAGAAGTATTATCCCCATATAGCAATTGAGGAAACAGGCAGATAGTAAGGGACAGTAGAAGAACAGTTGGTTTTTATATGCTGACTTGCTCTGCCACTTAAGGAAGAATCAAACCAGCTTACAATCACCTTCCCTTCCCCTCCCCACAACAGACACCCTGTGAGGTAGGTGAGGCTGAGAGAGTGTGACTAGCCCAAGGTCACCCAGCTGGCTTCCTGTGTAGGAGTAGGGAAACAAATCTAGCTCACCAGATTAGCTTCCGTTGCTCATGTGGAGGAGTGGGGAATCAAACCCTGTTCTCCAGATCAGACTCCACCGATCCAAACCACTGCTCTTAACCATTACACCATACTGGCCATATGGGGAACACCTTATGGTAAGGTTTGAACTGTGAACTCCCTCACACACAATTCACACTTAACCATGACTCTCTCTCAACCCAAGATGAACAATGGCTGGTAAATGGAACTTATTCTATGAATTAAAAAAACAAAAACAAAATAAAAGCTTTTCTCTCTGTGTCTGCCTTCTGTCCATGTTGAAGCTGGTGAAATGAGACCATGAAAGGACTTCAATGTGTGAGAGAAGGAAGGAATTGATGACAGTCTGAACAAAAGTTATATTTTTTCACTTCCTTTGGCGACTGGGGGTTGAGTGGAAAGGGGAGAGTGTATAGCCATTCAGCTTAGCTCGGGGCTCATTAGTATCCAGTAAGTTTCTACTCTAAATGACAAAGAGTTTCACTGTCACCAAAGAGAAATTGCTGCTGACCTTAGACCCCTTTTTGGAAAGTAAAATAATGGAGCACAGGAGCAGGGTTTGATATTTGACCGAATCCTACACAATTATCATGCATGTGTATATAATAAAATTAATTCTGTGTCTCTGCCTTGTAGCCTGGGGCAAGCGACGTACAATCAGTTTTGTATGTATAATAGATCACAGAGTTGTTCATGAATAATACAAATGCACAGAGCAGATACTGGTGAGAGAGGATGTTTGTCTTTGCATGGAATCGAACTGAACATGTAATATTGTGATAATATATATTTGATGAATTCAGGTCTGACTTGCCTTTGCCATAGCCTGCTAATTCCTCAACAAGGGTTGCCACAATAATTGAGTTTCCAATAACATTATGATTATTTCCACATGATAATTTAATTGTGAGTATTTTTTAATATTGTAATATCGTAGATTTGCGATTATTATGCATTTGCATGCAGATCTTGGTGGTGACTCAGAGCACATCCCTACATTTATAACTTAATTTCCCATATTACTGCATATATTTTGGGGGGACAAACTCATTAATGCAAACTAAAAAAAGAGAGAGATCTTTTTAGTCATTCTGCTTTTATTATAAATGCCTGAAAGCCCTGTTCATTTTTTAGACTGGGTGGTTGTAAACAAACAAAAGGCAGTCCAAATTTGTTGCTGGCTTTGTTTAATGCAATAATATAATTACTAAACATGGCAGATTTGTCTAATGTAATTGGGCTGCAAACTAGCACAAATCTTTCTTTACAAGAAACCAAACTTGCGAGATGCTAACTTTGCGCTATGTCATTTTATTTCCCCTGTGAGTGCAGCCTCCTGTATTCTTGTGCCCAGGGGACAGCCAAAAACATTTTAGAAAATCAGAACTTAGGAATGCCAAATGCACAGCGCTAAACAAAACGGTAAGAGCCTGTAGATGCATGCAGTATTAAAACAAATGGGCAAAACTGAAGTCTGAGACAGCGCACTGCTAACTCCAGGGGTTTGGGTCTGTTGGCCTCTCAGCTGGGGCTTATTTAAGCAGACACTGAGTGCCACAAGGTGCTCACAAGGAGGGCCCTGAAGCGTTCAGACACAGAGTTGGCTAGTTCAATTCCATGTGTGAAATCAAGATCTCTTCCCCTCCAAATTCCCCACCTCTTTGGATTCCCCACCCTCCCTTAGACACCACATCTCATAGTCCCCATTTCCAAAGTGATAATGCTCTCTCACTTCATAGGACTCGCTTTCCTTCAGGCATCAGTTTGTTCTCACCTTTCCCTTTCAGTGCTATGGTTCTGCTAAGCACAATGCCTCCTTCTGTTCTACTTCCTTTAGCCATTCTCCTACATCAGGGCTGCCAGGCATCCCATTGGTAGCTCGCTTAGCCCGCCACCACTGGGACCAGTGGAAAGAGAAATTTCTTCAAAAACCTGTCATCTGCATCACATAGGTCAAAAATGCATGGTCACTTAGCCCACTTTATTCCCTGTTTCAGCCAGGTTCAAAGTAATCTGGGCTGGAGGAGAATCTGTATGCATTACCTGGGATGAGCAGGGACGAAACTGTGTCAAATGGATCCATGTAAACAGAAAACGCGGGTTCTGTGTTGTTCCTGCCGAGTAAGCCCTCCCCCCCCCCAGCTCTTTGGTGATTGGTCCTTTCAAATTGACTAATGAAGGCTTTTCCGACCCTGCTTGTAAAAGCATTTTAAAAACAAAAAAAAAAAAAAAATGGAGCAATCTGAAAGAAGTGGGGGGGAGAAATCCAAGCCTCATTTTTAAAAAAGCCTTTCTTTTTCTCAGAAAGAGCTCCCAGGTAGCAAGAAGCAGGAAGAACTTGAATCCCTGCCTGTTCTCACACTGCTTCATGATTGGCTGTGAGAGAAGCCAATCATCTGTGCTTCCCCTGGTTGGCTGCCGGGAAAAGGCGGGTTCATTCTGCTTACAAACAGGGCTGAGCCAAAAGTAAATAAGTTACCGTCCGTTTGCGAAGATTTGATCCTGGGTGAAGCAGGGAAGAAAGAGGGAAGAAACTGGGTTAAGGGACCATGCGTTTTCAGCCTATGTCATTTCAGGGGAAAATGCAGGGTAACTCTAGGAATTGCTGGAAGCATTGTGGAAATTCCTAGATCTCCCATACATCACTACCAGGTTTTCCCTGTAAATGAAATAGCAGTATGTCATGGCCCATGCCCCCCCTCGACCCTCCTGCCAGTTGCCAGCCTATCCAGCATGGCTTCCTTTGGCCTAGCTTTCAGCTTCCCATTCCATACAGCAGTCTTACTCCTCGCTTCTTACTAAAAACATATATCTCATCATGCCCAAAGGCTTATTTGAAGTTTTTGGACTGTTGCTCCTCTTCTTTCATATAAACATCATAATCACAACTCCATTGTATTGCAATTACATAGGTATTTTCTTTTATTGACCCAGACCTTGCAAGATTGTTTTACTGAGATAATGCATATGTGAAGCATTTGGAGCACTGTAAAATACTATTTAAGTGCTAAGTATTATTATTTGTTATAATTAGCATTATTTCTTACAGTGTTCCCCAGTAGTTAGGTTTGGGAACATTCTGAGATTGTCACAGCAGTGTAATATATGGCCCCTCTCTTTGAGTTTAAGAAACTCAGTTTTTAGCCTCCTGGAGTATGCACTAAGGCTGTTGAAAAAAAATTCGGTAAAATTCAGATTCGGCAAAATTCAGCCCATTTTGATTCGGGCCGTGCCGAAGTCCGAACTCCCCTGCTTCGGATCCCTGAAATTCGGGCGAGATCCGGCGTTCGGGAGAAAATTCAGGGGCCCCGCGCTTTCAGGGGGCTTCCCTGAAGGCGCGCGGGGGTGTGTGGAATAGATCTGTGACTCCCGGCCGGGAGGTGCAGATCTATTTAAGGGAGCCCCCTGAAGGCGCGCAGGGGGTGGTGGAATAGATTTGTGACTCCCGGCCGGGAGGCGCAGATCTATTCCACCACCACCCCGCGTGCACCTTCATGGAAGCCCCGTGAAGGCGTGGGGGGGAACCCCGAATCTGCCGAATTTATTCACTGAACCCCCAAAGTTGGCGAATTTGGCTTCCCCGTTTCCCGCCTTTTTTGAGTTCGGTTCGTCCCGAACCAAAAAACAGCTGAATCGGGGGAAATTCGGCTGTTTTTCGGTTCGGGACGAACCGAATCGACAGCCCTAGTATGCACCTTCTTCGTGGTTTCACCTTTATTTTGTGGTTCTAATCAGTTCTGGAAAAAAATGTAGCTTGCATTTCAGAAGTATGTAAGTATTGAGAGAACAGTACACTGAAGGATGGGAAATGATGCCACTGGCACAAGTACTAGGGTTGCCAGATCCAGGTTGGGAAATACCCATAGATTTTGGGGATGGAGGCTGAGGAGGGTGGGGTTCGGTTCAGGGAGTATTGTCAATTGGGTATAATGCCATAGGTCATTTATGCATGGGTACTTTCACTCACATTCACTTTTTTGGAGGCAGAGGAGGATAGATTTTTTTTCTAGGTGCTCTTTATCACTGTGGCCAGTTTGGTCAATGCAGACCTTCCTGACCACGTTTCGTAAGGGAGATCCTGCGGGCGGAGCATACACCTAAATCAAGGCATACATGGAGAAGAATGAATATGAATGAAACTTGCCTATATTCATTTTCTTAAGGAATTCTTCTAAAAGTTAATGTTTCACTTTCAAACAATGGAGGGACAGTGTGGTTTAGTGCTTACAGTGTTGGACTACAGCAGGGGTGGGGAACTTTTTTCCTGCCAAGGGCCATTTGGATATTTATAACATCATTTGCGGGCCTTACAAAATTATCAACTTAAAAATTAGCTGACCAAGCCCCAAGCAGGCAGCTGCCCCAGATGATCCCCCCCAGCACTGGCAAGCAGGCAGGCCTCCAACCGGTAGCACACTCACCCACCTGGTGGCATAGGATGGTCTGTTGCACCAGCCAGACATAGCCGTCCAGCTGCACGCCGGAGTTGCTCCTGCTTCACATGGTCGGGGCCGGATTCTACAGCCAGCTCCTGCTATCTCCGCCTGTTGGGATGAAATGGGGACATACTGGCTAAGAACTCCCCCACACACATTCTGGCCCTGCCCCCTTTAACCCCTTTATTGTCACCACTTCTGCTCCCAGCCCTCTTGTAGTACAGAGGGAATACGTTTCTCCATGGCCCGGGTGGGAAAGGGTTAACACAGTTTCTTGGGCGGTCCTAGCAGCTCCATAGCTAACGACTCTTCTGCAAGGCGGAAAAAAGGTTCCTTTTCTCTGCAAAACGAACTCACATCTGCCTTGAATAGAGGCTATTCCTGTCCGCAGGAGGGGGCGGATCACCAGTCTTAGATCCTTCTGAGCTAGAGATCTGCCAGGACCACGAAGGGCCAGACCAAATGATTTCACAGGCCTTAAAATGGCCCCCAGGCCTGACCACTGGACTACAGGCTGGGAGGCTCATGTTCAAATCTACTACCTATTTGGGTGACTATGTACTGGTCATTTTCTCTCAGCTTAAACTACCTGACTGGGTGGTTGTTAAGATCAAATGGGGAAGTGAAAACCATGTATGGTGCTCCTTGTACAGTGAGCCATCTAAAAATGTGATAGATGGGGAAATGGCCAATTTTTTTTAAAAAAAACCGGTATTTCATAAAGGAGACCAAAAGAGAATAAAATTAACTACAGAGAATGTCAATGTATGAAATGTTCAGAAATCCAATAGGATTTAAAAAATGATGTGGAACTTTCCAATATACTTAGACTGGTCTCCCCAAGCGAGTGTCTTGGGTGTGTGCAGGGGTCACAGCTCTGCTACGCTTATGTGAAAGTACCATTTGTGTGACATGATTCCTTGATGTGATTGTCTATGTGAATGCCCCGTCTTCATGACGGTAGCAGCTAAAGTACAGTTGCCAGCATCAGGTCCCAGGGATTGGTTGGAAGTCACATGATTCAGCAGCATTGCCATTCTAAATCTGCTTCATATCTGGGGAAGTTATGGATGTTGTCTAAAGTTCCATGATAGAAGAAAGGTGACTTATAAATGTAATGATATAACTCAATTACAGTCATTTGGGGCTATGATTCCAGCCCAGTGGTGAGCCTATCAGTAGCCCAGTGTACTCCTAGTGTGCTCACCTGTGAGATACCACATCAATGCCATAGTTAGTATGGTGTTAAGGGTACAGAGCAAGTGTGATATGTTGGTTGGAGTGTCATACTAGGATAGGGGAAAACCAGGTTGGAATCCTCACTTTGCCATGGAAGCTTGCTGAGTGACCTTGGGCCAGTCTCTTTCTCAGTCTAACCTACTCCACAGGGTTGTTGTGAGGATAAAATGGAAGAGAGGATAATGATGTTGTGAGCTGCTTTGGGTCCCTACTGGGAAGAAAAGCAGGGTGTAAATAAATAAATGAAGGGTTTACCACCCACCCAAGGCACCCTTCAACTACTTGAGTTTTTTTTTTAAAAAATAGGTGTGATAAAAAAGCATCCATTAAAGAATGAGAATTGGTTGTTAGAACAGAAGAATACTAGATTTTAAAATATCAGTAGCAGCTAATTCCCCACTTTATCCATGCACTGTGCTCTATGCATGTGACCTGCTCAGCTTTATCCACCAAAAAGAATTTTTCCCAAGATCACTATTGTTCTCACGCCTAAGTAATGCTGAAGCTCTCTTTTTTAGCTACTAAATGATAGTATGGCAGGATGGTTAAAATGGGGTCATAAGAGTTAGTTGGCTGTTTACATCAGGCTCCCTAAGCACCATAAGGGAGAGGGAAGGGGATTGTTTCATCAATTTAAGGTCGTTGTGATATGTTAATTATAATTGTGTAAAAGCTCTCTAGGAATTCATAAAATGCTAAAAACACACACAGGCACATGGGACTTGGCCATGGGGTACAGATGTGGCTGTTGATTATCTCTTATTTTCCATTCATATCTTTGAAGCCCCCACCTGGAAATATTGCGATTCTACCTAGCAGGGACAGAATATGCAAGGCTTCTTGCAAAAATATTAGGAAATACTCAAGGCTGTATGTCCAGGTCTGGAAATTATCTCCTGTTGAGTATTGATCTAAATGCAGAGTAGTTCTTCCTTTTTCATGTATTTCCACTCTACACATTTAACTAATGATTATTTCCCAATTCCCAATTCCCAGAGAGTAGTTTAGAATAGGCCCCAGACAGAGAAATGTAATCTAGGAACATTTTTGTCATAGGTCTTTCATGTGTTTAAGATGCAAAAAAGACCAGTTCGTTGAAACTTAACAGCTAATGTTTTAAGTATGAAATGGAGACTGTTATACATAATACTACTATATTGTACATAAGCAGTTGATCCATGTTTACTCAAAAATGTTCTATTAATTTCTTTGGGCTCTAATAACCATTCTTAGGATCATAGCTGGGGTGGACTGTAAAGGAAAAAGCCTGTCTGAATGGGCAACAAACTTTATAATATTCTGTTAGAGAAATAAAAAGAGCAAGGGGGGGAAATCCATCAACAGAATGGCACAGCTCTAGCACAGTCTATCTAATTAGTGGTTATCAATCATTGTCAGTTAATTATCCTTAAAGCTGCTTTTTAAAACATTTCCCTCCTGAGAGGCGGGCATTTAGTGACCTTCATTTAAAAAAAAATTATAATACCCCTAATTACTTTTGTTGTTCAGTTTGGGAGTTTTCATGTGGAGAGAGAAAGAGTGAGAGCAAGAAAGAATTATCCTGATTCTTTAAACCAAAGCTGGTAATTATAAGAAGAACCTTTATATCTCCAGCATGGATTCTGAGCATCACGTGTTTAGAGTCACTGATTTAGCTGACTAATTCAGATAATAGTTTGCAACATGGGCAGAAGAATAACTAATATCAACTGACAGGAACTGCTTCGCCAAGTCTGGTGGTTTTTGAAATGGCCTATCGTTCCCACTAGACTGTTTTTAAGAAGAAAAGAAAGCACCGCAGGAGCAACCTTGTTCAGGGTCAGTGAGGAGAGAGTACTGAACATCTGCTTGTTTGCAAATACATAAGTTGACTGAAGCTGAGAGAACGTGGGTTGTGAGATTTGAACCAGCAACATCCTGGATCAATCACATTGGGTCTCTGCTACACCCAAAATAGCATCCTTGTGTTTGCATTTCCTACCTCTTCTTTGCAATATTCAGGATTCCTTACACTTCGTGGTGACATCCGACTTGGTGTGTTTTCTCATCAGTGGAAGCCAATAACATGAGCCGAGGGGTAGGCAGAACTTGACAACCTCACACACGGGCAAGTTAGCAAAAAGGCAAAAGGTCCACAGTGTAAAGGGGACTTCACATCTCCAAAGGCAGCTAGGGAGAAAATCCTCCATGCTTCTCATTTACATATGGTGACATTTTGCAGAAATATTGTAACATTAGCAGTGGCATAATGAAATTCAGCCTATCAGCCACGGAAGGAATAATGTTACTGTAAAGGTAACCTGTTCGCAGTTTGTTATCAAGAAAATATTCATGCCAAGAAACATACATTTCAGAAGCAGTATAAGAACAGGGTGGGTGTTTTTTTGTAACCTCCCTCCTCCTTTTAATTTTTCCCCCTCTTGGGCTATCCATCTTCCCCTACAGATTTACTGCATGATCACTCCCTTTACATGCTAATTATGTGCAGGTCTGGCGAATTTGTTAGTGGTGACACTTCAGAGACCCCGTGGGACTGCTTCTCATTATGTAGCAATGTCCAGATATATCAGATATTATTAGCTGTCATTAATCTGCTGTGGAAACATCGAGCGCACAACCTGAGAGAGACCAGGAAATCGAGTACAAATGAAGTCTGGCACAGCCATGGCTCCCAAAAGGTCAAAGGGCAAATCTGTGGGAGGGAGAGGAATATCCCTTTAAACAACTGACACCTGACAGCAGATTTTTATCTTCCAACTGGCCGGAGCTTTCTAATAGAGAAAATTGACGGGAAAAGGATAATACTGCTAAAGTGACCTTTGGGATTGTGCTTGATAGAAGAAAAATAAGAAGGAAATTAACGGTGTCACTTTTTAAGTAGGCAGTGCAGAAATTCGGTTCAGTTGACAGACAAAGAGAGCAGAAGCAAAATGTTGCCTGTTCCTTAACAGTTGGGCTTTGGGCAGAACGTTGTCCTAACAAGGCACGTTTCATTCACAGAACTTGTCAGTGTCTTCTCTCGATAGGAGCAAAAGAGGGAGGATTTGAGAGATAATTCACAAGACTGCGTCTCTTACTCCAGAACTGTATCTCCGTGGCACACGCGCTTATGTACTTAAAGCTTTTGCCAGTGTATGGAGGTGGAGCATTTATAGCAAGATTTATGGCAAAGTCCAAAGGCTTGCTTTTGGAACTATTTGAAACTGCAAAGAAGGAAAACATTTTAAAAAGCATTTGTTGTGGTCTTTATATATGTACAATTATTTGAGAGTAATTCCTATTAAACAAAGAGATATAAGAATGGTGCAGACATTACATTCGATTCACACAGACTTTGAGCCTGCCATCTGCATGTATTGGGAGCATGATGAACCTGATATGCATGGTCTTGTGTGATCTAGACATCGGGTTCCCAACTTCCAGGTGGTGGCTGGAGATCTCCTGGGATTACAACTGATCTCCTGGCAATAGAGATCAGTTCACCTGGAGAAAATGGCCACTATGGAAGGTGGACTCTATGGCATTATACCCCATTGAAGTCCCTCCCCTTCTCAAACCCCACCCTCCTCAGGCTTCACCCACAAAGTCTCCAGGTATTTCTCAACCTGGATCTGGCAACCTTTTCTAGAAAACGTGGATTTTCCATGCAGGTACAACTTTATGTGGACAATTTGGTTCATGTGCAGCGATGGACTGGGAGGAATAAATGACCATGAAAAAGGGTCTGGCCCTCGCTGCCCCTCCAACAGGGGATGGGAGGAAGGAAGGGCAGGACACCTACCTTGCCCAGGATGAGAGTTGCCGGCTTGCACTCATCCACCTTGCACAAGGTGGGACCAGTGGCTTTCAGCAGCCCCAATAGTAGAGTAGCTCCTGCCCACCTCATGCAAGGTGCCTTGCATATAGCAAGGGCTGCTGGCTCACAGGGCCAACCTGTATAAGGCATGTCTTGCCTCCCTCAGGGCAGCAATGGCCGACTGGGATTTTTCTTGGGGGCTTTAACGGCCATCCACCAATGTTTATGTGAACAAAAGTGGTACCTGCATGGAAAAGCCACACGTTGTCCAATACACACGAGATGGTGTCTACGCATACTGGGTGCATTGTGGGGACCCACACACACTCAATACATGTGTCCAGCAGTCTCCCGGTTCACATGAGTGGAACCTAATGTCTGTAGACAATTCTGATCAAACTGAACATACTGCAGTCTTTTCCAGATAAATTGACAAAGTAATCAAGTTAGCTCCCATATTAGGGGCAGGTTCATCCACAATAGAAATCAATATACATGAGAAAATGGGTGCCATAACTGTTGTGGTGGAAACTACCATCATGTCACAGCTGATTTATGGCGACCCCATAGGGTTTTCAAGGCAAGAGACGTTCAGAGGTGGCTGGCCATTGCCTGCCTCTGCGTGGGCTGAGAGAGTTCTGAGAGAACTGTGACTGGCCCAAGGTCACCCAGCAGGCTTCATGTGGAGGAGTGGGGAATCAAACTGGTTTCTCCAGATTAGAGTCTGCCTGCCACTGTTAACCCACTACACCACGCTGGCTCTCACGTAACTGGTACATTGGTAGAAACTGAATTTTTAAAGAATGTTTCAAATATCCATTGGGAGAGGGAGTACAAATTAATAGATTGTGTGGGAAGTACTTTTCCCTCTTTGCTTGGCTTTTGTTTTGGTTTTTCTTCAAAGGAAGTGGGGGAAAGGCAGAGAGACAAAGGCTCTACATCCCTGTGGCCTAAGCACGAAGTTTCAGTGACTCATTATGAGTAATCCTAGGTGTTGTTTATGCATTGAAGAACCCTTGGCCTCCTCGCTCCTTCTTTGGGAGGCTGACAGAAATCAGGCCAACTGAGTAATTGCTATAATGCACTCTTCCCCTCGCGAAATCTGCGTCACATCTTCCTGCACTGGCACCACTGTCTTACACCCCAGGTTCTCCTAACGCCAAGTACGCTAGCGTTTTGTCCGTGCCTTCAACTGAAAACGCTGGGTGTGGGGATGGGTGTGTGGGGGGGAGAGACAGGAGGAAAGGAAGGAAATCAAACCCTGAACCAATTATCTGTCTGTCCCCGCACATGGAACTCAGAGAAGCCTAATTGGAACGGCTGCAGTCCCCGTTCAAAGCACTTTATGAAAGCAAAGGAAGGAAGCAAACTTCAGATTCTTGCTTTTCAGTACTCTTTAACTTTACCCGATCTGCACCTATTGCTTTCCAAGCCAACGAATTGTAAAAAACCCTTGATGTAGCCATGCACACATCAACCTTTACTCAAATGGCATCTTCATCCTTTGGTGCATGAAATTAAATGGCCACCGAAGTTGAGTAAGGAATGAATCAGTCTCCACAGGATGTAGCAGTCTAACAACATACACAGATATGCACGCACCAAAGGGAAATGGTCCTTCACAAGTCCTTTTCTGCAAATTATCAAGCACTGGGCAAAGAGGAGCTACATGAATTCCTAATAATTACATATGTTTTAAATAGAGACCTCCTGATGACTTGATTCTTAGCAAAGGAATATTGTACCTGCAAATAACCATTCAGTGTTGGGTGGGGAGGTCAAGTGACTTGCGAGTCAACCGCTTGCACATGAATTACAGCTGATGTTGATGTCTGTAGCTGCAAAAAGACAAAAGGCATATGGTGGCAGTTAGGCTGAGGGCTGGAAATCTAAATGGGAATAAGCAGAAAGGCAAAATAACTGAAAGAAAGGAGAGGGGGCAAATTTGGCTGTGGACTAAGAAACAGGAACCCAAAGAAAAGATAGGTGCTCGAGGTAAAGAAACCTCTGACTGCAGGTGGTCTATGGTATGAGGAGGAAAGGAGCGAGAGAGAGAGAGCAGAGCTTGGTAGGTGTGCTCGCTAAGAAGATGAATCAGAAGAATGCTAAGAAAGGAAGTGGAACAGACTAGCCTGTGAGGTGAAAAGCAAATTTGATATGAGGAAACAAGGAGTGAAGGAGGCAGAGGCCTGAGAAGAAGGAGAAGGAAAGAGGCACAAAGTTCAGAAAGGGAGTCAAGTACAAAAGGAGGCTGGGCAACAACCTCACACAGGGCCACAAAGTATAATGTATACAGGTTGAGTATCCCTTATCCAGAATGCTTGGGTGCAGAAGTGTTCTTTATTTCAGATCTTTCTGTATTTTGGAACATTTGCATGTACATAATAAGATATTTTGGGGATGGAACCCAAGTCTAAACACGAAATTAATTTGTTTGATATATGTTTCAGATACACTTTATACACATAGCCTGAATGTAATTTTAAACAATAATAATTTTGTGTAAATTGAACCATCAGAAAGCAGCTTGGCGCGTTGCTGAGGGCCTGTGAGTAATGCCTACCTGTCGGCTCAAAATGTCCCAAAGGCTCAGGACAAGTAACAAAGCAAAATCCAACAAAAGGGAGTATGATTTCACCCAAGTTGATTTAACCCTCAGAAGCCAACCTTTGTTCAGATCAAGAAATAGGTGTAACATGGCAAACAGATGGCAAGGGAAGGCTGCATCAGGGTTGCCAACTATGGGACAGGAAATTCCTAAATATTTGGCAGGTGGAGTCTGGGAAGGGTGGAGTTTGGGAGGGTATAATGCCATAGAGTTCATCGTCCAAAGAAGCCATCTTCTCCAGGGTAACTGATATTTATAGTTGGGAGATCGGTTGGACTTTCAGGAAATCCCTAGCCCCTCTCCCCTGGAAGTTGGCAACCTTTGGCTGCATTGACTTTGGCTGCATGTTTCTTGTGCTTTTATGATTCACCATCGTATTTGTTTGTGGGTCACAAGGCCACTCAATGCTATTGGAATTCCTGGGCATGCTGATCATACAGTATTCTGTTACCAATCAAACTGAAAAGTCAGCATATTGAACCACACGCAGGAAGGCACAAAAACTGTTAAATATATTATTAAATAGGATTTTTTAAATACAATAAATACCAATAAATAAATGAAATACTTGGACACATTAAAACTACCAGAGAGATAGGCAATGGACTATTTTTTTATTAGAATATAAACTTCCTCTGAAATGTAATTAGATTTTTTTATGAACTGTTAAAATATAGTAAATAAAGGTCTCAAGGGATTTCCATATAGCCGCATTTATTTTCCACACATGTCTCTGTGAATCTGAAATGGTTATCTTTCGCAGAAATGGATGAGGACAAATTGCATTAGAACAAGATTTTGAATCTGATTAAGGAGGACCTACAATCATTTTTCCCCTTTTTGGGTGACCATGTTTCCGTTATACCAGCCAGATGACAGAAAAAAAGCCTTTGGCAAGATGTTTCAAAGGCATTTCTCATATGCACATAAAAGAAATTTTCATGCTAATTCAGAAATTGGTCCACACCTATAATTTCTTTATATAACCAAGATAAAGCTTTGGGCAAAAATGCTTGCATTATATGTCTCAGCTACAGAGTTGTGGTTTCAGTAAAAGCTCGTAAAAAGGAATTTCCATGCATAATTTCCTTAGAGAGAAGAGTCTAATGGCAAGTTGCATGTAAGATTACGTGCTGAATTTGAGCCTAGTGCAGAGAATCACTATTGCAAGAATATTGTAAAAGAAATAAATAATCCTAAATGCAAATATACTGTTGTGCCTGCTATAATAATCTGCCCCCAACTCTGGGAAGCTGGCCTTCTGGTTCTGAACTTTGCCCACACAGGCTGGAGAGGTACTACTGGAAAGCTGAAAGAGAAGAAAAGGTAATAGATAGGGCTGTGCATATTAATATACCCGAACCAAAAATAAACCTGAAATTAGCCATTTTGGCAATATTCGGGTTTTAGTTTTACCGAATACCAAAACTTGGGGATCTCCCCAAAGCTGAATAGGCAATTCCTGAAAAAGCCGAATAATTAATAATTATGCAGCTTTTAAAATAATAAATAATAATAATTAATACTTATTCGGCTTTTCCAGGTGCGGCTATTTGCCTTTGCTCAGATTCACTGCTCTGTGCTTTCTCCCCTTTTTCTACCTGTTTTTTGATTGGTTTTGTTAGGGCCCCATAGTTGGGGCCCTTTTGAGGTCGGGGTCATGTAATTGGAGCCAACTTGGTCTGACCAACCATTTAGTGGGTTAATCTGGATAAAGCATAAGGGTTGTTTTAAAAGACGGGGCTCACCAAGTCCAGTCCAGAGGGATATACCCTTCAACTAAAAAGAACTGGCTTCAACAGCTGCTCACACCACCAGGCTTCTGAAGGAGATTCCATCACCCATGTGGCTGAGCAGACTCCTTCAGAACAGCCCCCATGGTCAAGGCTCCGATATCACCCCCACCCGAAAACCTGCTCTGAAACAGAAGGTCGCCCCAAATAGAGGCTTCATTTCCCAGCACCGTGACCATCTCTTGAAATCAGATTTTTGATGACCACAATAAAGGACTGTTCCAGGATGTCATTTGTCACCAAAATAAATGTTAGTCTGTTGTGGCAAAACTAAACAGAATCTTGTGCCATCATAAAAAATAAAATAACACGTATTATAGTTCCAGCTTTCATGGGTAGAATTATAGGATTTTAAGTATCAGGTGAAGACATCTATTCCCCCAGGTGTATTCCTGATTAGTTATCATTCTTCTTACCTTGGATATATGGCACTTATGGCCTTTCATTATGTTTACTTTTCTATTTGTATTGCTCTTTTGCTCTTACTGGTAGGGATGTTTTACAGGATGATTATTGATATTTTATACTGTTGATCCTTACTTTTGATTATTATTGCTGCCTTACTGCTAACTGTATGCTGATGGTTTATTTATTTGGCAATTTATGAATTCATATTTTTTTATTCCCCATGTAAGCCACATTGTAAAACCGGATTACGCGGATGGAAGAAAAATATTCTCAATCAATCTATCAATTCAGTGGAGTGCGATAGTTGGCCAAGCTAGATTCTCAACTGAGAAGCAGAGTAGGGCTTGGGAAAACAAGAAGACATTTTCCCAAGACTGGGTCATACAAAAGCAAGGAATGTAACACCTCAGTAGGTGATTTCCACCACTTGGTACCCATCCAGATGACATGGATAGCTGAACAGGCAGAAGAGAAGAGAGGATGCTGGTTGCAACCTGTAGTTCAGCAGAGAGAGGTGAGGGTCCCAGTTAGACCTAGAAAGAGGCAGTAAGGGCCAGAGGAAAGGTAAGACTGCTGGGAAGGGATAGGACCTGCTACAGCCACAGCTGTTTGGCAGAGACCTCACAAATTATCTATATTGTTAAAATATAGGTTCCTAGGAGACATTGCTCTCTTTAAGTATTTGAAGACTGTCACTTAGAGGAGGGCAGGGAGCAATAATGGGTTTAAATTGAGAGCGGAAAGGTACCGGCTGGATAGTTGGAAAATATTTTTTACAGTAAGAGTTGTTCAACAGTGGAATCAGCTACCTCGGGAAGTGGCGAGCTCCCCCTCAGTGGCCATTTTTAAGAAGAGGCTGGACAAGTACTTGTCAGGGATGCTCTGGAGTCTAGGCTGATCTTGCATTGAGCAGGGGGTTGGACTAGATTGCATGTATGGCCCCTTCCAACTCTATGATTCTATCTAATATTTCCCCCGCCCTGTTTTCTCTGTTTTCCACTTCAAATAAAATCCTGAACCAAACTGATCCGTGTGGCAGACCTAAAAGCTCAGAGCCACTCATGAAGTGCTTCGAAATATTCTTTGCGAAGTCCATACGAGCATTTTGCAAAAGCATTTTGGGGAGATAGGAGTGGAGACCTTGTAAAGCGATGCCTCGTGCTGTCTGTACTGAGTCTTTCAGTGAGTTAACCCATATGAGCCAAAGAGCTCACTGTTCACTGGTGAATTGTTGAAAAGTTAAACCTGTGCTTTCTGGATAATAGCAAAATTCTAGGGAACTATTAGCCATGGAATTATGGGATTGGGAGGGTAAGAAATTAAAGAAAACACAGCTGAAGTAAGGACTGGTCATCAAAAAGGGGGACAACAGGGGACAGAACTATCCTGTCAACTTGCAGTCTACGTTTTCACTAATGCTTTACATATATCCACCTTTATTGTACTTATACCAATTGCCTCTAGGTGTATTCTCCTTAGATCCAGTGAACAATACTCCTTCTGCTTTCTGACATTCTGCCTTTTGTATCATTACCTTCTTGAAAGCATATACTTTCTTCCTCCTTTTACGTACTAAATGAGGCAGATGCTCCACACTGATATCCCCCCCCCAACATATTTCAGAGCTTTGGGCCATTGCTTTCTTTAATCTTCTATTTGAATGGTTGTAATGACTTTGGTGGCTGGAAAATAGGAATCAGTGACTGCGTTTATCTTAAATAAGCATCATCACTTTTTCTTGATGATCTTGGAATGTTCAATATTGGGTGATCTCCTTTATATAATCTGTATAGACAAGCTTTCAGTCGTCATTTTCTCTGAGAAGATCACAGCCTTTTGGATTATATGAAGTGCGAACACAGCTTGTCAAATGGAAGAAGCCAGCAGTCACGTTGAAGAGATGGAAACCTACAAAACAATACAAAACCTATCTCTGCTTATGCTTTCAGTGCTTTTTAAGTTCCTTTTAAAGGTTTGATTAAACGATGAGAAGCCTGGTGTTTACTTGTTCTCTCTTTGCCTTGTCCCTCAGGGACAGAATGGCCATTTTCACTTATAGGGAAAATGTCTGGTGGGCCACTGCCCTGGACGGCTACTGGCAACCAGGAGCAACCAGGTTGCCAACCTCCAAGTAATAGCTGGAGATCTCCTGCCATTACAACTGATCTCCAGCCAATAGAGATCAGTTTGCCTGGAGAAAATGGCCACTTTGGCAATTGGACTCTATGGCATTGAAGTCCCTCCCCAAACCCCACCCTCCTCAGGCTCTGCCCCGAAAACCTCCCGCCGGTGGCAAAGAGGGACCTGGCAGCCCTATCTACCAGTGCTACATGGGCCACTCAGCTTGGACCTAGCCAGCAATGTCAGCAGTGGGTGCTTGCTCACCCATGGCCTACTACTACTGCACCATTATAACTGGGGGGCCATGCAGGAGGAAGCCCGGGATTAACCAACAGCCATTGTTGGCCCCTCTGACCCATTTTGAGCTGAGAAGTTCCTGCAGCGCCAGCTTGTGGTGCTGCTCAGGCTGTCTTGCTCTGGGGTCATTTTAACTTCCCAGGCCACCCCATTTCCCCTCTTCTCTTCGCATGTTCCAGCTCCTCCTTTCTCTATTTCAAGGCAAGTCTGCCATTATGTCCAAACTATGGATTACATCTGCCCCGCAACTTTGCCTTGCATTGGCAGAATGCAAGCTAGAGTTGCAAACTGTGGGTTGCAATTCTGGTATGGAAGACAAACACAAACCACAGTTCGGCTGGTCAGCTGGCCAAGAACCAGGAAGGGAGGGTCGGACAGAACTGTAGCATACAAGGGCAGGCATTACATCTGAACATTACATCTGAACCAAGTCTAGAGTTTTCATGCCAAAGACAAAGTCATGGCAATGCATTTTATTTTTGCTGTGTGTATGGGCAAAACTGTGGTCTCATGGACAAACCAGATAAACAAATGAGGCAAGCTGCGTTTACATATCTATTAGCTTTCATCAAACAGATGCAGAGCATCCAGTAATTCTGTAAAGCAATTATTCTGAATAACCAAAAGTAAATAATGGAGCTTAAAAAAAGAAAGTGTAAGCCAAATGTTACAGTCACTTCTCTTAGCTTTACTTAAAAAAATAAACATGGTCAATTAGTTAGCATACTAGACTGATAATGCAATTCAAGGTCATCATTCAGAAAGCATGTGTGGCATACTTGCTCTGATGCAGTACTTTGTGGAGAGATAATGAGCGCATGATGCTCCTGTATACACAGGGTTCTCCATTCATTTCGGTGGAGGTAGAAGGGCCACTATGCATCCCTTGGTGTGCAAAGCTGAAGTGAATGGGAATTCCTTGGTGGAAATAATCACTGGATTCATGTTATAGAACCTAAAATATGCACAGGAAGCCACTGGATTGATGGAATTTTCCATCCTACTGAACATGCTGCTATGGAGAGGAAAATGTTCTGACTGTAAAGCTAAAAGACAATTAAAAAGCCAAAGGTATTAAGGAAAGGTAATGGGTGGAAGCCACGAAGCCACCCAGTCTCCCAGTCAATGCCCTTAATTCAATGTTATTTCTTTAACAAACTGTGCTGTCTACTCTCATTAAATTGTTTAATTTAGCACAGGCAAGCTACAGTGTCCTTGAAACTATGCAAGTGCAGTTATTCATATGCTAGTTGACAGTAGCTATTTGAAGAGGGGTGTGGGGGGTCTAATGCTATTGCTATCACTTGCCTTTGTCCCTCTACCTTCCTTCAAAAGATCAGTTGTGATTTTAGCTCTTCACTTCTTAATTATTATTTGGAGTAAAATGTTCTTTTATGTTTTATATTTCAAATTAACCAGACTTTCAGAGAATGTATGTTTTGATAATACACAAATCATTGAGGATCTCTGGATTTTGGACAGAAGAAATGTATCCTCTGCCCCAGACCCTAACCTCAGAGCTAAAATGTCCCCAGAATTCACACAAAACAATTCTTTGTTCAAAGTCCACTTTGTTCTCATCTTCCCTGTCCACCCACCCACCCTATTGTTTCTTCTTTATTCACCACAGTAAAATCTCCTTTGGACAAACAAAGGTCCTACCATTTTGCATGTGATTCAATAACAGCACATTAGTTGCCAAATTCAAATAGAATTATGGACACTGAAGACCACAAGATATCACATTCTGGCTGCTTCCTAGGAAAAGTGGCTCTATCAACAAGCACTTTCAAATGTAAATTCAGTATTCTCAATTTAAACAACTCTTGAAAAATCCGAACTCAACATTTATGTAAGAGAGAACAATATTCTGGTAAGACCTGACCAAATGTATTTATGCTTACACTAATGTCTGATTCCCATTAAACATGTCTACATTAGTTCTGAGCTGGGTTATACCATCCATGTCTGCCCATGCTAGACTCAAACCAGTCAAATGAATATAGTGCAGTGCACAACAATGCCAAAGTATTAATAGGCATTACTTTACATATCTCAGGCCAGAACAACATTCAGCCCATGGGCAAAATGCAGTCCTGTCTGTTTGAATTTGCATACATCTGTCCTCATCACCATAATATGCAACCCCATGATGGTATGGCCCACTGAGTACTCTACATCTGCTCCATCTCTGGTGCAAGATGCTAAGCAGCAGCTGCAGCAACAAAACCGAGAGATGCATCACTTGGCTACCTTCTACCAAAGCCAGTGTCTTGAGGAGGCCATGGTGCTTTTGTGCCAGTGTCATTTCAAAGCACGTTAATAAAACTGAAACAGTGGTGGAAGCAGCAACAATCACTGGCATAGATGACTTTAAAGGGGATTAGACAGATTCATGGAGGTCCCTCAATGGCTACTAGCTATATTGACTACAGGGAACCTCTATTTGCAGAGCCAGTACACCTCTGAGTATCAGTCATAGAATCATAGAGTTGGAAGGTGCCACCAGGGTCATCTAGACCAACCCCCTGCACAATGCAGGAAATTCACAACTACCGCCCCCGCACACCCCCAGTGACCCATAGTACATGCCCAGAAGATGGCCAAGATGCCCTCTCTCTCATCATCTGCTTAAGGAAACAAATCAAGGGAAGACCTTGGCCTCTATGTTGTGCTTGTTGACTGTCCAGGACAACCAGTTGGCTGATGTACAAAACAAAACGTTGGATTTGTTGGCCCACTGATCTGATCCAGCAAAGCTTTTCTTATCTTCTTTTGTTATTCTAGATGTTATGCTGAATGCGCATCCAGTTTTATTTAGGACTGCATTTGACTAATTTAATTTTTATTTATTAGTAGTCCTAATTGGAAATTTTAACTTGTGGTCTTGTATGTGTTTTTTATAATCTTTTTTTTTTAAATGTAAACAACCTTAAGTTCCACAAGATAGAAGGGCAGCTACTAAATGTTTGAAATAAATAAGTAAATGGTCCCTGATACAAGGGGGTATGGTATCCAATGTCATCATGTGACAATTCAGAATCTCCTTTCTTTGTTCATAATGTGGGGAAACATAGACATGACTGGAGTGACTTCTCATGCTCTTCTGTCATGATAGTGCTTACTGCCATGATTTAAGAAACCATAATCAGTAGGGAAAGTTCCTTTGGTAAGTGTTTTAAATGTCAAATCTAAGATTAATTTCTGTACCACTTTAATACAAATGTCAGAATTCTGGGCTAAACTATCAATCTGATCAGAACTTCCCAAGCATTACTTTACCCATCCAAATAGATATCTCTTGAACTTTTTTTTTTTTTGTTACTGCTAGCAATTGTGCATCGTATTTGCAACTCTTTGGAAGATGAAGGGGAAGCCTGAAAACCTAAGCAGGATGACTCAGAAGTATGTCTCATGTTATCCAGTGAGGCTTACTCCCAGGAAAGTGTCCTTAGGCTTGCAGCTGTAGTCTACTGCCATTGTCAGACTGGCTGTGCTGAAGAAGTCCCATCAAACTAAATGAAGTGTCCAGAATCCAGTAAGAAAATCGCTGTGTGTCCACAGTAGAGTTTTGAAGCTTCCTTTTCCAAATGCTGCACTCCATGACACCAGCCAAACTTACCAAATTCAAGGAAATGTTGGGAACAACCTCCCATGAAAAATTCACAAAACGCTTCCTCTGAGATCCAAAGAATTCACCAAATGTTAAAAAGGGCATCCATTTGCATACTGGGGTCTCCTTCTAGCCTGCAGCTCCCACTTGGGAGAAGAACTGGAACAATAGCTAAGAATTATGGCTGGGTACTAAAGCTTGACCCTGACCTGGATGGCCCAGGCTAACCTGATCTTATCAGATTTCAGAAGCTAAGCCGGATCAGCCCTGGTTAGTACTTGAATGGGAAACCACCAAGGAATGCCAGGGTCTCTATGCAGAGGAAGGCAATGGCAAACCATCCCTGTTAGTCTCTTGCCCTGAAAACTCTACTGGGTCACCATAAGTCGGCTGCAACTTGACAGCACTTTACACACATACTAAAGCTTGAGCAAGGCTGTTAATAACCTGAACAAGACTGTTAATGGCAGGACGTTTTAGAGGTCACTAACTCATAGGGTTGCCTCAAGTTTATTTCTGATTATACTCTATACAGATTCACAATATTTCTTCCCAGCTTATACAATTGGTCTGCCACTTTGCCAAAAGAACCCTTACAGCCATTTTGTGGGTCATCACCTAGGTATGGGAGCATTCCTTTAAGCCAGGTTTAAAACCTCAGCCAGCAACTCCTTTAGCACAAGAGTGGAAGGTGGCAGAACGATGGTGTTATGTCTTATGCTCAGGAACTTGAATGGAAAGTCAGTCACATTCATACTAATTCTTGTGTAGGACATATGCATCTTCTTTCCACCCATGGGTAGTGTTGCCAGTTTCCTGTTGGTGGCAAGGAATCTCCTGCCCCCAGCTCCCGTAGCCTGTCACTACTCCAGCTTAGTGGTGGGGAAAATGCTGGGAGTGAAATGGGGGGGCATGATTGGCATTCCTGCAATCATGACATTGCTTCTGGCATGACCTATGACTCCATCATGACGGGTGACACTGAAGCATTTGCCCCAAACTCTATGATTAATTCATAGAGTTTGGGGCAAATGTTAAAGCATACCCCCCAGCACAATGACACTTCTGAGTCAGGCTGGATGTGACATCATGCTAGCAATGCTAATAACACATCCCCAGACCAGATGTCCCCACCTCCACCATCTTCCACTGGTTGCTAAGACTACCCTACCCATGGTAATATCTGTGTGACAAGGTTTTCTCCATCATGGGTGATAGCCTATTTACCAAATGCATATCCCATCTTTTACATATATCTACATGTCCCATCTTTTACATATATTTGGATCATAATTTTCCTGAGTGCACTCAATTAGCAATCCATAGACATTTAAACCCACAGTTTAAGAAGCTTTGCTATAGACCATAACAACACTGGTCATAAATTCCACCAACCAATTGCCCCTAGTAAAGATAATAATGGTTTTGCTGTGTAATCTTTGCTAGCAATAGTATAGCTTCTCTTGTGAATTAGGGAACATTCTCATACACCTTGGGTGGGATAGCACATCATAAAAAGTAGCAAGTAGAGCAGGTTTGGGAATTGATGTACTCTGGGCATTTTCCATAATAATGAATTATATCATTCGTTAATTAGCCCAATAAAATAATTAGAGATTCCCATGTGATCTCCATCAAACATCAGAAAAAAGGACTACGCAAGTGACCTAAGTACTTTGGTGGCACATTATATTTTGAAAAGGGTGGAGAAACAACACATAATGAAAATTAATTATTATTTAATCAAGATTGATCTCACTGAGAGAAGAGTATTAAGTGAGTTTTATTTTATCACCTTATATTAGAAATGTGTCATCTTTAAAATACATGTTTTCAGATTCAAGCTGAGAAATGCTGCTTTGAGCGGTATTTGTTGATCCTTAAAAAAAAAAAAAGTAATGTATATACATCCTATACTTTGTTTTCTGCTACAGTTCAGAACTCTGGAAATTACATTGAATATTTATTCAGGACTTTTCTAGAATTTGCACATTTTGTCTTATATTGTTTGACACTGCCTGTTGTAAGAATATTTAATATATCACCAGTTAGCTATCAGTGCTGGTTTTGTGTTTTTGGTACCTGGAGGTTGGCAACCCTAGACTTTATCCACTATGCACTGAAAAAGCGGGAACAGGATCCCTTGTTACAGTAAGCAGTTGTGGAAAGCAGCTTATTTTCTCTGCCAAACGTTGGAAGGCAAAGTTCCATGATCTTGGACTTCGTAATATACATTTATAGAAGTAAGGGCTTTTCAAGGATAATATGCCAGGGAGGGGGAGGGTTTTCTATACTGAGCTCTAAAGAGCCTATTTTCCTCATCAAACAATTCTTGTACAATTAAGCAGCAAAGTAACAAACCTATAGATTTCATCTGTCACCTCTTTTGGTGATCAATTTGCTCCTCCATCACAATAAGATCAACCCTGCAAGTGCTCTAATGATCCCAAATCCCTAAATGCAAAGCAGATTAGGGAAGGGATAATATGCTGTAAAGGTGCTAATGAAAAGGAGGGAGGAGGAGGGGGAAGGGAGGAGTTGGTCTTGTTTGGAAAGCTGGGGGTGGAGTTTGGTTTTGCAATGAGTCGTGTTTTCTGGCTGCTCCTCCTCTTTGATAAGAATCAAACTTTCTGCTGTAGTTTCATCTAGGGATGCAAAATATTTTATTTGGGTTGGTATTTATTGCAAGAATTATGTATTTAAGCATTTTTAGACCTCTTTTCTTGTCAGAGGGACTCAAAACAGCTTATGAAAAGCGAGGGTGAGTTCCAGCTTTTAAAAAATAAATAAATAAGGAAATGCAAACGAATCTGGGTTGGTCTGGGTGTGCCATGCTGGCTACAGAAGGTCCCAGTCTGCAAGAACAACTGAGCTAAGAACAACTAAGGGCCAAGAGCCCCTTGGCTTTTGCCCTTTGACTGATTCAGCTGTTGAATTATAGTAGTACAAGTTAATATGGGAGCATGCCATTGGTTTCCGTGGGAAAGATATTTCCATCTCCCACCTTCCACTGGATGAGGAGAAATTCTTAGGAGTTCCATGCCCCAGGGATCCTCCTTCCCAGATTTTAGTACTTAGGAGAAAGTTCCCATATTCTAAGGGAAACAGAAGGCATAACATATTTAACTTCCCCCCTCACACAGCAGGGATGAAATTCTGAGGGTCTGTAGCCTTCAACGAAGATATCCACCCTGCCAAGTTGCAGACAGGGTAGAGAAAAAGATCCCCATTTTACAGGCCATAACATTATCCCTTTCAGAGCAGGCGCTTGGAGGAGTGGGGTTTTCCTTCCTTGTTTTCTTGCTGTCAAGGCTGAGTGCAGCTGGAGTGGGGGCTGAGGTCTATTATTAAACAGAAATGGTGAGGGATTCCAAACTCAGCACACAGACACATGCATGAAACTTCTGCTAGGTCCATTCATTTCTGCACTTTTCCTTCAGATCTAAACAACGTACTTCCCACTGTTCCCTGAAAAGCAGGCCAGATTGCTTGAAGAAAAGTAAAGTGGAGCACAGCAAGATAAGGCATGGACCATGCAGATGTGAGGGTGATCTGGCTGTGACATCTGACACCCCATTTATCGTCAGGGTTGATTTGGCTGATCTGGCTGGCTAGGTGGGAGCCCGCGTAATGCAGTGGTTAAGAGTGGTGGTTTGAAGTGGAGGACTCTGATCTGGAGAACTGGGTTTGATTCCCCACTCCTCCACATGAGTGGCGGAGGCTAATCTGGTGAACTGGGTTTGCTTCCCCACTCCTACACAGGAAGCCAGCTGGGTGACCTTGGGCTAGTAACAGCTCTCTCAGCCTACCTCACAGGGTGTCTGTTGTGGGGAGGGGAAGGGAAGATGATTGTAAGCTGGTTTGATTCTTCATTAAGTGATAGAGAAAGTTGGCATATAAAAACCAACTCTTCTTCTTCTTCTCCCCCCCTCCCTCCCTCACCATTCCATGTGCATCCCTCCCGAAGCTGCGTGCTTGGTGGCAGAGGACAACCATCCCAGATAGAAGAAGTGTACTATTCTTTGGTCAAGGGTATACAATAGCTGCACTCCCCTGCTAGAACCTCCAAACAAGCTCAAGGTCCATTTGTAAGAGAACATAAGGTAGTCAAGCATGGGCCATGCAAGAGAATGCAAGGCACGGGGTGGGGGATGACTCTTGCATGGTCCATTTTTTGTGAAAACATATGCAACTGTAAGTGGGGGGGTTCATGCAAAATCAGGTCCCTTTGGGGACACAATGTGACCAGATAGGCCAATCAGGCACCTTGCAGCAGAAGAATTGTTCACCCCTTCTGATTGTATGGCATGATACTCTTGTCTATTTATTCTCTCCCCCTTCCACTTAGGCTAAGTGCTGACCTGCCACAGTTGAATGAATGGGAATTGTGAGCAATGTGTTATAACTACAAGGATTTCTGGAGTTCCTCAAATGCTTCTAAAGTTTGGGGACAATTTTGGTAGAATTAGTTACTTTTCTAAGGTTGAGAAAGAGGCCTATTCAGGTCAGATTTGTATTCTTTACCGCTGGAGCACATATCATTACTCATCCACCTTAAAAGTTTTATCCTTCCATCTTAGTTTTTTCCATCCAACTTAGAGGCAAGCCAGTGGTATGTGTGTGTTTGAAAAGCATGAGTTGCCAAACTAGACACACAACAGTTCAGTGCATGTGCCTCCATGAAGGAGAATGCATGAGCTTATGCCAACATGACGAGGGGACTAACTTGGTCTTTTCCATCTCCATATAGCCTATTGCCTTGAGGTTTCCACATATGCTGATTTAGAGCAGCTACTCCCATTGCTGCAAGTCTATAACAACAGGGACTGCATTGTCAAACTTCTCCCAACATAGAATTTAGTAAAACGTCACTCCCTATGCAACCATCCTAAACCCACTACGCTTGTCCCAAGTATGGGCTGAGATCAAAATTTAAGATCTACGCTTTTGCAGGGTGTTTAGCTTTCTATTATCCTCTTCTAAAGTCAGTGAAGGACAGGAATGGAAATGCCACATCTTAAGGAATTGCCCCATCTTTCCTCCCCCAAAGAGCTTTGTCTGACAAAGAAACATTTCACAAATGTTTCTCGGTCTTGAGACTATTTCACTTGGCATGGGTTAGCATTTGAAATGTGGTGTTGGAGAAGAGTGTTACAGATTCCGTGGACTGCCAAAAAAACTAATCAGTGGGTTCTAGATCAAATCAAGCCTGAACTGACCCTAGAAGCTAAAATGACTAAACTGAGGCTATCGTATTTTGGTCACGTCATGAGACGACAAGAGTCACTGGAAAAGACAGTCATGCTAGGAAAAGTGGAGGGCAGAGGGGAAAAGAGGAAGACCCAACAAGAGATGGATTGACTCAATAAAGGAAGCCACAGCCTTCAATTTGCAAGATCTGAGCAAGACTGTCAAAGATAGGACATTTTGGAGGACTTTCATTCATAGGGTCACCATGAGTCGGAAGCGACTTGACGGCACTTAACACACACACGTGGGTTAGCGTTACCATCTCTGGGGTCGCCTTGCTATGATGACTTCCAATGACAAAACATTAATGTACGCGTACATGTGGGGACTGTTTTAAGCCATGCGCCATGCTGCTACTAATCAATTCATTGGCTCCTAATAAAAAAAGCCCCGAGAGCCAGTCCCTCTTGTCCAGCTGCAGCCGGGCAGAGCAGGAACATATGCTAGCATGAAAGGGGGGAAGTCCACGGCACTCTCTCCATCGACCAAACAAAGAAGAAGGGGAGGGGTGTCTTTGGCAAGGCGTGGAATGACTTAAGCACCCTATTGTATTAAATATGAATGAGCCCTCATTGTGCAAAGGGGATGCTCTATGTCCTTGATTAGCCACATGATTAACCAGATTACACGGGGGAAGCCAGGGAGGTAAAGAAGGCCGGCCTTCTGTCACTTCCTCCCTGAGGCATCGAAAACAAGGTGCCAGGAGCCGGCCCTGTTGTCACCAAGTGAAAGAGGAACAATGTTCGGTCTAAATGGTGCGGCTGTGAATGACAATAAGCCTCCAAAGGGGAGCCCGCTTGCGCCAAATAGCGTGAAAATATCTATCTGGTTGGCCTCCGCATGGGCATTGTTCCCACTTAGCACACAGCCGTATGTGAAATCCGTTTGCCTAAAGAGAGCCTTGTAATTCTTTCCCTCTCTCTCTTTTTTGTTATATTTGAAGGCAAAAATTAAGGCAGACTGGCTGAACAATGCTCATTAAGAGTGCAGGCCAAGACACGTACGCCTTTGGATCTTTCAGCATATTAACCCCTTTCTGCCATTTTTTTCTGTGTCACTGAGTTTCCCCATCATTTGAATTTTGTTCTGAGAGACAAATGGTTGGTTTGTTAACAAAATGACTTGGGCTAAAGGTGTAAAAAAAATTGGGGGGGGGAATAGAGAATATTCCAAGAGGAGAAGCAATAGTTACGTTAGCAATAGGTGGACATTATCAATATCACATGGCAATATTGCTTCTGTCTCTCTCTGCCAGTCTGAATGGTTGTTCAGATTCTTTTATCTGACTTGTTAGCTCTACAGATGAAATGCAGCATGATATATCAGTAGTGAATAGTTAATCGAATTTGGCTGGGATTCTACTGCCTTTGTTTGCTGATTTCTTTATGCTAAAAGACCTTTAAAACACATATTCCTCCCTATACTCGGATTCACATCTCACTAAATGCTTTGCACATTTACATTGTGATTTTGCTCTTAACATCACCTCATGGTGTAACACTAAATGATTTCCCCCCCTTCCCTCTATCTGAGATTTGACAGGGAGGCTCCTTTAGGTGAGAGATGAAATCCCTAGAAGTTTTATCCCAGTGGAGGTGGTGGTGGTGGTGTGAGTGTGTGTGTGTGTGGGGGGGGGGTCACGCTTAGACTAGGAAAGATGTTTCCCGCTTAAATCAATGTCAACAAATACCAGACTAATTCAACTAGAAATATTAAAAGATCTTATTCAATTTTTTAAAAGAACAAACTGAATCCAGATCCGACTTTTTTGAAATTGGATTACATCTTTGATGTATAGAGATGATTGGTCCCATCAGATTTAATTAGGAAACATTAGTCAGTTACTAAGTGTAATTTGCACATTTGTATTGAGGAATATTGAGACCATGAAAGAATCTGATTAATTTGGCCATTCCCAGGTGTATGACCTCCCAACCAGTTCAAGACATTTATTTCCAAAATAGAAGCAGAATTGGTTTTTATACCGTGCTTTTTTCTACCTTAAGGAGTCTCAAAGCGGCTTACAATCACTATCCCTTCCTCTCCCCACAACAGGCACTTTGTGAGGTAGGTGGGGCTGAGAGAGTTTGGAGAGAACTGTGACTGGCCCAAGGTCACCCAGCAGGCTTCTTGTGGAGGAGTGGGGAATCAAATCCGGTTCTCCAGATTAGAGTCTGAATCTATGTATTGGGTATTGATAGAAGGGTATTGATTCAGAGCAAGGTTGTTATGGAAGCAAAATAATGGTATAGTCTGTGTAATGCGCCTTTATTGCATCTGTATAATAATTGGAACATGCTCATGGATTTGTTGTTCTGGATATATTTATGCACTTTTCCCATGTTCTGTGTTTACTCTTTTTTATGAAGTTTCTTAATGGTAATTCATTTTTTTTATTGTTTTTGTTTACATTCTTATAGATCCCACTGAAGAAGTGTGTGTGAAATGCATAGGAGTAATATAATGGATTACAATATTTTTTTTCTTCCCTCTACGCCATTGCTCTTTTTCTCTCTCTTTTTTTTTTTTTGCACAATGAACCAAAAAAGAACAAGTGTGCTGCGTGAGAAAAACAGTGATGCTCAGATCCCACTGGTCTTGCTCACATCCTGTTTGCTAGTCACAAACAGAGACCCAGTTTTTTGACAGACTGGTCATCTGCTTTTCAGTCAATACATGGATGTTTGGCAGGTTTCTTCAACTATTTCTTCCTAATAGTACGCAACAGCACATAGACTATAGAGTTCTACTTCTCCCATCATTGCTATGCTACTCAGCAGGCAAGTGTTTAGATAGACATTTAAATCAATCGCAAAGCATAAACATCAGTCATAAATACATGTAACAGTTGTTGTTTCTCTTCAGCTACATTACTGCATGCCGATCTATTTGTATCGGCAGTGTTTTCACATAGGCACACAACTAGGGTTGCCAGGTCTCTCTTTGCCACTGAGATTTTTGGGATGGAGCCTGAGGAGGGCAGGATTTGGGGAGGGGAGGGACTTCAGTGCCATAGAGTCCAATTGCCAAAGCAACCATTTTCTCCAGGGGAACTAATCTCTATCGGCTGGAGATCAGTTGTAATACCAGGAGATCTCCAGTTACTACCTGGAGGTTGGCAACCCTAGCTAAAACCCAATGTGGACCTTTTCAGCAGGCATCTCACAATGGTGCTGGATGTTGTTTGGTGCCCGACTGAATAGACCTGGTGACTGGCTCACATTTGAGTGCCATAGTCAAACATAGTATGTTTGACTGTTGAACGTGGACAAAATGAATGAAATTCATGGCATTCCTGGACCAAACTAGAAGGGGAAAATATTATCTGAATAACTGGTTGTGACTGCCCCTGAGAGGTAAAACAGCCTCTCAGCTGTTTTCACACCTGAGCCTATGGGAATGCTGCTCCATCATGCAATCTTTATCCAGGGGCGGGAGTTGAGGGCTGCCTGAATAAGGGTGCAAACAGGAGATGGGACTTGCCTCAGCAAGGGAGCAGACAATTTGGTGTGTAGCTCTGCCTGGTAGAGTGGGAGACGATAGAGTTCTGAGGCCTGTCTCTAGTGATGAGCTGACCTGCTAACTAAAACCTTTAAAGACAATTCACCACACAACCTGTACATAAATGAATCTTGTTGTTTTTTTTAAAAAAAAAACCTCCTTCTTCAGTGATCTCCGTACTCTGTGTTCTCAGTACAAAACTTACCTCACAGCAACCTAGAACTCTTACACTTGCTACCCTAAGCATATCTTGTAACTGAGGGGAAGCTTATATTACAAAGCCAAGCCGGTTCCCCAGATTAATCAGAGAGGCAGCATGGGTCCCCTCGGTTTCAAGAAAGGAATCTCACAATGGTGCTGGATAATCTGAATTGACTCCTATCTTTAGGGTAATGTTCAGAGGAGCCAATTGTTCTCCAAGTGTGAGATCTGTTTTGGCTGATATATGTTGAAATATTATGGGTCATGGAGAACCTGATGACTTATGGTGACCCTATGAATTAATGACCTCCAAAATGTTCTATCATTAACTACCTTGTTCAGGTCTTGCTAACAGAGGTAGAGCCCCGGTGTACACTTAAAAGCTGCTAATTGTTTTAGGCCTGCAGATTAGGGAGGGATATACATCCCAATGAATGATGCTCTTTAAGATCCCCTGAAGCTTGTCAGCTCCTGACTCAAAAAAAGGTTCCCTGGCAGGGAGAAGTTTGACAGGTGTGTGGCTTCTCTCGTCACAGTACTGCTTAGCTTTTCCCTGCCCGGCAGCTATTGGGATGTATGGGGCATCATTTCAGGCCAGACATTGACAAACCCTGTCATAACTGTTGATGCTGTAGCTCTAGAAAGTTACTTCTATGGGAAAGATGCTTTGCTACCTCAACAGGTTGCCTGTTAAATCTGTATTGTCAGGAATGCTCTAAGTAATACTAAAACTGACACAGTGCAAGCAAGGAGCTGACAGCTTCACTCCAGTTACAGCTGATTAAAGGCTGCTCAGGCCGGAGGGCTTGTCTCGAAAAGAAGAGGACCAGGCAGAATTCCGCCAGAGCACTTCCAGCTTGCATATTTTACCTAGGTTGATGTGGAAAAGCTCCAGGTGAAACACTGGGTAATCACCTGCATAGCTGGGTTTGGAAATGGTTGAAAGGGAGGCACGAACGACGGTTCCAAAATGCTTATTGAAGGGTTTTTTTTTTTCCTTTGCAGAAAATACTAATAAGGAAAAGAAATCTGGCTGGTTAGTTTGAATGGCCAACGGAACGAGCAATAATGTTTTGTTTGAGGCGGAAGAATAATAGCAACAAATCATTCGGAATGCAGAAACTCAACTGCTCAATGCAGAACATTTCATCTGCAGCAAATGGCAGCATCTGTGAAGCAATGTTTAGTATTGACAATTGCCTTTATATAAGTCATTTGGGGAATACTCAAAATATTGTATAATCAGAGTTTTGAATAAATGGGGATTTTGTGTTACACCAATGTGGACCTTTGTGGGAGAATCAGACTGCAAAGACTTGCAGTAGGTCTACAATCCTTTTTAGCAAATAAGAGACTTGAGGCACCTTAAAGGCAAATAACAAAAAAGAGCTCTAGTTTATGAAAGTTTATGTATATGCTGGAATAAACACTTGTTAAGCTTTAAGGTTCTTCAGCACTAGAGGTGATAAGAAATTTGTGATGAACATAGCATTTTAATAGCTACGATCACTCATGAACTGAGCCTCAGATATCCTTGCCTCACCTGGATCCAGCTTGTCCAGATGGCTAACAACTTTGTGGCTGTGTAGTAGTTGTGGTAGTGGCATTTCATTTCCTTCTGCCTTGCAGCTTAGGTGCAATCAGTTTTTCTCCAGGGTTATGGATGGTTGGGTAATTAAATGATTCTGGAGGGAGAAACTGTGACCCAGAAGGCTGTGCAAAAATGCCCCTGTGCAAAATACCCTCAGTAAATGATGGGCAGCATGCAGTAACTCATCTTTCTGTGTGTGGGGAAACAAGTTCTTTCATTAGGCTGTTTGAAAACATGCACGTGTGAAATGCTGCTGCCTGCATTGTTCGGTGGATTGTTCAAATATGTGAATCAAGCTACTCACATACAGCCAAACTATTTGAAGAAAAATTGGCAAGCTGCTCATCACTGGCTAGCAGAACAAGCTGAACCAGCAAGTATTTGAGCATCAGTACACAAGACTCCCATTTGTTTTTGTTGCAATAGAATAACAGGGCAACTCCTCTGGAATTCTTTTTATGGCCAACTCGTTAACATTGCAACAAAGTTACTCCAGTCTATCTCCGTTGAAATCAATGGGTTTTGCCTGGAAAATTGCTCTGCAATGATTTGGCTGAGATTAGTTTTTGTGCACCTTCATTGGCAAAAGTTACAGTGCCTAGTCCACACAATCCCTTTTGTCTTGTAGATTCTCCATAGGACCAACTTAAATAGACCATATTTTAAAACTCATGGGTCGCCATGAGTCGGAAGCGACTTGACGGCACTTAACACACAACACACATTTTAAAACTAACATTTTCCATGGACATAATCATGGCAGCATGTGCAAACAGTGCAGAAACACCAACCATCAATATCTTACACTATCACCAAATGCAAAGATGTCATCTATGGAGCCAATGAAGCTTTCACTATCAAGAGATGTACAAATAAAATATTTTTATTCTGAATCTCTGCTTTTCAGTATGAGCAAGCTTAACATGGCTATGGGTTTTCATGAAGTGACTGATAATGTTGACATGTTTTATGATCTAAAATTTAATTTACCCTATGTTTTTATGCGTCAGTTTCATGTAGTATTTCTAAGTAGATGGCGAGTACAAGGAAACAGAGTAATATAATTCTTATTTACCCTATGGGAATTTATTTCTGATCCTCTCTGGGATTTATTGTTCAAGTAAGGGTTGTTTAAGTCAGGGCCCCTCAACATGGTGCCTGTGAGTGCCATGGCGCCCGCTGACACATGTCTGGGTGCCCACCATATGTCTTTTGAAAGTGAGTGTGGGAAGATGGGGTTTTTGCTCAGTAGGGCTTCTTATTGGCCATTGGAAATATGATTGGCTGTGCCAATTCAAAGAAACATTGTTTTGGCAGCCGCTGCCACCACAGCATAAGGATCTTCACTGCGTGACTGAAGAAAAGCTGTGTGTATGCATGAAATATTGGAGAGTTACTATTAAGAGTTATGTATAACCTCACTTCCTGACATTTTGTGGTTGGCTCTACCTCCTGCAGTAGCCATTTTGGGGTTATGCCCACCACCCTGTGAGAATTCCAAAGGCGCTTACAGGCTCAAAAAGGTTAGGAACCCCTGTTTAAGATATTATTTTACCTTGTAGTCTTTGACCAAAAAAAAAAAAAATCTATGTGTATACCAATGTAGACCATAACGTTTGGGGCATTTATTTGTAAGAAAGCCAACCAAATCACTAAAGAGTGGTTATTTCCCTGATGTAACCAAGACCTTTCCACTAAACTACACAAGCAAAGTTCTCATCTCCTAAAATTAATCTCTAATTTATTAGTGCCGGAGGCTGGATTTTCAAAACCACTGCTTTGAAAAGGAAAAAGGGGGGCAGGGATTGAGTTGGCACAAACACTTTTGAAAACACTTCCTGAAAAGACAACTTGTGGCATGGAATTGAGAATGGAAAACAGAAGTACATGTCAAAAGAAGCAAAAGTCTATGATGCCTTTACATTGAGTAATCCGATGCTATGTGTTTAAAACGTTGCTCTGAAGCTTTGTATAAAAAGTGATTTCCTTTTTTTTAATTAATCTTAGATAATGCTGCCCTAGCCACTTTGATTTACATAATTGGAAATCAGACTTTGAAACACCCTTGAGGAGTACTTACCAGATATGCTGCTACCTGCAAATGAAAAAGAGAAGAATTTTTTAAAAAATATATATATACTCATTTTTGCTTCGGAAAATCCTTCAATGACTAACCAGGTTTTTAGTAATACAATTTGCCCTGCCTGATGAACATGGGGTTTTATAATGTCTGTTATCGCAGCTGCATTAAAAAGCCAAATAATTAAATGTAAATTATGGTGCCGGATTATAATAATAATATAAGTGTAGTTATGATAGGTTGCTTTAAAAAATATATGGATAGTATTCAAAAAGTTGATTGAATTCACACATGGGGCTTGCCCTAGCCCAGAGGGAATTTTGACTTATTTTCTTTAGCCTTCAAAATATACCACAATGTGTTTTCAAATCTCGAGTCAATTTTAAAATCTGTTTGGTATGTGGCATAGGGAGGGTGGAGGAGAAAAAGAAGCCAAGACCTTCCTAGGCTCAAGGAATTTAAAAAAAAAATTCTTGCAAGAGTTTTATGAAACAGTAATATTAGAAAGCATCAGACTGATCTGACTGGAGATGGGCATGCATGTGCCCAAGCAGACTTTCACACGTGTCTCCCAAACTAGATGAAGGATCTGTGCAGGAAGGGTGTTGTGCATGTGGCTCCTTCCTCAGTCTAGTGCTGAGGGTGCAAGCTTGCAGTCCTGTTAGAAAATGGACATCAGCACTAACAGCGCATTCCTGAGGAGAAGGGCTGAGCTGATGGCTGGAGGCAGCGCAGCCTCCACCCATTGAAGCCAGCACTTTC
Source organism: Euleptes europaea (assembly GCF_029931775.1). NCBI lineage: Eukaryota > Metazoa > Chordata > Lepidosauria > Squamata > Sphaerodactylidae > Euleptes > Euleptes europaea. Next base: position 76,368,918 of record NC_079319.1, on the reverse strand, counting down.
CCCTTACCTGCAAGCCCCGTGGAACGGCTCCATAGGGTTCCATGGGGCTACACCACCTAAAAAGGTGGTGTAACTCCAGGTAAGGGCAAAAGGGGGCTTTCTCAGCCTGAAAGGGGGTTAGGAAGCAGCCTAATGGTGGCTCCACCCCCAGAATGCCCTGGAAATGCCCCCGGAAATGATAGTGCACAGAGGTGCACCATCAGGATGCCAGTGGGAGGCTGAGCCAGCATCCCAGGGCCGCACTGCCACGGCAAGTGGCATGGGCCTTGCCACAAGTGGCATGGGCACCGGCACGGCCACTTGCGCGCCTCCTTACAATTTTTGGCCCTGAAGCTCAGGAATGGGCTGTAAGTAGCTCTTTGGAACCTAGAGTGAGAGGGAGTCTGCATTTAATCCCCCTCTCTCTTCTTTTCCCCAATCAGCTGATCATCATAGGAGTCCGTTTTCAACATGCCTACGTGTGTGCAAGAACATTCAGTGCAAGATTCTCAGGGTGTCACAGTCTGTACCAAGGTAGCTGATATTGAACCAGAAGTCAAAGGTCATACATACATGTACACCCCTTGTATTTAGTTAAGAGTGAAAGTATGATGGAGCACACCCGTGCTTTTGGTAGCATTGATCTTCATTATATCTAAAACGTTGATCTTCCTCATTTATGTTTTGTCTGTGCTTCACTTGCCCCTGAATCTCACAGGGCCAGCCCTACCATTAGGAAAGTGGCCACCTTAGGCAGCAGATTTTAGGCACAATCACAGAGTACTCGACAGTGCAGCCCTAAACAGTGTTACACCCTTCTAAATCCAATGGAGTTAGAAGGGTATAACTCTGCATAGGATTGTTCTTCTAATTATTTAATTTGGACAGACCTGGCCAGTAATGCTACATGTAGTGAAATAGGAACATGCTAGCGGTACTGGTCATTTTTTACTGTGGCTTAGATTCTGCTGTTGGAACAATTGAAAGCAGCAGTTATTTGTTGTTCCAGCTGTTCTTAGGATGAGATCACAAGACTGCCAAATTGCATTTTTCCCCATTTGTACTCTTTAAACTTCTTCCATTGAAGCAGCTTCATGACAGTCAATGGAATTGTTTCAACAACAATTGGTAAAACAAAAGCAGGTCAGTGTTATCTCAGTTCGATTACTGTTGAGGTTTCAGGCTAAAGATTTATGCACCTTCAAAAGCAATCAAATCCTGAAACACAATAGCTTGTATCCTATCACACTACTCAGTCAAGTTTTAAGCTTTCCTCCAGGCCAAGGAGACATCCTTTGTGACTCTTCTGCTTGGAGTCAGTAACATTGGAGGATGGCTCCTTGGAATGTACCAGAGTGATAGGATACAAACTACTATCTCAGATTTTCTCCATTACAGACAGTTGCCCTGCTGGATCAAAAAAGAGAAGGTGAAAATGAAAACGGGTCCATCAAACTCCTTCCAGCATTCCTTGAATAAGTTGGTTGCCACACAAAGGAAAGAGAGACACCAAAAGTAGCAGGATTAGATTCTTGAACATAAAAAGAGCTCTGTTCGATCAGACCAGTACTCCATCTAGTCCACCATCCCCTCTCAAACAGTGGCCAACCAGTGTGGTGTAGTGGTTAAGAGAAGTGGTTTGGAGGGGTGGAATCTGATCTGGAGAACTGGGTTTGATTCCCCACTCCTCCACATGAGCGGCGGAGGCTAATCTGGTGAACTGGATTTGTTTCCCCGCTCCTACACACAAAGCCAGCTGGGTGACCTTGGGCAAGTCATGCTCTCTTAGCTTCACCTACCTTTGTTGTGGGGAGGGGGAGGCAAGGTGATTGTAAGCCGGTTTGATTCTTCCTTAAGTGGTAGAGAAAGTTGGCATATAAAAACCAACTCTTATTATTATTATTATTCTGCAGGGCCAACAACAGGACATGGAGGACGAGGCCTTTCCCTGATGTTGCCCCCTGGTACTAGTATTCAGAGGTTTACTACCTCTGAATGTGGAGGTTCCCTGTAGTCACCATGGCTAGTAGTTGCTGATAGACCTATCCTCCATTAATTTGACTAATCTTCTTTTGAAGTGGTCTATACTTGTGGCCATCGCTAAACCATTTGGCAGCAAATTCCACATTTTAATCACTTGTTGAGTAAAGAAGTGTTTCCTCTTGTGCATCCTGAATCTACTACCCATCAACTTCATAGGATGCCCTTGAGTTCTAGTACTTTGAGAGAGGGAACAGTGAAACATCTCATCCAAGTGGGCCATTTGTGAGATGCATATGGTCATAGTTCTGTGGGGAAAGTTTATGCATTACATGCTGAATATCCCAAAGCCAGCATCTCCACTTAAAAGGATTTATAATGGGAGAGACCTTGTCGAACTTCTGCCAGTCATAGCTGATAATAATACCACTGAGATAGATAAATTGATGGTCAGAGGGAAACTTCATATGAGACTGGAAAAACCAATGTAACATCTTCTTAAAAGAACAGTTAACTAACTGAGATTATTCCCTGCAGTCACGAGTTGCTCAAGAATGAGTTCTAATTTCTAATACCCAAGTATTAGTAATTTACCCAAGTTCATACAGTATATTTGGCAGTCGCTTGCCACACATTTACTTTTCTGCTTGTCTCTCTTGCCTATAATCTAGATTTATGGTATGTCTACCCTTTTCCTTCATCTGCAAGGTCCTGGGACATTCAGGTAGCCAATCTGCCCTTAAAATATGTCTCTGAGGAGCTGGCGCTAATTAGTATTGGAATTTACAGCCTTCCATTTTATTGACTTGTCCTACTTTCTTCAATAATTAAGTAATGAGTAAAGTAATGAGCTATGTTAGTCAGTCATGCTGTTCAATTAAGCAGCAAATCAATTATTGAAAATAGTTTTGGACAGTTCTTATGTCGTCATGATGAGTGTGACACTGTGTTTGTAAGTATGCCTATTTAAAATGGATGTACTTGTGCCCTTCATCCTACCATGTCAGGATCTAAGACAAGTTATGTCCTTTCTTATGGTCATTCACAAATACTAAACATTAAGTTTTACATCTTTTTAGTCAAGTTACGTCAATTCCATACATACATTTCTGTTTTCTTTAAAATCGGGCCAATTGGTAAACGGGCGGTTTACAAATACTCCCATTCATTCTGATATGTCTTACATATAGGAGAACTTCCCACTGGATTATGCCCCATTCGTTCAATCTGGAATTTGAAGAAACAGATATTCAATTCAGTATGTATTTCTAAAATCTTTCCCTTTTTTCAAAATTAAAATTATGGGGTTGAGAGTATCTATGGTTGCAACACACATAGGTGGATGCATATGCTGGTATATATTGATTTTTGCGGTTATGGGCAACTGTATTACAGCTCATGCATATGACCCCAGATGGCCACTAGAGAGCAATAAATCAATATTAATTTTAATGAGATCTCCTATTCCTGGCCCTTTCTCATAGTGCAGGGAATGAGAAACATAAAGGAACTCATGAAAGATGGCCTGAGATTCCAGGAGCCTGGACGTCTAGATTTAATCTTGGCTTAGCATTATATAAACCTCATCCCCCACCCACCCCCAAAGGCTGCTGGCATCTAGAAATTCATTTTAACAAAACTCTATTTTACTCCGTTATTCAAAATGAAACCTAATTCCCATATTAGTAATAACATGTTTACAAACTTAGTGACATAATTTGATGAGAACTTACGGAGAGAAGTCCATGATACTGCCACCCCACCACACACACACTTTCGTTGTGCAATAGAGGCTCATCCCATGATCATCAAATTCAAGATGGTGCATGAGGCACTGCAGAACAAGATGCCAAACTGTAGTGATTTCTCCATTTGATGATGTCAGCTATTGCTTTCCAATTAGGATGAGACACACCACTGCTGTACAAACAACAAGCCAAACAAATCAAAGACCATTCAGAAATAAAAAAGACAACATGAAGTTTTAATTTCTAAATAGTTCTAATTCAGCGTTTGTGCTCTTAGCTGAGGATATGCAATGAACACCAAACATGCCCATATGAATGAAATTACAATTTACATATGAATTACATTAGAAATACGAGCCACACTAAAGAGATGATTAGTGTTATCCTGTGTTACATGAAGGCTAGCAAAATTAAATAAGAACAATTTCAAAGCCATGTTCGGTTTTGCCTTTTCAACAAAGGCTGGTCTAATCAGGGATAATGAATGAAAAAACACTTAGCATATAAAAAAGATGAGCAACATATTGCAGTGTGTAAAACACTGTTATTAAGTGATGTACTGTTCTATATGACAGCATTATTCAAAAGGAAAGGACCTTTCATTGTGTCACTGCTCATCCGCCCGACTTGGCCCACCACCACAGGCCCCCATGCCTGGCTCAAGCTCCCAGGCCACGTGGAGCAGGCAAGTTGCACCTGGTCGGCCATGCAGCTTGCTGCTGCTCGCTGCCACTCATCTGCCTGACTCAGCCCACCACTGCAGGCTTGCACCAGCTTCTTGCATGCCCCAAACACGGGCCCGCAAACTGGGCTTGCTGGTAAATCAGAGCCCTCGCTTCTAGTTGGATTAGCTGTATGTATGATATTTTCACACTTCCAAGCTCCCTGGTGGTTATCATGGTAAACCACTCTGATCCTGTCATACCTTCATCAAGCCAGCTTAGTGTAGTACAGGGGTGGGGAACCTTTTTTCCGCCAAGAGCCATTTGGATATTTATAACATCATTCGCGGGCCATACAAAATTATCAACTTAAAAATTAGCCGACCAATACGTTTCTCCATGGCCCGGGTAGGAAAGGGTTAACACAGTTTCTTGGGCGGTCCTAGCAGCTCCATAGCTAATGACTCTTCTGCAAGGGGGAAAGAAAGTTCCTTTTCTTGGCAAAACAAACTCACATCTGCCTTGAACAGAGGCTATTCCTGCCGGCGGGAGGGGGCAGATCACCAGTCTTAGATCCTTATGAGCTAGATATCTGCCAGGACCCACAAAGGGCCAGACCAAATGATTCCGTGAGCCTTAAATGGCCCCTGGGTCTGATGTTCCCCACCCCTGGTGTAGTGGTTCAGTTGGACTGGGATATAGTATACTCATGTTCAAATCCCATCACCATCGTGAAATTCACTGGGTAACTATGGGCCAGTCACTCTCTCTCAGCCTCACTTACCTCGTGGGGTATTTGCGAAGGTAAAACAGAGGGGGACTGATATATGTTGTCCTATTCTCTTTGAAGACAGGGCAGAATAAAAACATGCTAAGTAGATTAGTCCTAGAGGTCCAAGAGAGTAAGTGACTCTCAAGTCTTGCTGTTTTGTGTGACTGGAGATGGAGGGGGAAATGTCCACATGAACAGAGGTGTTGTCAGAGTCTACTTTACCTATAATTAATACCAAGCCTCCAAGAGATCCAAGAAATATCTTTCCTGTCTATTATATAACCTTGTTAATCTTCTAAAAAAAAGATCCTGGGAAGGGAACCTTAGCCTACACAGGCTTACAGACTCACTGATCAGTCCTGAACCTGCTGTGAATGAATACCTGCCATAAATAAGGGAGGACACAGTCTGTCAAACATGCCAATGCACATGCAAACTCCAGTGGCTAGATAGATATACGTTGCCTTAGGTCTACACTGATTAAAGTACTATCCTTGGATGCCTATAAGGAGGCAGGTGCAGATTATGGCCTGAGGTCAAAGAGCTGCTGAAAGATGTAACAAAGGTCCGCTAAGGATGCATTGACAGCTTGTATTATTTATTGGGTAAACCTTATGCATAAACGGAAAATCACAAAGAAAAAAATGCCAGTATTTTTGCATTGTTGCAAAAAAGAAAAGACAACCAGAGGTTTTGATGCACAAGTTATGAATGCATTTGAACTTAAGCACATTTTGGCTGGTATTGCCAGCAGCCACAGGAGAGAATGGACCATTCAAGGATGCTTCTAGACTTTATAGGCTTCAGATCTTTTAACTTCGTGCAGGCTGGATTCCCCTTGAGAAAACACTGCAGAATTTGGGGATTTTCTCTTACTTCACCTATACCCTTCTCATTCCTTGAGATCTATATGATAGAATAAAATGATTAAGAAAGAATCCTCTAGAGACTCATTTCTAGAAAAGGGGGGAAATTCAACTTTCACTACCATCAAAGAACACAGCTGGGGAACCTCATTTATTAATTTAAATGTTTATCCTTACCTTTTCCATAGTTTATGGTAGCTGTTTGAAAGCAGGCCTGTGCAGACAACCTCTCTCTCACACTCGAATAAATTTCACTCATCTTATTGAAAATATATCTGCTTCCCTCAAAAGTTCTAAAATGTTTTGCCTGTTTAGGAACTTCCAATTTGATGGCACATTTTTACCTGAGAAGGAATAGGATGGCAACTCTACTGTCAGAAACCCCTACTGATATAGGAGTTAAGAGTTCCACTAGCATTGGGATCCCCAAACGTTTTGAGCCTGTGGGCACATTTGAAGTTCTAAAACAGCATCAAAGCATCCATTTAAAAAAATCTGCACAGCCAATCAAATCTCCATTAGTCAATCAGAAGCCTCTCTAAGCAAAAGCCTCACCTGGCCGCACCCGCTACCTCAAAACACTTGGCAGGCACCAGGAAAGGTGCTGGTGGGCGCCATGGCACCTTGGGCACCACGTTGGGGACTCCTCCACCAGCGTATGTGAATTTCTTCACTGTGCAAATTTAAACAGACTCAAGGCTTAGTTTTTAAAAAGAGAGATGGTTCATGGGTAGAATCATAGAATCGATGGTCCTGGACATATTGCATGTAGACCGCAGTGAAAGCAAATGCCATAGTTACTGGCGCAAGGCTGTATTGTGAGCATTCAGCATTTGATCCATTTGTCTGGCCTTTAACACTTACAGACTGCACACACTTTCCTCAGGGCTGAGAAGTCAGTCACAGTAAGGGAGACATTTAAGTGCTCCCCATCTCAAAGCGTCGTACCTGCACAGCACTACCTCACCCAGATTCTCCACAGTGATATAGTTTATGAGCGCCTGGGCTAATGAGCTAAAACTCTGGTGACCATAAAACTGAAATATAATTGTGACATTAAAGATGCCTATATTTGAACTTAATTATTAATTAATTTAATGAGAGAATAGGAGGGTGGCATAAAACTGCTAATTAAAGGGCTCTGTAAAACTGCAGACGGCAGGAGGATTTACCAAATGATGAATCCCACAACAGTATTTCGGCTATATCAATATTCTGTTAATAAACTGGATGCCAGAGGTCCCAGCTAGTGTGCTGCTCATTGTTAAGCTGATGTGCCAGGTGTGCAGAGCGAGAGCAAACGAAAGCCGTAAACATCCCCAGTGACACCACCCTTGAAGATATTCTCAGAGCTCCCTCCCCCTCAGAAGCACTTGCCAAAATCAGTTAAATAGACTTTAAAGTGCAAGATTAAAATAAAATCAATTAAACTCTTGCAAACGTCGATAAATTGGCTAACCTATCCACATTTGGTTCTGTTGCTTCTTAGCTTTGTGTTACTGTTGCAGGGGAGGAGCTGTGGCTCAGTTTGTAGAGCATCTACATCTGGCATGCAGAAAGTCCCAGGTTCAATCCCCAGCATCTCCATTTAAAGGGACTAGGCAAGTAGGTGATGTGAATTTTTTAAGAAGATGGTGTTTGCAGTCATGTTGGCCCAAAACCAAAGTCCCAAACCAAGAAAACATTCCATATAATCAATTAGGACCAACCAAAATGAAACATAACACTGTTTTCTGTCACTTCTGTGTGGCCTAATAAAAGAATAGACTGTGCTCTTGGTTTTCAGTTTCATACAGTGCATTCCTGGGGGGGAACCTTTTTTGGAGGCAGCATGACCCCTACACGGGCATCTGTGCCACTTGCACCATGCAAACTGGTATGGATGCCGGCGTTGGGGCACTTATGCAGGCCCCCCTGGACCACCCTCAGATGCCAGCGCAACTTCCAGCTGGCATTGTCCCGGTGCAAGTCACCACACCAGCATCCCAGGAGGCATTCCCGGGCCAATCTGGAGGCTGACCCCTAACCCCTTTCAAGCTGGGAATGCCCCCTAACACCAGTTTTGGTGGTGCAGCATCACTGCTTGCAATGGGGCTTTCCCCCCATTTTGGGGTTTTAAAAAATAACCCCCTCCCTTTTTTTCCAATGTGGTGGTCACAAAACCTCATTGGAGGTGCCGAGGCAGCGCCACGGCCATGCCATCCCTGGCTGCTGTTGCTCTCAGCAATGGGCTGTTAGACAAATTCCGAGTTAGAAACAGAAACTAAGTAAAGCATCCTCATGTGACTGATAAGAATAACACAAGTTTACCTTTGGTGGATGAAACTGGACTATCAGTATTGAGTTTAATTTATATTTGTAATCTACAATTTGTTCCTATGGAGCACTCAAGCTCTATGAGCGTGTGTGTGACATCGCACTGTGTGTGTGTGGTGCGGGGAAGACCAATCCTCTCATTATAGAAATAATTCAGGCTGGGGGAAAAATGCTTTCTCTTCACTATTTAGCCTAATTTAGATGAAAATGTCAAAAGAATATATTCGGAAGGATACTTCACCTGAGCAATAGTGAAATATTAGTGATCTGCAGAGATAAGGAGAAAAAGAGAGGTGTATTTGCTAAGAGGAAATGACGCTTGGAGTATATACAACTCTTGGCTTCTGATCACTAATGGTCACTACCATTTCACTGCGACTCAGGTGAAGTGACCTTGCCAATAAATTCTTTTGACATCTGCAAGTAAATGAGAGCACTGCAAGGAAATATTCCAAGGAATAATAAGGACAGGCCTTGGAGGTTTTCCTAGCCATTAAGGATTCTCGGTTGTTTGTACATACGTGATGGCTTAATCTTATCCACAGATCATCAATTTGGATTTCATAAGACAATCCTTATTTAGGGCTCAGCCAAACATTCAGAATGTTTAATTTTTATCCCAAAAATATCCCTTTTGTGTGTGTATATGAAGTGCCAACCTAGTCAAAGTCAAGTCAAAGCCAACCTAGGTCAATCCCATAGAGATTTCAAGGCAAGAGACTAACAGAGGTGGTTTGTCATTGCCTTCCTCTGCACAACAACCCTGGCATTCCTTGGTGTTCTCCAATCCAATTATGAACCAGGGCTGACCCTGCTTATCTTCTGAGATCTGACATGATCAGGCTAGCCTGGGCCATCCAGGTCCGACATATCTATTTTAGATAGGCAAAAATACATTATCATACACTACCCAAATACTTGATAATTAGGTGGTTTTTTTCAGAATAGATTCATTTCTCCCCCAGTGCCATTTTTTGCCGCTATCCCCTACAGCAGCTTCCTCAGATAAATTAAATATGGCCACTCCTCTGGAATTATTCCTCAGATACGATTACACAAGCCCGCAGGGCCCAGTTTGAGACACAGATATTCAAGATGGTGGCACTTATAATTCAGACTCTCTAGGCAGTGACTTGAATGTTCCCTGAGGTTTCCACACTCTTCAGGCATCCCCTCTGCTACCTCTGTGGTTCATACTTTTTATAGACAGAACACTGATGTAATCAATGCAGTAAGGATATCATGGGTAGTGTTCAAATAGCATTGCTATTGTTGGGGGGATTCCTATTTCTGAAATTCATTTTTTTAGATTTAGCCATTGAGTCTTCTTATTCTCTTCTTCTTTTCTTTTATAAGAGGGATTTCTCTTTCATTTCTTTTTATTTATCTTTGTACAGAAAGCAATAGAACCTTTTGTAACTTCAGCCCTTACAGCTGTTTTATGTGACACCCTACAGAGGAAAGGAAGGTTTGAGAAGACAGTGCCTGCCCCAGAACACATACAGCATGGAATTCTGAAATTTTGCAGGACTTCCCTGCTTCCCTGCCTACTCCTCTTCTCTTTGAATTTTTCTTTAATCAAAACAGAATTGATTAGATGACAGAGTCCAAATTCCTTTAAAAGGGGGGGGGAGGATAGCTGAATCTCAGGAGGGAATTGCGTAAGGAGGAATTAAGAGGACTTTTCTTAACAGTGCTACATTCAAATTGTTCCATAGAGCACCCATACTATAGGTTTCACTATTTTGGATGTCTCTGTGTAGTTCTACATCATCCAAGCTAGTAGCACCAATAATGTGGACATTTTATGAAGAAAAACGAATTGTCACTAAAAATGCTGTTTGCTAGGGCACTGTGTGAATGACATACTGAAAGCATGAGGGAGGATTTATTTTTTTAAAAAATCTATGTAATGGGGGGTGGGGGGAAGTTGCATATCAATGTGAAAGGTAATGAAATGGTATTCCCCATTCTGGCAGAGGTGCTTGTTGACTGTGGAATAGGTCCGTAAATGGAAAAACACAAGATAGAGAACCTTTGTTTATGGATACACCAATTTTAGTAGCACAGATCAGCCCATCATGGCTCTCTGCATTAGTTTCCCATCTGTAACATAAAGCTAATAGAAATAATACAAAATGTCATGTACGTTTTTAGTTCCTTAACAAAAAAAGTGCTGGGGAATGATAAAGAACTTTGTGTAGGTCTATTCATATTTTTGTACTATATTTTTATCCCAATCTTCCTCCAAGGAGCTGTGAGATAGTTTAGGCTGAGAAAGTATAACTGGCCCAGTATCACCCATAGTACCATCCTAAGCAGAGTTAGACCCTTCTAAGCCTATTGACTTAAATGGTGTTAACTTGCATAGAATGGCACTGTCAGTGAACTTCATGGCAGTGTAGAGATTTGAACCCAGGTCTCACAGGTCTTAGTCCAATATTGTAACTTTCAAGCTACACTGGATTTTGCTGGGTTGTTGCCAAAACCTCAGGTCCCGCTCCACAGGGTAAACTATTTGTATATGAAAACGTTGTCCCACTCGTTTAGGCAATTTTCAATCACAGCAGTGACTGCTCCAAAAAACAAATATTTCCATCTGTTAAAATCATGGTTATTTAGAAAAAAAATGTGTTCTGTATTTCAGATAGCATGTTCCACATTATTCTGCATTCTGGGGTTAATTCTCTTCCAGGGACTGAGACGTAATGATGGGTCTCATGCCAGTCTGAGCAGACAATACTGACCTTGAGAGGGCAATATTCTGATTCAGTATAAGGCAACTTCATATCTCTCTCTGTGTGTGTATAGACTGATTGATTGATTGATTGATCGATCAATTGATTGATACATAGATATCACTGAGGAAGATAATGTAATATAAAATAATAAGAGACATTTCTGCTCAAAGACTGAAGCTCTACAAGCACAATGAACATCAAATGAATCAACACTTCTGATCCCAAATGCTAGAAAGTGCTTTTTTCCTGCTAAATCTGATGTATTAGTAAAAGAAATTAAGGGGGGGGGGGTGACCCAGGAAACTACAGATAACTCAGTCTGACCCCTGTCCCAGAAAAGATACTGAGCAGATTTTTAAGAGATCAGTCTGCGAGTATCTGAAGGACAACTTGGTGATACAGGGAAGTCAGCATGGATTTGTCCCCAACAGATCCTACTAGGCCAACCTCGTTTCCTTCTTGGATCGAGTGATAAGTTTACTGGACCATGGAAAAGCCATCAACGTTATTTACCTGGATTTCAGTAAAGCTTTTGAAAGGATTCCCCATGATGTTCTGATGGGTAAACTATAGGACTGTGGACTGGACCCTAGGATAGTTAGATGGATAGGGAACTAGTTGGAAAAATGCACTCAAAGAGTAGTTGTCATTGGCATTTTATCTGAATGGAGGGAGGTGTCCAGTGGGATGGGATGCCACAGAGCTTGGATCTGGGCCCAGTACTTTTCAGTACTTTTATAAATATTCTGGATGAGGGGGTGGAGGGACTACTCATTAAATTTGAAGATGACACAAAATTGGGAAGGGTAGCAAACACACCGGAAGATAGAATTCAATGAGATCTGAACACACTGGAAAAGTGGGTGGATGTAACCAAGATGCTGTTCAACAAGGATAGGTGCAGAGTTCTACATCTGGGTAACAAAAATGAGAAGCATGCATACTGGATGGGGAATACACATCTGGGTAGCAGTGTGTATGAACAAGATGTTGGGGTATGGGGGGATCGTAAGTTAAATATGAGCAGTCAGTGTGATGCAGCAGCAAAAATGGCTAATGAGGTTTTGGGGTGTACCAACAGAGGCATAAATCCAAATCACAAAATGTCATAGTCCCACTGTATTGGTCAGGTTGCACCTGGAGTACTGTATGCAGTTCTAGAGGTCTCACTTTAAAAAGGATGCGGATAGAATGGAACAGGTACAGAGGAGAGTGATGAGGATGATTAGGGGCCTGGAGACCAAGCCCTATGAGGAAAGGCTGAGGGACTTGGGAATGTTCAGTCTGGAGAAGAGGAGATATGATTGCTCTCAAGTATTTGACAGGCCGTCACTTAGAGGAGGGCAGGGAACTGTTCTTATTAGTAGCAGAGGATAGGACTCGCAATAATCGGTTTAGATTACAGGTGGAAAGATACCAGCTGGATATTTGGAATTATTTTTTTTACAGTAAGAGTTGTTCAGCATTGGAATCAGCTTCCAAGGGAGGTGGTGAGCTCCCCCTCACTGGAAGTCTCTAAGCAGTGGCTAGATGAACACTTGTCAGGGATGCTTTAGGTTGATATTGCATTGGGCAAGGGGTTGGACTAGATGGTGTGTATGACCCCTTCCAACTCCCTCATCTTTCAAAGTACAGGTGGTCATAGAGGTGCTCTCATCCATAGTCAAGTGGTGTCCAGATCACTAGCCAGAGAATGTGCTGATTGTCAGGATCCAACAGGCCAGCCTTAGAAATTCTAAGTGACTGAGTGTCACCAAGTAGGTACAGTTCCAACAAAATCATCATTGTTACTTCTTCTGTATTGAAAAGGTGTTAAAGGGGGAAAACATCTAAATGTATTATGGAGAGATGATAATAATATATGAACTTAATTTTCAATATCTGTGAAATATTCTTTAAAAATTGTGTTTAGATTTATAATAGTCATCACCACTGCAAGTTTTTAAAATTTTTATATTACCCCAATTTATAATAGTATTTAACATTATTACTGTGTTTATCAAGTATTGTATAGTGTACTTTATGTAAAATATTATTTTCCTTCTTTTATGGAAAGGACCAATGTTTTTATTTTGTATTTTATATATTTCTTTTTCTTTTAATTAATAAAAATATATTAAAAGGTTTGGCGCGTATGATGTTTATCCCTTGATAAAGAAAAAGAGTAGATTTTTATACCCCGCTTTTTCCCTACCTTAAGGAGTCTCAAAGCAGCTTACAATCATCTTCCCTCCCCCACCCCTCCAAACAGGCACCTTGTGAGGTAGGTGAGGCTGAGAGAGTTCTGCGAGAACTGTAACTGGCCCAAGTTCACCCAGCAGGCTGCATGTGGAGGAGTGGGGAATCGAACCGGTTCTCCAGGTTAGAGCCTGTCGCTTTTAACCACTACACCCCGAAGGCCTGAATGGGCCACCACAGATATTGCACTGCAACGTTTGTGAGCCAGCCCTTGATCCCACAGAGATCAATAGGGCTTCTTTCTGAAAAAGTCTGGTCGGAACCATGCTATTCGATTCCAGTTCCCCCTAATATATCTTAGTGTAGATTTTAGTCGGTGGTTTTTGTGTCCTTGTGCTCCGCAGAATCATCCCGAGTACATTAATCCCCCATAAAAAATAAATGACTTCTATGAGAAAGCACTTTTATAGTCAGGAGTGTTAGTGCTAGCAGCTGGAGCATGAAGCATTCAGAATACATGTGTGCCAGCTTTGCATAAACAAACTGTTTATGATGTTTCCTCTCTCTCTCTCTCTCTCTCTCTCTCTCTCTCTCTCTCTCTCTCTATCCCCCCCCCCTCTCATTATGTGACTTTTGAGCTCATGCCAGTTGTGTGTTCAATGCTAGTGACGTTCTGGTTAGTGAATGCTCTTTCACTGTGAAAGGAAAGAGAAGGGGTGGGGGGAGAAACACACCTTATATACCTCCCAGCAGGAAATGAAGGAGCAGAGCAAAGATACAATTACAAAGGTCCCTCTGATGCAAGAAGGCAGACATTTCACTTTTGATCCTTGGCAAATAAAATCTAAAAAGCCAAACAAATAAAAAATAGTTGAAAGCAGGGTGGGGGGGGGACCCTTCCTGTCTTCCCCAACATATAGGGTTTGCCCCTAATGTATTTTCTGAAAGCCGCCCAAGTAAAACTATTTATTTTAACCAAAGTAATCAAGATTAATGTCAGCAGTTATGACACACGCTGTTTGCTAAAGAACACATAGAACAATTGCTCAAGGCAAGCTTCATTAAGAAATCAGATAAAATTAGTAAAACTGATTATATTTCAAAACTCAGCGGCAGCAGCGGCAGCAGCAGCTCAAATTGCCATTCAGGAGGCTCCAATTAGCACAATTGGTCTTGTTCACAATCAGCTTTTGTAATCTCATTAGCCTATTATATTTTAATCACTGGGATAACTGCACAACCAAACTTATTCCTTTTGATTTCCTCCCCACTCTCAGCACAGCCGATAAAAAGTAAAACCCGAGCAATTTTTTTTTGCAAGGTCTCACTCAGAAACCTCAACATGAAAGGGAGCCAGCCTGAATCACTTGCTGTTGCCACACGGGCCGTCCCTGAGTGCCGGCTGCACAAGGGCACACTGACAGCAGGCATCTCATTTGGTATTAATTGAGAAGGGATTCTTTGCATAACTCACACCGCGAGTGGCTTCGCCGCGGCAGCGTTGTAGCTACGCCTTGGGAAATCGAGGCAAGCAACACTCCCTGTGCAAAAAGCACACCCAGACCTAAGTTATGCCGCTCCATGATATGGTGCCATGTTGTGGAGATCTTTCCCCTTGTTAAAACACCCAGGTTTCTGTCCTTCAGGTAACTGGCAGCCTGCAAATTCCTGATGGCACCACTGCGTTCCATTGATATTACGAAGAGCTGGGTGCAATGAGATTATATTCTATTGATGAGAACTGGGGTGTAATGCTGACATCCATAGAAAGCAATCGTTCGTCCTCTTTTCCAGCTGCAAACACTCTATGTTTTCATGAACTGCCTCTATCTTGCACACCAGGAACGCTTCTGTGGCTAAAGCTATAATAGGATTTTCCTAAATGATACAGAAATACAAATATCATAACACAGCATTTCACAATCCCCATTGCCTCTTTCCCCCCGCCTCTGTTTATTTAACCAGACAGGATTTTCCTCCTGTCTTTTGAAAAGCCATTTTCAGTTTCCTGTTCTCCCTTCTAAACTCTTCCTGCAAAGGTGTCAGTAGCCACTAATTGTGTTCTGCTTGGCTCGCTGGCAAATCAAAGCAGCAAAGAAACTGGGCCAATATGCATTCAAATCCCTTTACTTGCTGGCAACAATTTCAGCTGGAAAGGATATACCAGGGCAGATATCTGTGTGCTGGAAGAGTCAGGATTTCTCTTCCTAACCTCAAACAATACTAATGTTAAGACAAGTGTTCGTTTGAGACTTGTATTTTCTGAAGAGGCATTGCTTTCTTGCTAATACCCTGGGAAGGTTTCACTTTAGGGAACATAATAAGAAGCAACCTTACAATGCAAACAGAAGAGTAGATATTATAATCACATTAGGGGGTTGCTAAGGCAGACCTCACAGGCACCAAAGCAAATCCAGCAGTTCATGTAGGCCAAAGAGCAGAAAATATCTTCATTGATGCTCTGTACTTCCATTCGCAGCAAATAACAACCAATAATTCAACGATTTAAATAGGGGCACAGCAAGAATCTAGACTAGTGTGTGTGTGTGTGTGCATATGTGTGGAAGAGGGCAAGCTCTACCTATCCAACAACGCAACCAGATCATTTTATGCTGATTTTAGCCTATGTATATAGGGTTGCCAACTGCCAGGTAGTAGCAGGAGATCTCCTGCTAATTCAACTGATCTCCAGCTGATAGAGATCAGATCACCTGGAGAAAAATGGCCACTTTAGCAATTGAACTCTATGGCATTGAAGTCCCTCCCCTCCCCAAACCCCACCCTCCTCAGGCTCCGCCCCAAAAATATCCCACCAGTGGAGAAGAGGGGCCTGGCAACCCTATATGTATACTACTGCTGGTTCTAATTAGATTTGGCCCGATCTTGTCAGATCTGAGAAGGTGAGCATGGTGGGCCCTGATTAGTACTTGGATGGGAGACAGGGTTGCCAACCTGGTGGGGGCTGGAAATATCTTGGGATTATAACTGATCTCCAGGGGAAAGATCTGTTCACTGAGCATGATATCCCATTGATAGGGTTGCCAACCTCCAAGTACTAGCTGGAGATCTCCTGCTGTTACAACTGATCTCCAGCCGATAGAGATCAGTTCACCTGGAGAAAATGGCTGCTTTGGCAATTGGACTCTATGGCATTGAAGTCCCTCCTCTCCCCAAACCCCACCCTCCTCAGGCTCCACCCCAAAAACCTCCCGCCAGTAGTGAAGAGGGGCCTGGCAACCCTACCCATTGAAGTCCTGCCCCTCTCCTCCTCAGGCTCCACCCTCCAAAACTCCAGGTATTCCTCAACCCAGAGCTGGCAACCCCAATAGGAGAGACCACTAAGGAAGTCCAAGATTGCTACATAGAGGCAGAGCAATGGCAAGCTACCTCTGTTCATCTCTTGCCTTGAAAACCCTAAGGAGTTGCCATAAGTTGGCATGACTGATTAACAGGGGGCCCATGGAGTTGAATGTCATGTGACTTGCTTTCGTATAATGTCTCGGTGGCATCTGGTTGAAATGAAGGGAATCCTAAGGCAATTGGTTCTTGGCAGTTCTAATGTCAATATGGTTTTGCTGTGTGAGATATAGGTTCCGTTTCTTATTCAGTCATGAAACTTACTTAGTGGACTTGAAGAAACAGCTTTTCTTTTCAGTCTTCTTCATGTGTTATATTGTTATATATTACTATTGTGCATATACGTGGTCATAGCATAGTTGATGCTGGCTCCTCCCATGATAGACATTTGTTGTTGGTGCACATTAGAGTATGAAAATATGCAAAAAAACATTTCACATGTAGCCACCAAATCATTTAATGTGTGTGAGGCAGTTCTTAGTTTCTCTTATCTCACAGGGACTGGGCTATGCAGATGAAGGAAGTAGGCTGTGTATACAGAAGAAAGCTCAGTTTAGACCTAATTCAGAGAGGCTGTGTCTCTGGAGGAGCAGAGCACATGCTTCCCATGTAGACGGTCCCAAGTTCAATCCCCAGCATCTCCAGTTAATGGCTTTCATTCAGTTCTGTGCAAAATATGTAAATAGGCTGTGGTTTGAGACACAATGTAGAAAGTAGGGATTATCCTGCACACAAACCCTGAGATCCTTACCTATGTTCCTTCCCCTCAACCAAACTCTTTGTATCATTCCTCCTTTTCCAAAATGTATGGGGAAAATATGCAAAACAGGCCTCCACATACTTAAGTCAATGGCAAAGTTCATCTTGGCATCTCAGTCCATTTTAGAGAAGAAAGACACATGTTGTACTTCAAACAAAACTGATCAGTGCTTCCCTGGCAAGATGTATGAACTGGATGTCAAAACACATCCTATTCCTACATCCAAATGTGTGGACTTAACATTGTCTATGAAGCAGATACTCAACACTGAAATTCCATTGAAATTCACAGTTTTAAAAGAATGTGGTATGAGTTTAAATGGTCATTGAAAGGGTTTCCATTTGGAGTTCAAAAACAGGGCATAATTCAGTACTTGTCAGGGATGCTCTAGGATGATCCTGCATTCAGCGAGGGGTTGGATTAGAAGGCTTTTATCGCCCCTTCCAACTCTATGATTCTATGAAAGTGCCAGTTCTCACATGACTCCAAGACCCTAATGGGACAAGGTGCATTCACGGGACTGGAAAGATCAGAAGCTCTATCCAGGATACTAATGAAATATGTAAGTTCATTCCTTTCTTTATGAAAACATTCTTTCTTCACTGCTCCCAAACATCCTAGGAAGAGCAGGGATGCTCAAGAACCCACTGATTCAGCTCATACCTTGCTCATCTGTTGCAAGCAGAGAGCCAATTGTTTAGTTGGCAATTTGGACTGCTCATAAGCAGATTGAGCCTGTTTGCTGTGTTACTTTCTATGCACACAGAGTGCAAATTAAGCCACATTCCACCAGATGCCTCTGCCTTGCCACACTCCATTGTCAATGGTTTAAATGAAGAACGAGCAAAATAGCCAGTCATATGTGCCTGCAGACAGACCAGCTGTCAGAAATGGTGTTTGTCTGTCCATAAGATTAACCTTAGATGCTGCTGTTCTGTCTGGATCCGCAGCAGTTCACATGTGCATTTTCACACAGTCACATGGGAGTTATAATTTTTCACTCCCCATCCTCTAACATCATTTAATTAACTGACCCAACTATTTATGACCCTTATGTAAAGGGAACTGATTTCACCTACTGCACAAGTGCAAAAGTAGCCACAAAGGAGAATGAAACAAAACTTGACCACCAAACTACTGCACAGCAGTTTGACAAGATGTTTGGGTCAGAAGCCTAACAGTGAAGATGAGTCATGCTTATCCAAGGCTTGGTTTATAAGCACACAGTTGTCCAAAGGGCTGAGAAGTTCTTAACATCCCAAAGGATAACTAGTCAAGGATTTCCCTTCTCAAATCATATTTAGATGAGGGTCAAGGCAAACATAATCTCTTGCATTTCTCTGCAGCCCAGAGATGATAGATGGCTAACCAGCTTGTGAAAGGTTGAAGAAGTTGAGCAAATTTGGCAAACAAAACTCAGGATGGGGTGAGACAATTTTACAACAGAAATGTTGCGTAGTGATTAGATCAGGACCTGGGAGGCCCAGGTCTGAATTTTCATTCTGCCATGGAAGCTAACCAGGCGATCTAAAGCCATGTACACACACACACATGTTTGTTTGTTTGTTTGTTTGTTTGTTTGTTTTAGAATAAAATGGAGGAGAGGAGAACGATGTAAGCCATTTTGGGTTTTCACTGGAGACAAAGGCAGGGTATAAATGAAGCAAATAAATAAGTAAATAAATATTCCTCCCAATGACACTTAAGGAACTAAGGCAGGGGATAAGTTCTCTTCTCCTCTTTTATGCAATGTAGCAGAAACATCTTTTGAAACCACATATCCTTCAATCTAGCTGGAGTCCTACTTTAGGGCACAGTTAGCACTCCTGTTAATTCAACCCAGTGTTCAAAAGTCAACAGCCTTCTTCTGGTACCTAACCAAATACATCAGTTTATTCTCAAGGTTTCTCAAGGGACATCTGTGCATGAAGGTTATCTATTTCCCCTATTGTGCTTTACTATGTTGTTGTATTCTCTGAATTTAAATTTTATAAAATCCTTCAGCAGGGTATTCTTAAAAACAACAACAACACTCAGATTATAAATTCTCCAGCTGGAGGATTGGGGGGAAACACGACAAAGGCTTAGGATCCCTTGGTCCCATTTTCTAGGATCCAGCTTGCGTTCCCCAGTTAAGCAGCATCAATAGTAATACCTAATAGTTTTCTCTAAGCTCAGCCAGGGAAAGAAAATGGGGTTGTTATCTATCAAAGCACATTTTAGTTTTTGACAAGTAAAAAGCAGCATGGGGAATGCAGCGAGGCTGCAATGAAAGCCTAAAAGAAAACTCATATAACATCTGGTGTCATTTATCCCCTGTTGGCCTTTCATAGTGTGATATGATGAGCTTGTTCTGATTTAAGATCAGATGATCTGGTTTGAAAGAGGGGAGAAAAGGGGGGAGGGAGATGCAGTCAGTCTGGCAGCAAATGGGGGATACAAAATCTGCTCAAATAATTGGAAACCCAACAGATTTCCCTTAACGGATGCCAGTGGCATCTTAGTTTATCCATCTCTCTCAGCTGAATTTGTTAAGTGTATTATCTTATTGGTTTTAAAGTTTTCATCTCACTTATTTGCAGGGGAGAAACGTGAACAAATCAGTCATGATGGATTGCCTAATTTTCCTGGGCTGAATAAACCCAGTTTTATAAGACTGTTGATTCCTGGGTTATTAGTTAATAGAAACATTTATCAATTTCTGTACACACACAAAAAAAGGAAGAAAACAAAAGTACACTACACACACAACCAACCAATGTAAAATCAATGATTGCATTAGAAACCTTTCTTCAGTATTCCAATATAATAACCAGTGTTGGATATTCTTATGGCAATTGCATCATTCCAGGGAAGTTTGAGTAAATAACAACAAAAACAATTGGTGTCTCTTTCATTCCTTTGTTTCCTGTACAAATGGGAAACCTGGTCAAAGGGAAAGGGTATCATTAGATCAGCAATTACAGTGAATGACCTTTGATCAGGAGATGGGGAAAAGGAAGGAAAAGACCATTTCCTACTGAGTAAGTATGGTGATAGTTTATCCATCACTAATTTTTTAAGCCATGAATAGGGTGGGAGATCATGTAACCTCAGGTGTTACTGATACTAGGCACACAACAAATTAGAATTGCTTACTCATTCATTGGATGTGGGGGTTGGTCATCTTTCTTTAAATTAATTGGTCCAATTCATATGAGTGGCATTTGAAACTACATGGGTCCATCTGGCAATGCATTTCTTAGAAGCTGGGTTTTTCCCCCAGTTTCAGCATTTTTTCCCCATGTATGTCTTTCTATGATTTGTACTTTTTTCTGTTTTATGTACATTTTTAATTATTTTAAGCCAAACATATCTAAAGTAAACAATATAAAAACTTAGAACAAGAGGGGAGGGAACATGAAAGGTAGCCTGTTTAAGAACTTGGAACACAAGTAGAGCCCTGCTAGATCAGACCAATGATCCATCTAGTCCAGCATCCTGTTTCCTACAACGGCCAGACAGACACCGCTAAAGGCCCACAGCAGGGGAACAGAAGAAAAATGGTCCCCTGCCTTTTAGCAATTGGCATTCAGATGTATACTACCTCTGAATGTATATATCCTATTGACTCATCATGGCTAATGGCTATAGATGGACCACATGAATATGCCTAATTCCCTTTTGCCCTGACCTGGATGGCCCAGGCTAGCCTAATCTAATCAGATCTTAGAAGCTAAGCAGGGTAAGCCCTGGTTAGTACTTGGATGGGAGACCCCCAAGGAATACCAGGGTCACTATGCAGAGGAAGGCAATGGCAAACCACCTCCGAGTGTCTCTTGACTTGAAAACCCTACGGGGTCACCATAACTCATCTCTGACTTGTCAGCACTTTACACATGTGCAATTCCCTTTTAAAGACATCTAAGCCAATTGCTAAAATTCTGCTTAGTTGGGCAGGAAGTCCTGCTGGTCAAGGTAGAGCAGGGGAGAACTTCCTCCCCAGAAGAAAGGCTCAAGCCTGGCTGCTGTTTCTTTTGTCAAGCCTTTTGTCTTTTGAACGCAATGGACAAATTCCTGAAAATTCCCTTTTGGTACTAAGAGAGTAGCAGGAAGAGCTGACCCTCAGAAAGCTGGCCCACTGCGTGAGAAGGTCCTATGGATGCTATATTCGTGGAAAGGAGACAGGCTAATGCAGATATTTCATTGGTCAAAGGAAGGTGGATTAGTGAAAGGAATAATAGTGGCCTTACAAGGGTCCTTACAGTCACTTCAAATGTTACATTAAGCAGGAGTTACCTGTGTATGGTTACAGGTAGTTGAGAGTAGTTCTTAGCCATTTCTGTGACTCAAAGGATCTGGTAGTAACTTCTAAGAGCATTTTCAAGCTACAACACTAAGATCCCATTTCAGTTAAGATCAGTTGTTGAAGGCAATGAGATTTGAGTCAGCTAGAAATAACTATCTAGTGGGATTCAGTCATTTGGTCAACTTTAGATGATTTAGGACCACAGTGTATATTTTATAGGGAAGTCTGCATGTGAGGTGTGAGGTTTGGCTCACAGCCTGTTTGGCTCATACTAAGGATGCTGAAATACCTGCAGGTTTAGCTCACAACCTGTTCACCACTTCCAATCAGGGAGCCAAGTAATGTCTGCAACCTGCAGTTGTCAATAGGTTGTCACAGCTTGGATATTGCCTGAAGGTCAACTCCCAATTTGATTCAAATGGATTGAAATTTCAAAGGGATACTGAATTTAAATTGGAGGGTCACTTCCACAAAGTAGCTAACTGTCCACAGAAGTCTCGATGTCATTTGACAGGCATCCTTTCAGGATGACAATCAAATATCTCATGATCAACTCACAATTCAGCAATCAGCAGCATGCCCATCAGTAACTTTTAGCTTTTCCTTTGGAGGTTTCTGGTAAGTGACTTTAACCTCAGTGGCAACAAAAATGAAGTTTAAAAAAAACCTTTATGCAAGTAGACTTTGCTGTTGAATGTTATCTTTTGTTAGTTCAAAGGTTTCTGAAGATATAAATTCTTCTCAACTGCCCCGAGGTGGTGGGAATGTAAATTGAATACTTTACAATTTGTAGACTGTTCCTGCAGTAATGTGCATCTCCTCTGTGAGCGAGTGTTTGGGGATTTTTCAATTACTGCAGTCTGAAAACTCTCAGAGATTCTTTAAGGCAGAAAAAGCTCCTTCTCAAAGTTGAGTCACTGACGTTCAAATTAGCTGCCAAAGGCACTATAATGATCTATGCTCCAGATTTTACTAAACAGGAAAAAATGACCTATTTCATCATAGAAAGAGTGTGTGTGGGGGGGGTTGCTTTTGTGGTAACCGCTGAACTATCCAAGAGCTCACTATTTATACTAGGGTTGCCAACCTCCAGGTAGTACGTGGAGATCTCCTGTTATTACAGTTGATCTCCAGATGACCAAGATCAGTTCCCCTGGAGAAAATAGCTGCTTTGGAATCATATTGCGTGCTATATTTTTTTGTAAACTTTGCTTGCAATTTCTTGTAGCATAAGCTAGTTATTGAACCCTGCTGAGGACCCTCCCCTCCTCAAACCCTGACCTCCCCAGGCTCCACCCTCCAAATTTCCAGGTGTTTCCCAGCCCACAGCTGGCAATCTTAATTTATACCAGGGCATAAATGACTGATAAACACTTGGTCAGGTTCATTACTGGGCAGAACAAAAATTTTTGAAAAGCAAGAGGTTGCTGCCAAAATGATGGTCATGTGTCATTGTCCTTTCTGACAATCTGATTACTGGGGTGGACCCAACCAGCTTTTCTGCTGGTAAAAAGGATCCCCTTTGACCACCCAAAAGAATATTTTGGGGATCCTGGGATCTAGGGTTGTGCATATCAATATACCTGAACCTAAAATAAACCTGAAATTAGCCATTTCGGCAATATACAGGTTTAAGGTTGACCGTATACTAAAATCAGGGAATATGCCCAAAGCTATTAGCCTTTGCTCAAAAACACAGCCCATTTTTCTAACTTTGACTGGTTTTGTTAGGGATGGATTAGGTGAATATGTCTTTTAAATATGATAGCTTTCAAAATTATATCTAATACAGAAATGCTGTGATCAAATGGAATGCACAGAGGACCATGAAAGTAAACAGAAATAATTTTAGCCACTGCAGCTTCATGCTTTTAAACTCAGCACAATTGAAATCTCATTACTTATGCCCAAGTATTAAGGTCAATAACTAATATAATTTAATAGCTAATAAATTTCCAATAAGCAGACTTCTTTGTATTATAAATACAGTTAGAACCAAAAGGTACGAACCTTAAATTATCCAAATCTACTTTTTCACATAATCTTGCAGGTAATGGCAGTTTGAATGTGCTTGAATACCATGGCCACTCATCACATCCAGCAAGCTTAATCTATGATAGTGTCACCCATATCAGAGAGACCCACCAGCAATTTTTTTTGCAGTCAAGACACAGCTGATTTATGTTGACCCCATAGGGTTATCAAGGTAAGAGATGTTCGGAGGTGGTTTGCCATTGCCTGCCTCCATGTAATCACCCTGGTATTCCTTGGAGGTCTCCCATCCAAGTAGTAGCCAGGGTCGACCCTCCTTAGCTTCTGAGATCTGACGAGTTCAGGCTAGCCTGGGCTATCCAGGTTAGGGCACTGGCATCTTACTGAGAGAGAAAGACTCATCCAGGAATCAAGGAAAAGACAGATTTCAGAAGATATTCAGCCAGCAGGACTTCAAGTCACAACTCTTGTCACAACAAGTTGGAGGGAAGGAAACAAGGCGCTTGACCTTATTCCCCCCTCTCCAGCTACCCTCCCTGGTCCTCCCAGTGCCTCGCCACTGATCAGCTGTTTTTCCCAATCAGCTGTTTGACGCAAGGCAGGAGGACAGGGCGCTATTTGCCAGCCTGTTTTGCCTTCATTGCTCCCCGCGTTTGGGGGGTCATGTGGGGCTGCTTTTTTTCTCAGCCGCCCCAGTTGATGCTGCCCCGACAAACCAGACATAACATCATCACATAGATTATGCTGATCTCCACCCCCAACCCTGCCTCCCTAAACCTCCTTCTGGTTGCAAGGGGGGATCTGGCAACCCTAATTGCAAGTGCATTATTCGGCATGTATGTAAGCGCCCAAAGTCTGTAACATTCTAATTGTGGTGCTCCTGTGAAGGGGATGTGGCTCAGCGGTAGAGCATCTGCTTGGCATGTACATGGTCCTAGATTCAATCCCTGACATCTTCAGGTAAAAGGATCAGGTGATGTAAAAGACCTCTGCCTGAGACTCGGGAGAACTGCTGCCAGTCTGAATAGGCAATACTGACCTCGATGCATCAAGGGTCTGGCTCAGTATAAAGCCAATTCATCTGGAATTACATGTTGTATTTGATTTTTAAAGGATATCATCAAGGCAATCCTGGAGGACTTTTGTCCATCTTTCTTAGAGCAAGAATTTTGCTTAAAAACATAATAAAATATTCAATATACTACCACTGTGTGTTCAATACCTTAACTCAAAAACAGGATTTCATGCAAAATAAGACACGATGTAGTGAAATAACTTGATCTTTCTCTCTCTCTAAATGTTTAGAAACTGCTTCATTGCATTACAAAAAAAATAAAAATGGGCCTGTCTGGTATTACACAGAACTGGGGTTGGGTAGCAAGGATCCTATAAAAACAGCGAAAGCTGTAAAAGGTTAACAGATAGGTGGGGTGAGGCCCTAAGCAGATAAAAACACAAATCTGAAAACCACCATCTCCAGTCAGGCAGCCAACTATTACCATTCTCCAGTCTATTTTGAAGAAAAAATTGTAAGGTGTAAGTGGTAACATTGCCAACCTCCTGCTGAGGCCAGGAGATATCCCAGAATTACAACTGATCTCCAGACTACAAAATCAGTTCTCGTGGAGAATGGCTGTTTTGGAGCGTGGTGTCTATGGCATTATACCCTGCTGAGGTCCACCCAATCCACAAACCCCACCCTCCCCAGGCTCCACCCATAGGGTTGCCAACCTCCAGGTACTAGCTGGAGATCTCCCGCTATTGCAACTGATCTCCAGCCGACTGAGATTAGTTCCCCTGGAGAAAATGGCAACTTTGGCAATTGGACTCTATGGCATTGAAGTCCTTCCCCTCTCCAAACCCTGCCCTCCTCAAGCCCCGCCCCCAAAATCTCTAGGTATTTCCCAACCCAGAGCTGGCAATCCTAGTGAGGAGAAACATGAGCACAAAGAGTGAGGTGTTAACCAGTTCATGAAGAGCAGCAGTTGGTGGAGACTCACGTTTCTGATCATATTTTAGTGGGAATTTGTTCTTTTTAATTGTTTATTTTGGAAAGGTGCAGGTTACATCTTTCTTAACAACTATAATGCAAATAGTGCTTTCAGATGCTCAAAGAACTTCACATAACCTTATTGTACTGTAATCCTGATAATAACCCTGTAAAGCAGGTCAGTACTACTGTCCATATATGAAAGGTGGGTAGTTCAGTCTGAGAGATAGGGAAGCTTAATGAAGAGACAAGATTCAAAACGAGGACTTCAAATGGGCTACATCAGCTTTCATGGTTAAAACAAACTATGTCCAGTACGTGATGTTCTGATTCGTTTACTTTATGGTATACTTTCAGGTTTTTACAATCTAGAATAATTTATTTTATTTATTTAAAATCTAGAATTATTTATTTAAAATTATTTATTTAAAACCGACAATTATTTCCTTTCAGGAAGTGCCCACTTCACTCCAGGATGAATTAGGCAGTCTTGATACCCTGTATATTCCTCCCAAGCAGGCACCAATTTTTGTTAACATTTAGCAGTCACGATGAGCGAAGTGCTGAGTTACCCCGTGCTTGTCAGTATTTCTCCTTGCCAGTTCCTCGCTTTGCAAAGATGACATAAGCAGTAGCCCTGGCAACCATCCCAGTGTCCTGGAGCTCAGCTCCAGCTGAAAGCCAATTGCAGTCACCCTGCATATTTCCAGTGTATCGGGCTGACCTAGGCTCAGCTTAATCTTGTTAGCGCCAATGAGGCAGTTTTCAAACATTTCGGTAAATCGAATCATCTCTTAAGGACCCACGAGTTAGAGGAACAGAGGTGGAAATGGGGAGGGGGGATTCAGGATAACAATCTAAGATAGGATTAAAGACAGGCAGGCTTTTTTTTTTCCAACCTGGCTGTCAACGAGTCTGTTAACACGCTTCTTTTATTTCCTCTGCAATCTTCCCTGCCTCTCCACCCCCATCTCTGCTCCATCCTCCAAACGAGGCCAGCAATGGACACCGACAAATGGAACAGCTCATCTATCTGCAGAAAGAAGCCTCTTTGATGGTTCCCCAGTGGATGTAATTGTGCTCATTACTGCCCATTTACATTTCATCACTCGATTATCACAAATGCCTCATTACTGTTGATAAGGGTTTTGCCGTGGAGCTGCTTGCTAACTATTTATTTCTGAGCCTCACTGTCATCCGGCAAGCCCTGTCAGTCGAACGGGAGGAGGGACGACAGGATGAGGAAGCAGCAAAAGGCAGTAATGGGGGGGGGTGAAATAGGTCTCCTATCAGATTTTATTAAAGGCTGTGATTTAAATCGATATTTAATAAAGTGGCTTCTGCCACGTAACATGTGCAATTCCCCATGCAGGCCTGAATCGCAAATCTGAGGGGCCCCGTGCAGGCTGTGAACATAACTCAATTGGGCTTTGTGCACTGGCCTGGCACCTGTGTCCCTGAGCACAGCGCCTCTGAGGTAATAGGTTTATGAGCCGATGAACAGAGCTGATAGGTTCTAAATGGATTAACTAGGTGTCTGCCGCTTGGTGATGAATACATCAGGCATAAAAAAGGCCTGCATACTGCAAAGGACAATAGGAAGTGTTGACGGACACTGTGCAAGTCAGGAGCCCCACGGGGTAAAACACTGCTTAGCTCCTGTCACTCAGTCAAACGGGGGAAGTTATCAGGCAGTGAGGTTTAACAAGACTGAAGGTGGGGTTGCCCTTCTCCAGGTGGTGGCTGGAGATCTCCTGGGATCACGTAGGGTTGCCAGGTGCCTCTTTGCCACCAGCAGGAGGTTTTTGGGGCAGAGCCTGAAGAGGGCAAGGTTTGGGGAGGGACTTCAATGCCATAGAGCCCAATTGCCAAAGCAGCCATTTTCTCCAGGTGAACTGGTCTGTATTGGCTGGAGATAGTTGTAATAGCAGGAGATCTCCAGCTAGTACCTGGAAGTTGGCAACCCTACTGGCAACCCTACCTGCAGATGGCAGGTAACACAGGCCTGGCTTCTGTTGATACTACTGCACTTGCCACTGCTGAAAGAAAGGTTAAGGAACATGGAGGACTTTCTGGATTGGAGTTCAGCCTTAGGAACGCAAACTGGTGATGTTTACAAAAATGGGTTATATTTTGCTATTTTGGCTTGTGTGTATGGAATACTCTTTAAAAGCACGGTTCCCAAATGGAGTTCACTGGTAGGCTGAAAAAAGGGGTGGAGGAACTGCAGCGCATGGAAGTGAGTGAAGGGTTCTTCTGTGTCAAGTAAAACACATCAGTACCAAAGAGGTACATACACTATCATTCTCCAGCAGTATCTTTGTTGGCCCATGGACCTGAAGAAAATTCTTCCACATCTTGTTCCACTTGCTATTTTCAGACCCAGAATATCTGTGCAGCAACCATTACTTCCTTTCCAATGTAGGCGATAATTTGTATTTTCACTATGTTACTGTGATGTTAAAAAGTCTGAAGAGAAAACTGACAGTATTATCCACAGAGCTCTGAATTATTTAATAAAATGTCACATCTGATTTTTTTTTAAAATATCCTTCCGAGATAACCAGCCTATGGGCATCAACACGTAGTTTTGTGGCCTCTGCGAACAACAAAAAGGACATGCCTTGCGCCATTTTATTCAGATACCTAGCATTTTTCAGACAGTCAATAAGGACTAAATTCATGAGGAGAGGAGCGTAACTGTGGGAGAAATTCCAACCCTTAACTTGGATTGTGCAAAACAAAAATTATGGTAAATTTTGGGTTCGGGTTTATTGGGTCTGATTTTTTTTTCTAAACCCAAAGTAAGCCAAATACACATACTGGTAAATATGGGTATTTGGCTTATTTTCTGGTTTCCCAAAAAATGCAGGCCCATTATAGTCAATGGGGATTTTTTCAAAGCTCCTGGGGGGGCAGTTTTGGAGGAAGAGTCCCCAAATGTGCAGTGTGGCTGCAAGGGACTCTCCTTCAATGGTCACCAAAGTTTGGTGAACTTTGGGACGGGGGGGATATTATGGGCCCGCAAAGGGGTCACCACCATCCTCCAAGCATTTGCGAGCCGAAATGTCCATTGGTTTTCAGGTTCAAAAGTTCAGCGTTGCTGAGAACTGGTGGAAAGAGATGATTCCAGGCTGGCGCCTCAAAGTCTGGGGTCTACCTTTGTTTCTGGGGAGCTTTGCATGATGTCCATTCAAATTAGCCTCCAAATGGAGGAAAAAGGCTTAAATACAAGAGAAATAAGGCACAAAAACATTGCTTTTGGTGGCAAATGACATCCTGTGAGGAGTCCTTTGTTGTGGTCATGAAAGATCTGATTCCAAGAGATGGTCATGATGCAGGGAAACAAAGCCTCTACTCAGGGCAACCTTCTTTTGGAAAGCAGGTTTTCATGGGGGGGGGGCGTATATCGGAGCCAACTGAAGGAAATTGTTAATCTACCTGGATGAAGAAATCTCTTTTGGAAGCCTGGTGGGTGGCTGTTGAAGCCAGCTCTTTTAGTTGGAGGGTATATCCCTCCGGATGGGACTGGGTGAGCCCCTTCTTTTAAATAACCCTATCTCAAAAGGGCCCCAACTATGAGGCCCTAACAAAACCAGTTTAAAAAAAGAAAGAAAAAGGGAAGAAAGCAGAGAGACATTCCTTTGAGCAAAGGCAAATAGCCGAACCCGAAAAGCTGAATATCTATTCGGCTTTTTTGGGAATCACCTATTCAGCTTTGGCTTTATCCCCAGGTTTTCGTAACTGATAAACCCGAATCCTGAAATTTACCGAAATAGCTAATTTCGCGTTTATTTTTGGTTCAGGTTTATCAGTATGAACAACCCCACCCTCAACATACACACATTCAGTAGACAGTAAGATGAGACCCTACTGATGGCATGTAAACCCTGAGCCGTCTAACTTCTTGCTGCAAGACGTTCAGGCCACACTTGTGTGGAATAGACTGGAAAATGTACATTTCTGTTCTGACAGGCTACTGATTGCATTAAGGTCAGAGTAGGGCTTGCTGCTGTAATGTTGATTTTTCCCTATATACATCAGTTGGCAGTGATTGTCTCAAAAGCAATTGTCTGTTAGCCAGAGACTTGAAGCAGACTCTGGAGAGTGGGTGATAGAAATCCTTTAAAAATAAATAAATTAGTAGCCTAGTGTATGGGTAGGTGTGGGCCCACATAATGAAATGTTCCTGCATTAAAAAATGGCCTCAAGATATATTTAAAAAAATATCAGGGTGAAGGGTTCTAGTCTAGCCTTCTCTTTGAACTGCTATGCTTCTATATGGGGGAATGCTTTGGTATGATAGAGCATTCTGTAAGACAACATTTGCCATCCGAAGTAGTATAGCCCAAATACAGCCTCACTACTTCAGTGACAATGAGGTCACTGTTAAAAATTGTAGTAAACAGTTACAAAGAATCATACAGTTAAGTAGGAATTCCAGCCTCCAGATGGAGGGTTGCCAATCTCCAGATGGTTGGAGCAACCCAAAACAGCACTATAACAATATAATGCAAATAAGTGAATTTTATAAAGTGCTAAAGTGAATAAATATATACAACATGTACAAATAGGAGTACAACCAGATACAAAATTTTACAAAAAGCAATCCAATAAATATGACTGTCCAAAGGATATCACGGATCCTAATTCAACAGGTAAGTCCAAGTGTATGACCAATTAGGATATCATTTGATGTAAAAGTCTTTGATTCTTTCAAATTATTTTTAGGTTTCAGTTATTGGAGCAAAGCCACAGGAAAAAGATGTCAGACGTGTCGTCTAGATCGGGACAGGTGTTGGCTGGAGATCTCCTGCTATTACAACCGATCTCCAGGTGATAGAAATCAGTTCCCCTGGAGAAAATGGCCACTTTGACAACTGGACTCTATGGCATTGAAGTCCCTCCCCTCTCCAAACCCCACCCTCCTCAGACTCCCCCAAATCACTGGGTATTTCCCAACCTGGAGCTGGCAACCCTATGAATCAAAGCTCATCTCCAGACTACAGAGATCAGTTTCCCTGGAGAAAACGGATGCTTTGGAAGGTGGACTCTATGGCATTGTACCTCACTGAGGTCCCTGTCCTTCCCAGGCTCTATCCCCAAATCTCCAGGAGTTTCCCAACCTGAATCTGGCAACCCTGTCCCTCCCATCCCAGGCTGGTAGCCAGAGCGGACCTGGCAACCCTAAAGAAAGAGTTAAGGTTTGGAGGAGAGGCCATCTGTCTCCTGGTAGTGTACAGGAAGAAGAAGCAGTGTTGTTATTCCTGTTGTTGCTAATATGGCTGCTGAAGTTGTTGCCATTAGGGTCTCTAGGTGCAAGTTGTATATCTGTGAATGAAACCTGTTCAGTTCCTTCACAAGCTTCTAGGATCTGTTCTTTCTAGAACACAGAAGATATTCCTAAATTCCCATTAAAACAGAGGTAAACATGGCTGCCTTGTTCTGCAGATTGTTTGCAGTATTCTTCTCCTGTAGTCCACCAATATGGCAGACTGGAGGGAACACAGAAGTCAAGATTTCAGATTCCCTTCCCGCGAAAGTAATAAGCAAACACACAAGAGATCAATTACCAAACCACTTTTCTATTTCAGAAACAACTGCCGATTCAGGATCTGGAATTTCTTAAATTTATTCATTGTATTGAAAAGGAAGGTAGTGGGGGAAGGGAGGTGCTATACCTGAAAGATCAATTCAATAATTTAAAATATTTATATTCTTCCTTTCCTTTGGAAGGCCCAAGGCAGCTTACAATAAATATCAACAGGCATCGATAAGAACATTAAAAACTCATCAGTATTACAAACTATCACTCACAGAAACAACCACCAGCCCATAAAACAGAACTCAACAAGAGAACCCCCTCCCCTGGTATTAACAGAAAATGTCCTATTAAATCAATGAAATGCTTCCTGGAATACAACTACCTTACATCTTTTCCCAAAGATCTGTATAAATGATGCCTTCCTAACCTCTTTGGATGACTCCACATGATTGAGGCCACAACTGAAAAAGATTAAATGCTCCTAGGGTGTGATACAGTAATCAGGAGCCAGTGAGAGGAGACAGGTTGTCACACAGACTCATACAGGGAGCCACAGTCCTTCAGATATATGAGCCTAGGTCGTGAAGGGCTTTAAAGGTAAGAACCCGTTATTGCAAGTCCTATCCTCAGCAGCCAACAGGAACAGCTCCCTGCCCTCCTCTAAGTATCAGCCCTTCAAATACTTAAAGAGACCGATCTTTTGTTCCTTTCTGTATTGTGTCTGTCCAACATGGTGCTTGTGTGTTCTTTTCACTATTACCTCAACAGATCAATTCCATCTGTTTTTTTATTATTATTATTTTTTTTTTCCTACCAACTCATAGTGTGCATGTTTTACGGAATGTTTTTAAAGTAAAAGAAGTGTTGGAAGGCCCCTTAATAACAATCTGTTTCCAATATGTGGTTTCTATGTATTCTGTTAAGTCTGAGACTACACTAAATGTAGAATTGATATTGTGGGCTGTGTGGGCTTCTGGGGCTGTGTTGAAGATAATAGGCTTTGATTATTCAAAATACATTTCAAAGAACAGATACATGCCAGATTAGTGCATTAGTGCAAGCATATTTCTAGTGGTGCATCTTGATTTGAAGGCAATCCTAAAAGCTCTTCCCGGGGATTAAGTCCCACTGCGCAGATTTTAGGATTCTACGTAGACCTGTTTAGGATTGCACTGTGAACATGGTTGTCTGCCCAGTGGGAGCTCTATTGTGTAGGAACATGCAAAAAGGCATGGACTGATGCTGTAATGTCACTTCTAAGTTTGTGCTGGAAATGGCATTACAGTACTGGTGTGATGTCTGTCCCCCCCATTTCCCCCCCTGCTGCTTTATCAAGCAGCAGTGGGCAACCACCTGGCCACCCTAGCTATAAATCCCCTATCCCAATGATTTGAAAGTATATTCTAATTTTAAGATAATTTCATAACTGACAGGCCCTCTTTCTGACTTCGCAATAGCTTAATAAAGAGATTTCTTCCAAACCTTCTTTCACCAGTGCATGGAACAAAATCCTTCAACAGCTTGCCATTTTTTGTGGCGATAATTGATCTGGCAATAGTTCCCTGGTCCTCTCCTGTACCAGACATTTTAAGCAGCTTGATAGGCAAGTTTTCACAGCATCAGTAATGTATACAAAGAGATAATAATTTCAGCATCTTCACTACAACACCTTTGTATCTTCATGCAACTCCACCACACATAAACACCATTAGAGTTTACGCTGATAATATCCAACATTAAATCATGCCAAGAAGGCCTAAGATGCCATCAATTGAAAAATGTACAATAGTTCTTCCTAAAGCTAGCAGAGATAGAATAGCTGTGGATAAAAATACTCTCCCTCATTTATGCTGATATTTTCACACCACAATCATTGCCCCATTTCTATTTCTGTTTTTGTTTTTCCTAGAATGGTCCAAGTCGCCCTTTGATGGTAGACTGTAAATTTTTTGATAATAATAAACTTTGATGGTAAGTTAGATTTTGACCTTGACCACCGTGTGGATTGATAGACCCAAAGAATGGGGACAGGTTCAGATAGTGCATATTCTTCTGCAGACTTGGGGGAGCCCCTCAGGTTTGCAGAAAGATAGGAAAACTGAAAAAGGAGAAAGTTTTAAATCCCACCCCCCATAGAGGTATGTATGCACAGACAACATACAGGAGTCAGAAGTGGGTGGGCCAGAAGTGGGTGAAGGAAGGAATGGGAACTGGACTCACCACCACCTCTGGCTGGGTGAATGGCAAGTTGGGCAGAAGGGAAGGTGGGAAGAGGCAGAGATACCATTACCACATGAGATGGATGGGCAACCACTCCAGCCAGCCAAATGGGGGGCCAACCAAGGAGGAACAAGAGTCCCCCTCTGCTGTCTGCACTGCAAGAAGGCAAAGAGGGGAGCAGGTGGGCAGAGGCAGCCATGCTGCAAGCAGGCAGGCAAGGGAGGGGGAGCAGTAGCCGAGGAGGTAAAAGCGGCAGCACTGCAGGGTGGGCTAGCCAGGGAGTAACTGGCTGGGTAAGTGAGGGGAGGAAGAATGGGTCCCCCCTCACAAGTGTTGTGGGTTCCAAGCTTGTTGTATGGTCTGAGATTTGGATGGTCCAAAATTTGGATCATAACTTGGGGTTATGAACAGACAAGACAGATCATTCTACAAACCTAACAACCTCCCCCACAGGCTTGCAGATAAATCTGAAATATTTAAATAAAACATGGGGGGGGGGGGTGCTAAAAATCCAAAAATAACAGAAGCAGTGCTGTAGCTTTAAAAAATGAATGACCTCTGGGAGCTCAGTGGCCACTGTGGTGGCTGTAAGGCATCCACAACAATATTGTCAGTTTTCAAGCCTTGGTTTCTGTAAGTGCAAGGCATGAAGAATGGGGCAGGGCCATTTTCAGTGCTCTTCTGGTCTCTGCCCTGCTACCCTTCCCCCTGCCCTGGAATCATCAGGGCCAAGGCCAGCAATAACCACCAGGTGACTTGCTATCGCATGACATGTAGAATTCACCCAGACCCAGCTATAACCAACTGGTCACTCACTATTATACAATAGCATCCACCACATGTCTTGTCTGGGTGACTTGCTACCGTGTAATCTTTGCAACTCACCCAGGTTCATCAGCAGCTACTGGACAACTTGATGCCACATAATTCTCCCGGGTGAATTCACCACTTGTTCTACTTTGCCAGTCCTGGCACTAGCAAACACACAACCCACTTGAGTGACTTGGCACTGCATAACTATGGCAACTTGGTCAGGCTCTTCCCAGTCTCTTCCCAGAAGGAGGCAAAAAGGAAAAGCTGAGAGCAAGAGTAGTTTAGTGACCAGAGTGTCAAGCTAGGACTTGGGAGACCCAGGTTTGAATCCCCATGAATCCATGGAATATTGCTGGGTGATCTTGGCCCAGTCACTCTCTGCCTAGTCTAAATTTCAGGGTTGTTTTTAGGATAAAATGGAAGAAAGGAAAATGATGTAAACTGCTTTGGGTCCCCACTGAAAGTCGGGGATAAACTGCCTTGAGCTATGGGGAAAGTAAAGTATAATATTTTAGTAATAATAAATAACATGGATTCTGATCCATCTCTTATTGTTTTCCGATCTGTGCAAGCAATATCTTATTTGGAAGTATCAAAACAATCACAGCTTGTCGCCTGCCACAGACTCTCTGTTTTCCGTATCCCGAAACAAGACTTCTCTGTCCCTGAGAAATGCTGTGTTTGAGCTACAGAGGATAGAGATAGCTGATCACATCTAATATGTGAAGATTTCCCAAGCTGAATGGTCTTTAGCAATCATGTCTGTCCAGATGCTGCACATTTGAGACTGAACAGAACTGTGTTGTAACCTACCAAATGTAATGTGTTCCTTCTTAACGCTCTAATGCTGTGCAGCTCGTATTGTGAGTTGTGCTGAAATCTGTAGGCGAGACGTATAGGGAAATTACAACTGATTTATTTACAGGGAGCTGTTTATGTTGAACTAGCAGGTTTCTATTGTGTCAGCAATTCTCTGAAGCATTTGTTTGTTACTGGGACACCGGGCAAAGAGTACAACCCTATTAAGCCTGTACATTACATTTTATAGAATGGCAACGCTGCCCCCCACCCCATGAATGAAAAGGGGAGATAAATTCTTCACAACTAAACATTCCCAATAGCAAAGCGTAAATGGGTGGTCAACACCCAGATGAAAACAAGCATCGTTCAGCTCGTGACATTGCATTTCGTCGTGAAACAGTCTTTTTTTTTGCACCTTCCATGATTAAATTTAGTGCAATGTGTTAATATGGAATTTTTCTACAAAACAATATTATGCCATAAGCACTATTAACTGGGAGGAGAATAGGACAAAGTCTGTCACCCCAACGTCCTTCTATTTATCACCACCCTCCACCCCATTTCCTCAACTTATGGTACAATGCAGGGGATGTGGGTTAAATTGTTGGGCCAAGGTATGGGAGATCCAGGTTCAAATTCTTATTCTCTTGTGAACTCTGCTGGGTGACCTTGGGCCAGGCATTCTTTCTCACATTAACCTACTCCTCAGGACTGTTGTGAGTGAGGATAAACTGGGGAAGGAAGAATCTTAGGGACAGGGCAGTATAAAAATATACTAGACAAGTGGGGACCCGCAAGGAACCTGTGGGGCTGGGGGTCAGCGGTGACAATGGGGGGGCAGGGAGCCTGGCAATGCTGTTGGTGTGAGGCAGGCCGACAGTGAGGAGGTGGAAGCTGTATTGGTCCTGGCCGCCATGGAGGGCCACCTGGCTTCAGCAACAGCTCTGGCGATGTTGGAGGGGAGGGGAGCTTGGTGGCGCAGAGGCCAGCAACAGCACCAGGTCCAGCAGCCGCAGAGGGCCACATGGCTCTTGCAGTCATGGCAAGTCCAACAATCTTGGAGGGAAGCTAGTGTTGCCAACCTCCAGGTACTAGCTGGAGATCTCCTGCAGTTACAACTAAGCTCCAGCCAATAGAGATCAGTTCACCTGGAGAAAATGTCCACTTTGGGAATTGGACTGTATGGCATTGAAGTCCCTCCCCTCCACAAACCATGCCCTCCTCTGGCTCTGCCCCAAAACCTTTCACCGGTCAAAGAGGGACCTGGCAACCCTAAGTAGGCCTGGTGGCAAGGAAGTTGGTAGCTGTAAGGGGGTCCAGCAGTGACAGAAGGTTGCCTGGATTCAGCGGTGGTTTCTGTGAGGGTGGAGGAAAGGCTGACCCAGTGGCAAGGAGATTGGGAGTTGCAGCGGGTTCTGCAGCCTAGCTTCAAGAGTGGCTCCAGTGATGATGAGGGAGAGGCTGACTCAGTGGCGAGGAGGAGGTAAGAACAGAACAACACTTTTGAAATGGGGAGATTTAAACCCCTGATGCATTTTTTTCAACGTTTTTAGATTTTTCTGCAAACCTGGGGGGGTCCCTCGAGTTTGGAGGAAAATCTCCTTTCTGTTGGTGTGGGCCCAATATGCAGATTTAGAGATCTGTAGGTCGACTCCGCCACTTGGTTATTAGATACATAGTTAGAACCAACATACAAAATCAAAAATGTTTTGTCCAGATTAGCTCATCCCTAAAAAGAATTGCAAACAAATAAACAGGGGGGGAAAACTGCAAATAAATAAAATGTCAGAAAAAAAGGACTTGTGCAGAGTGTGATAATTTGGAAAGTTTTAAAAAGTGTTCTTAATTTTCTTTTTCTGATAGGATGAGAGGCTGAATGCTGTCTATTGTATCACACAAAGAGGGAACATTTTTATAATCTTTTAAAAACAGGAAATAGAAGAAATCCAGGCAAACATCGAGGCCACATTCTATGCCAGAGCTATCCCTGTATTTCCTGAGGTTTGATTTCAACAAAATAATGTTTTGCCTTAATTTGGGTATATTTGTGTCTGCAAGAGAGTGAATTATTATTAACCTAGAAATAATCATGTGTTTTTCGTATTACCCATTTCGATCACTCAGACCATTTGGAATTTTAAATCCTATACAGAATAAATAGTTATGTCAACATGGAGACTCTTTGCCAACATATATGCCGTGAATCATTTGTGTTAACATGATAATTGTTTCCATACACACGAGAAGTTAAATTACAGCAGCAGAACTTAGGAAAACTCAGTTGCGGTAGACTGGTTCCATTTGTGTGCAGAAAGGGCAGGCCATATGCATAAACACTATGGAAGGATGAATAACGGGGAAGTGCAGATACATTTTATTCGGGTTTGGGTTCAGTTCAGCTTGCTAAAAGATTTGATGGATTCATCTATATCTTTGTGGCATGTGTTTGCGATCACTACTGCATTCAGGTAATCATTACTTTGGCTTCAGTGCAAAACACTCTCCCAGATATAAGTAGGGATGCTTGAACGCATGCTGGTTTGACTCACATATTGTTTGCCTCTTGCCAAATGGGAACTGATTTTTGATAGACTGTTCATCTATTCATCAACCCATGTATGGCTATTCAGCAGTTCACAGTTAAACATGGTAAGCTTAATCGGCAAACAGATGCAAAAATTTCAGCATCCCTAAATACAACTTCTGTACCTCCCAATCAAGTGGGATGCATTTCTCTAAAAATGATTATAAAAGGGATTTTCCTTCCCAAATTTCAGGTCGATAGGTAAAAGCATACTGTGGTCATTTATGCATGGGAGTTTTACCCAAGGTTCGTTGATTGTTGGAACCACACTTTCCTGTTAAGAATCTATGCACCAGCAATCTCCAAGCTCAAATCAAGTCCCCGCCCCTTTAAATGCTGCTTTGTAATTGGCTTACTTGTAGTGCTTACTGTGAGAGAAAATTCCTCCCCCATACCCAATTTCCACATAAAAAGCATTTTAAAAACAACAACAAATGGAGCAATCTTAAAGGAGCCAAAAGCACCATGGCGATGGCATATCTAGAACAATTGCCCATCCCAGATGAGCGGGAGGGGAAAGACAGGAAGGGGTGTTGTGCGTTAAATTTTAAACAAAAATGGAGTTTTGGGGTGAGTGATGCTGAACATTGCTGCTTATTTACCTGGCAGGTAAAACTATTTTAGCACCTGACTACAGTGAAGTTAGGAAGGTGGGGGCAGAGTTTACTTCCTCTTACCCACACGTTCTCACTTAAGTTAATTAAAAAAAAATTAAACCCACCCATTCCACTTTAGATATAAACAGATGGAAACCCATGCGAGGATCATTATATAATCCGTCTGCATTCTCTGGAAACAAGAGATATATCTGCCTGCCTATTATCTCCCCGAAAGCTGGCAGAGAACCCTTTGGATAAGGAATTCAGTCCCTGAAAATTTCATCCAAACTGGATGGTGGGGGGGAAATCACAGCCAGAAATCTGTTTCTTACTGAAACCGAATTAAAGAGATAACAAACATAATAAAGAAAAAAACACATGTTGTAAAGGTGAACTCAGAACAATGATTTTAAAATTAAGTCTAAAATGAAAAGAAATATTTCTTGTGTACATCCTTAATTTTAGATTTTTTGAACTCACAGGTAAGATGCACTCTAGAGGTCTTTCAAATTCAAATTCAAATGATGTATGTCCCACCTGATCTAACTGTATCCTAGGCAAACAGAGATATATAGGTCCGCAGTGTAGTCTTTTTACAAGTCAACACCCTTTGAAGCTGTCCTGAAAATCCCTATCACCTATGGAAGACAGGGGCATTTAAAAATATTGGCTGATGTTTGAAATCGTGGTGGGAAATGTAGGGGTTAAAGTACCCTTTATATTCCAAAAGGTGCTTTTTAAGTCAAACCTACCACTTCGAAATGTTCTTAAGCTACTGTATTTATTACATTATCTATGGTAAGACTGATGAGCCTTACTGAAAGGGTGTGGAAATAAAAGGCATATAAATGAAAATTCACAAAACAAACAAACTAAGAACCACTTTTTGTTCTAGATTTCACTGCCCATAAGTTTCACTCCAGTTTCATTTGGGTCAGGTTTCCTGCTAGTGCACTCTAATTCCAGAGATGCACCCAAGGTGTTCTGTGCCACTGGTAACACTTTATGCTAAGCAGCAACCAGCGGGAGAAGCCTGAGCAATGAGTAATAATCTTTAGCAAAGACAACAACATGGAGGAGGAGGGGGTGAAACAGGAAAACAGGATATTTAAATCACTGCAGCATTTTTATTCACCTTTAAAAAAAAAACTTCCAACATTTTTAATGCATATGTGAACAAAATGTAGTTAAAAGGTGAATGTGTTGGGGGAATTACCATGAGAGCGATATGTCAACCTAATATTTGTGATTCCTTGAGCTATACAAATAACAAGCATAACAAGCACCAAAAGGGCTTATGATGCAATTTCATGGGCCACTTAGAAGAACAATCATAGCCTACACTTGTCAAATCAAAACGTTACATAAATTATAGATTACATCCTTCATAGAGGTGTAAAATTTTCCCCACACATCTTCCCTCCTGTGTTGTAGGAGGGGCACCCTATTCTCCAGATATTGGTCAGCCAGAATTGCCAAGCACTTTCTGTTCAGTTCATAATTTGATCCCGAATTACAATTCAGCAACAAAACTGGCTAGAACAAGGTTGCTGTATGTTAAATGCTCTTAAAATGCACTTATTGGCAATTTAATCAGGACTATAGTTCAGAACAGGCCTGTGATCCTTTCAATGAAATTTGCAGGATCATCCTAACAAGAGCTACATTGTTCTAAGTCCATTGACATCCATAGGCTTTGAAGAGTTTAACTCTACTTGGGACGGCTCTGTTGGATACCTATCAAAAAATCTTTGGTCATTCCTAATGAGACCTGAAGTGCCACCACTACTACTTCTATGCCCCACCATATTTAGCTTCTGTATGCCAAGTGTGTGTATGTAAACAGGCCCTTAGGCATCTGAATACTGACCGCTCCTGATTTAGAGTGCAGTCTTGAAGGGGGGGCTTGAGCCGCAAAGCAGCCAGTATGATCCCTATGCTGGCATCCGTGCCACTTGCACTGTGCAAAGTGGCATGGACGCCAGTGCAGGATGACTTATGCTGGCCCCCAGGGAGCGAAGTGGCTTCGGACGCTGGTGCTGCCACATTCCCAGAAGTGAGTGTCCTAGGGACAGAGCTGCCTTTAGGCAGCTTCCAAAGCCCTTTTGGTCTAGGAACACCACTCTGAGCTGCCACAAACCTACACCTGCAAAATAGCTGACACAGCCCCGTGAAACTCCTGTGCAACCCGATGGAGGACTTTCATGGGTTCTTGATTTTCCCAGCATTAATATCATGCTTTTTCAGGGCGGGAAACCACTCAGTAGGTGGTGCGGCTACATCATACCGAAGTACCACATAAGTACCCCCCATTGGATTAGGCTGCCCATACTTTGAAGAGATGACCACATTCATTCTCCCACTCTCTTTGGATATTTGTGCAGAATATGACCCACTGAAGCAGTCCAAGAGCAGAAAGCCAGCTATTGATATTGGGAAAATGAGTAGTAATGAGAACAGAAACAATGGCTGAAAATAACAGAACAACATAGGAAGCAAGAGAATCACTTCCCCCATTGCCCCTTTAAAGTGTAGAACAAATATTGCAGAAGTACAGAATGTTTCCTTGCTTGGCTACTTTCAGTTTGATATGTTTACTAGCAAGAGTACCAAAAATATGATCCCCTAAAGTGTTCCTTATAGTACCCCACTGTGGTACCTCAGTTCCAAAGCCAGTCATAATCAAATCAATCAATCCAATATATACAAGCTTTCCCCCTCTCCACATATCATCCCAGAGTGCCTTACAGAATAGAACAAAATCATAAACTATAAAATAAATTATACCCAGCACCGTAAATAGACCATGATGTAAGAGGAACAGCAAAAATCTTAAACTATAGTAAGAATGGCAAAACTCAGAATCCAATTCAAAACCTAGACCATTAAATCAAATTACCAAATAAAAAGCCAGCCTCAAAACATCTTGATTGGAAATGTTGTTAGCTCTGAACTAGGTACAGGTTAGATGGTGGAGAAAGGCTTAAAATTTTTATCTGAAAATGTTCCAGAAAATTTAAAAGGGAACTGTGCTAACGTCATGCAGTAAATCAAATATACACATGCAAACAAGTTTTTATTATGTAATGTTAACACACCAGACTAAGGTAATAAATAATACACTTTGGATTCCAGCCATGGAAACAGGACAATACATGATCAAGGTCTTTGGAGTTCTGGGATCTTTGAAGCACAATGCTGTACATCGCTGTGTGTTGTGCTCAGCTTGAACTCCTTTATCAATTGTCAGGATACTGTTAAAACATGTCTTATTTTAAGTGAAGTCTATATGATTCCCGTGTTGCTGCAAGCAGTTCTGACCCCCAAGGATAAAGCTGTAAAATAAAGTCATGCCTTCATTTGTTTCTGAAATCGTGCCAATTGTGCACCTATTGAGCACAACTGATGTAGCTTCGTTTGTTTTGTGAAAGAAGGCATCCTTGTGCAGAAAAAGTGGCCCTGAGAAGAAAAAAGGCAAAATCAGGTACAAAAATCGCAAGATGATGGACACTTTACCAATTATTCTCATATTTCTAATGTCCCTCACTTCTATAGTTTTCCCATTTATCTTCTCCTACCAGAGTGGTGTAGTGGTTAAGAATGGTGGACTGTAATCTGGAGAACCAGGTTTGATTCCTCACTCCTCCACATGAGCAGCAGGCTCTAATCTAGTGAAACGGATTGGTTTCTCCACTCCTTCATGTGAAGCCTGATGGGTGACCTTGGGCTAGGCACAGTTCTCTCAGAATTCTCTCAGCCCCACCTACCTCACAAGGTGTCAGTTGTGGGGAGAGGAAGGGAAGGCAATTGTAAGCCAGTTTGAGTCTCCTGAAAAGGTAAAGAAAATCAGGGTATAAAAACCAACTTATCATCATCATCATTATATTCTTCTACTACTGCTGCTGCTGCTGTAGGTACTACAGGAACTGTACCATGGGAAAGATGAGATGGGAGGGAAGGTACTTCAGCCTGTTTAGGGAGCAGTTCTTCTGCCTGTTTGGTCACATCTTGAGAAGACAAGACTCACTGGAAAAGAGGAAGACCCAACATGAGATGGATTTACTCAATCATGGAAGCCATGGCCCTCAGTATGCAAGGCCTGAGCAAGGCTGTTTAACAAGAGGACGTTTTGGAGCTCATTCATAAGGAAGTGATAACTCAGAAGTGACTTGACAGCACACAACAAATACATACTTCTGTCTGCAATCTTAAGGACACTTTCCTGGAAGTAAGCCCCACTAAATAACACAGGCTTTACTAAAGAGAAGACCTGCTTAGGATTGCTTCCTATGTCCCACATATCATTACATATCAGCTTGCATTCAAAGATCTGTTAGCAGAAGAAGCATAGTGATTGCTGGTGTTCCACAAACAGTAGCAGGAAGTTCATAGGCAGATTCTATAAAAGTTCTGATGCTTTGCTTGCAGAAGCAAAACATCTGAATATGTTTTGCCACATAATGCTCCAGCATGAGATATAAAGTAGCCCTCCTAAGAACAGGAAACATCTTACATATGTTGACTTCAACCACTTGAATTCAACCATTTGAATTCGACCACTTGAGTTCACAGTTAGATAAAGAGAGCACCAAATGTTTTCTTCTGTGAACTATTCCCACAAAACAGTTTTCTACACACGTACAAAATGTGAGTCACGGGGATCAGTTCTGGAAAATAGCAAGTTGAGAAAACTGTGTGGCAAGAAGTGGGTTTGCATGTGACTGTTATAGTCATGACAACAGCGTCAGCTTGTACAGGCAACGATCTAAGCCTGCATGTCCCTGCCAGCTCCCACATCCATTTGAAATTCAACATTGTCCAATGTTGTAATGGAGCAATCTGGCACTGGGGGGAAAAAGCACAGGATCCAAGCCATCAACTAAACAAAAAAACAAAAAAAATTGAGATGTACACAAAAGAGAAGAAGAAAACAAACAGGTCTGTGACTGAAAAAAGAGCCAAACTGCTGATCCGTCTTCCAGCCTACAATCCAATGCCAACCATCCCTGGGCAATAAATTTACCAATGAGTAATTCAAAACTTTGAAAGCATTGCTGCTCATCCATGCACAGGAAGCAGAGCTGAAAATAAAACACCAAAATCCACCATCTAAAGGATTACTAAGAACATCTTCCAAGTTTCCTATCTCAAGATAATCTTAAACTTCCTATGCCAATGCCAGATATCTGCAACAACAATCTTATCTTTTTTTAAAAAATGCTCAAAAATCTATACGGGTGAGTTCAAGATAAATGTTCAGTACTGTTGCTTGGAGTACCTAGGAATATGAGCTGTGACACCCAATCCTATGATATGTTTTTTTGGCAGGGTAGAGTGTGGCTTCCACCAATGTATCCACATGCTGAAGAGATTTACAGATCTCAGAACTAAGAAGACACATGCCTCTGACCCCAATTCTAAAACTGATCTGAATTGGTTTTTGAGTCTTACGCATACACATGAAGCTGTCTTATACGGAATCAGATCATTGGTCCATCAAGGTCAGTATTGTCTACTCTAGAGCCAGTGTGGTGTAGTGGTTAAGAGTGGCAGACTCTAATTTGGAGAACCAGGTTTGAAACCCCACTGCTCCTCACAAAGCCTGCTGGGTGACCTTGGGGCGGTCACAGTTCTCTAAGAACTCTCTCAGTCCACGTGGAGGATTAACTAAACTTTATGCCAGTGACCAAGCCCCTCCCTTTACATGAGCTGCAAGTGAAGCAAGCCCATTCTGCTATGCTGCTCCCAAACTGAACTCCATTGATATAGTTCAGGTTGTGCTCTTGTAGCGTATCTCATTGCAGTTGAAAAACCTTATGATGGTGTGGAAGAGAGTAGTCTTTAGTAATGATTACAACCAGCCCTCCCCATTATACTCTGTTTCCATCTAGTTCTGTGCCAAGTACCAGCACTATTGCCTGCCTCTCATCTCCACATCTGTTGGTTGTGTCAGTGGCCACCATAATAATATTGCTCCTTCCTGTAGTGATACAGTGATGTTGTGACCTATGCTAAAGGTTGTGAGTTTGCATAGCTGCACAGCACTTGCCTCTAATGCCACATAACAGTTTGCCAATGGACAGCATTTAAGATTGGGCTATAAATTACAATTCAGCTTGTACTTTACTAATTTAATACGTTTCGCTTGTCCTGAATTCTAGCTAGGGCTGTCAATTCGGTTCGGCCCGAACTGAAAATCAGCCGAATTTCCCCTGATTCGGTGGTTTTTAGTTCGGGAGGAACCGAACTCAAAACTGACGGGCAACCGGGGGGGCCGAATTCAGCGAGTTCGGGAGTTCGTGAATAAATTCGGCAAATTCGGCCGTCAGTAAGCAGCATAACCGTCAGTAAGCAGCATTCTCCTCCCCTGGCCAATCGGTGGGCAAGCTGGGTCTTCTTCTGGCCAATCAGTCAGGATTGAGTACTGGAGGAATCAGCTGATGTGCGGCCCGGCCCGGCCAGGGAGAGAGAGAGAGAGAGCGAAATCCTCGTGTGTGTGTGGGGGGTGCTTGTGCACATTCGCTCCTTTCTGTGGCT
Source organism: Euleptes europaea (assembly GCF_029931775.1). Classification (NCBI taxonomy): domain Eukaryota; kingdom Metazoa; phylum Chordata; class Lepidosauria; order Squamata; family Sphaerodactylidae; genus Euleptes; species Euleptes europaea. Next base: position 76,324,190 of record NC_079319.1, on the reverse strand, counting down.
GCAGGGGGCGTATTTTTTGGGTTACAGACACAAAACTTTCACTGGAGCTTCAGATGAAGCTTCTTAAGGTACCCCCCAAGTTTTGTAAACATTGGGTCAGGGGGTCCCGAAATATGGGCTCCCCCCTTTTTCTTTCCATGGCTGCAGGGGGCGCATTTTTGGGGGTACAGATCCCAAACTTTGAGCGGAGTTTCAGACCAGTGTTCTTAAGATACCCCTCAAGTTTTGTAAACATTGGGTCAGGGGGTCTCGAGATATGGGCTCTCCCCCTTTTCCCTCCCCCCTTTTTCCATTTATGTGGCTGCAGGGGGCGCTTTTTTGGAGATATAGCCCCCAAACGTTTAGCATAGCTTCAGTGAATTATTCTTAAGATACTACCCAAGTTTTGTAAAGATGGGTTCAGTGGGGGCAGAAATATCGCCTCCCCCCCTTTTCTCTTTCCATGGCTGCAGGGGGCGCATTTTTGGGGATGCAGATCCCAAACTTTGAGCGGAGTTTCAGACCAGTGTTCTTAAGATACCCCCCAAGTTTTGTGAACATTGGGTCAGGGGGTCCCGAGATATGGGCTTTCCCCTTTCCCCTTTTCCCTATTGGGATGAATGGATCCGATCCTGTGCATCTTCTCCAGAGCAAAACATTCCATGCCTAATTGGAATAATCTTGGATTATTTACAAGTCCTCTCTTCAGCCCCTCTTGATGGAACAGAAGACAGCCACAGTAAGACCCCTTTGGGGGCTTTAATCTATAATTTTTCTCCTGTGTATGTGTGTGTGTGGGGGGGGAAAGCAGAGTCTGTGTGTGTGTGGGGAGGGAGCAGTTTCTGTGGGTGGGTGGGAAGCCAAAGGGGGCTTTCGTCGATTCTGCCTGGGGTGTATGTTCCCCCTCGAGTCTCTCGCTCCCTGGTTTGAGGGGGGAGGTTTCAGTTGTGTGTTGCAAAGGTGTTGTTTAACAAGGTTGTGTTTGCAGTTGTTTTGCTAATTTCTCAGCTGTTGTCGGGGCTGGGAGCTTTGTGCGTGGGCGGCAAGCTCTGCTGAGAGATGCACATTAAGGGTGGGGGGGACCCCTTTCAGGGCCCATATCTCAGCCCCCCCTGACCCAATCTTTACAAAACTTGGGGAGTCTTTCAATAAACGTCCTTTGAAGCTCTGCCAAAAGTTTGGGACCTCTAACCCCAAAAATGCCCCCCCAGAGCCGCGGAAAGGCGCAATTGTGTTTTTAATGGCTTTATTCGGCCGAATTTTTTTCCGAACTTTGAATTCCTGCCGAATTGAACGGATCCGAAGTGGGGGAGTTCGGACTTCGGCACGTACCGAACCCACAAGGGCCAAATTCGGCTGAATCCGAACTGTACCGAATTTTTTTTTTTTTGACAGCCCTAATTCTAGCACAGGCCCACTGGTAATATAAAGGGCCATAAAAAGGAACATAAACAGAAGGGACCAAACCCTGTGAGAAACTGCACATGCACAGTGCTCTGTACAAAATTTGGAAAGAAGACATACTAATCTGAAACTTCAAATTGTGGGAAGAATTTTAGATGAGAATTTTGGAAACATCCCTTTTTGTGAAATGTAACATTCTGCTTTGACAGCAGCCTCCATACATGTGCAGCTTGTGGTGGGATCTTTTCCAACAATTTTTTTTTTTGAGACACTAAACTGACCTGTATTTCCTTTTGAAAGCCCTGTGCAGTCTACCATAGACAAGGGGGCTTACAGTGCAATCCTTTGCAGAGTTACGCTGGTCAAAACCCATTGGGTGTAACTCTGCTTATGACTGCAGTTAATTTTCTCAAACAAGGTTAATGGGCTTCAGATTCTAGGATGTTATCTGACTCCCCCTGCCCTGCCAGCCCTCTTGGGCGAGCAGTGCAAGGTTAGCTTCTCTATGACATCGCAGCAAATCATTCAATACCAGAGAAGTAGTGCAAGCAGAGAGCCATCAGGAAGGAAGCCTATGTCACTCATGGCTTGGTATATTGACAGACAGCTTTTGATAGTATCTTATAACACTGTTGTGCATGGAAAATAACTTTCATCCCTGTATGATTAAATATATGATTAGACATATCTAGACAATAAGATCTTATTGCCACTGATGACTCTTTCACAAGAGGACTCGTCCTTTCTGCTTTTTAAAAATCTCCAGAACTCAGAACTGTAGAGAAGACATGATCTGGCTGGAAATGGATGGACACAGGTGGTACCACCAGCTGCAAGCTCTTTAGCTCCTGTTGGCTGTGCTTAGTAGAACATGCACTGTTTATTTAATACATTGCATCTCATTGTGTTGAGGCTGGCAGAGGCAGGGGAGGGGAATGCTTAAATGTTATGGTCTGTTTTCCTGTGAAGGAAAGTGAAGATAAGGGCTGCTCCTTGTTAGAAGTAATTAGAAGCTGGGCTTAGGGAGAAAATGTGGTTGCTTTGCAAAAACCAGATGTTCTTAATTACAGCAAAGTCGTATATTGGGCCCTTGGAAGTAGCTGTGTCAAATCCACCCTGCACAACAGTGAGTACTGCAGAGTAAAACTTCAAGGTGGAATTAAAAGGATTGCATTTTTTGATTCAGTGATATGGGAAATGAGCTGAGACTTTCCCAAACAGAACAGCATTTGGAGATCTGAGGGTGATAAGGCATTTAGCTTTTCTCTGCCCTTTAGTTCCCTGATGTTTGAATTGTGAAGCGAGTTGACATGTTTTTCATACCACTGGTACTGCATTTTCTTCTATTGTACATGAAACAAGAATTGAGACTGCTATGTGATTTCGCTTGCATACTTAGCGACAAAGGGTTTGAACCAGAACTCAGAATTTCTACTTAGCATCAGCCACATTTCTGAACTAGAAAACCACATGAACAAATTTGCTATATCCTCCACGCCCTCTTACAGCTTCAGAGTAATATGTTCATTCCAATATGGCAGATTAGCAGTGAAACATACAGATTAAGCTATATACATATATAGAGATATTTATATAACCTGGAGCATACTATTTATATGAATTATTATTAATTGTAATAATTAATGTACCCTACACATTACATAGAACAGGGTGGGCCAGCTGGTGACCCATAGAATAGATGCAGCCCCCAAAACAACTTTATTATGAAGGAGGAGGTTGAAGGAGGTGGTGGTTCGTCCACTTTTAAAGAAACCACCAGAGCCTAGAGATGTTGCCAACAGGGCCAGATTTAGGTTTGATGAGGCCCTAAGCTATTGAAGATAATGGGGCGCTTTATATGTCCAGCTGTCCTTTGTCAACAACAAATTGTCGCTGTTTTTTGTGTTGGATATATGCTATATGGTAATTTATGGACCTAATAGGTATCTAAAGCCATTTGCACATAACAAAATATATATTTTATCAAAGTAATTGTTGAACTGAAATACAATTAAGAAGAAGTATATTAATAGTGAAATAATTATTAAGCTCTAACTTAAAATGATATATATAGAATATATAGAAATGAGCAAACCAGTGATATTTTAGGGAGCAGGCTAGCAGGAGGGGCCCATTACTTACATCATAGGAGCCTACACAACACAAAACACTGTTGCTGTATGTAGGTTTTATTTGGTTTTTTATCTTAAATTTTGGAAATGTACATCCAGTTTTTTTCCTTTAAATTTTTTTGGGGCCCCCAAGAGAGTGGGGCCCTAAGCTATAGCTTGTTTAGCTTATACGTAAATCCAGCACTGGTTGCCAACTACCACCCTGTCTCAAATTTATCATTTCTGGGCAAGGTAGTTGAGAGAGCAGTGGCTGAGCAGCTCCAGGTCTTTCTGGAGGAAGCATCAGTGATAGATCCATTTCAGTCTAGCTTCTGCCCTGGCCATGGGGTGGAGACGGCTCTGGTCGACCTTAGAGACAATCTTCTTCGACAGCGGGTCGGGGCTGCTGATACTTTTAGATCTGTTAGCAGCCTTCGACATGGTCAATCATGACCTTTTAGACCACCGCCTCACCAACATTGGGATCTGGGGCTGAGCCCTCCAATGGCTGCGCTCCTTTCTCCAGGGTCAGGGACAGAATGTGGTGCTGGGAGAGGAGTTATCGCAGCAGCACCCTTTGCTGTGTGGCATGCCGCAATGAGCGATTCTCTCCCCTATGTTGTTTAATATCTACATCTCACCCAGCTTGCCCAGAGTTTCAGGCTGGGTTGTCATCAGTACACTGATGACACCCAGCTTTATCTGTTGATGGAGAGCCACCCATACTCTGCCCTGGATACTCTGGCCAGGTGCCTGGATGACGTGACTGGATGGTTGCAGACCCAGGGCTAAATTTTGGGGAGTCGCGGAAGGACAACAAACACACTAGTGATTTAAATGTTGAACTTTACTCATAACAATAAATGTTATAACAAACATTCTGACTAGAAATTATTCTTTGGAACAATGAATATAGTTGGAATAAATGATTGGCCACAACTCCAAATAAGGAAATTGGCGTCGCATGTTGGGCTGGATTTCCACCGCCAACCCCAATGTGGCTTGACGTAAAAGCCTGCTCTCCGTGCTCCCCACTATGGTCCCCGTACATTCAGCAGAGCTGTGAGCACCATGGTGTAGACCGCTAGGTGCTGTTCTACCTTCGTCAATGTGATACCAGATTTAACGTTCACAATGCATTTCGCTGCTCTGCCAAGGGATCCTCAAACTTGAGCAATAGCAGGTTGCTTATTTTATCAAAATCCAGCCCCAACGAATGCCTATCCGCCACTAGCCGGGCGGAGCCCATGGCCCGCCCGGCTAACGCCAATGCCTTAAATCTGTAGCCAATCCATTAACCCCTGCCGAATGCTGAGCAGCCATAGATCTGACCCCCAGTCAGAAAGGTGCACCCCATCCCGCTGAAATAGGGCAGGCTTTTTAAAGGAAATGTCCTCGTGTGAGAAGATCATTTCCCCCAAGGCCAGAACCGTCCTACCAATGGTGGCTTTATGCCTAGCTAAATCAACTTTATGGGGCTTAAGGCCCCCATGCCAAATTAACCTTTTGGTCACATCAGACCAGCCTAAAACAATTTCCCGAAAGTCCGCAGCAAGCCTGCGGAAGTCGGAAGATGCCACCACCGATACGTCTTTGCCCTTCCAGGTGATTAAATCATTGCCGCCAAGGTGAACCACCACCATGCCCCATGCCGACGTGTCTCCCATAAGAATGTGGGAATCAGTGCTGCCCAAAGCATGCCACCATGTCCCAGCCACGAAATATGTACCGAACTGTTGAGGCCCAGGTTCTTCCCCCAGCCGGAGGATGCAACGTAGTGACGGGCTCTGCGAACCATGCTGTGGCCTAATATCCACACCTGCTTGACCCTGCCAGCTGAAACTTAAAATCAGCAAATTAACACAAAACCAACCTGGGGCGAACATAATCTAGGTAAGCATTGGACAGCCACCTCCCGATCCGCTGTATTCTGTCCCCCCAAAAACCTCCTTGATCTGCCGTAGTGGCAGCCCCGATGCGAATAGCTGGACTTACATATCAGTGCCCATTCCAGGAACGTGCTGAAAGTTTCAAAGGCAGCGCAAGTCACCGAGCAGCCCATCGGCATGGCCTTATCAATGTTCCATGACCCTTGGAAATGGAAACCCAGCAAACAAAAATCTGCAGGGTGCACTGGCAACAGCCGAAAGGCAGACTTGATGTCACATTTTGCCATCCGTGCCCGATGTCCGCAGGAGCGTACAATATTCACTGTGTGATCAAAGGAACTGTATCACAATGAACAAAGTTCCTGCGGGATGGTGTCGTTCACAGACCTCCCCTTGGGGTAGGACAAATGGTGTATGAGCCTAAACTCCCCAGGGGCCTTTTTGGGAAACACCTCCAAAGGGGATACTCTTAAGTTGATTAAAGGAGGGGAACTGAATGGGCCAGCCACCCTGCCTGCCTGACACTCCTTCTCGATTTTTTCTTTTACAACTTGTGGCATCTCCTTTGCAGATTTTAGATTACCTGCCATCGTAGGAATTCGAGGCTTAAATAAAGGAATGCAAAAGCCTGTGGAAAAACCTTCCCAAAGATAATGCGCAGCTCCCCTGTCCAGATAGTAGGCTAATAAGGCTGCCAATGCCGGCAGGACAATAGGGGAGTGCGCCAAGCTGGTCAGGCTGCTCTTACGATCTGACCCTGGCATTGCTGGGACCAGCCCCTGCTTGTTCCTTACGGGTTGTACCCGAAGGGGTTCTTGTCCCTTGAAAGGAACCCGTACTGCTCCCCCCTTTGGGGCAGCTGGTTTTGGCATGAGCTCCGAAGCAATTCTCGCAGCTGTGCTCAAAACGGCATCTAAGGCGCTGGCACTTGCCTGAGTTGAACTCCCAACAGACTCTCCTGGTGGCCTCTCTCCTGGGGCCTGTCAATTTTGACCACCTTCCTCCATCCCCTTTTTGTTTGATGCACGGGCCTACAGTGACCAGCCACAGCTTGTTGTTGAGCAGGTCCCACCTGGTTCTATCACTCTGAGATGCCCTCTTGTGGAAAGCCTTATCATAATCCATGGCGGCCGAATCACCTGCCAAGGAGCGGGCCCTAAGGACGTTAGCTAAATGATTGGCCAGATGCCAACCCCTCTCTGGGTAAGCAGAAGCCACCATCCCCAGAAATATAGTGTAACCTGCCAGCCATCTGTCAAATGTCCTCTCCAAATTGATTTTTTCCTTGTCTTTCTTCTTCTCCTTTGAAGCTGCGCGGGACCTCCGCCCCTCCTCGGCCTCCAGTTTTATAAAGGCAATCACATCAATATAGAACCCATCCAGTATATCTTTTTGTAAGTCTCTAGGAAGGTGAATGCCTGGGGGATCTTCACCATCAGTGAATTTGGGGGGGGGGGGTAAACCTGAGACTGTCCATCATCCCAAATGTGCTCGTGGCCGTCAGTGCCCTTTCCAGCTGCATGGGCCGCCTGAAGCCGAAGGGCCCAGGAAGGGAGGCCTGGCACCCTTTCAGCTGCGGGCCAATAGCTCCCCCTCTCTTCCCCAGAGTCCCCCCCAGAAGAAGGCTCACCATGTGGGCTCTGGTCCCTTGCCCTGAGAGCAGTCCGCGCCAACTTCCGGGAACTGCTGTGTTTTTCTTGAGTCCTGCCTTTCTTGTGAGCCGGACTGCCAGATTCCTATGAGGGCCCTTCTCGTCTGTGCCGTGCCCTTGCCCTGCCATGCCTGGTGCACCCTGGTAGTGGGTCTCCGCTGGTGCCCGGCTTGTCCCTGGCGCTCCTGGAAGGTGGGGCGAGCTGCTGCACCTGCTGGGCAAGCTGCCCCACCACCTCAGACAATTCCTGCAATGAAGCTGCAGAATGCCCTTGGGAACCTCTCCGAACCCCCGGGCTAGGCGGCAGGTAGCGCAGCCTCCCACCGCCTCCGCGACTGGGAGCTGCTTGCTTGCGGTTTCTCTTCCTCGCGGCCCCCATCGAGTGCAGCCGCAGGCCTGGGCTGTTCGGCCCCTTCCCCCAACTCCCTACGTCCAGGGGCAAGGTGCTCCCAGGAACGCCTCGCCGCCCCGGCCCCACTCCTCGTCTGAGGAAGCGAGGCCTGAGTTTTACCGAGCTTCGGGCCCCCCTAGGGGGCATGACGCAGCTTGCCTAAACTGGCCGGCCAGCGCGCCCTCCAAAATCCCCCACACAAGGGGGAGCGGGGTGATTTCAACAAGCCTCCTTTGGAGGTTGACTCCAGGGGAGTGCTCTTTTTGTTTTGTTTTCTCATCCTTGCCGGGATCACCGTCCGGCTGCAAGGCAAACCCGCTGGCCAGCTGGTCCTTCGCGCCGCTTCAGATGCCGCCTGTGATCAATCCGTCCGACGCGATGTCCCACAGCGCACTGAGGATCCCGCCGCTCCAACCCCCGTTTTATCCTAGTGGGGTGGACCTCAGTGAAAACCTCACTCAGGCTCTGAGCCCAGCTTGCTGGGGTAGAGAAGGTTATAAGTTTGATAAAATAAATAAATAAATTAAAATTTTGCTGAGGTAGACCTGCCAAATTTTAACCAAGTGGGTTATTAAGGTGGAATTTACTATGTCACTTATAATCATGAATGTTGTACTGCTAGTATGTGTCTTGAAGGGATATGTTGGAAAACACATTTTTCTTGACCCTCCCCTATCAATATCCCCATGTCTTCTGGGTATATATTATCTATACATGTGATGCCCTTTGTTCATTAACATTATGAAACTGTCTTATACTGAGTCATACCATTTGTCTCTCTAGTTCAGTGTTGCCTACTTTATCAATGGCAAATCAGGAATGCAAATAAAGAGGGAACTTTCCCAACACTATTTACTTGAGACCTTTTAGCTGAAGATGCCAGGGATTGAACCTAGGCCTTTTTGCATGCAAGGATTGTGCTCTGCCACTGAGCCACAGCCTCTTCCAGATCCATCCGACTTATTATAATCAAATCCATGAAGTTTCAGATTGTTCAAATTGACCAGAAAATATACCAGGCACTGAGAATACAGAAGCTGGTCATCCTTTATGTATGGTGCAGCCATATTCTCACCTAGACTAAGCTTGCTTGTTGTAATTATGTTGTGTTCTAAATTATCGTTCTCACATTAACTCTGTTAAATTAGTATCACCCGATTATTATCCTCATAAATCTCAATTGTTTTCTAATATGAAAGTGGAATACAGGACTACAGGGGGGGAAGTGATGGAACAATGATTTTCCATTGAGACCAATGGGTCATAGAGTTGTTAGACTCAAGCTTTCCAATACACAGATTAACATTGCTATGATCTTAAAATAGGACTTTCTGTACACAGTTTGATCACTAGATATAATCCAAATCAGGTCTGCTGTATTGAACCAGCTTTTTCCAGTTGTTTTGCCACCAATTACACATCCTTGCCTTTTTTTATCCTTATCTGTCCAGACATTAACAAATAAATGTCTTAAGCAACAGAGGGAAAATATGTTTTCCATAGATGTTCTTTCAAGTCATAAATGCTTCACCTTGTTTCGTTGGGAAGAATTTGTGCTATGTGAAGTAACTTGCATTGAGGGCTCAGAGCAAATGAATCCTGTTGCTATCTTGAAACTAACATGGTATCTATTTGGGGAGGGCCTGTAAATGTTTTGCCCAAAAGAAGGTTGGCTTTCTTGAAGACACTGAGAAGGGAGGGGGTAAACTCCAGTAGTTCCCATCTGCAGAGATTTCCATATCCCAGTTATACCCTCATTCTCAGAATTTCCCAGTGTGTCCTCTGTAAGTTGCTAATGCAATTGAACATTAATGTCAGCAGTTGGTTGCACACAGAGCCAAGTCATAACATATGAATCAGGCTTGAGGCTACTTCAAACAGTTCTTGATGACAGCAACATCAAATGTTGACTTTCATGTGTGTATGGGCCATTGGAGATCTAGTGCCACAGGAAGAATGGTTATATCACCTCAATCACTATACTTTCAATGAATAATTCACATATGTAGTTATCTGCAGGGATGCCGTCAACTTCAATATGAACATGTTCAATAGATGAACATAGCATGTTCAACAGTTGCTACCACCCATGAGCCAGTTATATGTTCACTGTCCATCTTGAATAATCATTAAACAAATTGACAACTGTGCATTGCCATTAGATGACTGATTTGAGAACTGTATTTATATGATTGGTTGAGTGTCAACCAATGACAACTGGTCTATGAGGGACAAGGGGAAGGACTCCCATTGGACTGTATGCAAATTCACACGTGAAACTGCCAATTCCACTGCACTGTACTGTTTGAACATGTGAAAAGGAACCCAATGAACAGGCTCAAAAAATAGCTCTCTGTTTTTAACTGGCAAACAGACCATGAGCTGAACTGGTTGGTGTCTGAGCATCCCTAGTTATCAGCATGGTGTATTAAGGTGTCGGACTATGATCTGGGAAACCCAGATTCAAATCACCACTCTGTTATGGAAAGTTGCTGGGTGACCTTGGGCCAGTCACACGCTCTCAGCCTTGACCCTGGCAAGTATTTGGATGGGAGACCTCCAAGGAATACCAGGGGCATGACACAGAGGCAGGCAATGGCAAACTGCCTCTGAAGCCTTGAAAACCCTACAGGGTTGCCTTAAGTCAGCTGTGACTTGACAACAAAACAAAAAAGTCATCAAGTCATTAAGGTTTGGCTTGTACATGCATGCACAACACTTGATTTCTTTATAGAGAACCACATATGTGAAAACTGGCGGCTGAATCTGTAAACTGACTCCATTACAAAACATTGTGTTCTGAGGCAATGGGATGCACTGGAAGTTCCATCTGCAGTACTGTATCCCTGATGGCCCATTCACACATGCAAGTGGCCTCTTGACGCTGCATTGAACAAACCAAAGTCTACAGTCAAAGGATAGACATGCATGTGAACCAGACCTTAGTTTGTTCTAAAAGGACATTCTCTTAGAAAGGCAAATATCCATAGCAATTCTGATACTAAATTCCTCTTCAGCCCTAAGTGGCCCTGGGTTTCTGGACACTTGAAAATGATGGAATTCATTGAGAACATATGCTATCTCCGCTTTTTTCTTTTTCTTTTCTTTTTGTAAATATGGTCAGTCAATTCTCCAAATAATTACAGAACAATTGCAAAGCACCTTCAATCATGGCTCAGTGTTAGAACATACTAGCTGAATTATTAGTATTCTTATATGGTTGTTTGCTGTCTGCTGGGATGGTTATCACTTTAATTTAGGCCACTAACAGTGCATTCCTGAACGGAATGCCTGCGCCGGGCTTAGGAGGCAAACTGGCAGCGTTGCCTCCTAAAGAGGTTTCAGCACAGCCAAAACCTCTGCCCAGCGCCAAAAACCTGTTTGATACACCAGCTAAAAGCTAAAAGCTGGCATATCTTTGCAAAAATAAAATGGGGCGTTCCCGAGCCGAAAGTGCTCAAGATGCCAACTAACGTTAAACCCTGGGAACACCTCCTGGGGTGCCAGAACGCCTCCCGGCTCGCCGGAACACCTCCCTGCTCGCCGCCACAGCCTGTGCCAGCGGTCGGAGGCCAGCAGTCAGTGGTGGCAGTCGGGGAGCAGCGCCCAGCACTGCACGCCGGCGCTAGGGCCACTAACACTGGCGTGCACCTTCCGGGCACCAGTGGTATGGGCCCCTGCGCCGGCGGAGGCCATAGTCGGCCTCCTAAGGGCTTTGGGACCAATTTTCAGGAATGGGCCCTAAAGATATTATAAGCTCCTTTGATGGAGATATAATTTCTTTTGCTGTTTTGTTACTAGATTTGCTGGTTCGTTTTGGTTTTGATATAATCCATCTTAGGAAAGGAAAGAGAAAGAAATGGTGGTAGGGGATGGGAAGTCCACAGCATGCTGATCTGCTCTTCAGATTGGGTGATTATTTCCTAGACAGGGAGAACTGGCAGCAGGGCTTTTCCTATCAGTGTTTCTAAATGTATCACTATGGTTCTCTCTCACGACCCCTGAAATCTTCAAGATCACACTACAAGCCTTGGAATCCTGTCAGGTTTGAAATCATTTTCAGCAAGCTACAAAAATAAAAAATAAAAAATGAGTGCTTGCTTTAACTAGTTGAAGTCTCATTTGTAAGACATATCATTCACATCAACGCTTCTGCTTTCAATGCATTCCCAGCCGCAGCTGGTATTCGTGAGTTTTGTGTGGCACTCCACACGCTTGCTTTGCATGTACGCATGCTTGCATGTGCACACTCTTTGGCAGATAAAAGGCTTCCATTGGAATATGTTTCAGTCTGCATAATTGATAGATCAATCAACTAACTTCCATTGATTAATTGGAGGGGGAGAAATTTTAATCAAGGAGGACAAATGTTCATGGATGTGGCTGGGGGTTAAGGCCCAACTGCTTATCATCTGATATAGCACCATGTGATGAAAAGAACATACTAAAGGGGGAGGGCTTTCCTTTTAACAAAAGCCTGCCATTGTTGTTATTTCAGTGTTTTAAAAAGCACCTAGACTGCAGCTTTGGTGCCTGGGTATGTATTGTAAATTAAGCAGTTGAATGTAACTTGTTTTTAGTTACGTACAGCTGTCAGAAGGAAGAAAATTAAGGAGTGGATTGGACTGCTGTATGGAAGGAAACAGATTGTGTGTGCTCTTCTTTTTGTAAATTTGGGGACCATGGAGGTGCTATCAGTGCCTAATTTCTTAAAAGATAGGTGCTTGGTCTTTATGCCCTCATGCTGTGGTCCCTGTTTCTTAATTCTAAGTGTGTAGAAAGAAGAGAGGCTGCAGTTCTTCAGTGGTGAGTAGGGCTGTGCATATCAATAAACCTGAAATTAGCCATTTCGGCAATATTCGGATTTAGTTTTGGTCAAATACTAAAACATGGGAATCTGCCCAAAGCTGAATAGGCGATTCCTGAAAAGCCGAATAGATATTCAGCTTCTCAGGTTTCAGCTACTCATCTTTACTCAGATGCACGACTCTGTGCCTTCTCCCATTTTTCTATCTTTGACTGGTTTTGTTAGGACCCCATAGTTGGGGCCCTTTTGAGTTAGGGATTGTGTAATCGTAACAAACTTGGTCAGACCAAACTATCCACCACCCGTCAGTGACTTAATATGGATAGCAGAAGGGCATTTAAACGACAGGGCTCACCCAGTCCCATCCAGAGGGATATACCCTTCAACTAAAAGTACCAGCTTCAACAGCTGTTGATCTGGCTTCTGAAGACTGCTCCTCTGTGCAGATGAGCAATTCCCTTCAGAAAAACTGCCTTGGTTGTGAATTCGGTTGGCTCCAATATCATTCCTCCCCCCCCCCCCAATGAAGACCTGTTCTCAAACTGAAGGTTGCCCCAAGTAGAGGCTTCGTTTCCCTGCACCGACCATCTCTTGAAATCAAATTTTTGATTACTATAATAAAGGACTGTTCACAGGATGTCATTTGGCACCAAAAGAAATGTGTTCTGTGCCTTATTTTTCTTGCACTTAAGCCATTTTCCTCAGTTTGAAAGCTAATTTTCGTGGAAACCTTGCTATGCACCCCAGATATGAACAGAGCCCCAGACTTTGAGGTGCCAGCCTGCCAATTGGCTCTTTCCACCAGTCCTCACCAATGCTGACCTTCTGAACCTGAAAACCAATTGACAGCTCAGCTCTAACCTCTGACAAATGCCTAGAGGATGGGGGTGTCCCCTTTGTGGGCCTATAACATTGGACCCCCTATCCTAAACCTCACCAAACTTCAGTGTCCATGTAAGGAGAGTCCCTTGCAGCCACGCTGCAAAATTGGTGACTCTACCTCACACACCCCTCGGAGCCTTGAAAATAAATTCCATAGACTATAAAGGACCTGAATTTTTTCAGGAAACCCAGAAATAAAGCCAAAATACCTATTTACCAGTATGGGTATCCAGCTTATTCCGGGTTAACCGAAAAAATCAGACCCAATAAACCCAAACCCAAAATTTACTGAAGTTTTTTGGCACACCCCTAGTGGTGAGGGATATGTGCTAAGTATATGTTCAAAGAATAGGGTCCCTCTATCCAGTACACAGCAGAGATGCCATCTTGCTAGGGACTGCATCCCCCAGAAGGATGGGAACAAAAACAAAGAATGTACTGAACCCCAATATCCTGCTAGTAGTCATGCAGGAAAAAGAAATATAGGTATCTTGGTCCCTGCTTCCTGCTTATTTTGTGTTTGGGGGCAAAAGGAGATTCACAAATGGTATTTCATTTGTGGATTTTTGGATTAGACTGTCAAAACTGATATCCATTTTTGCTAGAGCATGAATGATAAACAGTACATTCTTAGCACAAATATGGACAAAATCCACTGAATACATATAAAAATATAACTTCTTTCTCCTCTCTCTTTTTCTCTCTTCTCTCTGATCTGAATTGTTTTGAAGTGATGGATGACCGGGCTCTGGAATACTTGATAGATGGCTTGATTATTTTAACAATTAAATATGTAATGAATATTTGGAAAGGTTCCACACAGTTCTCATTTTCGGCATGGTTAAATATGGGCTTGCATAATTAATTTTCAAGAACGAGAGAGAAAAATGGAAGAATGGCGAAGAGATACTAGATATTTTATTAAATGCCATTCATGAGAAACTCATTAATATACACAGTGAGGGTAATAATCTCATACAGATATGAGTGTAGCAGTGATTATTTGCTTGTTAAACCATTTATTTTAGTGTTGAATTCTGTAATGAAAGTCTGTGTGAAGTTCCTTGAAAAGAATGCTTCTTACATTCTCATCCAAATCTCTCCCTGGATTTTAGAGTTCTGCATTATCTTGGTCTTCTTTCTGAAGTAGAACAAATATCTTAGGAATCCCCATTGTTTTCCCCTCTGCATTTTGAACTGAGCTCACTGCAATACATATTTGCTACAACCTTGAGTTGATTTGTATCTGTCCATACATCTATTGATAAAGCATTGCTAATGGAACTCTATGCGCTATTGTAAGGTATGACTGTTTCAAGATCCTTGTGATGTGCTTTGTGTGTGTGTTACGTGTCATCAAGACGCTTCCAACTTATGGTGAACTGATGAAATTGAGGTGTCTTTTACCAGTATATAGAAACATATAAAGCACTTGGAGGTTGAAAAACGTGAAGGAAAAGAAGTCCCTGAGCCATGAAAGGCACGGGGCAATCCTAGATGTGGTGAGCTGTGCACTTCTAATCAACTTGTCCAAATCACAAACTGAAAGTCATCCACATCCTCAGGATATATACACACTGAGAGCCAATTTGGTGTAGTAGTTAGTCAAACTAAAACCTGGGAGACCGAGGTTCAAATCCCCACTCGGCCATGAAAGCTCACTGGGTGACCTAGGGCCCATCGCACACTCTCAACCTAACCTAGTTCACAGGGTTGTTGTGAAAATAAAATGGAGGAGGGGAGAAGTGTTTGGGCTGCTTTAGGTCCCCATTGGGGAGAAAGGCAAGATATAAATGAAGTACATAAATAAATATATGGATGACAAATTCTGTATTGACTGGGCTATAGATGTATTGAGCCCAGGAGCTATTTTTAGTTTGGTTGCTTTGCTGCAGCTACCACTGGAGTTCACATGCACTCGGATTAGTCAAAAGATTGGACTTTAATTTCCCCCCACAGAGTTGCACAATAAAGTGGCTGTCCGAGATGCTGTTGGTATTGGTTTCTTTTCTTGTGTCAAGGTCACACATCTGCCCTAGGCTGCACAAGTAAGGACAGAAAGGCTAAAGCATCAGATCAGGTTTCATGACTTGCAAGGACTAAAAGCTGTCAATATTTAACTTTCTCTGCTACGAAGAGCCTCCAAAATCCACAGCAGAAGTTTCCTCCTTACTCATACATCATTCCAGGAAATAGAAAGGGCCTCAATACACCCTCATAAATTTTCTACAGTAAGTAGAACAGGTGGCATTCTAAAAGTTCACTTGTAAATTGGGCATTTGGAACTCAGAACACATTTTCTCACAGCAATACTTGTAGCAGATAGTGGATAGGTTCCCAAGCTAGCCCAAATTAGTCTATTTAACCCATAATTTAGCTGAAATACTGTACGTTTGCATTGAGAAACAAAAGGTAGACAACAATACTGTTTTAATAAGGTAAAGGTAAAGGTCCCCTGTGCAAGCACCGGGTCATTCCTGACCCATGGGGTGACATCACATCCCAACGTTTCCAAGGCAGACTTTGTTTGCGGGGTGGTTTGCCAGTGCCTTCCCCAGTCATCTTCCCTTTACCCCCACAAGCTGGGTACTCATTTCACCGACCTCGGAAGGATGGAAGGCTGAGTCAACCTTGAGCCGGCTACCTGAAACCGACTTCCGTCGGGATCGAACTCAGGTAATGAGCAGAGCTTTTGACTGCAGTACTGCAGCTTAACACTCTGCGCCACGGGGCTCCTGTGCAGTAATTAAACAAGGCATGTGTTCAAGAAAGCAGATAATAAAAGAACTGCTGAAAAATATTTTATTTTTATTTTCCTTGAATACTGGTGCTTACCTAGCTTACAGGAAGTAGGTTTCATTAGGGAAGACTAGCTAACATGCATTAGGCTTGCGGTCATGTTTGCAAACTTTTATTTCAATTGTAAATACAATGCCTAGCAGTGTATGGTTCATCTCACCATTACCTAATACGTTCTCTACTGGGGACTGGTTTAGAACTGTACTGTAGACTCACACCTTTTTTGTTTATGCTTCTGCACTGCCTGCTGATGTATCCCATACTAATTGTTGCAGCCATATACATCTTTCCGACAGTTTTTGTCTCCACCCCCTTTCATATGTATTTATGTATCATGCATCTGATTCAGTTTGCAATTTTCTTTTATAGTGTATTGTGCATTAATGCTTTCCAATAAACTAATTCATTTTACTAACGCTTTGGAGTCTGTGTCTTCCTACTGACAGTCGTACTGACATACCCACAAGGGTGATAGGAACTCCTAGGAACGGTGGCCCCTGCTTGCATGTGCGTACAGTGCCGTCAAGCAACAGCCACCTTATGGTGACTCCAGCAAGGGGCTTTCATGGCAAGTAAGAAGCAGAGGTAGCTTGCCATCGCCTTCCTCTGCAGTCTTCCTTAGTTGTCTCTTCCAAGTACCGACACTGCTTAGCTTCCAAGTTCTGTGTTGCCTTTCCTCCCTGCCTACTGCTTCAGGGGACCAAATTAACACAACCAGGTCCTGGCTCATCGGGCCTCTTGACCCCTGGCAGTTCTTCACCCCTAGACAATTCAGGTGAGAACCTTCAGAAACACCAGTCCTAGTGATACAACTAAAGACTGGGGGGCGGCACTACAAAATAAAGAATGTAAATAGCTATTTTGCGTTAGCCTGTTTCCTGTGATGGACACCCAGTAGTTATGGCTAGGGTTGCCAACCTCCAGGTAGTAACTGGAGATCTCCTGCTATTACAACTGATCTCCAGCTGATAGAGATGAGTTCACAGGGAGAAAATAGCTGCTTTGGCAATTGGACGCTATGGCATTGAAGTCCCTCCCCTCCTCAAACCCTGCCCTCCTCAGCCTCCACCCCAGAAACCTCCCACCGGTGGAGAAGAGGGACCTGGCAACCCTAGTTATTGTTGGAAAATATGCCCTTCTTAACGGTGTCACTTGCCTCCGCATTCAGATGGGAGGAACTGACCAGAGAGTCAGATAGATGGACAGGATAGATAGACAGGACATAAACCCTTTGATGTTTAGAGTTCTATTGTCAGGGAAAACTTCTTCTCTCTCTCTCTCTCTCTCTCTCTCTCCCTCATCCAAGCAAGCCGCTAGAACCGAGCGCTGTCGCGCTCAGGCCTTCTTACCCCACAATGGAGTGGAAGGCAGGTTACCTTTTTTATATCTAGAAAGCTAGGAAGAAAGATTAGGGTAGGGGACCCTGTTTGTCCTTTCCTATCCTTATTGTATTTCACCAATAAACGAGTTTAGTTTAAATAGAACAGAAGCCTGATGCTTCTTTTGTTTCAGACTTGCACACACACACGTGTTCAGAATCTAAAGAGTGATTCCGTTGCGCTGAATGCCTTTTGCGCACTCTGCCAAATATTGGAATATCAGACCATAGATATTCCAACAGTTATGACATCCCCTGCCCCTGAAGAAGTCATTCAAGAAAGACCCTGGATTTACAGAATAATGTTATTATTTAGAGTATTTAGACATCCAATGGGGTGTAGCGATTAAAATATTGTGTAGTGGTTAGACTATGATCTGTGTGACCTAGATTTGAATACCTGCGCTGCCATGGAAGCTTTCTAGTGACTTGGGCCACTCATATGCTCTGAGCCTAACGTACTTCACAGGGTTGTTGTGAAAATAATATGGAGAAGAATGACATAAGCCACTTTGGGTCACTATTAGGGAGAAAGATGAGGCATAAATGAAGTATAGTACATTTTACACCATATCCTTTCAATTTGAATGGAATATGAAGCTAGTGGCAAAACACATTTGGATGAAGCCTGCAGGGCACCTGCTTTTTCTGTGGGGAAACAGATCTTGGCCATGCTGTGCCATCAATCTGCTACCTTCCTATCCTACCCAAGTGCTAAACCCACTTCAGAGAAGAAATTATTGGAAACAGAAGGCAAGGTCTTAAATATTGAATGGGGGTGGGGAATCATGCAGAATAAACTGTTCTTACCTGTATTGAAGCCAGTTCATGTGTTACTTCAGAAAGGGGAGAAAGTCTCATCAAAGCCACTGGAAACAAAAGTTTTGTGAACCCCCACCCCACAGAACAGTTTTAACCATCTTGAAATATCGATAGGTAGATCAGCTTGGGACTTTATGCTCCCCCCTCACACTCTCAAAAAAGCATACAAATGTCCAACACTGACATAAAGAGAACTGACCCATAAAGTAATTAGAAGAGGAATTTGCCCTTTCCTCCACCCTTCCATCTCAAAGCCAGAATAGATTGAAAGGCTCGCTTTGTTTACTTCCTGATCTGTCTAATTTCTGTAACAAGGACCATCCCTGGACTCCTTTCTGTTTTGTTGCAGCTGCTAGAAGTGAAACTCAAGAGACTGCCTGAGGCTCTGCACCACCTTCTCAGAACGGAATGACCCTAATGGATTAGCTTTTCCCTGCACAGGTGGCAGTTTAACAAGAAAGACTCAACTTTTTACACTTATTGCGAGGCGACTGGTGAAGGGCATCAAATGTAACAGGAGGCAGAGTTTTGATGTTCTTTCACCCGTTTCTCCCCGAGCGAGCACCTCCTGGCTGCCGCCTTTCCTCCTGCCCCACTTAGAAATGTGGACTGGTACTGCTTATCGTCAGGATGTTATTTCTGTAAGAACATGGATGTCATCGTAATTCTCCATGAGAAGAAGCTCTGCTGAAAGAAATGAAATCTGATGTGGCAAAATGATTTGAGGGTTTTCCGCTGTGCATGTTCAGGTGCTTGGGCATTTTGACTTTCTTCTTTTAGTCCTGAACAGAGCTGGCTCCTAGGACTTTTCAGCCCTGTTCATGAGTAATAGACTGGTAGGTCAGAGCCATAATTTTCAGTATCTTGCATCTAGTTCATGTCAAGTGAAATGACTGGCAATCGGCTTTTAAACAGACGAGATATAATGTACGGGTAAGAATGATGGATTAGGACCAGTACAAATTCCTTCTCAACCATGAAAGTCACTGGGTAACTTTGGACTAGTCATTCTCTCTCAGCATGACTGACCTCACAGGGTGATTGTGGGACCAGAATGGGGGGGGGGAAGAGGCACATAGGCCATCCTGAGCTGCTGGAGGAAGAGTGAGACCAAAAAAAATGGTTAGATGGAGAGATGATGAGCAAAAGTAGCTATTAAGAGAGCTAAATTCATCTGATGAATTTAGATGACATGCAAAGTGCTGAACAGTTTAATGAAAAATGGTTACCTTGGTACATGTGTATGTCTTTAAATACTTGATTTCAGTTAATCTTTTCCCCCTTCTATATAAGTAGATGTTTCTTATACGTATAAACATATTTGGTTTACCTTAATGATGATTACCTTTAGAGAAATACACCATAGTTTATCTTTAATGACACCATCTTTTAAAATACATATTTGATTATCTTTTTATCAAGTAAAAATAAGATCAGAAATTAATATATTGAATTAGTAGCAGCAAATCTCTGTATTAAATATGTTTATTATTGACGGAGATAACCTTGTTTATTGCAAATGGATGCCAAACTTTCCCCTTTCCCTTTTTTCCTTCTGTATTACCGAAAAAATAATAAAAACTATTTTAAAAAAGAGAGAGAGAGAGTATCTGCTTGGGAAAGGATTAAAGGATGACTTTATGTGTCATTGCAATGACCAGTAGGCTAATCAGGTCCAAAAATCCAAGGTTTGTACTGAAAACTCCAGGTATACTATATATAGGGTTGCCAGGTCCCTCTTCGCCACCGGCAGAAGGTTTTTGGGGCGGAGCCTGAGGAGGGTGAAGTTTGGGGAGGGGAGGGACTTCAATGCCATAGAGTCCAATGGCCGAAGTGGCCGTTTTCTCCTGGTGAACTGATCGGCTGACAATCAGTTGTAACAGCAGGAGATCTCCAGCTACTACCTGGAGGTTATGTGTATGTGTGTGTTAAGTGCCGTCAAGTCTCTTCCGACTCATGGCGACCCTATGAATGAAAGTCCTCCAAAATGTCCTATCTTTGACAGCCTTGCTCAGATCTTGCAAATTGAGGGCTGTGGCTTCCTTTATTGAGTCAGTCCATCTCTTGTTGGGTCTTCCTCTCTTCCTGCTGCCCTCAACTTTTCCTAGCATGACTGTCTTTTCCAGTGATTCTTGTCGTCTCATGATGTGACCAAAATACGATAGCCTCAGTTTAGTTATTTTAGCTTCTAGGTTAACCTGGAGGTTAAACAACATGTATTATATAGAACAACATCCAAAATGCAATATAACCTAACTAATGCGTGCTAACATCAAAAAAGGTGCTGAACAAACAAACAATCAATATATTCAAATGCACAAGAATACAAAGATGGGTCTTCACCGAGAAAGCTACTGTGTAAGTCCAACAATATTTGTTTTAGAAAAGAAACAACAGCTTCTTATAAACGGCTTGATACATATCCCGTCCATGGACTAGGCTAAACACTGCGCTTGCAGCAATCTTCTCCGTCCCGTTTGCTTAAGCTCATGTTTCTTAAACCGGTAACTGACAGAGTCTGGTGGGGACCACAATTCATAAACAATTGTTCAGAACTGGATACAGATACAGAACGCAGATCCTAGGTATTCTGTGCGTTTCACCTCCAGGCTTCTTCAGCCTCTATCAAGTAGTCAGTTCACCCTGTATAATCTCTTGTTAAATTTCTTTCCTTCCAGAAAATGGCTTCCTTGTACATCAAATCAACTCATATCATATAGAAAGAACCTTCTCCCACTTTTTTGCTGATCAGAGTGTCTCTCCACACTGGTTTGTAAACTGCTGCTTTTACCACTCCTGAGCCCTCAGGACAAGACAAAACCAACAAAAATGAATTTGCACACAGCAAGTAGAATATTTATTTTTATGCATGAGGGATAGAACTGAGGAACTCCCTATGTGCTTTCAAGGTCTCCAAATACTTGGCTCCCCTGACAAAGTGCTGTTAACACCCAGAGCCTTTTGAATCTACTGTTTTGTTGTTTCCTCAGAGATATTCAAGGCATCAAGGGTGACAAGTCCCCCAAAAAAGTAGTTTTGAAAAATATAAAACATTTAGCATTTTAGGCAGATGTCAAGAAAGAGCAGATATTGTACCAATGCAATGATTTCAGCTTTCATCATGCTTACTTGTAGAATCTTTAGTGAAAGAAGAAATATTGTGCAAACGCGAAATCCAATTATCCAACTATGTAGCTTCATATTAAGGCAATCCAAAATAATACCGCTTCTGTTCATGCGCATGTCAGATTACCTCAAATATTCTCCAAGCCTTTCTAATACATGAGGTTTTGCTATTGAAATAAAAATCATGAAGCTTTGTGACTCTCCCTGGCTAAACTTGTCCCATAAACTAATTAAAGCTTTATTTCCATCTGTATACTTCATGTTCTATGGTCCCCTATGACAGATATTTGTAATATCTTTCCTATTAACATTCAAAAATATTCATCTTCAATAATTAAAGTATAAATTAAAAACAATTCCTCATCTTGCTTAACTATGCAGCGGATAATAACGCAGAACCTTCAACTTGCTACCCTTATTTTTTTTTCTTATTTATAGTATATTAAAGTTTTTCTTTACACATATTTTAACAATTGCTGGTTTAGCCCTTATTAACTTGAGAAAGTGCATTATAGGACCTTGGTTGCTGGGAGAACAGGCACAGAGGCTAGATGAAGTGCAACTTCAATTAAACAGGTTTCACTTCCAGGTCAGCAACCAAATTAACAAGGCCACAAACGCCTCATATCCTATACTTGGGAACGGCTAAAAATCTTTAATATGCATACAGGAGCCAGGAATGAAAGGGGTCGTTTTATGAGCCTTGACTTGGTGCTAACCCCCTAATGGTTTGTGAGAAATTCAAATTTTCAAATTTCAAATTTCAAATACCTTTATTGGCACAGTACAATCGGCAGACATAGATTCCTTTGAAATGTGGTGTTGGAGGAGAGTGTTACAGATTCTGTGGACTGCCAAAAAAAAAAAATCAGTGGGTTATAGATCAAATCAAGCCTGAACTGACCCTAGAAGCTAAAATGACTAAACTGAGGCTGTCGTATTTTGGACACGTCATGAGACGACAAGAGTCACTGGAAAAGACAGTCGTGCTAGGAAAAGTTGAGGGCAGCAGAAAAAGAGGAAGACCCAACAAGAGATGGGTTGACTCAATAAAGGAAGCCACAGCCTTCAATTTGCAGGATCTGAGCAGGGCTGTCAAAGATAGGACATTTTGGAGGACTTTCATTCACAGGGTCTCCATGAGTCGGAAGCGACTTGACGGCACTTAACACACACACAATCTGCAGTAGTGAGAAATTCCGGGCAAGCCAGAAATGAATTCTCTAGAAGTACCAGAATACTACAGTTCGCTCCTGAATGTCTGTAAGAGTGGGACTAATCCGTGTGTCTAATTCGGCAACAATTTCTAAAACTCCCCTTTTCCTTTTCCAAATGCAGTCACAGACTACTTTTTGAAAGGACTGAAATGTTTATTCCGAGCTGCTTTTACCCTGCTGTTGAAAATTTAGGAACGTATTTATTTTTCCCCATGGGTAGAACAAAACTGACTTGGGAGGCTGCATATTTCAATAGGGGAAAAAAGCTGCAGGTGAGTGGGGAAAAAAACCTTTAAAGCCTTCTCCCCACCTCCACCCTAGGGTTCCCAGTTTCCTTCTGGGGGCAGATAAATAAGTAGGTCAGTGGGTGGGTGCGTGGGAAGGGAAAAGGAAGCAGGGAAAGGGAGGACTTCCAGTCAGGCCACCTGCAGCGTAACTCCACCTGCTGGCACCTGTAAGCACTTCTCCTGACACATTTTTTTACTATGGTTTCAAATTGTATGCTTTTTACTATTTAACACTATATAAATTAAAAACCATCATCTCGAGTACAGTATTTCAGCTTTGGGATCTTTCACCCTCTGCCTGTCCCACTTCAGTTTAGCTCGTACATTTGCTCCATAGAGCAGGCAAAATAATTATGGGAAGATGTAGGTGTTTTTGTCATGAGTCAGCCTGAACTCTCCTCGGAAGAAGAGGAGGAAGGGGTGGCAGAGCAGGGTGATGCACCGGTGGAAGTCTTACCAGGGCGACTGGACCATAGGTCTGAACCAGCAAGGACAACAGATGCAGAAGAAGGTGGTGCATATTGGGAAGGAGCAGAGGAACAGAGAAGGTTATCACCTCCGGACCTGCCCAGCCCAGTTAGCCGGCAAAGATCAAAGGTTCGGCTCAGTTTGCAGGAGAGATGTCGCAGCGCGAGATTGCAGGCAATTGGTCATAGGTGTTTGCAGGAGCTGACACCAGCGAGTGATGCAGAACAGCTGGCCCGGGAAGGGAGTGAGGAGGAACAGCCATAAATCTTGGGCTGGCCATAATCCCTTATTCATACTCTGTATTAATTTTTATATTAGGTGTTGATTTTATAATGTTGGCTACGACAAGAATAGATTAATTAAAATAATATAGGGATTAGTTCCGTTAGCAAAAGATTATACAATTTAGTTTTAGACAGAAGAGGGAGAGGGGGAAGTCATTTGATTGTTAAATTAGAAATACTATTTGTCTTTCCTTTTATTATTATTATCATATTGTTTTTATGGATATATTAAATGCAGAAAAAAAAATAAAAAAAAAATTGGGCTGGCCAGTCAGTCAGTGTGGGAACAACTTTGCTAATTACTACAAGCTCTACTGCTCGTGCTGAGATCTCTACGCACAATATTGTCTTGCTTAGGTGCCAGCTCCCAGCTCCTGCCCTTCCGGCATCCCTGCAGAACCTGGGAGGACCGAGCCTAGACCTTGTCGCAAAGGAACTCGTACTGGTGAGTGAACCTGTTCCTTGTTTAGAGTGCTGCCTTGGTTACGCACTCAGTCCACCCACACTACCGGGAAGAGTAAACTGCGACAGGCCCTGATCCCCCCCAGTACCCTCCATTGCTGGGAGTGGAGTCAGAGGCCAAGCACCTCAGCCTGGTCCCTGCCTGTATGCAACAGTTTTGAGGGCCTGAAAAATCACATACAACGGGTATAAGACTTTAGGTTTTTTTTTTAAAAAAAGGCATGGCTTTTGTCATCGCTACACAGCAGTACTGATGATTTTCCCTCTAACATGGAATCTATTTCGAGTTTATAGCAGCAAATAAAGTATTGCTTGTTAACCTCAACATTTTAGTTCTGCTTTTACATACTGAACCCTCCTTTTTAATATCCAGGGCCTGATCCATTAACCCTTTCATTCAATCTCACCTTTCATTCAATCTCACCTTGGCCCATATGGCTTTTGTTCATGCACATCCCATGATCGAAGAGGTGGTTGTAAAAGAGGAATCCCTTTTTTTATGAAGGAAAAGCTGGTTGGATCCAAACCCCAGTAAGCAACTGCATCTAAATTAGTTAGGGTTACCAGCTCTGGGTTGGGAAATATCTGGAGATTTTGGGGGTGGAGCCTGAGGAGGTTGGGGTTTGGGGAAGGGAGGGACTTCAGTGCCATAGAGTCCAATTGCCAACGTGGCCATTTTCTCCAGGTTAACTGATATCTATTGGCAGGAGATCAGTTGTAATAGCAGGAGATCTCCAGCTAGTACCTCGAGGTTGGCAGCCCTAAAATTAGTACTACAGCGATATGAAGTGGGCATATTTAAGATGAAAAAGTAAAATATCTTTCCACAACTTGTGAAAAGTATTAAATAACCTGTTGTTTAGAATTTACTAAGGGGCCTTGCCTGAGTTAGTAATGCAAGGCTGAACTGAATCAGATCATCCTAACTTACACAGTCCATTAAAACAATGGACCATACCTCTGTTTTAATTAGCTTTGGGACAGGCCTTATTGCAATGCAAATATGTCAAGATATTGTACTGGATAAGAGATTGTGTTCTGCCAAATGCGGTTTAATAAGCTCATCTCCTACTTAGCATGTTGTATTGTCTAAAAGAACTGAAAACAAAAGGCTACTTTGAAGTCTAAAACCCTGAAGCATACTTTCTTCAAGCATTTAATCTTTACCAAACTTTAGGCTGGATTCCCCCTAAACGCATTCCACTAGTGGTGGCGCCTAACTCTGGTACAAGTCCCCTTCCCCAATGCAAGCGGCATTAGGGAAAGTAGACTTGCACTGGAGAAAGGTGCTGCGATTAACAGAACTGATCCATGAAACCCAACCTATATATTCTGTAATATCTTTTCCTTCAGTGATATTTTGCACTTTCTTTCTCCCCACCCCAACATCCTTTTCATCATACCTGCATGGCCTTCATAATATCCAAAGCCCCAGGCCATCAATGTTGTGTCCTCACTATGGTTCTTCCACACACCAGGATTGGCCGTCCTAGAAATTGAATGTGTGAGAGGATAGGAAGACCAGGTCTCTGGACACAGTGAACGCCTCCTCCTCACACTGCCCACTGCAGCATCAGTAGAAATATTCAGAAAAAAAGTGTCACTTCTGGTAATGTGTTATGGCGACACTCTGGCAATCTCCTAAATCTCTGTAGTTTTACTATAGAGATTTGGGGGATTGCTAGAGTTCATGGCAACGTATGATGTCCACTTCTGGTTATGTGACTGAAAGTGACATTGTGGTGTCTTGCAATCCCAAGCTCTGCCCCTAAAAGCACCTGGGGTTTGTCAGTCTTCAGCTGCAACATTATGTGGGATCAAGTTACAGTGTGGTCCCATGACTTTTTTGGGGGGAGCAATGGGGAAATTGCTCTAGGGTCATATCAGTACTAACACAAATAAATGACGATGATAATTCCTCTAGAAATTCCTCTTTACAGCATGGGGTATTCTGATATAAATTTATTTTGATAATTTCATACCTGAATTTGGTCTGAGAAAAGTAGGGAAAAGAAAATATAACTCTTACAGTCACATGAATGTAATTTGTCATTATATTTGAATATATTCTTTAGCTTTGCATTTGATGTTTCTATTAGCAAATGAAATGTGCATATGAATCCCATATACAGAAGGAATTCTGTACTTTGCAAGTTAATCTAATAGTATTTTCCCCTTTTTGTAAGATATACTGTTGGCCTTTTTTGATTATTGGGCATCACATGAACAATTACAGCCCCTATTCCAGGTAGTAAAGCATCACATGCCAGCTTAATGGGTAAAGATGGATCAAGGTGTGTCAGCACACTGTCAGATGTGACCGACTTCTTGGCTTGTAAGAAAGCTTCTTCGCAGACCTGTGACCACAACCACTTTTACCTCTTCTGAGACAACCAGTGGAATGGATGCACTACATTTGGCAAGTTTGGGACAAATTGACTATAGTGGTTAAACCAGGGGTGTTAAACTCATTTGTTACAATGGTCGGCGATGACATAAATGCCACTTGGTCAGGCCGGGCCATGTGTACCATAAAATTTAATTCCAGGTACCAGAGATACAAACTTTATAGAAGACACAGGCAAAGTCAATTAATGGTATTATTTTTAGTTAAAATACAAACATGCTTAAAACAATGACACTCTTACAGTATTTTCTTTTATTTATCAATCTTTGATCACTGACACCTCAGGACTAGGGGGTGGCTGCCTCGCCTGGCGAGCCTGCAACGAGCTTGCCAGCCCAGATGTGGACTGGGGGAGGTGGCTGCCTCGGCTGGTGAGCCTGCAGTGAGCTCACCAGCCCAGATCAAGGGGAGGGGGTAACTGCCTTGCCAGGCTCACGGGCCAGATAAGAGTTCTCAACGGGCCAGATCTGGCCCCCGGGCCGGGTTAAACCCTAGGAATTATCTGAGTTGTGATATATCCTTGGGATGTAGGGCTTCTAAGAATGCCCTAATTTTATCTGGACTTGTAGGCAAGCCTTGTGCATCTATAACATGTCCACTCCTTTAAAAAGTCGCAGTTTGCACAGTTGGCTCTTAACCCATATTGTTCTAAGCATTTCAGCACTATCTGCAAGATTTTCTGATGTTCTTCATCACTTTCACTTATCCCAATAGTAACATCCAGGTGGCACTATGTTTTTGGGCTACCTTGCAAAACAAGGTAGCCCTTTGGCAGATAGCTGGAGCTGATGCAACACGAAACAGTAGCCTGTTATATTGATCCAGCCCTTTTGATGGTGAGGTATGCTTTGGAATCTTCTTCTACTTTCTTCTGCAAGTGGGCCTGTAACAAATCAATCTTGCTGAATCATTTCCCTCCCACCAGGGTTGCAGATATTTTGTCAATTCTTGGCAAAGGACACCTGTCATCAGCCCACTTATCCAGACAGGAACAAAGGGAGCAGCACAGGTGGTAGAGGTTTTGCCCTTGGTGGCAACATTCCTCCCCACTAGGGTTGCCAACCTCCAGGTGGCAGCTGGAGATCTCCCTCTTTTACAACTGATCTCCAGGGAATAGAGATCGGTTCATTTGGAGAAAATGGCCTCTTTGGCAATTGGACTCTATGGCACTGAAGTCCCTCCTGTCCCAAAACCACGCCCTCCTCAGGCTCCACCCCAAAAACTTCCCACTGGTGGAGAAGAGGAACCTGGAAACCCTACTCCTCAAGCTGATGAAGGAGATCAGTATAGATTAGAACTAGATTGCTGTTTCTTACTCAGCATGTACCTCATGTTCCAAAGTTTATAAAAGTAGACCCTCAGGGGCTCATGCGTCAATACCCAGTGGAGAATGGTTGTCTCTTACTGCTAGGCTTCACACCTGAGTCACTTTTGGTGTTGTGGAAAGTGTTTTTTTTTTTTGTCCAGGTACAGAGGAAAACTTCACCTGTACTCCACCATATTTTTAAGGCACCAGTGCCAATCAATGTTAACAAAGCTCAAGGGACTAAGGTTTCACCCTTCCAATTCTGCCTTCTCTGTTTCTCCAACTGCACCTTGTTCTCTTTCATTGTGGATCTTGAACCAAATGACTAACTTTTGCTGTGTTTTGCATACAGACACAGTGAGAGCAACTTTCTGAAACTTCAGCTAGTGCAGCTGGTCTGATTACTGCTACAACTTTAGAGAGGAGGCTGTATGTTAATGAGGTTTATATTCAGACCATGAGAACCAAAAGCTGAAGCAAATTTCTTCCACAATCATGCTACGCTTAACGACTTCCTGTCCATGATTACTGAGGAAATCATTAGGAAAAGAAAGTGTGTAGATCTTTCATCGTGCCTTTTTAAACATAAGGGAGGTCACTGGTAAGAAGAGAAGAGATCAGTTGTTCAAAGTTTTCATAAGACCCATTATCCCACAATTACTTCCATATCCAAGGACTTTATTTCCTACGTGCAATCTCCTGTAGGTCTGCAGCTGGATATTGCAATTTGGATCTTTTTTTATTTTCATCACTTGCAAATTGTTATGTAGAAACTAGCATCATGATTCAACGATTTAATAAAAAGATACTTTTATGATAGAACAAAAGAGAAGAAGGGTTGGCCCTCACCAGTCCACACCAGTAAAATAAACAGAGGAAGTTGTGAGAAAGGTACCATGCAATCCTAAACAGAATTACACTCTAAACTCATTAAATCTGTTTAGGATTGCATGGTTACAGACTGATCAGAACAGCTGGAGACAAGGATTGAAGGTGAGGATTTGGCCGAGTTTCAATGACAAGATTTGGTCTTCAACAGAGTATCTCTGGCTGCAGAGACCTTTGCAGTCAGATTAGAGTCAGTATTATTAGGGATGTCATCTGCCACCATTCAGGCCCAGTTCATACATATAGGAATTTAGTAACTTGTTTTTGATCGGTTATAGCCACCAATACCATTTATACATACATATGTATGAATATTATCTGAGTCTTATTAACTATGATGCTCTGTTGTGTATTCAAGCTCACCTTCACTTGCAATAAGCTGTAGACCAATAACAGGATTCCTACTATTAAATATGACTGGTACCTGTTCCCCATGTACTTTGTAATGCCTGTTGTAGGCCCAGCTGATTTCATCAGACAAATCTGCAGAGGAAGATTAATGAAAGCACCTAGGAAATGTTGATAGCTCTTTTGTTGTTTTTGAACCACACAATTCCTTTGACACAGTGCAAAACTGGCCAGTCCTCAAAGAATTAATAGTTCAGCTGAAGCACTTAAAGTTGTACCCCTGGTTTTATGTAGCCAAACAATCCAAAAAATATGCTGTAAACTGGTTTCTCTCTCGCCGTTTGTCTCTTTGTTCAACTGAGGGCAGGAAAGTCTTCCTTTTGCTGCCTTCTCTGTTTCTCCAACTGCACCTTGTTCTCTTTCATTGTGGATCTTGAACCAAATGACTAACTTTCCATTTCTACTTTTAAAGTTGGGGTTTTTATATATATTTTTTATTTTTATAACATAAAATATAAAACATAAAACAAAACATACAATAATAAAAATAAAGAAAAAATACAAAAGAGTATCAATTATTTAAACTACTTAATACAATCAGAATTCAAAAATACCCTTTCACCCCACCACCCACCATAAAAAGTGACCCATCACCAGACTTCCGGAGAAGTGTCTGAACAGTTTAAAGATTACAATGTTGACATTAACATAAAAGTATAAACCTTATTTCTATAACTCATTAACTAAAATAGTAAAATCCATTTTCGCCAGTTTATCCCAATATGTGATGGCCTTCTCCCATGTTTTTTTAAATTCTTCCATATCTTTTCCATGTAGAAATTCTGTTAGTTTGGCCATCCTCATATACATCCATAATTTCTCTCTCCAGTCATTAATTGAAGGTTTATTTACTTGCTTCCAAACTTTAGCTATTATAATTCTTGCAGCAGCAAAACTATATTGACATATGACCCTATCATTTTTTGTCCATTTTATCTTGTGGAATCCTCAATAAGCAAAATGCGGGATTCCTTTTTACTCTAATATTAATCAAATTATTAGTTTCTCTTATTACTTTTTTCCAAAATTTTTTAATTTTTTTACACATCCACCATGCATGCATAAATGTTCCTCTTTCCTTACATTTCCAACATAAATCCATATCTCCTTTTTTTCATTTTACTTATCATCACAGGAGTTATATACCATCTATAAAACATTTTATATAGGTTCTCTCTAATTTAGTTAGTGATTGTAAATTTAAATTCTTCCATAAATTTTCCCGTATCTCCAAATCAATATTATATCCTAGCTCTTTCATCCATTTCACCATTACTGGTTTAATCCTTTCTTGCTCTAAATTTACTTCAATTAATAATCTATATATCCTACCTATCAGTCCTTTGTTTCCCCTAATTAATATATTTTCTAATTTAGATTTATTTTTATTAAATCCAACTAACTTATCTTTATTAAATATATCTTTTAATTTATAATGCATAAACCATTCTTTAATTTTACGTTCTTCTCTACTTTTTAGAACCCAATCTCCTTCTTTGTAGTCCATAATTTCTCTATAAATATCCATATCTAAATTTAATTGTGTCCCTCTCTTCATAAATGCTTCTACTGGATTAATCCATCCTGGTGTTTTATTTTCCAAAAACCTTTTATATTTTTCCCATATTTGAAATAAACTGAATCTAATAATATGAAGATTAAAATCTTTATATTTTTCATACTACAAATATGCATGCCATCCAAAGCGTAAGTTAAAACCTTCTATTTCTAATATTTTGGGGTTCTCTAACAAAATCCAGGTCTTTAACCACACAAAACAGGATGCTTCATAATACATTCTCAAATCTGGTAACCCCAGACCTCCTGTTTCTTTTAATTTAATTCAAATATTATATGCTATTCTGTGTCTTTCTTTACCCCATAAAAAATTTAAAATATCTTTTTTCCAAGTTTTAAATATTTGAACCCCCTTTATAATTGGTAAATTTTGAAACAAAAAAAGCATCTTAGGTAATACCATCATTTTAATTACCGAAATTCTACCCCATAGCGATAAGGGTATTTTTTCCCAATTTTTAAAATCTATAACAATTTGTTGCCATAGCTTAATATAATTATTTTTAAATAAATAAGATTGTTTGAGGTTAAACATATACCCAAATATTTTAGTTTATGTTCAATAGAAAAGCCAGTCTTTATTTGATAAGTCTTGCTGCTGCAAAAGAGTCATATTTTTAACCAATAATTTAGTTTTATTTTTATTTATCTTAAATCCTGCCAGTTTTCCATAAACCTCCACCGTTTTATTCCAGTTATAAATTTGATTAATAGGATCAGTCAAAAAGCATACTAGATCATCTGCATAAGCTTTAACTTTAATGTGATTTCTCCCAAATTGAAATCCTATTATATCTGGAGTATATCTAATCTTTTTCAATAAAACCTCTAACACTAAAATAAACAACAATGGTGAGAGGGGGCAACCTTGTCTGGTGCCCTTTTGAATTTCAAATTGTGATGTTAAAGTACCATTGATCAACAACCTAGCTGATTGATAAGTGTAAATATTTCCAATAGTTGACTTAAAGTTTTCTCCAAAACCCATATACTCTAATATTTTTTTCATAAATTTCCAATTTACGTTATCAAATGCTTTTTCTGCATCTAAAAATATCATTGCTATAGGAGTAGTGACAGATTCTGCATATTCCTAAAGGTCTATTACCATTCTAACATTTTGGCTAATCAATCTACCTGGGAGAAATCCAGCTTGATCCTCATGTATAATCTGGTTTAATACTGTTTTTAATCTAGTTGCTAAAATAGTTACAAAAAGTTTATAATCGTTATTCAATAATGAGATAGGCCTGTAATTTTTGACATCCAATAAATCCGAGTTTGGTTTTGGTATTAATACTATATTTGCTTGTTTCCAGGTTTGTGGTATGGATCCATTCTGCAAGCAATGATTCATCACCTTCAATAAATGTGGAGATAATTGTTCTATAAAAGTTTTATAATAAAATGCTGTGAATCCATCCGCTTCTGGAGATTTATTTAATTTACTTTTACCTATAGCATTTTTAATTCCTCCATAGTTATTGTAGAATCCAATAATTCCCTATTCTCTTGTGATATTCCCTCCCAATTAAATTGATTCAAATAAACATCCATTTCCTTCTCTGAAACAAAGTTTTGACTATATAAACTTGAATAATAATCTATAAAAGTTTCCATATTTTTCTGTTTATCTGTTGTTATTTTACCCTCTTTCTTAATTTTTAATATTGGCAATTTCTTCTCTTTACTTTTAAGCTGCCAAGCTAATAGTTTACCTGGTTTATTGGCATGTTCAAAAATCTCTGTCTGTTAAACAATATTTTTCTCTATTTCTGAAGTTATTAAAATTCATATTGATATTGTAACTTTTTAAACTTATCTGTCTGTTCTTGTTTGAGTGATTGATCTTGTAGTTTTCTTAGCTGCTTTCTCCTAGTTTAATTTCTTCTAATGTCCTCCTCTTTTGTGCCTCCCTTTATACCATCTTGTATTTTGCTGAATCAAAAGTCCTCTAAATACTGCTTTACTGGCATCCCATACTACATCGTCTGAAATTTCTTTATCTACATTCTCTGAAAAATAATTTTGTATATCTATTTTTAATTTATCTACTATTTTTTATTTTTTAATAAAAATTCATTTATAGACCATGGTTTATTTCTCTTGTTGCCTATCTTAATTCTAATTGAAACAGCATTATGATCTGATAATACCTTGGGTAGAATCTCCGGATTTTCAGACAGGTTTATAATTCCTTTAGAAAGCCATAACATATCTATTCTTGAATGAGTGAGATGTCTGGTTGAAAAATACATATATCCCTTTTTATTACCGTTTACCAATCTCCATATATCAAACATTTCCCATTGATCTATAAGATGATTAAAAATACCAGTTAATTTACCCTCACAATTCCCCCCCTTTTTTTGCAGATCTGTCCAACTTTGGTTCCCTCACTCCGTTAAAGTCTCCCATCCAAATCATTTTTCTTTAGCATATTCAGCTAATATTGATGCCAAATTATTATAGAATATTTTTTGGCTTGTATTAGGTGCATATATACCCACTAACAATATCTTTTGAAAACCACTTACAATTTCTATCAACAGGATCCTCTCATCATTATCTTTGTATATAATCTTGGGTTCCAATATCAAAGGAACATACATAGCAATTCCATTAATTTTTTTCTTTTCATTACATGAGGTAAAAGGGTTACCCAGTTTTGATTATTCCAATCTTATAATGTCCTTTGTAAAATATGAATTTCGTGTAAACAAAAAATATTAGCCTTAGACTTTTGTAAATGGTAAAATATCTTCTTCCTTTTGTTGGGAGAATTCAAACCATTAACATTCCATGACAATACTTGTAGCATATTAACGTTCAATTAATCCCATGTCATTAACCCTTGTTTAACTCTAACCCCCCTCCCGCCCTCCCATTACTGCTTTTAGTATCATTTTTAATAGTTCAGCCATCGTCTGACTGTGAGTCCTCCTTGGTTGTTTCTGGTACCTTTAGCCCTCTGCTTGCTTCTGCCACCTTGTCTTCTTTAGGAGTATCTTTGGATGGACGACGTTCTGGTTTAGGAAGATCTCTGTCATATCTTCTTAAAAATTGTTCAGCCTTGGTGGTGTCTGTGATCTTGAATCTTTTGGCCTTGAAGTGAAAAGATATGCCTTGTGGAAATTCCCATCTATGTTGAATCCCATTGAATCTTAACCGTTCCACAATTTCTGAAAAATCCTTTCTTTTCCTAAGTAGTCTTCCAGGAATCTCTTTCATTAACCTCACCGGTATACCTTCTATTGTGAGTGGATTTGAGTAATGTTTATTCAGGATCAGATCCCGGTAGCTTCTGGAAAAAAGTTGGATTATACAGGCCCTTGGAACATTATTTTTTTGTTGCATAAGCAGAGTTAATTCTGTAAGCTGTTATGATCATTCCTTCCACAACTGCTTCATCTTCCTGGAGAAAGTCAGCCAGCAATACTTTTAAAAAGTTTTTTAAATCTTTCCCTTCTGATTTTTCTTTGAGGCCGCGTATACAAATGCAACTTTCCTTTATTTTTAGTTCCAGCATTGCAGTGTAGTCATCACATTTTCCCTCTCTCTCTTGACTTGCTTCCATTGACATTCCAAAGCATCAACCCTTTTTCTGGTATCTTTGTTATCCTGTGAATGTTTCTGGAGTTTGACCTCCATCTTGTCCTGTCGGGCTGTCAGAGCTGAAATGCTATCTTTCAGAGCAGAAATGGCAGCCGTATTTTGTCCAATAGCCACTGTATTTTGTCCAATAGCTACTGTATTTTGAGTCAGTTCTTGTTTTACTGCTGTCGCCTCCTGAAATGTTTTAGTCATCAGTTCATGTAAAGAGTTCAGGGTGACCTCAGGTTTTTGTTTAGGAGTCATCTTTGCAGCCACAGATATCCCTGTCAGAACTGGTGAGGTGGTTAGTGGAGCAGTTATATTGGATACAGATGCTCTGAGATGGCAACGTTTGCTGAACCTGGAGCTGTTTAGGATCTTTAATGAATCCTTTCGGATGTTTTTCTGTATCTTTTTTTATTTTTATCTCCCATTCCAAAAAGCCTGTTTTGGCTGCAGTTTATAATCCACAGGGGGGAGGGTGGCACTTGTTGCTTAAAACATCAGTTTAAAGTTTACATAAAAAACTGGAAATCAGACTTGGTTTGTAATCCAGACCTTAGAGAGCACTTTAGCACAACATCTTCTTTAGTTTGCTGCCTCTTGCCAGCTATTATTCACTGCAAAGAGTTTAGTTAAAGTGGTAAGATGATTAAGCTGGCAAGATTGAAATTCAAGTGCGCCACAGCTGGCAAAAAGCCAAGTTTCGATTTAGAGCATGTTAGAGAGTTATAGATGAAGTCCAGAGTGCTTTTTCTTTAAAACAATAGCTGTCAGACACCTCAGTAGTGATATTTGTTAAGCTTTAATAAAATGAAAAAAGGCACTTGCTGTTTTAAATTGGGGTCTCCCCACCGCTCTTCCCAGCTGTCTGAAGTGTAATGGCGCCCGCTCCTCGGCTCACCCGTCTGAGCAACGGCTGCTCCTAGGACAGGGAGCTCACTGGCGTCCTGTTCAGCATCCCTGCTCCCGGCAGCTTCAAGCCCGCGAGCAAACGGTTGCGCGGCCGTGGTGATTCCCCCCCAATCTGGACGTCTACTTTTAAAGTTTGTGATGTGGAGAGCTTCTCATGAACCATCTTGCCTGCTCCTATGATGCCCTGTACAATTTGCACTATATGCAAGAGGAGGAAGAAAATCTACCCTCATTAAAAATCTCTTGGGAAGGGTCCAGAGAGGACTTCATTTCTCCCAACCTTATTTTCGTTTTCTACTAGCTTTTCTTCCTAAAGCATGGTGAGAAATCTTCCCAACAATCTTGTGAGATAGATAAGAAGAGAATATGCCATGTCCACAGGGTTGCCAACCTCCAGCTGGGGCCAGGAGATCTCCCATTATTACAACTGACCTCCAAACAATAGAGATCAGTTCCCCTGGATAAAACAGCTGCTTTGGAGAGTAGACTCTATGGCATTATAGGTCTCACTCCTCCCCAAACCCTGTCCTCCACAATCTCCACCCCCAAAATCTCCAGGTATTTCCCAACCCAGAGCTGGAAACCCTACATGTCCAACATCACCCGGTGACCAGGCATTTGAACCTAGAACTCTCCAATCCAAGAACAACCAATACACCATGTCAACTGTCCATGTAAATAAGATATTTCCTGCATTTTTAAAATCTGCTGGCTTACTGACAGATGTTGCAGTTCTTACTTACTCCCAGCCTTTCATTCCCCACTCCCACATTGGCCTATTTCTGTGTTGTGCTGTACTCTTTGAGTCTTGTGTGCTACAATGAGCAGGGGAAGAATCTGTCAAAGGGCTAGAGATGGAATGTGCAGGATAAGTTTAATCAACAGCTTTAAAGGGACATAGGGAATCTTTACAACTCATGTTTGTTCATATAGCCATGCCATTTCAAAAGGGAATACATCTGTACTTCAGTGAGTAGCTTTCTCTGTATTCTATTTTTTTCTTTTAATGTACAAGCTCCATAATCTGGGACTTGTGCACACATTTAATGCATGCAATAATTATGATTCTCTTTTACTGTATCATATCTAAAGGAGTAAACTTCTCAACCTTCCTCCTTTAGGCAAATTACTCGTGAGAGAGCCTCTGTACTGCAGAGTGAGTGACTAAGATCCCATTAATTGAACACCAAAGAAAGGATTTGAATTGCTGCTGACTCCAGAGCATAGCAAAACCTTTATCTCATTAAAAGAAAAGGAGACAGCAACCTCGGTGTCCCTTTGAACTGCACACTGAGTCATAAAGGTATGTACTTCTTGAGGCTCTTGGGTGGGGTTCCTCTGAGAACACCCACTTGGCTGCACTCAGAGAGTACTCACCAACACAATAAAATCCTCTCTGCAGAAAACTTACTAAGGCAGCCCCTGGAACAAGTAAGAGATCACAAAATTAGCCTGGAAGAAAAATAGCTGTTGCATAAACTATTAAAATGGGATTAATGAATTCAGCTAAGTACCTACCACAGACAATCCTTCCTACAGTTCTAGGGTTCTTTTCTTAAAAAAAGAAGACATTAAAATCAATGCCTCAGTTGAAATAATATCTTTTCAAGGTCAGGTTCAGGATACTTAACGAATAGGGTTGCCAGGTGGGTGGTTTCGACGGACAATCGCCCGCCAATCCACCCAGCTGCTCAAGAGCAGGGATCGCATGTGCAAGCGGCTGCACATGACGTGATCATGTCACTTCTGGAAGGGCCGCGTCGCCGTGGCTGCTTTGGCACTCAAATCCCCAAAACACCAGGGTTTTGAGGGTTTGAGTGTCAAAGCGGCCACAGCGATGTGGCTCTTCCAGGGATAAACCCAGAAGTGACATGATCGCGTCATGTGCAGCCACACACGTGCAATCACCCACCGATGGTGAGGGAGGACCTGGCAGCCCTATTAATGAACCAGTGTTTGCAATATTAGGTGAGTTTCTATTAGTAATCGATGACATTTCGCTAGTTTTAGTGGAACTTTTCAGCTGTTCTACTTAAGGGGCAACCCAAAATTCAATTGCTAAATTTATTTATTTATGTTTTTATTTTTAAATTTTATTTTTATTTTTTATTATTTTATTTAATTTTTAATTTTTTAATTTTTAATTTACTTTTTATTTTTTTAATTTTTCATAAAATATAAATAAAAATTAAAAAAAAATAAAAATGTAAATTTTTAAAGACTAAATTCTGTGTGCAATTTTAGTTTCTGGGCTTCACATACCTCCCCTTTAGAGTTGACCAGGAAAATTACCAGAAGCAAGTACAAGATTTGCAGTGCAACCCTAGTGTTAATACAGGTCTAAGCCCTGTGACTTAAGTAAATTTTGAAGGCTGTAATCCTGAACTGTTAACTGAGGATCGTTCTTGCTGTGATCAAACCACATGAAAAGATACCACCGCATTTTGAGAGGTTGAAAACAGATTTTTGATGACAACAATAAAGGACTGTTCACAGGATGTCATTTGCCACCAAAAGAAATGTTTTCTGTGCCTTATTTTTCTTGCATTTAAGCTGTTTTCCTCAGTTTGGAAGCTAATTTGCATAGACATCATGCCATGTGCCCCAGATACGAAAGGAGCCCCCAGACTTTGAGGCGCCAGCCTGCCAATCAGCTCTTTCTGCCATACCTAGTGCTCCATGAAGAGATTGGAAACAAAAATACTGCTGTCGTTCGGTTTAGTATATAAGTGCTAGGTGAAAATTAGTGCTCCGTGATGAATTTGTCTCCTGAAAAGTGCTCCATGACTCAAAAAGTTTGGGAACCGCTGATCTAAATTATCGAAAATAATTTGGAAAACTTCTCTAAAATAAGAAATACCCAAACCTATGCTGTCTTGGCAGTTTAGGGTTTACTTATAATAAATTATTGGTCCTTTTGTGTTCAAGAAGTCCCAATTCTTCCCACCTAAATTCTTTACAACTTTAAATTCTTTACAATTCTTTTATTTTTATTTTATTTATATCCAACCCTTTCCCAACAGCATTAGTCTCAGGGCAGCAAACAATACATTTAATATACATATAAATATAATATTAAAACCAATTAGATAATTAAAACCAGTTACTTAACTACTTAAAACTGGCACCCTAAGAAAAAGAATCCCTCTTACATTGTTTGCCAACTCTCCTAGGAGAACCACCTCCTATGGGTGAAGAAGGTGCCAGCAGTAGGAGACAGCACTCCAGTAGGGTCCAATTTAGGTAGTTCCATTGAATTTTAGAAGACTAAAATATGCCTATTTAACAGCCATTTGATGCTTTTTTGTCTATCATTTTTTTAGCTTTTAAAACTAAATTAGCATGAGCTAAGTTTACAAATAACAACAAAATGTTCAGAAAACCCCAAGGTGACTGCTGAATGCTTTCATTTGAACTCCACATTTCCATACTGTTAAATCCCTGTGGGCTGCAGATAAGGAGAATGCTTATATCTTTACTTACAACAATATCATAAATATTTGCCTGTCATCAGCAAAACAAGAGAATTATCAGCCAGCAGAAGTCAGGTTAGGGGTGGGGGGGAAAGCAACTGTATTGTCTACATGCTAATTGAATATTCAAAGAATTCTAAAGGGTACTGGATAGTGAAGACAGTTCCCCTTATCAAAGTCACCCAAGAAAGTATAGTTGTTGCAGATTTAGATGAGACAAATAGGTACAAGAATTTATACAGGACAAACAATTCTTTGAAGGACAGACAGTTCCATGCAGATTGTAAAGGACTTTCTTTAAACACAACATTTCCAAACCGTGGAATAAATATTCCTGTAGTCTGGAATTTCTTCTTATCAACTTTCAGCTATTCTGCAAATAGCAGACAGTTATCAGCAAAACAAAGATTAGCAGACATACATGTTATAAATCCCCAAAACCATGAAAAACAGGTATCCGTTTTAAAGTCTATTTTCTGTTGAAGTCTATCTGTTGAACTTCTTGGTTATATTTTGAAAATCTTTGGTGGGTGCAGTGTTATCTGACAATGTAAACAATAGGCTCGACTTCATCTCTTGAGGGAAACCACTCAATTCATAAAACGTGAATTGAGTAAATGAATATGGGAAAGGTATTTACCTTCTCCACCTAAGTCTTAAACGCATAACTGTGATCCTCTTACTCTCTAACCCGAAATGCTCAAGCCCATAACTGTGGAATGTTAGGGTCTTCATATACACAGGATATGTAACAAGTATACTAATTTAGTTTGGTTTAACCTTATCCCGGTAACACTACCCCCAACTCTAAATCTTTGTTTCTGATTATATCATTCTTGAGGAATTCATTTCCGCAGTACCTGTCTCCTTGTTTTTGATTTAGGACAACAACTTTGTTAAACTGATCCACCAGTTTTGATCCAGCTGGATATTTTGGTGGTGGAGCCAGTGGAAGGTCGGGTTTGGGGAGGGGAGGGGCTTTAAGGGACTTTAATGGAGTATAATGCCATAGAGTCCACCTTCCAAAGCATTTTCTCCAGAGGAACTGATATCTGTCACCTGGAGATCAGTTGTAATAGTGAGCGATCTCCAGCCACCACCTGGAGGTTGGCAACACTAGGGGTAACCTATCTTGGATTTTTACATTTGGATTTTGTTTTTTGAACTGTTAGAAAGCTTTCTAACCCTAATTTTCTAACATGAACCCGCTGCCCTTTCCCCCAAACATCTACCCCTAATCCTCTAACCCTACATTTACCCCAATTCCCTTAGTCATCACATTCTAAAACTAGGCTTAAGCCCTTCCCCTAAACAATATTTTCTGCTGAGAGTGAACGGTTGACACAAATTGCCAATGAATTCTACATTAGTGTATGGATTAGACTTGATGTCACTGGAGCCCTGTAATCCTATAAAGATGATGCAGCTTTTGAAATATACAAAAGATGCTCTGGAAAGAGTACTGTCTGCTTCCTTTTCTTCTTCAAGGCTGCCATATGCAGCTTTTCCCAGCTCCCCTTCTCCCCCTTATCATCTTCTACTCAGCATGGCTTCTTTGCGTTCCCTTTTGGGTGGTGATACGCACTCTATTGAACACTGTTGGAGACTGGAAGTCCCCAGCGTGAGACAAATAAACAGCGTTTGTGTCAGATTTCCCACAATGACATACTGTAAAATAAAATGAGTATTTGAAACGGAAGTTGATCAACTCTGGTGCAGCATGCATGAAATAGCTTGGGAAGCTTTGAAAAGAGATTTGAAGCTGAAAGCCAAAGGATTGTGACAGCAAGCGAAAGGGTGAGGAGAGATGTTGGGGTAGCTTTGGGCTAGGATAGCATAGCAAACATTGTCATTAAATATACTGTACAACGTACAAGAGTGAAAGCAGCCACGGTTTAGATTGAATCCCCCCCCAAAAGAAACCACAGAACACTAAGTACCCAGACACTTTGTTGCAAGAAAAATGAAGGCAAATGAAAGTTTCACACTGATTAGCTGTGATTGGCCTATGAAATTGCTGAAAAATTACAGTAAAATGGGAAAGAATTAAATATTTTAATGAGAAATTAATTAGATTTCATTTGTCATGGGCTTAGAAAGTAAAGTCACCAGTATTTAAAATGAAGTAATTTTACAAAAGAAGGGCTGAAAGAAACACACAATGATAGCTGATGGGTTTTTTAAAAAACAAAAAAAACAAAACCTGGGCAATGTCTACCTTGAACTTGCACAGGCAATTTAAAGAAATTAATAGAAAATTAAGTATGGTGGGGGTTGCAATTGATAGCTGAAATTCTTGTACATGGTGAGACAACCATGGGATATTTCAGTCCAAAGGCAATCAAAGAAGCTTCCCCCCCCCCCCATCAAGTCACAGCTGACGTATGACGACCCCATAGGGTTTTCAAGGCAAGAGACTTTTGGAGGTGGTTTGCCATTGCCTGCCTCTGTGTCCCACCCCTGGTATTCCTTGGAAGTCTCCCATCCAAATTCTTGCCAAGGTTGAGGCTGAGGGAGTGTGACTGGCCCAAGGTCACCCAGCAAGTTCCCATGGCAGAGTAGGGATTTGAACCTGAGTTTCCCAGATCCTAGTCCAAGACCTTAAGCACTACACCATGCTGGCTCTCCAGATAAGCTTAAGGATAGCCTAGAACTGCTACTTTTTCCGACAAAAATCTGATATTTGCTAATGTTATAGAGTATGGTAAATGAACTACGGTGAACGACATGGGATCTGAGTCAGAAAAAGTTGTTTATATGCAAGCATTTTAAATTTCATAGCTCAGACAATGATATCAGTAAAAAAGAAAGAAGAACTATTGATGAAAGTTAA
Organism: Euleptes europaea; assembly: GCF_029931775.1. Classification (NCBI taxonomy): domain Eukaryota; kingdom Metazoa; phylum Chordata; class Lepidosauria; order Squamata; family Sphaerodactylidae; genus Euleptes; species Euleptes europaea. The sequence continues at coordinate 76,282,831 of NC_079319.1, read as the reverse complement.
AGTTAGATCATTTTTCTTGTGTTCTGTTGATTAGACTAGACCGCTTTGTCTCATTATACTCAAATTTGGGGAAATAAGTAGATGGGTTTTCCTGCATTCTCATTTTCTTTGCTTGTAAGTTCCTGTTTCTTCGGGGGGGGGGGTGTTGGTTCCACACATGGTTTACTCTTTCTAGTGGTCAATACAATATTACATGGGTTTATGTCCAGCATATCTCCCTGCAGATTTAAACTGCAGGTTTTTATGCCAGACTTGTGACTCACAAAGTTAAATGCAATTCACTTGCTATGTATGGTAGGCCACTATGAGCTCAGGTGTTTTAGCTGCTGGTCAGAAACCACAAAGCAGGGCACTGCTAAGCCCCTGGCAAGACCCAATGCATAACTGGTGGCTTGCCAGATTAAATATTATATAGACCTGCACTAGATTATCAGATCTACATTCCAACTATGTCCTGGCAACCATAAATGGATCTTATATCGCTTTTACACATTTCCTACCATAATGTCCCTGTTGGAGGACATCAAAACATATTATGTTGGTTATCGTCAAACAGGCCACAACAGAAGACATAGTTTGCACAGGTAATTTGAAGAACCCATTCTGATTGTTTCACTCCACCTGCCCAAAAATGTTACTTAAAGAGCCTGAAATTGGCCAAACCAAATGAGACATACCACTTCCGAATGTAAGGTATTTCATTTTAAAAGAAAGTGGTTTATACATCACAGGTGTCAGAAAATAGGAGACAACCTGTGATTTAAAGGATCACAGTGGGTCTTCTACAATCTCAATAAGCAAGGAGATCAAAGTGATAATGAGATCACAAGTACCACTTGAAGGAAGCTACAGTTTGTTATCCTACACCTGGAGGGCTCTTTAATTCTGCCTTTTAAAGTGACAGGCAGTGTAAAAACCATTGCATGTGTATTTTTAAAGCATGCTCTTTCTTCCTGAACAAATGGTTTAGTACCTTGTATTGTGGACAATTGCTCTAAACTCATTCTAATCTCCTGTGCTGTGAACCTTTGAGCTGGTCCTACAATTACTAACTAGACTAATTTGTATAGTAACAATTTAGAGCCAAGGTACACAAAAAATAGAAAATCTCTGGCACTTGGAGAGGGGATCTAGTTCTATGCTTTGCCTCTTTTTCCAGGCTACAAAAGCAATTTTAAAAGTTCACATTTACCTAATCTATAAAACTAATTTATGGCTGTGGAAGTGGGAGAAACAAAGGTTAACAATTAATGGCCTGAGTTATTTAAAAATGACTGAGCTAGGCAGTTTTTCCTCCCATTTTGATGACTTTTCATATGCAAATGCTGCCCTGCGTTGAGCATGAGTTTACAAAATGTAAACCTGTGCAGATATAGCAATCTTTATACACACCACTGAGAAATGGAAATGTAGTTCTTTGGGAAACTTTTTCTTAAAGACTATAAAAGAAACTGTTCCCTTAACATAGCAAATCAACTGCTTAAATGTTTTGCTGGTTTTAATGAATATGAGCTAATTGACTTCCTATTGACTGCAACTTGCTTCTCTGTCAGTTTTGCATGAAAGTAAAGCATCTGTTGTTGCCCTGATTAGAATATGCCAAATATTTTAGTTATTTAAATAATTTAGTGGTTATTCTTTAAGAGCGTACATTTTTCATAGCTTATATCTATGGCTTTCAGAGATACCTGTTCCAAAGTCCCAATAACTGTCATGTCTGAATTGGAATTTGAACCAAGGTCTCCCAGTCCTAGTCTGATATTCTAACCACATTGGCTTCATGATATCCCACATCATGTCTCTATTAAAACAAATCGTCTGATGAACAGCAAGCCTATAGGCTAAAGAATACTAGACATAGAGAGGCAAACCATGTTCTCATTACCGTATATACCCATGTATAAGCCGACCCGCGTATAAGCCGAGGTGCCTAATTTCTCCCCAAAAATGGGAAAAAATTAGGCACCCGCGTATAAGCCGAGGGTCGGCTTATAACCCCTCCCCCCCCGCAGGCTTACCTTCAGGCCCGGTGGTGGCAGCGGCGGCCCCCCCGCAGGAGGCTTCCCCAGGCTCTTCCAGGGCGGGGGGAGCGCGGCACGCCCGGCGGCGGCGGCCGCGCGGCCTTTAAGGGGCCTCAGCAGGCCTCGCCTGGCCCTTCCAGGGCGGGGGAAGCGCGGCCGGCCCTTCCAGGGCGGGGGAAGCGCGGCTGGCCCTTCCAGGGCGGGGGGAGCGCGGCGCGCCCGGCGGCGGCGGCCGCGCGGCCTTTAAGGGGCTGCAGCAGGCCTCCCCCGGCCCTTCCAGGGTGGGGGGAGCGCGGCGCGCCCGGCGGCGGCAGCCGCGCGGCCTTCCAGAAGCCGCAGGAGGACCTCACAGGGCGCTCCTGGCCGGGGGAAGCCGCATGGGCCCGGCAGCGATGGTGGCGGTGGTAAGTTGCCCCCTCCCTCCTCCCTCCTCCTCCCCCCTCCTCCCTCCCCTACCGTATTGACCCGCGTATAAGCCGAGGCCGGCTTTTTCAGCCCTTTTTTTGGGCTGAAAAACTTGGCTTATACGCTAGTATATACGGTAGCTCTCAGGGTCTGCTCCCCACTGGAACTGGGTATTTACCTACTTTCAGAGCTTTAAAAAGGTAAAGGTCCCCTGTGCAAGCACCGGGTCATTCCTGACCCATGGGGTGACGTCACATTCCAACGTTTTGTAGGCAGATCAGAGCTTTACCAACTTATTTGTCTTGCTTAACATCTCCACAACTTCGTTGGGTTTTTATGTTAGATCGCCTGAACATCCTCCTGACGGAAATTCTTTGGGGCAGATTTAAGAACATCCCTGTCTGTAATCGAACCTGCCAATGCTCGCAGGACCAACCAGAAACAGTGGCTCATGTGTTGCTTCATTGTGCTTTCTATGTGCCCTTACAGGTAACCTACATTGATCCACTGATGCAGGATATTGTCTATCTCCCTGCAAAGGACAAAGTGGCTTTCCTCCTGGCTGATCAGCACCCCTGTATTACAGAAGAGGTTGGAAAGTTCCTTTTAGCTGCTATGAGGATTCGAGGAACCAAGTGATTTGATTGTTGTTATGATTGATTTTTTTTCATTATCATATAAACTGTATTTTATCTGGATACAACTATTTTTAATGATTGCAACTGTAATTCCTATGCCATTAAAGGTTGATATATATAGATATAGATATAGATATAGATATATACACACACACATACATACTCTGGCCACCTATACATTTACAAATTCAATTCAAGGCATGGTCTTTAACCTACAAAGTCCCAAGTGGTCTGGGATCCAATGAACCTCGAGGACTGCCTGCTCCCATATGAATCTTCTCAAAATTTGAGATAAACAAGAGACACCCTTCTCTGACAGTGAAGTCATTAAAAGCCCCCCCACCCAAAGAAAATGAATCAGGCCTATTCAGCAGCTGATTGTTGCAATTCCCTATACTACAGCTGACATGGCAACCCAGTAGGATTTTCAAGGCAAGAAACTAACAAGAGGCAGTTTGCCATTGCCTTCCTATAATAACCCTACCTGCAAGTGTTCAGTTGAGCATGTGTAAAGAGCTATGCATATTTACATTTAACAAATCAATACCAATGCCCTGGTTAGGCACTTAATGAAAACATTTTAGGAGATAGTGCTGGAATTTGAGTGGTTACAAAGACAGACCGAGCATCAATTAATCCCACTGCAATAATTTGGCCTTTTAAATTCCAATGTGCTACATGTGCAAGAGTAGGAGTTCTACTACATGGTGGCATGAAAAATTTGTTAACTGCATGAAGCAACATTCTATGGCAGAATGATCTGCAGATCTGCAGATATGAGCACATAGGTGTAAGTGCATTCCAAATAAGAAGCTGCCAGCAAATAGATAAAAGCTGGCTGGTAACTAACTTTTGCTATTCCTTAGACAAAAGGTTCCAATCAAGCTACCTCATTGGTTTGGTACAGAACCAAAACAGCTGGAAAGGCAAGCTGGTCCTTCCATGTGACTTTCTACCATAATCCACTACATGTCATAGGAGAGGATCTCCAAGATCAGAGGAGCATGCCTATTATATTAGGTGCTGTGGAACATAGACAGGATGCTGCTGCAGTCATCTTGTTTGTGGGCTTCCTAGAGGCACCTGGTTGGCCAATGTGTAAACAGACTGCTGGACTTGATGGACCTTGGTCTGATCCAGCCTGACCTTTCTTATGTACTTATGTTCTTATGTAAGTTTCCTTCCCTATAATATGTAATATACTGGCTTGCTAGCTGATCTAGATGGTGACCACTAATGTATACAGAACACACAGTCTGTGAAGAAAATCTTCATGTTTCCTTGATCCACACTGTATATAGATAAATCCACCAAATCCTCCTTCTGCATAATATACAAAGCTTAAACATGTTCTTTAATTTTAGTAGGCATTTTAAAATATTGATTATACATGTAACACACCATGGTGGGAGAGAAAAAGGGGAATACCATTATATGCTATTGTGATCTTATGCAAGTGACAATGGGGAAGAGTTTGTACATTGATTCTGTGAAGATCACTGAATCAAGCAAGAGTTAATTAATCTTATCAATCATCTCAGAATAATGAAATTAACAAAAAAAATGTAGACTGATTCGGGTAGCAGCAACCACTAAATTTTAATCATACGAACAAATGGTTTTCCCTTTGTACTTTAAATGACTGAAATTTGAAAAATAGATTTGTTAACTTCATAAAGGGCAGCAAATGTTATTTTTAAAAAAGTGGTCGGTTAACTTGTCACTGTTCTATCCTGCAAATGGCATAATACATACGATGTGGTTATTGATATAAATTGTGCCTTTTAAAGAGAGGGCCAGCATAATGTTTCTCAGGGAAAGATTCATTACTTAAAACCAAAAGTAATTTTCATTTTTCCCTCCTCCAAAGATCTGACCTTGCTAAGAGGTAAGTATGTTCATATGCTGTATTGCTGTCAGAGATAAAATGCAGAGACTATCAGATACATTACATTCTTCATGACAGAGAATGGGGACTTTATAAAGCCTCAGTGTAAAACACTGCAAACAGTTGTGAATTTACAGGAAATATTCAATAAAAGATTCATCTACTAGCTCTGATTTAAGGACTTGCTATCCAACATATATCTAATGTATGATGGATTTGGGCAAGAATATTGTACAATATGCAGCACAAAATCACAGAATTACTCCACAAGCATGTCTTAACTACAAAAATTAGGTAATCAGTTTCTCAGTTCATGTCATGCAAAATTATGGTTTAATTAAACTACATATGGATAGTATGCCCTGACCTGGATAGCCCAGGCTAGCCCGATCTCATCAGACCTCAGAAGCTAAGCATGGTCAGCCCTGGCTAATATGTGGATACGAGACCACCTAGGAAGTCCAGGGTTGCTACACAGGGGCAGGCAATGGCAACCCACTTCTGAATGCCTCTTGTCTTGAAAACTCTGCTGGGTCACCAGAAGTCAGCTGTGACAGTCAGCTGTGACATGGTGACTTTCCACCATGGATAGTGTGATTGTCCAAACATGGACTACTCCACCAACCATGGGTCCATCAAATGAGAGGGCTGGTTCCAGCAAGCTTTTTCACTCATCTATTTCCCTTCCTTCCTACACCATCCATTCCATATGGCTTCTCTCCATGTAGAGGCCATGGTCACCAGCATAGCTTTTTTGGTGGTCAAAAATATACCTCCTCTCTTTTTCACCAGTGGAAAAGCTGGTTGGAGCTAAAAATTTGAAAGCATGGTTTGAAAATTGGTTATTAGTCTTAGCTATGGTTTTGTGCGTGGCACACAAATCCAGGGACCTTGGCTTAATCCTAGCTTGTTCCCAGCATTGCCACAATGGAGACCAGGACCATTCTGGTCTCCATGGGAATGGCAACAGAAGAGCAAAGGTGATGAAATCTGTATCTGTCAAAGACAACCAGAGCCTGAAGACTGAGTCCTGGTTACACTAACCACAGTTAAAACAAACCATGGCTTTGTAGGATGTCAGAATTAAGCTATTATCGTAGTGATATTTCTTATTTATTCCCAGTTCTGGAAACGTACAGTAAAATTTATGAAACCAGTGTCATACCACAATCAGACATTGGCAACAGGAAAATTCCACCATTCCCAGACATTTCTATGTTGCCCCTGAGAAGCCCACCCTCCGACCCATACAGGAATCACTGGTATACTCCATACTCCAGATAGATTTTCCCAGTAGGGCAAATAGTACCCCTGGGACCATTTCAGGTTGGGGAAAAGATATGCACGGGAAGTCTGAAGCCTCCTTTCCACACATCTTGATCCAAGTTGGCACCATATGCTGAGGGAAACCCACAACTCACATCTGACTGAAAGGCCAAGTGGGGAAACCAGACATAACTTGTGTAGGCCACATTGTGCGAACTTGCCTTCAATGGCTTTCCATACAGATGGGGGCTAATTTCATAGTCATCTTTCCCAAGGAACAAGCACATCAGTTGACTAGTCCTTCCTCTATTTCTGGATCATATACGTGTCTTTCGGTTGCATGGGAACTGCTCAAGGATAATGCTTCCTACAAAGTCAGAAGAGACCGTGAAGACCAAGTGCCACCTTAGGCTGCCACCTCATGCAAGATTGTGAGAGTTTAGGAAGCCCTGTTGAGAATGTGAGTTTGCTGCAGTATGGATAAAGATGCTTGGGAAGTGAAGAGGGGAGGAGAGCAAGCTGCATCAGCTCCTGGATAGTAGCAGTGGTGAGGCAGAGGTGGGGGAGAGGCTGCTGCTCCCCAAAATTCATTGCCTGAGACCACAGCCTGACTTTGCCTCATTATAGAGCTGGCCCTGGGAAGGGAGACTGAAGGACACCTAATCGAAACCGTGTCAAGAGCTGGCTGGTCAAGCTAGTCTTGTTAGTCTTTAATCCCATTGATTTTGTAGGGTAACTGTCCTGCTCCGGAAGATTCAGCAGAGACGATATTCATATTTAACATCCACAGAAAAACCCAAATACCCATCAATTAATTCATTATTTGGATTTTTGAAAATATTACAACATACAAGTATACCCATCCTTCATTGTTTGCACACACACAAAAATAAAAATAAAAATCTTAGCATTTCCAGCATGAGACTGTGGCTATTTATAGCAGAAGCTACATAATACTGTAGTTAACATGTGCAGCTTAAATACCAATGAATTCATTTCATTTTCAACAAGTCCCAAAGGGGTAGGCAAGATGGGAACTGTTAGCTACAAATTAAGGTATTTTCTACACAGGAGCAGGTATAGGTGATATCCTTGTTGTTGCTGCCTCTGACAAAACTATGGGGCTTTTCCACATGTCAGGTTCCCCTGCATTTCCTTTGCCCTAGTCACCCACAGTATCCACTCCCCACTAGTACCCCCACCACCAGTGGGCATTTTTAGGGTTTTCAAAAAAAAAAAAAAAACCCTGTCTGCCAGTGTGGTGTAGTGGTTAAGAGTGGGGGTTTGGAGCGGTAGACTCTGATCTGGAGAACCAGGTTCGATTCCCCACTCTTCCACATGAAGCCAGATGGGTGACCTCGGGCTACTTACAGTTCTATTAAGAGCTCTCTCAGCCCCACCTATCTCACAGGGTGTCTGTTGTGGGAGAGGAAGGGAAGGTGATTGTAAACCGGTTTGATTCTGCCTAAGTGGTAGAGAAAGTTGGCATGTAAAAACCAACTGTTCTTCAAATGGCATATTGTTATAGTGTTATAACATTCTAACAATCTGTCCATCAGATTCTCTGAATTGTCATTGTTCAAATTTTTTTTTTTAAAAAAAAAGTAAGTTAGGGACGCCAGCCTCCAGGTGGGACCTGGGGATCCCCCGGAATTACAGTTCATCTCCAGACTGCAGAGATCAGTTGCCTTCAAGAAAATGGATGCTTTGGAGGATGGACTCTAAGGTATTAAACCACACCCTGTCCTCCCCAGGCTCCATCCCCAAATCTCCAGGAGTTTCCAAACCTGGATCTCGCATCCCTATCCCCCATCCCCCACCAGTGGCCAGGGGGAACCTGGCAACCCTACCACTAGCCCATGGGGGGGGGGGGAGAGAGATTAGGTGAAAGACAAATCTCCACTGTGATAGGGACTAGATCCTTTTTAAAAAAAATGAAAGTCGGGAATCGGAAAAACTGTTGTAATGTTACAATGCTACGACAATATGTCAATTACCAATTTAATTAAAAAGCCATCTGGATGTAGAGGAAATGTCACTAAAGGGGGACTGGGAGAGGGGAAATGGTGCCAGTGCAGGTTGGACTGGAAAGACCCAGGGCCTTCCTGTCCACAGAGGTGCCTCCCCGGGTTTTGCTGCAATTTTTCTCAAAACACTGCAGCAAAGCAGGTTTGGGCAAGACTGCAGGAAAGACAAGGAAACCCAGGAGATGCACAGAAGCACCGCCATGCTGTAGGAAAGTGGGGGGTGGGGTGGGACCATGCTTCCCAAGAGCATCCAAGCCAGGGCAGACAACCTGTGTGCAATTGGCCCCATGCTTCTTTCAAAGGGCAGTATATTTATCTTATGCTAGGTACATTTATGCAATATCTGGGCAAATTCTTACCCTTTCTCCCCCTATATGTGGTAACTTCATTTAGGTTTGCATGTGTCATTGTAGCATTAATATTACAAGCTAAATCTTAAATTGCCCAGGCCATGATTGTGTACCTCTTTTGATTATTTTTAAGATAACAACCTATAATTCCTCTCAATATCCCTCATATATATGTCCCTAAAACCTTGATTTAATTGGGCTTAGACTGGAGTAACTAGGCATAGGATTATGTCTTATTTTACTGTTCTTCTGACTCAGAGGGTTTGAACAGATCGAAATCCATCCCTTACAGGCAATCAACACAGCTAAATATTTAGCGACTGCTAAGGTAATTTTCTGATCCTCATCTACAAGGAAAAACTGGACTTTTTTTTAAGATGATAAGTTCACATAAACTATTAAGAGAGAAGACAAATACCATTCTCTCAAATCAGAATCTGTTTCTGGGTTTGGGTCTGGCACAGGGGAGGTCCTGACAGACTGCGCTGTCAATCATCTCTGCTTCTTCCTTGAATTCTCTCCAGTTTGCTAGTATCTTAAAATCACATAGCAATCCGCACTGGACTGGAGATATCTAGCCTACAAATATATTTTTCACTAATTGTTGCACCCCTCTGGAAAACAGCTCTTTCAAAAGAACATAATTTAGCAAGGGAGATGGTTTGTTTTTAGCTTAAGATCTCAGTTTAGACACTGTAAATTGTTTTTAGTTTTCCCAGTTTAATCATGTCTGTGGTTTCAGAAATAAGTTGTCCGGAGTTTCCTTAAATGGAAACACTTTTATTGAATTGACCTTGTTATTAATATTATTTTTCTATGTCTGTATAGTTCTAGACAATAGGTTAGAACAATTAATAAATCCTAATTTGAATAGGAATTACTGTGTGCTTAAAAATCAATTGTACTGTGGGAAAATCAATTAGCAGGAAATCTAGTGGTAAAATCAATTGTATAGTATTACTTTTGAACTGATCTAAAGTGAATTTGGATAAGAAAACATTTTACATAATGTATTCCTGGCTTTTTCAGTTTATGGATTTAGGTCACATGATCACAATAATGATACACCCAAATAAGCAAGCAGAGCAGATATTAAGTGACTGGCCAGCATTACAACATGAAGCACAAAGCCTTCTGCAGGAAAAAACAATCCAATTTTTAAGCCTATAAGGAAATCAAGATTATATGTAAAGTGACTGAAACCGAAAGGTAAATAAGAAGGTTGGGTGTATCATTTCAAAAGCACATGCCATAAAATTAGAAAGGAACAGTAATATATTCATAAACACTAACCCCTTAATCCAGCGTGAGGCATGCTTATGCATAAATACTGTTGTTATCAGGATCTGGTGCAAGCAGGAAATTTATGCTATTCTACTCTAATGGAAGCTACAGATTGAAGAAGGCAGAAACAAATGTGTTCCTCATGCACTCCTCTGGCAAGTGCTTTAATTGCTACTAAGAATGTTTCTTTACCTATAAAGCAGTCAAACTTTCCCTCCCTTTCACATCCTCACCCAGTCCATTACACATACCTATCAAATACACCAACCTCCATATACTTAACATCTGGAGAAAATGGCAACTTTGGAAGGTGAATAAGGGTTACCAGCTCTGGGTTAGGAAATACCTGGAGATTTTGAGGGTGGAGCCTGAGGAGGGTGAGGTTTGGGGAGGGACTTCAGTGGGGCATAATGCCACAGAGTCCACCTTCCAAAGCAGCCGTTTTCTACAGGTGAACTGAACTTTGTCTCCTGGATATCAGCTATAATCCCAGGTGATCTCCAGTCTCCCCCTGGAGGTTGGCATCCCTAATGTTTGATTGTGGTAACTATAGGAGATGTAAATTGGAGATGAGAAACAATCTGGCAGAACTGGCTCAACTGCATTTTACATTTAGCACTTAGTTAATTTCCATCTCTTCAAAGTTATAGGATTGTTACTACACACAGATAACATGTGGTACATACCTAGCAGTGAGTGGAAATATTAATAGTGAATGACCTCAACAGACCCCACCCCATTACATCAGTGGATTCCACTCAAGACATCAACAGGCTCACGTCTCGGGATCTCTGCCATTCTACTCTGACTTTTATTGTTCATCATGCTCATAGCTGTTACACTGGTGCATTTAGAAAAATAAGGAGTTTGTTTGAATTGCTCTGCAGGAGAAGTAAGTAAATATTTTTATTTGTAGATAGCCAAAGGCCATTACAAGGTAGGAGAAGAAGTAAGTATATATTCATATACACAGAAACACTTGCTCCGGGTTAACAGATGCGGTTACCACACTAGGTATTCCTAGCGAGTTTGAAAATGTTATAAAAAACATCGCTTTAAAAGGGTTTTAGCCACAGCTAAAAAATAGTTGAAAGACGTCTTCACAGCTAAAGGGGCCAAACCAAGTGCGAACAGTATTTTTTATAACAGTTTCAAACTCTTAAAACATCGGTGGGAATACATAGAAAGTGTGAACAGTATTTTTTATAACATTTTCAAACTCTTAAAACATCGCTGGGAATACCTAGTGCGGTAACAGCCAGAGATGCTTAAAAACATTAATGAAGTTTAAGTTCCTGCCCTGTTGGGTATATCACATGGGCATAGTTATCACTGTGGAAAGAGAATTATCTGTAGCCTTAGTACCAAAGTCCCATTATCCCAAATTTCTTACAGTTTCTGAATGCATTTTTGTGAATATATGATTTAATATATATTTAGAATACTATGTTTAAATTCACTGAATCAGGGATTTATCTATGCAACTATTCTAATCTCATACTTGAGATATTTCTTTCAAAAACACCTCTCATCCCACCTTCTCTGTCTTCAATTTCTATTTCATGCGAGGAAGATAATTCATGTTAACGGGGAGCACTACAAACTTGCAGAATAGCATCTCACATGCAAAAGTCACCTGAAATTGTGGGCTTGCCTCAAGAGAGTCTGCAGCAGTTTACAAAAGGCAGCCCTCCTCATTTTCCTGGCCCCTTTCTTATTAGATTATTTCTGAGGTCTTTCTGGGCAACTAACGTCATGCAAAAATTACAAATGTAAGAAGTTTATATTAGGGACAAAAAAAGGGGACAATTTTCATATTACACCGCTCAATATGAAAACAAGGATACCAAGAAATCAATGGGTGAAATTAATGTAATTGCAGCCTACTGTAGTCAGAATGGTTTGTTTGCACAAATCTCATACACTTTTTTTTCTCCAGTGGGAACCAGCTGCAAATAATCACAAAAAAGCTAAGTAAAATCAACACTTACCATCTATTAAAGAAGCAAACACTCCTTTGTTTCATCTGGAAGGGAAATGAAAAGGCCAAAGGACAGCAATAGCCAAAATTAATAAATAAAAGAAAATTTGCCCCTGTCATGTGGTTTTTTACATATCTTAGTTAAAAATCCCAAATCCAAATGTTAGCATATCTAAAGCGTAGAGACCAACATTATTAAAGAAACACATTAACTCTGTTGGCTTTCCTGGTAAGGCTGGGGGATATGTTTGCACAATTTAAAGACTGACCTAAAATTATCATCCTGTCTGTAGTCAAGTCCAGATGGTCGTTTTCTTTTCACAAACTATACAAAGCTAGGAGAAAGGGGAATGGCTCAAAAAGGCTGGCATCCTCTTTCAGGCAACATTGTCCTGCTCATCATTTGAAGACAGATTAAAAACAGTAGTCTGTGCCTCTGGCACATGGGCCAAACATGGCACCATTTTTGTTGGGACAGTTCTCTGCTTATGGGACCGAAATGTACCCCTGAGGCCAAATCTAACCCACATCTCCCTACCTCACCCTTTTTTCTGGCTCACCATCTTTACAGGTAAGTAGTGGAGAGGGGATGGAGTGGCCTCAGGCCAAAAATGTTGCCAGCTGATAGGTTTGCACTGTGCCTTGACAGTGTCTCAGCACTGTTGACCTATATGGGACTAATGTGGGCTAGTATGTCCTTCACCTTGGAATTCAAGGATGTGAATGGCTGAAACACCATAGCCAGTTTCTGAAAATGGAATGGTCAGAATATGTCCAAAGGCCCACAGAAATTGACTTTCCCTAAAAATGTCAGTATTCTTAATAGCCTGGGCCTATCTATTCCTTGCAGGTCTAGAAGACAAATATTTATTATTATTTATTTATCAACACCACTAAATTCGAATGAAGGCCTAAATAAGCTACTCAGAGTATTAACAAGTCAGTGTTTACATATATTAGGGTAGCCAGCAAGTGGCTGGCAACCAGCAGAGGTACAGCAGTGGGTGGGGAGTGCCATTGGACGACAGCATCATGTCACTTCTGGGGGGAATCCAGGTAAAGCCAGCGATTCCTAGAGCAACATGACGCCACTTCTCGGTTTCCCCCAGAAGTTACATAATACGGGGGATTTTATTCCTTCCCACCAACCACTGGATTTTATTCCTTCCCACCAACCACTGGAATGAGAAAGGGGGGGGGGAGAGATTTCCCACCTCCAGCAGGCGTAAGGCAAGCCTAAAAGGAACCCAAATGAAGGAAATATTGAGAAAAGAGGACAGAAGTGACATAAGGGGGGGAAAGAAGGCACAAAAGAGATTTTTCATTTAATAAGGAATATTCAGTTGAGGAGGTAAAAAGGATTCTCCAAAGGACATTCTCAAAACTTTACTACATTATATACACAGCAATATAAGATTCTCAGTCTACTATCCTTCAGCTTCATGGGTCTTCTAACTTGTTGACTCTTGCTGAGCAAGACAGCCAGCTCTAAGCAACATTGCCCTATACATTTTAAAATGTTCCATTTTAAAAAGGAACAGAGGACATTTAGCAATGCAACATTACTTTCCAGCTTCGGTTTATAAACGTCTGCTAGTTAAATCCTGGAAGGCCTCACATGCAGATAATTAACCATTCATATCTAATTGACTTAAATATTAACATTTTCTGGATGAAGAAAACATGGTACAAAGATTAAATGGCCCACTGAAGGTCACAGGAGGATGAAATGGTAACAAAACAAAGGGATGATAATAGTTCTTAGAGAATAATTCCGCTCCCCCAAAGTGCAGATGTTTTAGATGAGAGCCTGGTGAGTTTTTGTTGCAAAATATAGGACAAGGGGAGTCAATTCCCTCAGAAGCTTATGTATATACACAGGTGCTATCAAGTCTCAACCAACCTATGGCCACCCCAGCAAGAGGCTTTCAAAACAAATTAGAAGCAGAGGTGGTTTGCTATTGCCTTTCTCTGCAGTAAGGTTGCCAGCTCTGGGTTGGGAAATGCCTGGAGATTTTTAGGGTGGAGCCTGGGGAGGAGAGGGAGGAACTTCAGCAGGTTCTAATGCCATAAAGCCGTTTTCTCCAGAGGAACTTATCTTGGTCATATGGAAATCATCTGGAGATTGGGCTAGCTTGAGCCATCCAGGTCAGAGCACCTGCAACGTGAACCTAATTAAATGCTCTCACAAATGAAATGTCCTTACAGCACTTCCTAACCACCTCTAAGACAATGCCCTCCTCATCTCCTTAAGGAGCCCATTCTGCAAGGGAGGATCCATATAGAAAAGGAACAGGCTAGAGCCAAATGACATTGCAGTCTCTAGTATGACTCTAGAACTTTAACACATTTGTATTCTTTTTACTACTGTATATTTGTCTGGGTCTAGGGATGCATAGGCAATATGATTTTAGCTTTGTATAAAGAAAAACTTCCAGAAGTCATTTAGTTTTGGCAAGCTTACATTAAAGTTCCTCAGCTTCTTATTTTGTTTCTGAATTAAACTCCTGGAACATTTGATCAAGTAATATAACTTCAAAATGATCACACTTTAACAGGGACATAAAGCTTTATGTACTCCAGGGGATTCCTTTACCATGGTGATTCTGAGCAGTGTATTTGACATCAACAGCAGTTCCATTACAAACAATCTCATTTAGATCATATCACCAATACACTTATAAACAGAATCTCATAAAGCACGCAGTAATGGGCGTGTTGATTTAATCCAAAGTATGGTTTAATTTTAAAAATCTAAATTGAACCAGCTTTCCACATGGAAATGGAGCTTGACCCTGTTTGTACATTTGCCTTGTATGGATTGTAAGGTTGATAACATCTTTCCAATCAAAGCTCTTTGTCAGAGAAGCAAAATTAAGATTGTTTCAAATGTAGCTGCTAGAACAATGTTTTGATTCAAGGGAATTGCTGTAGTCTGACTTTATTGCATGACCTTGCACAACAGAACATTAGTTAAGTGGAGACACCAAGGTTGCAACTCTAAGCAGACTTATACCCTTCTCAGCCCTTTCACTTCAACAGAAGAGTATCTCTGCTCAGGACTGCACTGCAAGAGGATAAATAATCAATGCTATATTTAGTAAATGTTCTGTTCAGTCTATTATCATCATCACAAACTGTTGCTAATAGAGTGTACACTAAAAAGTTAGCATTCTTTAACTCAACTTAGTTATAGATTCCAGATTTAATTGGAAGCAAACCGCTGTTTGGAGTAAGTATGCCAGTACACAAGAAGGCCAAAAGGGGCCAGAAAATTACCGTATTTTTCGCTCCATAGGACGCACCTGACCATAAGACGCACCTAGTTTTTAGAGGAGGAAAACAAGAAAAAATCTTGTTTTCCTCCTCTAAAAACTTGTCTTATAGAGTGAATGCCGGCTGGGCGCGTGCGCGTCGGGATGGCGCAAGCCGGCGTTTCCCACCCCAACGGCCAGCTGGGAGGCAGGCGGGGCCGCACAGAGCCGGCTAGGCGCGTGCGCGTCGGGATGGCGCGAGCTGGCGTTTCCCACCCCGACGGCCAGCTGGGAAGCGGGCGGGGCCGCACAGAGCCAGCTGGGCTCGTGCGCGTTGGGACGGCGCGAGACGGTGCACACGTCCAGCCGGCTCTGTGCAGCCCCGCCCGCCTCCCAGCTGGCCATCAGGGCGGGGAACGCCGGCTCGCACCATCCCGACGCGCACGCACCCAGCCGGCTCTGTGCGGCCCTGCCTGCCTCCCAGCTGGCCGTCGGGGTGGGGAACACCGGCTCGTGCCGCCCTGACGCGCATGCGCCCAGCCGGCATTCACTCCATAAGACGCACAGACATTTCCCCTCACTTTTGAGGAGGAAAAAAGTGCATCTTATGGAGCGAAAAATACGGTAGCTCAAATATTCTTTTAAAACGATGCTGTCAGGGACTCCAGTGTTCAAGCCAGGAACTATGGCCTGAGAATGGCATATATGCCAGGGAGATCTCTTCATACACAGAAGAATATAAGGGTGTGGGGTGTAACATCAATTTCTGTGATTGGTCTGCTGTAAGAAGCGTCTGGATTGGCCAGACCAGGATCATTACAAGGATCTCTTGCCCTTTCTTCATCAACAGAGCTTTACCTTCTGCATTTCAGACCCCAGCTCAAGAAGCCTCGTGAGTCCAGGAAAGACTCCTGGAGCCAGAAGAAAGCACCACCACTAACAGAATGGACCTGTGAGATCCAAATCCAGGTTTGGATCTGGGTATGGGCTGGCACTGACATGGAGACCTTTCAAACACTGGGTTGGATCCAACCTGCTTATCTGCTGGGGATCATGAGCTGCAAGCGGGAAGACAGATAAGGAGGAGAACTGGGCCAGACTGAGTAAAAAATCTGGCTAGCGAGAGAAACACAAATTAACCTATATAATCTAGATGGTTACATTAATTTCTACATCATTTTTTTAAGACTGTGGGCCATATGTTATAAGTAGAGCTACTGTGAATATCTGTGATTTTCCATTCCTGATGTGAAAAGCACATATCTGCAATTCTGGACAACATCCCAAACAGTCAGCAGGAGCAGGTTTCAGAATATTCTTTCCAGATCCAGGTTTTTGTTTTCTAAGGCAGCAAAAGGAAGTGCACACTGTTGTGCAATAAGCCATTTGGACTTGAAGTATGCAATAGTGATTCGGGTCTGCTTTATGCTTTCTAGAGTGGTGCTTTTTGAAGGGGAAAACATAAATCACAATTAATCCAAGTACAGATAAGGATATATATGTGATATAAAGCCATGAGTTGAAAGAGGTGAAAATTACATATCCATTCTGAAAGATAAATAACAAACACACAATACCAATGTACAGTAACGTGGAAATGTCCATAGAAATAAAGGGACAGGTCGAGGGTTGCCAGCTCTGTGTAGAGGTACAGCCTGGGGAGGACAGGATTTGGGGAGTGACATCAGTGGAGTATAATGCCACAGAGTCCATCTTCCAAAGAAGCCCTTTTCTCCACAGGAACTGATCTCTGTAGTCTAGAGATCAATTGTAATTCTGGGTCATTTCCAGACCCCGCCAGTGTGCTGGCAATCCTAGACAGGCGTCACACAAATCTAGGTATACCTCAGTTATGTTGGTCTTGGGTTTTTTTTTTGGGGGGGGGGGGTTAGGACAGATTCCAAGGTGCACAGATATAGCAATAGTAACAAAAGCAGCTTGAGTTGAGGGGCCTTTTAGGGTGGTGTTTTTACCTTGGCCTTTACTGAGTCATCCATCTCTGCCAGCCTCAACGGCTGTAGCTGTGCTGTTCTCAAAACAATGCAGTCAACTAAACGTTCAGCGAGACGTTTGTGATTTATTTGCACACGCAAATAAACCGGGATGAAATTGAAAACAGAACCAGTTGGAATTGGATGGTGTGGTGTGCCTACAATGAAGACCCATTCTGAAGAGGGGGGTGGAATCCCATAAAAGAACTCCTGTACATGCCATGGCTAGCCAACTGCCATATGCCCAAGCAAAGATGCCAATAACAGCAGTGAGCCTGCAGAGAGCCTGTGCCATTAGCCCCTAACCCGGCAGCAGAAGAAAGTCATTTAGCCCCATGCTGAACCTTCATTAGGACAGACCCACACAAGCATTGGCTGTGTTTTTGGCGCTGGTGACACTCAGCCTATTGCTGGGGACTCCGCCATCTCTCTCCCCAGCAGGGATTCCTGGACTCAACGTTCTTCCCATTGACAGATGCCAAGATGCAGGGGCAGTAACAGTCGCAAAGGCAGGCTGGCTTTATACTGCCTTTTTAATGTTGCCATTTTGTGCTGCTCAGCCTTTTTGAAGAAGGGGCGGGGGGGAGAAAACCCACTGTCATGTCTGTGGGCCATTGTACAGAGGAAATGCAAGACATTTGTAAAAGCTATCATGTAAAACTTCGGCAAATCGCGAAGAAACTAACAAACCCCAAAAGCTGCCATTGAGAATCATTACTTAAAACCTCAGGACTTTAATAAAAAGTCAATGAAGCAAGAGATGTCAATATATTCTAAGAACAAACATGAGATTTCAGCCTTTTCCTATAAAGAAAAGAAGTGGTGGGGGAGGGGAGAAGGAAAGAAAACAAGGCATCAGAATGAAAGCACATCTGTCTTTCTAGAAAAAAATTAATTGTGTCAGTCCCATTAGAGCATTTTAGCTAGCTATATAAAGAAATGTACATCTTTAAAAATTGGATTTTAGATTGACGTTTGCTTAAGACCCATAATGGGTCTGTCAAGCCAGAATGAAAAATAAGGACAAATAACCAAAATGGCAAGGGCTCCCCGCCCCCAAAAAAAGGGACTTCAGATTTTTCCAAAGGAAGTATTTATGGTTACAATTTGAATTTCTCCATGACAAAACATCTGGGGAAACTCCAGCTGCCTTTTTCTCCAACTCAGTCCTAGCAACTGTTCTTCCTGCCTTCTTAACCTCCATGCTCAACTGCAGCCTTTGAAGACTGTTCAGAGGCTGCATTTGTTGCAGAATGGAGCAGAGGTGAGCCACTAGGCATACATTATACCACACTACATCTACTCTTGGAGTCTTTCTGCACTGGCTTTCTATAACCTTCCAGGCATCACTCAGGTGTTGTTCCAATCTGCAGCCCCAGACAGAGATGTGCACAGCAGTTTTATGTGCATTTGGATTCAGGTAGTTAGGCAGTTAATTATTTGG
Source organism: Euleptes europaea (assembly GCF_029931775.1). Lineage (NCBI taxonomy): Eukaryota > Metazoa > Chordata > Lepidosauria > Squamata > Sphaerodactylidae > Euleptes > Euleptes europaea. The sequence goes on along the minus strand of NC_079319.1, from coordinate 76,264,282 downwards.
GTCAGATTCTTTAATACTATGAGGGCACATGCTAATCAATTTGTTTCCATGAGAAACCTGCCTCTACCTGCAACTCCCCCAAACAGATACGGTATTTTCTGAAATTGTACCCCACACCCAAGAGAGCTTTCCTCCCCAATTTCAGGAAGACAGGAGAAGTTGTCCCCATTCTTGGGCACCGCCATTTTCACCATTGCAGAACAGGTGCACAGAGGGATGGAAATGAATATTTCTTTCAACGGTTACTGATGAGGGTGCCCCCACCCGAGGTTACATAGAAATGGCAAGGCGCACGACAACTGCACACACACACAAATCCTATACTAGGTTCATTCATTTCAGCATTTTTCTGCCAACTCTTGCCTAACTTTACATAATGCCCAGTACCCACTAAAGAACCAGCAGACTGGCTTTGAGAAAGCTAAATGCCTCATACGTGGAACACAGCAAGCATGGGTGGACTCAGGGTCTACCTGCTTTCACTTACACAGTGCATTTTTGTAATTTTTTAAAAATCTCCAACTAACTCCATCCAATGTTACACATGAGCAGACAGACTCATGAATAAGTAGGGATGCCAGCCTCCAGGTGGAATTACAGCTCATCTGCAGACTATAGAGATCAGTTCCCTTGGAGAAAATGGCTGATTTGGAGGGTGGACTGTATGACGTAGTATCCCACTGAGGTCCCTGTCCTCCCCAGGCTCCACCACCCAAATCTTCATCAGTTTCCCAACTTGGAGATGGCAACTCTTCCCCCCACCCTCCGCTGGTGGCCGGGGGTCTGGCAACCCTACGCATAATCTTTCCCTCCTCCCCCAGGATCATTTTAGTGAAGAAAGGATCTTCGATCCTCACTTGAGGTCTTTTCTGATTTGGTCTTCTAATCTAGGCCTGTTTGTGAGCATGTTTCTTTTTTTACTGTTATGAGGCTTGAAGAGTGCAAGTGCCATCCTAAGCCTAGTTAAAAAGGTAAAGGTCCCTTGTGCAAGCACTGGGTGATTCCTGACCCATGGGGTGATGTCACATCCCGACATTTACTAGGCAGACTGTGTTTATGGGGTGGCTTGCCAGTGCCTTCCCCAGTCATCTTCCCTTTACTCCCAGAAAACTGGGTACTCATTTTACCAACCTCGGAAGGATGGAAGGCTGAGTCAACCTTGAGCTGGCTACCTGAAACCGGCTTCCATCAGGATTGAACTCAGGTCGTGAGCAGAGCTTGGACTGCAGTACTGTAGTCTGCACCACTCTGCACCACGGGGCTCTTCAAGCCTAGTTACACCCTTCTAAATCTATTGAAGTCACTTGGCTTAGAAACTTGACTTAGGATGGCCCAACCTTGCGAGAGGTTGAATAACCCAGGATCTTTGCAGTCTGTGAATACAGAGATAAGTCCCCTTTGAAAACTCTCAATAAAGAAGCAGCTAGTTCCAATAAAGTGGGTTTTATTATAAATCATTTCAACCACATAATGTAAACACACAGGCAACTCACACAAGAGCTGAGGAAAGTAAAGAGTGGAGGAGTGGGATATAGAATTAGGTTTTGGGTGATATTTACCTATCTAGAAGAGTGACGTCCAATGAAAGCAACTTTAAGGGAGAAACAAACCAGCATTTCTGGGAGCAAAAGAGAGTGAGTTTGGATCCAAGACACTCACACACTACAAATGTCACGAGGGATTATATTTATACCCAGAAATGGGTCCTGGGGTGATATGAAGTAACTGGCAAAGGAATCTTTACCAGGGACAAAGAACTTGATTGCTCCTCCAGGGTCCCGACTAAAGAGTATGAAAGGTTTAATGTCTCTTCAAAAGTAATATAATGTTTGTGTGATTGCTTAATTAATGGCTAGCGATTGCTTGGTATAGATATTAGAGCATGAGGGGATGTCTGAGGGGTTTCTCAATATGAGTGTGAGGCAGATAGCAGATGTTTGATTCAATCTCCTCTGAATGCATCAGTTATCCAGGAGAGAAACTAGGCTTTTTCTGAATAGCCCTGATTGCCTGTTGATGAGATTTAAAGTTCTCAGTGTTGCCCAGGTGGCTGCCAGGAGTGCTTAATTTAATAGGTGTGTGTGTGGGGGGAAGCTTAGTCATCCCCATTGTCTGTCCACCTTTCACATCCTGGGCCAGGAGAAAATGCAGTGACAAACTCATACTTCCAACTCCAAGGCCACAGCACATACACCAAGATAGATTCCAGGTCCCTCGAATTTTGGTTCATCTCAGTGGAGCAGCGCTCTGCTCTTGGGCCAGACTGTGATCCTATATGCATGTTATAACACCCGGGTAGCTGGAGCAGTCCAGCCACTAACAGAAGGTGCCCATTGCATTTCTGCTTGAGTTACTGTTCTGGGCATAAGTCCTTCTATTCAGGTGGTGCTAATGTAGTCCTCGAACTCAGGAAAAAAAAAGTGCACCTCTGCTGTGAGAATCCTGGGAACACTTTTCTGTGGGATGCTTCAGGCTTAGTTATCAAGTTACATGCCAGCAGTAATACACTATGCTGCTTAAACACATGATGCTCCTGCAGCTGCTGTACAGACACCTTCCTCCTTCTTTATATAGTCATCACTATCATCTACTATTTGTAAAAGTGAACAGGTCCCTGCCTGCAGGCTCTCAATCTAAATCCAGATTTTGAATGGAACAAATGTCAGTGTCAACCTTAGTCCTGGAGCATGTTACGTAATGCTAAGGTGCGATGAGTTGCAAAGGTGTGCATAGATCTGGAGAAGAACCAATAAAAAGTGTTACATAATTTATGGATGGCCCTGTCAAGGTGTTATTGCTGTAAACTATTTCTTTGGATGAGAACTGGCATTTTCTTACCATTGCTCCTAGACCTTAGGGCATACACTTTTCTTTTTTTGTGTGGGTGCATAATACTTTTTGCCAGTTTACTTCCTGGAAGCCTGTGAGTATAGATGACATGTATGAATGTCAGATCACTTATTTTAGAGTAGCTACTCTGTGATCCAGAATGCTACATCAATCTGAACTTCACAGATATAGACTGAGGCCTGAACTCAACACAACGGGAGACACGTGGCTGCCACTGAAAACAGCAGCCCTCTGTATCTCCTCCTTCTTGTTTCCCCCATAATGCCCAGTACTGCAAAATATATCAAGTTCCCACAGTACAAAATTCCCTACTCCTTTTCCACTTAATTGGCTGCTGTGAGGCAACCCCCTAGTCCGACAACGTCCCATCACAATGCCTGTTTTGAAGTACTAGTCTTTGCCAGGAAAGAAAAGGCAAGGGAGGTGTGGGGTGGTTTGTTTTGGCAGCAGCCAGACATCTCCAGTAATACTGAGGTCTGGCCTCAAGGGCCTAATCAGAAAAGAATGCTTTAATAAAGAAACACTAATTAATAATAGTGAACATCTTGGCTCTCCTCTTTCCCTGACAACGAATGCAAGTTTGTGAAACAAGACAACCAGAAATTAAACCCCAAAGTGAAGAAACAGCCGAAGATGCAAGGAATAATGTCTTAATGTCAGTTTAAAAGCCCAGAGATGAGAATCTGGCACTGAGGTTACAGAAGGAGGCCACCACAAGGCTTCATGTGCAACGTCGACAAGGTTTGGTGTTTGAAACTGAGCCAGCACGCCAGGTGAGCTGTGTTGAAGCGCCACCTACTGAAGCACGGCTTCAAAACCCTCCTCCCCCATGACAAGCTCTCCTGGAATTAGTTATATCACCAAGTAAATCTTGTTAAACTAGAATGGACATTGCAAATGAATTGTTGTGTTGAAAGGCAGAGATTTCTGTCTACAAACTCCTCACTCGCATACAGATGATATCATGTTGGGTAACATTTTTGTGGAGATGTATTGTGGATATAATATTCAAATGCAAAAAAAAATATCTGGTGGATGAAGCAGCAATGATAGATCCTTTGCAAAAGAGATTTAGCTGCATTGTGGGGGGGGGGGAGAGAGGATAAACCAGCCCTTAATTCTAATTGCTTCCATTTGCCCTCTGCCTTGATTTAGAATAAAATAGCTCTAAGTGAATGTGTCCTGACCACAGGAAGGAACAACGTTAAACATTTTAATTATAGAGGGAGTAAAACAAAGCAAAAGCAAAACAATGAAAAAAAGCATAAAGAAAGAAAAGCTAATTGATGGAACATTAACGTAAGAATTTAATGTAACCAATCTGGTTCGTAAAAGGAAAAGGAGGAAACAAGCTTTTTTTCCCCCATAGAGGAATGCAACACAAACCAATACTAATCACAGCGTATGAACTGCACAGCCGTCTAAAGCTCATTTATTATAGCTGCTATGAAAGAACGCAATCCATCCAATAATTCTGAGGAAAATACAAGCTTTGTATTTCTGCACTTTTACAGACCCCCCAAAATAAACAAAGAATGCAGGGGGGGGGGATTTATTATCAAGCTGCTAAATATTTTTCACCCACCCACCCCCACCAAAACCAAGTCACATGAGAATGAAGGAACATTGTGTGTTATAAATGCCATTTTTGAACTATCTATATTTGCTCCAGGCTTCAACCTAACATCAAAGGGCCACGTTTATGCAATGTGACCTCCATGTGTGCGTTCCCAATTTTCCACGGAAGCTATCAGCATACAAAGTCATGAACCGCTCACTGCCCACGTGGGCAGCACAACTGAATTGTGCAAAGCCCCCTGTCCAAGCGGGCATCATCCTATCAATAAACCACTTGGAATCATCACCAAGTCCTATCTGAGAAGGGTAATAGACTAATTAAATGACACAAATGTAGGACCAATGGCTTCCATATTTAACGAGACACTGAACACTTGACTTACAAACTGACTTACCTTCACTGCTTTAACCGTGCTTTTGTTCTGTCACTTTCCAATGCATGCTTCAACTTGGAACATGGCTCTCAGGTTTACAAAGTTAGCGTACTTTGGGTAATCCTTACTGGGAGCTCCAACAGAATGCTGTTATGGAAGGTTCATTGTCTTTGTTTCACATGAATAATTTGAATGTGCTCAAATGTCACATGTGCTGGATCAGTATGCCTCAGCACTACAGTCTAGAAGAGCAAACCCAAAAACTACACTGGACGGTATCTGTTTCTTGAAGTACGTTCAGTGCAATCTTCCAGTTTAATGATGGAACAAAAAGGAAAAATCTAACCACGAGGGAGCTATAACATATATTCTGCTCCACCCTGAACTCTCTGAACAAATAGGATGATCTTGGGAGTGCATATAATCTGTGTTCTATGAGGCTGTATTTGCATCACACAAGTATTGTGCTTGGGTGACTTCCTAGACCTGGTCTTGCTCCTGGCTGTCCAAATGGAGGCTGTAGCCATGACTGTCTTTTACCACCTTAAGTTGATATATGCATTGTGATCTTTCCTAGAGAATTCTGGGCCAAAGTTACACATGCCTTTGTAACTAGACTGGACTGTTACAATGTGCTGGGTTTGGCACTGCCTTAGAAAACATATTTGGACACTTTGAATGGTTTTGAAATAAAGCCAGTGGAGGAAAGCGCCGTCAAGCCACAACTGACTTATGGTGACCCTGTAGGGTTTTCAAGGCAAGAGATGTTTAGAAATGGTTGCCCTTGCCTGCCTCTGCATACTGACCCTAGACTTCCTCAGTGGTCTCACATCGAAATACTAATCAGAACTGACCCTACTTATTGGTTCTTGTAGGTTATCCGGGGCTGTGTGACCGTGGTCTTGGTATTTTCTTTCCTGACGTTTTGCCAGCAGCTGTGGCAGGCATCTTCAGAGGAGTAACATTGAAGGACAGTGTTACTCCTCTGAAGATGTCTGCCACAGCTGCTGGCGAAACGTCAGGAAAGAAAATACCAAGACCACGGTCACACAGCCCAGATAACCTACAAGAACCAATGAACTCTGACCGTGAAAGCCTTCGACAATATTTTGACCCTACTTAGTTTCCAAGATCTGATGAAATCAGGCTAGCCTGGGCCATCCAGCTGTGTGTGCATGTAAAGCGCCATCAAGATGCAGCCGACTTATGGTGACTCCAGCAAGGGGTTTTCAAGGCAAATGATTAAGCAGAGGTCATTTGCCATTGCCTTCCTTGGCAGAGTCTTCCTTGGTGGTCTCTCATCCAAGTACCAACCCTACTTAGTTTCCAAGATCTGACAGGCTAGCCTGACCATCCAGCTATCCAGCCATTAAAAAGAGGAGCTGGTTCTAGTTCATTACACTCATTCTGGTATACTGGCTTCCACTTTGTTCACCAGCCCAATTCAAATTAATGCTTTGACCTTTAATTCCCTAAATGACTTGGCTGTAGAGTACCTCAAGAACCATATTTTCCTACATGACCATGCATGTACATTGACATAATCTAGAGAGGCCCTGCTCCCTATTCCTTCACCTTCAAATGTTTTACAGGTAGCTGTATGGGACAGGGACTTGCTGGTAGTGAGTTTTCCAGGAACATTTGAACAGGGAACTTTTCTGATGCAAACTGAAATAAATAATCTAACTGTTTAAACAGCTTTAGCAAAATTTAAATAATGTTAGCAAAAGAAAGCAAATACACCATGTACAAGCACTGGCTTTTGTCGATGCTTCATATTCTACATTTAGCCCATGTAATTTGACTGATTTGCAGCACAACAGCCCTGACAATGATAGATGAACAGACTATATTTACAGTTTTCCACCCCATATCATTGCTTGCTAGTGATGGTGCCAAAACTGTGGGAGTCCCTCCCACGTGAAGCTCACTTGTCACCAATCTTGTTAAGTTGTTGGAAGCTTGTTCATGTTTGTTTTGTTTAGGTTAGTTTTCAATTTCATTACGGTAATACTGATTTTGCCCTGACCTGGATGGCCCAGGCTGGCCTGATCTCGTCAGATCTCAGCTGCTAAGCAGGGTCAGCCCTGGTTAGTATTTGAATGGGAGACCACCAAAGAATACCAGGGTTGCTGTGCAGAGGAAGGCACTGGCAAAAACCACCTCTGTATTCTCTTGCCATGAAAACCCCAAAAAGGGGTTGCCATAAGTTGGCTTCGACTTGACGGCACTACACACACACAATACTGATTTTATACTGCAGAATTGTTTTGTTTTTCAAAAATCTGTGCTGATTTGATTAATTTTATTAGTTTTAATGGCTTGGCTTGTATGTTGTTGTTTTTTACACAGCACTGGCTTTTAATGGGGTTGATTCCCCACTCCTTCACATGAACCTTGCTGGGTGACCTTGGGCCAGTCACAGTTCTCTCAGAACTCTCTCAGCCTCATCTACCTCACAAGGCGCTTGTTGTGGGGAGAGGAAGGGAAGTTGATTGTAAGCCGGGTTAAGACTCCTTAAGGTAGAGAAAAGTGAGGTATGAAAACCTACTCTTCTTCTTCTTTAACTTGTTGATTATGATTTCTGGTGTATTTTAACTAATTATCAGTGCCACCCCAAGCCTTTCTAAGTTCATTGACTTTAAGTCCATAGATTTTTATGAATATCAGTTCCATAGTCTCTCATTAGCCTGAGACCTACATGGCAGGGAGCCATGGGAGACATGGGAGCACAGGTTCAGGTACTTAGGTTAACTTTGGAGCTGGTGTCAGCTGCAGGCCTGTAGCTAGTGCAACAAGGTATGATAGCATATCAGTAGGGGTGGAGCCTAGGGAAGGCAACATTTGCGGAAAAGAGAGATCTTAGTAGGATTAAGAGTCTAATTCTAAAGTAGCCATTTTCTCCAGCTGAACTGATCTCTATCGTCGGGAGATTACCTGGAGTAGTGGGAGATCTCCAGGCCCTACCTAGAGTTCTGCAACCCTAAGTATCAGCCATGAGAAGTTCATCAAAATTTCAAAGTAAAGCATTTTTTTCCCTCTTGGAAAGAAATCCAGAAATCCAGAAGTGATATCATCACATAGTCGACGACTAGGGTTCTCAATCTCCAAGTACCAGCTGGAGATCTCCTGCTATTACAACTGATCTCCAGCCGATAGAGGTCAGTTCACCTGGAGAAAATGGCTGCTTTGGCATTTAGACTCTATGGCACTGAAGTCCCTCCCCTCCCCAAACCCCACCCTCCTCAGGCTCCATCCCAAAAACCTCCCACCAGTGGCAAAGAGGGACCTGACAACCCTACCGATGACATGGGGGATGTGCTGGTATTTGGGCAAAAACTCTATGGTAGGAACTGTTTTTACCATAGAGTTTTGCCCAAGTACCAGTGTGTCTACCATGTGTCAGTGACATGATGACATCACTTCCAGAAATGGCGTCATCGCGCCAACAGGGACGAGTACAAGGCCTCAATTTGCAACTGGCAAGACCTCCACTGGCCAGGTGAACAGCACCAGGGGGAAGGGGTCCAAAACAGGTGGTCCCTCACCCCTGGCGGGGGTCTAGCAACCCTATTCTTGGCCCATAAATGACAGACAGAAGCCAAAGCCAAAATGTGAGCAAACCAGATGTGGGAGACTGCTAATCCTTCCTTTGGATGGCAGCTGTAACAAGATTCCAATTATTAGCTGTTACATAAAAACTTGATTTTTTCCTCTGATAGACATCCCTATATATATATTTATAGCTCAGGCTTGCACTTATATATTATGCAGCGATAAGGTATTAAACATCATTTATCCTGTCAGACTTCAAACAGTACTTCCAAGCCCAAACCTGTCTTAAGAGGGTGCAACTTCAATGATGTCAGTAGACTGACTCCTGAAGGCAGTTACTCTTAAATCAAAATAATCTTGAGACAGTTATTGGCAGCAGAAAAACAGTCCAGAATGCTTCATTGGGAATGATTTCTTCTATAAGCAACTCATGTAAGTTTACCAGCCCAGGAGCTGGTGGATGAGTGAGCTTCTCTCACTACCAGGGTTGCCATCCTCCAGGTGGGGCCTGAAGATCTGGAACTACAACTGATGTCTGGATAACAAAGATCAATTTTCTTGGAGAGAATGGCTGCTTTGGGGGGGGGGGTTAACTCTATGGCATTTTACCTTACTGAGGTCTTTCCCTTCCAAGTCCCATCAGGTTCAATGGGTGTGTTTAGCGCAACAGTCTCAATTTATACACTGTGTTTGGTCTTATAAAGGAAATATATAAACATACAAACACACAGAGAAAGCATGCTATGAATTCTTCTGTAAGTGTTCCTTTGATGAAGGGCTCTACAAATGTTAAAAGGAGGGTTTTGAACTCCAAATCACTAATGTAGCATCCTAGATAAAATGCATATTTTCTGTGCTTATAAGCCAGTGCTCTTATTAACCTTGCTTTCTTTTCAATTTCCTAATAAAAATACTTTAATTTGTGTACGTTGCTGGAAGATCAGGATGTAATGAGGACCTGCCACAAACGGTTCTAATTTAATGGTTTTCCTGGAGTTCGTTTATGAAAATCTGGAAGGATTTTGAGTGTAATGTCGCTTTGTCAGAGTGAATAAAGGTACATCTTAAATGAAATTTGGCAGTTAACATCACCCCAGCTTGCTTGAACGGTATGATTTATAGTAAGTGGATAAAGGCTCCAAAGTATTCTCTGCTACAGTTTAGCTTCCCTTATAAAATTTATAGATGAAACTAATTTATCTAAACAAAACCTTGATTATGCTGGATCTTAGAAATGGAGCTCAGTGAAAGTCAATGGTGATAGATGTGGTAAAAACATGTCTTTGATACCTCCAAAAACAAAGAGACCTCCATGTCACCAATCAACCAAGACCCCAGAGTGTTATACATTCTGTTATTAGTTAAATTCTGTCTATGATGCATTTGCCATCTATGCCAAGGGCCGGGGGGCGGGATCTTTTGTGATTGGCAGGGCTGGAGATCCAGATGTGATTATGATCAGTGATCTCCATCTGTATGTAAACAATAAATTGTGCATCTGCAGCCTGATTCAGATTGGGGCCACATAGGGAGCGGGAAAACATATTTAACCTTTTCGCACCCACTTCATTTTGTTAATCAAAATTGGTTTCACCATGCTGTTATTAGCATTTTAAAAGGAGGAAAAAACAGGTTTTTAACTATCTTTCTCCCCCTTTAAAGCACTAATAGCAGCATGATAGCAGTTTTGATTAGCAAAAAAAAGTTGAAGAGTTAAATTGGTTCTACCTTTCCCATTAGGTCCCTTTGGAATGTGGACTCTTATTATATACCCCACTGAAGCCCCCAATCTAAATTTATTCTTGCAGCAGCCTACCTCCATTATTTAGAGATAAACAGATATAGGAGGGCCTTTACCCTGGTTAGGTGTGCAGGCCAGAGCTGGCAACCCTAGCTCCTGGGCTCCCTCAGGATGCATCAAGATACATTTCGGACATGTTGCTTGCCCCAACCTCAGATTCTAAAACACAATTTAGTCCTAGGTTAGAATCCCAGAATGTGAAAAAGAAACAGATAGGCCTGAATGTGGGGAAGAAACGCCTGGATGCAGCTATTGTGGAAAACATAGTTAGGTCCTTGAAAAATACATTGATATATGGGACTTAGAAATCACAAGCATTGGCTTAATTTTTGCTACTTGTTTTAAAGCAAGTAACATCTCCACAGACCATGGAAGCAATTCAACAGGAGTGACATGATAAAATGTTCGGAGTGACAAATGTGCTTCAAACAGATAATAACAGCTAACACACTGTCAGGCTGCTATCTCAGTTTCGTTATTGCCTCTGTCTCTGCGCTGTATTGTCTGCCCCCCAAGGTCGCATACCTAGGCCTGGGAACTCAGCTCCTGGGAAACTGTATTCAGCCTGTGCGTGTAATCTCCCGCCTTTCCTGCCTTATAATATCTCCCAGCTAGTGAGTCTCTCATAGCTGTCATTTTATTCGTTTGCACTGTATGCCTATTTGACCAGTAAAAGCCATCTGTTTGGACTCTATCTGACTTTGTGGTGATTTCTGGTTCTGTGGGCCAAGGGCTGACATTATGACAGCTATCTCTTCTCTTTACCATTCTACTAGCCAGGCTGGAGCCCAGGGGGGTTCGCCTGCCACTTGGATGGGAGCTGTGCAGTTCTCCAGGTGATCTACACCCTGGAGCCCTTCTCTGAGGATCCTACTCTGTTACAAGACTTAATCGCTGAACTTTTCCGGACGACCCGAGAGGTTTGCCGCTTGAGGGGACTGGTACAGGAACAGTGGCAATCTCTTAAAGGACGTCTCTGGATGTTAACGTCGGAGGATACTGATGCTCGTCTAGATCTTCAGGACTTGGATCAATTACTGGACGATGCCCGATTGGCGACTGAGGATTTACAAATATTAACTGGACTTTTGGATAATCTTATTTCTCGAGAAACTCTTTCTACCATGGCGGGAGCCCCGCCGGAGGGTTTTTCCCTGATCCCGGATGCAGCCAGCTGTCAGGCTGAGGCCAAGCGAGTCGCTATTAGCACCGCTCTTCTCCTTGTGGAATGTACAAAGGACACCCCGGTAGCCACCTTGGCTCAAGTTTTGACCTCGACTTTTGGAGCCGAGGCACCCGCACTGGCGGTTCGAGTACAACCTCTGCTGGGCGGGGAACCCGACCCCCTACTCACACTCCTGGAGACAGAACTTTTGCCGCGCATTACGGCAGAGACTGCCCTAAGACTTGAGAACGCCAAAGTTCTTGCGGATCAGCAAGCCGCCGAAGCGGCTAAGGTCGCAAGAGAGAGAGAGGCTGCGGAAGCAGCCAGGGCGGCTGCAGCAAGGATTAGGAATCTGGCGAACGTGGACACGCGCCCCAAGGACAATCTACTAGGGCTATCGGGTCTGTCCTTTTCCCCGGCGTTTGTCCCGTCGCGCGCGACCCAACGCGCACGCCGTTTGGCTGACCGACGTCGAGACTCAGGAGAGTCTGAAGACGAGGATTTATATGGGGATAGCTCTCAATGGGCCACAAGCTTCCGGACCAGTAAGCCTCATCTTACTGGTAGCCCGAGTGAGGAGGTTCATCTCTTACGAGCCCAGAATCGGGAGCTCTCCGACCGTGTTGATCAACTCCAGGAAGTAATGGAACTTATGCTTCAAGAGAACAGGCAATTACAACAAACCCTGATAGATCAGAGACAGCCCGTTCCGATACCGGGTCAGGGGGTACCCGTACAGCCACCCGCTAATGTGCCTGCTCCACCCTTGCCTCCTGGAGCTCCTGTTGCTCCTCCGCCCGGACCACCCGTGCAACCACCCGCTAATGTGCCTGCTCCACCCTTGCCTCCTGGAGCTCCTGTTGCTCCTCCACCCGGACCACCCGTGCAACCGGGTCAACCTGCGCCCGGCCCTTGGAAGCAACTCAAATTGAGGACTACGTATGACGGATCTCTCGAGACTTTGCCTTGTTTCTTGCATCAAGTGGACAGTTATATGCGAGAACAAGGACAACTTTTCCCCACGGAAGATAGCCGGGTGCGTTACGTAGCTTCCCTTCTGACAGGTAAAGCGGCTGACTGGATGGTCCTCCAGTTTGACACCCGCTCTCGTGCTATTCGTTCCCTCAACAACTTTATGACTGCCCTGAGAAGGAGGTTTGAGGACCCCTTCCTGGGGGAAAGAGCCAAAACGGAACTCTTACAATTAAAACAAGGCTCTGCTACAGTTCGAGAATTTGCCGATGAATTTCAACGACTGGCAAGTAAAATTGTAGGTTGGCCCGAGACCACCCTGATCCATCATTTCAGGGAAGCCTTGCATCCTGACATTCTGAACTGGTCTTACATGCGAGGCGATCCCGATACCCTCGAAGACTGGATCCTATTAGCCGAGGAAGTGGAAAGCCGCCGACGCTTTATTTCTCTCGTCCGTCAAAAGCACAAGGAAAAAGGCACCCAAAAGCCTCAACCCAAGGCACCACTGCTCGTCCCACGAAATCCCCCACGTCCGCCCCAGGAACGTGAAACCCGATTTCAGAGGGGTGCCTGTCTTACTTGCGGAGAAATGGGCCACTTTGCAGCCGTTTGCCCACGCCGCCAGGAATTATTTCGTCCCAGCACGACAACCCGTGCCCGAGGTCGTCCACCACGCAGAGGCACCGCGGCCACCCGCAGCGCAGCTCCGGGAAGACCCACACCCTCTGCACTCCATGCCGGGGACCCAGCCTCCCTGCCTACTACCAACGACCCCGCCGGGTCTCGGATTACAAGTGCCCCATTGGGGGACGACTTTCCCTCTTCGGATGAGGAAAATCCTTGGATTTCTCCAGCCTTAAACCTGGAATCTCCCCTCGACTTGTCAAAAAACGGCTCCGGTCTGTGGTGAATGGAGCGTCTCCACAGACCTCTCAGGATCTTCCTATCAAACCGAATGCTCCTACCAAAATCAAAGAAGTGGACTCCACCGTCTACGTAGACGCAGTTTTACAACAACTTAACGGTGGCCCACAAATCCCCGTCAAAGCACTAATTGACTCCGGTTGCTGTCGCACTCTCATAAGCGAAACCACTTTTGCTGCACTCAGAGCCGACTCTGAGGCTTTACCCGCCCCCGTCCAATTTGCCTAAATGGACGGAAGCCATTTCCAGGGGGGTCCAGTTGATCACCGCACCATAGGGGTGGCAATGGGAATTGGTTCCCACTGGGAACAAATAGACTTCACTATAGCCCCTATCCGATTTGAAGTGGTCTTGGGAATTAACTGGATTAAAGGACATAGTCCCAGTATTGATTGGGAAACAAACACTATCTCCTTCGCTAGTCCCACCTGCGACCAGCATCGGCAAAACTTTGCTCTGCTATATCCGCCCGTTCCAGCATTAACCTCTACTGCCCCAGCACCACCGGCTCTACCCGCTGTATACCGGGACTTTGAAGATGTCTTCGACCTTAGGGAATGTGATGCCTTACCCCCCCACCGGGCCTCAGACTGTGCGATTGAAGTGGTAAAGGACTGCACATTAACCAAGAGTAAGATTTACCCTATGAGCGCTTCCGAGCGCACTGTCCTCCGGGACTTTTTGGACAAAAACCTCGCCAGAGGGTTCATTCGCCCTTCGAATGCCCCAAACTCGGCCCCCGCGTTTTTCGTCCGGAAAAAAGAGGGCGACCTTCGCCTGTGCATTGACTTCAGAAAGCTCAATGCGGTTACCCAGACCAACGCCTATCCTATCCCATTAATATCCGATATTTTGGGACAATTACAGGAAGGCCGTGTGTTCTCTAAATTAGACTTGGTGGAAGCTTACTACCGAGTCCGTATCCGCGAAGGGGATGAGCACCTCACTGCCTTCTCTAGCTGTTTCGGAATGTATGAATTCCTTGTGATGCCGTTCGGATTAAAAGGGGCCCCGGGGGTCTTCATGCAACTCATCAATGAAATCCTACATGACCTTCTATATCGTGGGGTGGTGGTCTACTTAGATGGCATTCTCATTTATTCGAAAACTATGGACGAGCATGTGGCTCTGGTCAGGGAAGTTCTGCAACGCCTGCGTAACCATCAACTTTTCGCAAAACTAGCTAAGTGCGAATTTCATCAAAGCAAACTCACGTTTTTGGGATACATCATCTCCCACCAAGGTCTTCGCATGGACCCCGCCAAAGTCCAAGCCGTCCTCGATTGGACTCCCCCCACCAACCGGAAGCAAGTACAGCAATTTCTGGGATTTGCAAACTTCTATCGAGGATTCATCCCTAACTTCGCCCAGGTGGCTCTACCCATTACGGACCTACTGAAAACTAAAGGAAAAGTAAGCTCGGCTGCCTTGCCCTCCGCAAAAATCCTATGGACTGAGCAATGCCAAGCCGCCTTTCTGGCCCTCAAACGCCTCTTCACTTCGGAGCCGGTGCTACAGCACCCAGACCCAAATCAAATGTTCATTGTGCAAGTCGATGCTTCCGATGTAGCCATGGGAGGGGCTCTCCTCCAGCAAGGACCGGATGGTCTTCTTCACCCTTGCGCTTACTTTTCAAAAAAATTTGCGCACGCTCAATTAAACTGGCCCATCTGGGAGAAAGAGGCCTCAGCAGTTCATCATGCACTGACTCTATGGCGACAATTCTTGGAAGGGTCTAAAGTCCCCTTTGAGGTTTGGACCGATCACAAAAATCTAGCTGCCCTCACGGGGTCCCATAAGCTATCGGCGAAACAACAACGGTGGGCGGAGTTCTTTGCGCAGTTCCGTTTCACCCTGAAGCACGTCCCTGGGAAGCAGAACGTTCTCGCGGATGCCCTCTCCCGTTTACCACAATATCCGGTAAAACTCGAAAGACCCACCAACTCTCTGTTCACCCCTATGCAACGTGGGGCTCTACCTATGCTGGCTGTGCAAACTCGATCCCAGCATCAGCACACCTTACCCAACGTACAAGCTCCGCCAGCCCAACCGACTGCCCAGCCGCCACCGCAACAAACCGGAGTTCCCGCCCTTCCTACCCCTCCGACCGCCCAGCCGCCTGCAGTCTGCGCGCCGCCGCACGTAAGCACTAGCCCCATAACTGTTTCTAAGATCTCCATGGCCGACGGGGGGGCCCCCTCCAAAATCCCCATCTCCGAGTCCTTTTTAACTGTCCTTCGGGACCAGTGCCTTTTAGAACGCACCGCTCATACCCTACCTCCTGGTGTTTTGGAACAAGGAGGCTCCTGGTACAAGGACTCGAAATTGTATGTACCCAAAGCTCTCCGAAAGGACGTTTTACATTTAGCTCATGGAGCCAAAACAGCTGGGCACTTTGGGTTTCTGAAAACCCTTCACTTATTGCGCCGACAGTTCTGGTGGGGGGGAATGCGTTCCGACATTGACTCCTTCATCCGCAGCTGTCCCGTTTGTGCCGCTGCGAAACGATCGCAGGGAAAACCCCCGGGACTGCTACAACCTCTTGAAACGCCCAACAAACCTTGGGAAGTGATTGCTATGGACTTCATGACTGATCTCCCTCTCAGTGGGGGTAAAACTGTGTTGTGGGTTGTTACTGATTTGTTTTCTAAGCAAATACATTTGATTCCATGCGCAGGGATCCCCTCTGCTCAGAAACTGGCCCGCCTCTTCGTGACGCATATCTTTCGCTTACATTCGTTTCCGCGTAAGATAATTTGTGACCGCGGAAGTGGTTTCGTTTCTAAGTTTTGGAAAGCTTTCCTCAAGTTGGTGGGAGTGGAACAAGGGTTGTCTAGTGCATACCATCCTCAAACCGATGGTCAAACTGAACGTGTCAATGCTGTACTTGAATGTTATTTACGCTGTTATGTTAACTACCACCAGGATAACTGGGTGGAACTGTTACCTTTAGCAGAATATGCCTACAATAATGCCATGCATCAATCCACAGGTTTTAGCCCATTTTTTGCTGTGTATGGACAAGATTTCAGTCCCATCGCTCCTGCAGATGATGTAGAGGGGGAGGGGAACCCCGACATTGCCTCCTGGGCACACGCCCTCCGTACCACTTGGCCCTGGCTCGTTAGTAACCTCGACCGGGCCAAACGTAAATACAAAGCGCAAGCTGACAAACATCGCTCCCCAGGGGGTGATCTGCAAGTGGGTGCTTTGGTTTACCTTTCCACCAAAAATCTCCGTTCCACCCAACCGTGCCATAAGCTCAGTGCTAAATACATTGGCCCTTTCCCCATCACCCGGGTCATAAACCCTGTCACGGTGGAACTGGCTCTCCCCAAATCCTTGAGGCGTGTGCATCCTGTTTTCCACATTAGCCTCCTCAAACCCCATGTTGCTTCTCCACAGTGGCATCCGGACCCACCTCCTGCGCAACCCATCATGGTGGGGGGGGAGGAACACTTCGAAGTCTC
Organism: Euleptes europaea; assembly: GCF_029931775.1. Lineage (NCBI taxonomy): Eukaryota > Metazoa > Chordata > Lepidosauria > Squamata > Sphaerodactylidae > Euleptes > Euleptes europaea. Next base: position 76,247,590 of record NC_079319.1, on the reverse strand, counting down.
CAAGATCCTTGACTCCCGTGTTCACCATGGCAACCTGCAATATTTAGTCCGTTGGAAACATTTCCCCCCTGCCTATGACGAATGGGTGCGCGCACGGGATGTCTCCGCCCCCGACCTCGTCGACGCCTTTCACATTGCTTACCCAGATAGGCCAGCCCCCTTGCGAACTGGGAGGGGGCCTTGAGGGGAGCAGAATGTCAGGCTGCTATCTCAGTTTTGTTATTGCCTCTGTCTCTGCGCTGTATTGTCTGCCCCCCAAGGTCGCATACCTAGGCCTGGGAACTCAGCTCCTGGGAAACTGTATTCAGCCTGTGCGTGTAATCTCCCGCCTTTCCTGCCTTATAATATCTCCCAGCTAGTGAGTCTCTCATAGCTGTCATTTTATTCGTTTGCACTGTATGCCTATTTGACCAGTAAAAGCCATCTGTTTGGACTCTATCTGACTTTGTGGTGATTTCTGGTTCTGTGGGCCACACACTACATGAGTTTCAGCTATACATGCTTCAAAGGGAGACAAATAATGTTTCACTTCAACACTTTGGCCATGTATATAATTTTCGTAAAATTAAAGGCAAATCTCACTGGCTGCTCTTCAGTCATCAAAATGATTTGTAATGTAGCTATATCAGCAGGCCACCTAGAATTGAATGACAATGTGACCCTTTAGATTCCAGAGAGCAGATCTAAGAAGCACCCTGTAGAGAATTAGTTCTTGAATCCCTGAATTTCCACATAAAGATCTTAATTCTGTCACCTTCTGCCTTCACTTTTTCCTGTCTCCTGCTATTCTTACTTCTATTCTCTCATAACAACATTTGCCTCCTGCGCTTGTGTTTGAAATGATTCTTATACCTCCACACCATTTTAGTCTACAGATTAGCTTTCCCCCTTCTCTGAACACTCTATGTCAGAAGGTGTCAATAATGGTATAAAGGCAATAGCACTATTTCCATAGATTGACCTTCTCTTTTGGTGTCCCATTTTCTGTAGTTCTATTTCAGTTTAATGGCTGGATGAGAAGTCAGTGATGAAACCATTCCAAAACATAAATTATTCACAAAAAGACTGGGGCGGGGGGGTAGGAGTTCAGTTTTACAGTTTTTAAAGTTAATGGCTCAGTCAACATTTAAAGCCACAACATTTTTTTTAAAACTTCCTGTGGAATAGCTCTGTGACTTCCTGAAGTTAATGTCAGTTTAATTTTGGGAGGGGAAAATGCTAGTACAAAAAAGAGAAGTCAAAAAGGCCTGTAGTGATTTTGCTTTATTGTCTTTGTGACAGCAAGGGTACTGAGAGTTGGTTCATATTTTCAGGAGGGGTATATAGCACAGCCCTCCTAATGAGTCCATGATCTCTGAATGCTGGCGTATACAGCTTGCCTTACTGGCCAGCCCTAAGTGGGGTGAAGAACAGGGAATGGGGGAGTCCGCCTGATCTTCCCACTTGTCTGCTGTGCCAACCCCACCTGCCATGCCAACAGATGACCATGCAGTAGTAGTTAACTTGACCAAATCCAGCGTATGAGCATTTGGTTCAAATTCTAGATTACATATAGATTTGAACCATATGTATGGAAGCTAGGTGTACTGACTCTGGCTCCGTTCCATGTTTGCCATCATGTGGATCCCACTGATAATGGAAATGGGGGCAGCTCACTAGTGGATAGGGAGATACCGGTGGAGGTAAGGCATACTTTTCCAAGCTCTGTGTGTCAATGTTTTGCAGCTACCATTGCAACCTAACAGCAGTATAGTCCAAGAACAGTTTTGAACATGATTAAATCTGTTTCTGTAAACCAGACCTCACTCACACCTTGCTGAATTTTAATTAAGGCATTAATCATGAATCTTCCCCCATTCTGTCTTTGTCCCAGATTATACATGTTGTCACCTAGCAAGTGATTTCAAGACAGAAGCAGAATACTTGTGGGGGTGGGGGGAGCAAGGTAGTCATTGCATCCTCACATAAATTTGTCCAAGACTGAGTCTTAGAATGCTGTGGCTCACAGAGGTATATTTCCAAACTGTGCAAGCTCTAAGTCAAGTCAGACAGGCCATCATTTTGAGCAAAGTGACGGATTTCCTTTCAGCTTTTCTTTTTTGGCCTGCATTACTGTGCATACTGGAACACACGTTATAATTCCTGGAGAGATCCAGCACAGTAAATGCTGTTCATGTCCAGGCACTTACTGGCTTCTGGACTTCAAAATGTAATTGAGCAGGAGCAAGTACAAGTGCAATTGAATCTGTGGGCTAGAGGCACCAAGCCGCAGCCTCAAAGAGGTCACGCCAAAATGAATTTTTTAAAAGGGGCTATAAAATTGTATCTAAGATCGATGGGATGCAAAAGCAATATTTAAATGAAATTGTTATGGATATAAGTCACTTGCCAGGCATTCGAACCATTCCCAACATAAAATATGTTTTCGCTTCATATATAAAACATGGTTATTATTCACCTCTTATGTCATGTTAACATATTATAACTTAAATGTTTAATGTACATATTAAAATGGGGTCATCATTAACATCACTGATGAATCCCAGACTAGGAATGAGAGGAAAATATAATTTTTTGCAATTAGACTTTAAATAGGCAACTTCAGGTGTGAAAAGACAAAGATGTCATCTGAAAAGTTCCACGGTTGCACTTCGATTCCCCCCTTCCTTTTTCTCCCTCACACTGAAATCTGAGTGCCATTTGTTTTCGTCTTAAGTGACATTTCAAATATTTTACCATAAACATAAATCACATTTCTCTTTGAGAAGGCAGATGACAAACTAAATCTGAGGTCTGACTCTTATATTCCTGTATCCTACCAAAGGGATGAGCAGTTGCTTTATAGATTGTAGTTGAAGGATAAACAAAGAGAAGTGCTCAGCTCCAGGAGACGTGGCAGCCGAAACTGACATCCCGCCTCATCATTCATGAATGTCATCCCCAAAGTGCCCCCTTCTCCTTAGATGTCAGTTATGTATCTCATCTCACCAGTTCCACAGCGCAATGGCTCAATGTTACCTCAAGCAAGATATACCTCCTTTTGCAAATATAATAGCAATCAATCTTAACCTTCAGTTCCATTGTCTATCTAAATAAATAAAGTTATTTTCCAATAGAGATAGGAATAGGTGCAAAGGTGGCCAGGTCCCTCTTCGCCACTGGCGGGAGGTTTTTGGGGTGGAGCCTGAGGAGGGCGGGGTTTGGGGAAGGACTTCAATGCCATAGAGTCCAATTGCCAAAACAGCCATTTTATCCAGGTGAACTGATCTCTATACGGCTGGAGATCAGTTGTAATAGCGGGAGATCTCCAGCCACTACCTGGAGGTTGGCAACCCTAACACACAGAGAGAGACACACACTGAAAGACATGCCAGGCAACAGAGCACTATTGCCCACTATTGCCAGTTGCACATTAGGCAGGCCTGCCCAACTTGAGACCCAGCAATCCATAACACAACCTGTTGTCTGTGTATAGCAGTTTAACAAGGTTTTGATAAAACTTCTGTTTTTTCTGATGTTCTGGATTGGCAAATACAGGGACAGGGGATGTATGACAATTGGCAGATGGGTGTAGATGGCTGTGGAAGTAGGGATGCCATCCTCCAGGTAGGACCTGGGGTTCCCGGGAATTACAGCTCATCTCCAGACTACGGAGATCAGTTCCCCTGGAGAAAATGGCTGCTTTGGAGGGTGGACTGTATGTCAGTATACCCCACTGACGTCCCTGTCCTCCCTAGGCTTCATCCTCAAATCTCCAGGAGTTTCCCAACCTGGAGATGGCAACCCTACTCTGCTGGTGGCCAGGGGGAACCTAGCAACCCTACATGAAAGTGTTCATGTCAGTGGATCACAAGCTGTGTGTGCTAAGTGCCGTCAAGTCGCTTCCAACTCATGGCGACCCTATGAATCAATGTCCTCCAAGATGTCCTATCTTTAACAGCCTTGCTCAGGTCTTGGGAATTGAGGGCTGTGGCTTCCTTTATTGAGTCAAGCCATCTCTTGTTGGGTCTTCCTCTTTTCCTGCTGCTCTCAACTTTTCCCAGCATGGTTGTCTTTTCCAGTGACCCTTGTCTTCTCATAATGTGACAACAAGCTGTATAAGCTTGTGAATATACATATAACTGGTAGAAAGGACCATAATATACGAAGCTAAATTAATCTCCAGCACTGTTAATATAAGACTGATAGGTTTTTCTTATGCTAGCAGGCTTTTAAGAAACTTGTGAGTAGGGCTGTTGAATTTAAAAAAATTCGGTATAGTTCGGATTCGGCCGAATTCGGCCCGTTTAGATTCGGGATGTTCCAAAGTCCGAACTCCCCCACTTCGGATCCGTTCAATTCGGCGGGAATTCAAAGTTCGGGGGAAAAAATTCGGCCGAATAAAGCCATTAAAAACACAATCGCGCCTTTCCGCGGCTCTGGGGGGAGGCATTTTTGGGGTTAGAGGTCCCAAACTTTCAGCAGAGCTTCAAAGGACGTTTATTGAAAGACTCCCCAAATTTTGTAAAGATTGGGTCAGGGGGAGCTGAGATATGGGCCCTGAAAGGGGTCCTCCCCACCCTTAATGTGCATCTCTCAGCAGAGCTTGCCGCCCACGCACAAAGCTCCCAGCCCCGACAACAGTTTGCAAAGCAACTCAACCTTGTAAAACAACACCTTTGCAACAGGGAAAAACCAGAAGACACACAACTGAAACCTCCCCCCTCAAACCAGGGAGCGAGAGACTCGAGGGGGAACACACACCCCTGGCAGAACCGACGACAGCCCCCTTTGGCTTCCCCCCCACCCACAGAAACTGCTCCCTCCCCACATACACACAGACTCTGCTTTCCCCCACACACACACACATACACAGGAGAAAAGTTATAGATTAAAGCCCCCAAAGGGGTCTTACTGTGGCTGTCTTCTGTTCGATCAGGAGGGGCTGGGGAGGACTTGTAATCCAAGATGATTCCAATTAGGCACGGGACGTTTTGCTCTGGAGAAGATGCACACAGGATCGGCTCGCTGATCCATTCATCCCAATAGGGAAAAGGGGAAAGGGGACCCCCTGACCCAATGTTCACAAAACTTGGGTGGTCTCTTAAGAACACTGGTCTGAAACTCCGCTCAAAGTTTGGGATCTGCACCCCAAAAAATGCGCCCCCTGCAGCCACGGAAAGAGAAAAGGGGGAGGCGATATTTCTGCCCCCACTGAACCCATCTTTACAAAACTTGGGTGGTATCTTAAGAATAACTGTCTGAAGCTATGCTAAAAGTTTGGGGGCTATATCCCCAAAAAAGCGCCCCCTGCAGCCACATAAATGGAAAAAGGGGGAGGGAAAAGGGGGAGAGCCCATATCTCGAGACCCCCTGACCCAATGTTTACGAAACTTGGGGGGTATCTTAAGAAGCTTCATCTGAAGCTCCACTAAAAGTTTTGTGTCTGTACCCCCAAAAATACGCCCCCTGCAGCCACAGAAAGGAGCAAATGTGCACAAGCACCCCACACACACACACGAGGATTTCGCTCTCTCTCTCACTCTCCCTGGCCGGGCCGCACATCAGCTGATTCCTCCAGTACTCAATCCTGACTGATTGGCCAGAAGAAGACCCAGCTTGCCCACCGATTGGCCGGGGGAGGAGAATGCTGCTTACTGACGGTTATGCTGCTTACTGATGGCCGAATTTGCCGAATTTATTCGCGAACTCCCGAACTCGCTGAATTCGGCCCCCCCGGTTGCCCGCCAGTTTTGAGTTCGGTTCCTCCCGAACTAAAAACCACCGAATCAGGGGAAATTCGGCTGATTTTCAGTTCGGGCTGAACCGAATTGACAGCCCTACTTGTGAGCTCCATTTGGCAACTGAGACATCTGAGAAGCTTCTCTGTTGTTATATTTTCAACTAGATGACGTCCATTTTTGCTTCTCCTTCCCAGCATGCCATATGTGCAGCTTGATACCAGCTAATCACACCTTGTGCCCTGTAAAATCAACACAGCATCCTACACAAAATGGAGACAGATGGCTCACAACCATGGCCTAAAGCTTCTCTCCTTCTTTTTCTTGCCTACATCCAGCTTGATGAATGGTTCTGGAGAACTTGAAATAAAGGTGTTATGTGATTTTGTTTGGTCTTCATAAAAAGTCTTGTGTGGCTTCTGTTTTGGATTTTGCTATGGCCTGTGTGGCTAGCTACTTTTTAATGCACAAATCCTGTATGGTTTCATTGGTTTTGGAGGCTCCCTGTGTAGGGTTGCCAAGTCTGGGTTGGGAAATTCCTAGAGATTTGGGGGTCAGGCCTGGGGAGCTAGGAGAGGGACCTCAGTTGTGTATAATGCCACACAGTCCACCTTACAAAGTAGCCATTTTCTCCAGAGGAACTGATCTGTGTGGTCTAGAGATCAGTTGTAATTCCAGGAGATTTTCAGGGCTCTCCTGGAGGTTGGCAACTCTATTCCCATCATTTAACAAAGTTGCCAATTGGTTGCTGTGTGCTGGCACAACCAGTTTGAAGTTTTGGTAGATTATTGTGGGGGCATTTTGGGGGAGCAATTTGCCAGAATGTCTGTAACTGCTACAAATTAAAAGGGTAATTCCCCGCTCCAACACACATTCATACTAAGGGACAAGCTTATTGTTACACTGTAACAGCATGTAACAAAAGTCTCAGTGGCTCCTTTTCACTGCAAACTGCCCCTGCATAGCAACCATTTTCATCAAAGATACTAGACAAGAGGGAAGGAATTGTTTAACCCTTCCCAGTTGTTTTTTTCTGCAAGCTTCCCTCCTCAGACTGCTATTACCCTGGTCTATACAAAGGTGTATTTGGAACTAGGGTTATGCATATTGATCATGGGGTGAAGGAGTAGCCTCCAGTCGCAGCATGGGTTCCTCTCCCTAACTGCACACTGGTGGCAACCCAACAAAGTTCTGGGTGGAGGTGGGGAGAGCAGGGCTAGGCAGGGTGAGGGCCGACAGCCGGCTATTGCCAGGCTCTGCTCCACACCGAGCAGTTAGATGTGGTGCACACATCGGGCAACATCGCCGCCGCCATCAGACACCAATTAGTGTCCTGGGTAGGCAGGGGCATCGCCATGGGTTTCATGGTGATGGATGGCTGTGGCAGCAGCACTGGGCCTGGAGTAACAAATTTACTTTACGACTTACTTTCTCCACCTTCTGGTGAGGGATGCCCTGGGTCTGGGCTCTTCAGAGGAACCCATGGTGAGTTGCATGCTGGGGTCTGGCCGTGCGGCTGGTTTGGGGCTGGCCACCACACTCTCCCCAAGTGAGGAACAAAGAATGATTCTGAAGGAAATAAGGATGGTAACCATCAAAAATATGAACTGCATACTGAGAAATCTGGATAATCTTTATCATCCTATCGTCCTTTATCATCCTTTATCATCCTATGGGAATCAGCATGGTGTAGTGGTTAAGAGAAGTAGTTTGGAGTGGTAGCCTCTGATTTGGAGAACTGGGTTTGATTCCCCACTCCTCCACATGAGTGGTGAGGGTAATCTTGTTTCCCCACTCCTACACACAAAACCAGCTGGGTGACCTTGGGCCAGTCGCGCTCTCTCAGCCTCACTTACCTCACAGGGTGTCTGTTGTGGGGAGGGGAAGGGAAGGTGATTGTAAGCTGGTTTGAGTCTCCCTTAAGTGGTAGAGAAAGTTGGCATATAAAAACCAACTTCTCCTCCTCCTCCTCCGCCTCCTCCTCCTCCTTCTTCTTCTTCATTGACAACTTTGTTTTCCATCCCTCTCCACCCGCAGAACAAAAGGAAAGCAAGTTAAATCCACAGTGGTACCTGACTGCTGAATTGTAGCCCCTGTAATTCCAGCTCACTTTCATCCTCCCAAACTGCTCTCTCCCCCTATAATCATGCTGGGCAGACTGGGTTGGCTTTGCCATATTGCTCTAGGTCCATGGCAGAACCACTGCAATAGTTAGCTAGGGCTGCCAAGTGAAAGCTTTTTTAAAATTACCAATCATCACAAATATGTGCACGGAGGATAATATTTCTACTGATGATGGTGCCAGCATACAAAGTAAGTAATAAATTAAAGGTTTACCAAAAGCTACTATGAATGAGAACCTGGCAGACAAGCTTGTAATGTTGGATGATCACAAGAAAACGGAGTTTCATATTCACTAATGTGATCATCTCACCTGGCAACATTTCAGTGCAGGGAACACTTTTAACAATGATGTACCAACTTGTTTGTATAGTTATGCAGGAACATGATTTTTTTAATTCCCTGGTAGCATTTTCAATTCATATAATTTGCAAATTAGCAATCAACTGAATTATCTTGATTTCGCAAGGATGAATAGAAAATACCAGCAATTATTAGGGAGGCCAGCAATTATAATATCTGCATCTGCCCTCAACTATAGGCCTGGTGGAATAGCTGTGTCTTACAGGGCCTGCGGAACTCTTTGCGGTCACGCAGGGCCCTGATGTCACCAGAGAGAGCATTCCACCAGGCTGGAGCCAGGGATGAAAAGGCCCTGGCTCTTGTCAAGGACAGCTGCACACACCTAGGGCCGGGGACCACCAGTAAAGTATCAGATGATTGTAAAGAGAGGCGGTCCCAGAGATAGTAAGGACCCAGACCGTGTAAGGACCATGATGCAGGGGGAAGAGGAGCTCCTGCCCCCCCCCCCGAGCAATTTCCTTGACACAAAACAGCACAGCAGGGGGGGGTCTCACCAGGTTTTTGCATGTGAAAGCATTACTCAAGCCTGCTTCTGAATGTGCATTTTCCTTGCCTAGATGTGACCCGTCTTTATCTAGTATAACATTATTAACAAGTAGAAAGCTGAATCTTACTTTGAGAACATCATTAACAAGAGTGAAACTCTTGAGAAGAAATATCCCAGCAATAAATAAGGATCTGTCAGGAGCAATGTTCCATATTTGTGCAAGCACCAGTCATTCCTGACCCATGGGGTGAAGTCACATCCCTACGTTTACTAGGCAGACTTTGTTTGCGGGGTGATTTGCCAGTGCCTTCCCCAGTCATCTTCCCTTTACCCCCAGCAAGCTTGGTACTCATTTTACCGACCTCGGAAGGATGGAAGGCGGAGTCAACCTTGAGCCGGCTACCTGAAACCGACTTCCGTCGGGATCGAACTCAGGTCGTGAGCAGAGCTTGGACTGCAGTACTGCAGCTTACCACTCTGCACCACGGGGCTAAGTTCCTTGAAGCCAACAAAATGAAATGGCAGTGAGGAAACCTGGAAACCTATATGTCTTCTTTTACTACAATCTAACAGGAGAAAGTGGAGGAAGTCACATGGTGCAGGTTGTTTTAGGTGACTGCCCTACTTCTCCTATTTGTGCAAAGAGGTGCCATGACTCAGATTAAGGCAGCCTGGTGAGATGATTCACAATTATACCAGGTGAGATGATTCACAATTCACACCCTTATTTTACTACAGCTCCTTGTACCATTAAAATGGAATATAATGTCCATGGGTCCATTCTACTGTCATTTGATAAACAGGAATATATAGGGAAGGTTCCCTTTATGAGCCAGTAAACCTCTTCCAATTTCATTTCATCTTAACTTTGCTGGAAAGTGTGTCTTTATAACTCACTGTGCAGAGTGATATATCCCATTGTGACATGAGATCTTGGGTTCTGTCAGTCATCTCAATTGATGTGATGTGACAGGACTTAACACAGCATGACTGATGCTCTGCTGAATGTGTATTCTGTCATTGTGGTGTCAATGCACTGTGTTCTTCAGGAAAAAGTACTGCTGAAGAAACCAGGACTCTCAGGATAAGAACTGTACATTTCGCACACGGAAAATGGCATCAAATGCTTGACACAAACAAAATGCCAAATTATCCAAATATATGCTTTCCATAATATGCTGTCCATGGTCTTATACACATGGGGTTGGATCCAACCAGCTTTTCCACTCATGGCAGAGTCCCCTTAAATCACCCAAAGGCTATGCTGGGGATCAGGGGACCTGCATGGACCAAAGCTATGTGGGACTGGGGCTGTAGTAAGGAGGGTAATTAGTGATATTGAGTGGAAAAGCTAGATAGATCCAACCCCTGCTCTGCACAAAGTATTGGGCTTGATCCAGATTACATTTTCAATCAGCAGAAGGAACTTTCCTCTCCTCCCTCTCCCAGTGAAGCCCATAGGTCTCCATGGAATTCTACTCCTGGGGGGATAGGAACCTGTAGAATAACATAAAGGGGGGTCTGCTGTAGTAGGGTAAACATTGGTGGAAATTGCCAAGTTATCCTGGATCCAACCACTTGTATCTTTTTGGATTCCAACGGGTAGTTGGACCAGCAGCATGTGGAAAATGGCTTCAGGGAAGCTTACTTACAATAGTCACTTTGAAGCTCTCCCATTGGCTGGGAAGCAGCCCAGCTCAGCCATTGCTACTTTGAAGTTAGATGGGTTGGCAGAATGACATCCATGGCTAAAGTAGAGTTTTGAACCATCTTGGTAGCATCTTCATTATGCAACATCCTCCCTACAGGCACTTGGCTGGCAATTTCCTTAAATAAATCAAAACCTTACATTACTCATAACTCCATTTAAGCACCTTGCCATGCTCACAGTAATGGTAGATAAAGGGATTTTTCCCCCAAGGAAGATTTCAGCATGAGGAGAATGTTAGTAGTCTTAAATAGTCCACTCTGAGTAAGGAGTTGGGACAAATTTTAGGCAGGCTCAGGTGGGTAGGTGAGATGGGTGAACTTTGAAACATTCCTCTTTGATTGGGAGTATCTGCCAACACTGTATTTCTTTAGCTAGAAATTTCCAGTTCTTATTAAAAAAATTCATAATTTCAAAAGGAGCTATAATATCACAAATGTAAAAGCCAGTTTACTAAAAAACTTACAGGGGTCAAATTAGTACTGCAGTTGGGATGGCACAAGGAAAGCAGAATTAGATGACAGGATATTCCTGGGTCCATGTTTCTATGTTAATCTCTACTGGTGTTAATGCCCTGACCTAGAAAACCCAGGCTAGCCCATCTCGTCAGAGCTCAGAAATTAAGCAGGTTTGGCCCTAATTAGTACTTGGATGGGAGAACACCAAGGAAGTCCAGAGTTGCTACACCGAGGCAGACATTGACAAACCATCCCTGAATGTCTCTTGCCTTAAAAACAGGGTTTCCACAATTTGACTGTGACTTGACAGCAAAGTTTTTGCGGGAACTGGATTTGCAAGTCTACTAAAGCAGTCCTAAAGCTTCTAGGGAATAAATCCCATGGAACTCAACAAGGCTTTCTTCTGACTAACAATTAGGATTGCACTATTCTGTTATCATCCTCTGTACATTTACTTGAAAGTAAACCTCACCAAAACAAATTGAATTGGATCCCAAAGGAGAGTATGCTTAAGATTTTGGTATAAATGCTTAAACCTGCCTCTCTAGTATTACCTTTTATTTTAAAAGAAATTAATAAAACTAGCTGTGTATAAAACGATCATGAGAAACTCTAGATTTCCCATGCAGCAAACATAAAAGCCATTAATTCAGAACAATGTCTGGAGTAATAATTGCAGGCTTGAAATTTAATGTTTTAGGTGGGGCAGGAGTTCATAATTAGGAATAATGAAGTGAAATTAAGAAAGCTGCAATTTAGCCCGATTGGCAAGAGTAGCTTCCTGGCAATGAAATATGTGAGGTTATAATACAGGCTTCGAAGGGAATGTACCAAGATGCTATAGCAGGGGACAAACAGTGGCCCACTTGTCCCAGGAGGCTGTTATTAGCCAGGCCTGAGTGTCCTGGGGCAAGTTCACATAATCTGATAACTACAGCATCAAATGTTCTAACACCACAGACAGAACTTACCTCTCTCTTCACATGACCTCAAATGGAGCGTTTGCCTCTTAGAAAGGCAACCAATCATTGTCCAAAATATACAATATATCTGTAAACAGAACCAACATGTGTAGAGGGAGAACAGGAACAAGCACAATGGAGGAGGCACCTCCTACATGCATTCTTCCAACATGTGTGTATAAACTGTGCGCAACTTGCCCCCATCCCTAGATTCAGAATGATCAGGAACAAATGTTGCCAATCATAGACAAGGTGTTTAACATGCTTACAGACTGTACATGAACACATGAAGCTGCCTTATACTGAATCAGACCCTCCTCGGTCCATCCAAGTCAGTGTTGTCTACTCTACTCAGACCAGCAGTGGCTCTCCAGGGTCTCAGGCTGAGGTCTTTCCCATCACCTACTTGCCTGGTCTACATGCAATGGGACTGCTGCAACTGAAGGAAACAGATCTGACTTCCAGGTGTAACACATTATTAGTTTTCTGTATCATGCTAAATATGATAACCCCAACACATATTATCACAGTTATATTATATGACAGTTGCTTGAATGAATACTAAAACTGGGAACCTTCCTTGTCTAGGTAAGTTGAGCAGAACTCTGACAGGCAAAGTAGTATATTTTCCACTTCTCTTAGAGAAAAATATATATCTTCTTTAAGTTTCAGTTCGGCTGTGGAGAATAATGTAGATTATACTTGAAAATGGCATTCCAACAGAGAAAGAACAGATTTGGCAATGCCTGGGTCAGTTATAAAAGCTACCTTAACAAGTGTTAAATAATGATAACGTTTCTTTCCAGAACAATTGTAGACATTGTTAGGCATTCGACTACAGTTTGTTGGGATGGTCAAAAGGTCTAAATCCACATTATATAATTGCATTTCAGGTACACATCCCTACCCACACCCTTTCTTCCCACAAACATACCCCTGCAACTAGTAAACATTCATTTTAATTAATCAGGGCAAGGAGTTTCATCAGGGTCTGCATTGACTTCTCCCAGCATCCATTTCATTGTGTACAATTTTACACCCTTTTTGCCAAGAGATTTAAAAATATCACTGAAAATTCATAAAACCTGTTTTTGATTTCAGTCCAGCACCAAATGATGTACATACATACCCCACGGAGTCCTTGTGACTCTCTGGTGCATGACTCTCTGGCCCATGTCTATCACCCTAGATGGCTAACAACATTTTCCTCTCCTTCATTCTATCCTCACAAGAAAAATACTATGAGGTAGGTTAGGCTGAGAGTGAGTGAGTTGTCCAAGGTCACCCAGTGAGCTTCCATGGCAGAGTGGGGATTCGAATCTGGGTCTTCCAGATCATAGTCTCACACTCTATCTACTACACCATATGTGGATTTGAGATATCACCTTGTCCATGCTGGATGCCTTTGTGATAATTTGGTATGCACCTGATTTGGTAGTGTACCACAGAACTGAGAGTAGAAAAAAATATACATGGAAAAGACAGGTATCTTCTTCTCCCCCACTCCCATCCACCACATAGTACTATCAGAAGTTCAGCAAACTGTATGACCAATCTGGATCCACAATTATTCCTGATTTCCATAAGTGTGTAAGGTATATCAAGGGATAGAACCTTTTGTGCATGTATGTGTGAAAGTATATGTGGACTGTTGGAATGTGTTGCACTCTGACCTAAGGTTGTGCATATCGATATACCCGAACTGAAAATAAACCTGAAATTAGCTGTTTCAGCAATATTCAGGTTTCGGGTAGACCAAATACCAAAACCTGAAAATCTGCCCAAAGCAAAACAGGCAAATAATTATCCAGCTTTTTCAGGTTTGGCTATTTGCCTTTGCTCAGATGCACGGCTCTGTGCTTTCTCCCATTTTTAAATCTTTTGACAGGTATTGTTAGGGCCCCATTGTTGGGGCCCTTTTACAATCTGGGTTGTGTAATCGGAGCCAATTTGGTCTGACCAACCATCACCTTTCATTGGGTTAATCTGGATCAAGCATAAGGGTTATTTAAAAGACAGGGCTCACCCAGTCCCATCCGGAGGGATATACCCTCCAATTAAAAAGAACCAGCTTTCAACAGCTCCTCACACCACCAAACTTCCAAAGCAGACTTCCTCACCAGCGTGGATGAGCAATCTTCCTCACAAGAGCTGCCTTGGTCATGACATCGGCTGGCTGCGATATCACTCCCCCACCCCTGAAAACCTGCTCTCAAACTGAAGGTCGCACTGATTAGAGGCTTTGTTTCCCTGCACCGTGACCATCTCTTGAAATCAGATTTTTGCTGACTATAATAAAGGACTTCACAGGATGTCATTTGCCACCAAAAGAAATGTTTTCCGTGCCTTATTTTTCTTGCATTTAAGCCTTTTCCCTCAGTTTGGAAGCTAATTTACATGGACATCATGTTATGTGTCCCAGATACGAAGGCAGCCCCCAGACTTTGAGGCACCAGCCTGCCAATCAGCTCTTTCTGACAGTCCTTGGCAACGCTGAACTGCTGAACCTGAAAACCGATGGACAGCTTGGCTCGCAAATGCCTGGAGAATGGGGGTGACCCTTTTGCTGGCCCATAAAATTGGACCCTCTGCCCCACAGTTTACCAAACTTCAGTGACAATCTAAAGAGAGTCCCTTGCAGTGACACTGCAAATTTGGTACTTCTACCTCCAAAAATGCCCCAAGAGCTTTGAAAAAATCCCCTTAGACTATAATGGGCCTGAATTTTTTGGTAAACCTGGAAATAAGCTGAATACCCATATTTACTGGTATGGGTATTTGGCTTATTCCATGTTTACAGAAAAAAATTGGGCCCAATAAACCCAAACACGAAATTTACCTATATTTTTTTTTGCACAACCCTACTCTGACCCTTTATCAGAATTTTTAAGTGCTTTGAAAAAAGACCACATTCTACAAAACTTGTAGTGCCATCCTAAGCATAGTTACACCCTGTAAGTCCACTGAAATCAATGAGCATAGAAGGGTGTAACTCTGTTTAGGATTGTACAGGTAAATGGTCAAATTAAGCACTTTAGAATTCATGGCCTTCAAATTTTCTTCACAGTTTTATTTAACTGTATCCCAAAGGCTTGCCATTTTCTAAAAGGTACACTATCTTATGAACAGCTTCTCCATATCCCATTGTATAAGGAATCTTTTCTCAGTGGAGAACCAGAAATGCTAAATTTGCCTGGAGGGGAAACAAAACCATATGGTATCATTCCTGTCATAACAATATGTATGTGAGCAGTGGCGGACCTACATTTTTGGGGCCCTGAAGCTTGAACTGTTATGGGGGCTCCTTCGCAACCAGCAACAATAGGGCAACATCCAACAAGGTCCAAAGGGCCTTGCTGCCCTTGCAAGGACCTTGAGGCCAAAATGGTGGAGAACAGGATGGTGGGCTGGAGTCCTTGAAAATGGGCCATAAACCACAGAACTATTAAGCCGTGCACCAACAAAGGATTTGAGGATCCCGCTGCCAAAATGAAGGCTGTGAATAGATTCTGGTGAGCTCAGTGAGCCCTTACAGCTGGGGGTTCGAGCGCTGCAAACCCCTGAGAAAATTTTGAAATTTGACCAATTACAGGGACATTTTCAGACCATATGAAACGGGTATTAGAGCATATTCTAAAGTCAATATTAAGTACTTCCACCCATTGGCTTATGACTCTATCACTAAAAAACTCCATTGATTTTGTAGAGAAATTAACTCATTAAAAAAAGTTGCTTCAGGGGCCCGCTCCAGGATTAGGGGCCCTGAAGCTTAAGCTTCATTAGTTTCACAGTAGATCTGCCTCTGTATGTGAGTTTCTTGCACTTGTACATGTATGTGTATTTCTGCAGCTCAATAGAACAGTGGAAGAAACATAATTAGGCTTGCTAGGTCATGCAGTTAACACACAAAACAACAAATTTTGGATTTCCATCAAGAAATGTGTTCCAAACAAGAAAATGTTCAGTTCAGCTGAGGTTATTCCTATGGAAAAGCATCACCTGAAGGCTTATGAAAGAGCATTTACCAATTTTGAAATGTCTATAGTGCCTATAGCCATAGCTATTATTCTACCACTGTTCTAAACATGCCAATTATTAAGCACAATTACTGAGGGTGTGACCTGTCTTCAGTGCAGACTCTATGGCTCTATATGAAAAACATCTGCAAAAAACATAGCTCTGGAGTGACCAACTTATGTGTACCCTGTGTGTACGCTCTGCTTCATATTATTGCCATAAAGCATCATTTATTTGGAGTGGACACCAAGAAAGCGCTAGATTCTATAGTACTCACTAAGTGGCTTGAGATCCACATGTGATTTTTGACATGCCACCTGTGACTCTTCTGAGCATTGTTCCCCAATGTGGCACCCATCCCATGTTCCAGGAAAATGGGCAAGGCCTCAGGCTACCAGGTCTCCCCCTCTGATGGGAGAATTCCTGCCCAGCTGCCTTGGTCCTCCACTGCTGCTTAATAGAGTGGGGGGGGGCATGCAGGGGAAACAGGTATCACGCCAACACTGTGATATCACTTCCGGCATGAACCTGGAAGTAATATCAACATTTTTCTGTGATGCTCTAGAATTCCCAAAAAATCTATGGTATGGTAGAACATAACACAGACATAATGACATCCTCCTGCATTTAGGTAGGAAAAATCAAATGCATAATTATAGGATGGGGGAGACTTGTCTTGGCAGTAGTACATGTGAAAAGGGACTAGGAGTCTTAGTACACCATACACTGAACATGAGTCAGCAGTGTGATGCCGTAGCTAACAAGGCAAATGCGATTTTGGGCTGCATCAAAGAAGTATGGTAGTATAGAAGTATAGTATCCAAATCACGCACAGTGATGGTATCACTTTGCTCTGCTTAGACCTCACTTGGAATATTGTGTTCAGTTTTGGGCAACACAGTTTAAGAACATGTCCAGAGGAGGCCAACGAAGATGTTGAGGGGTCTGGAGACCAAGTCCTATGAGGAAAGGTTGAAGGAGCTGAGTATATTTAGCCCGGAGGGGAGACAACTGAGAGGTGATAGGATAGCCATCTTCAAGTATTTGAAAGGAGTTCATATAGAGGATGGAGTGGAGTTATTTTCTGTTGCCCCAGAAGGTCGAACTAGAACTAACAGGTTGACATTAAATCAAAAGAGTTTTTGGCTAAACATTAGGAAGAACTTCCTGACAGTCAGAGCAGTTCCTTGGTGGGACAGGCTTCCTCAGGAGGTGGTAGGCTCTTGTTCTTTGGAGGTTTCTAAGCAAAGGCTAGATGTCCATCTGACAGCAATGCTGCTGATTCTATGAACTTAAGACAAGAAGGGATGAGTCAGTGCTCAGCTCACGTGACCCTTTCTTACATGCCCAGGGTAATGCTGATCACCACTGTGGGACCAGGAAGGAATTTTCTCCCAGGCCAGATTGGCCAGGGATCCTGTAGATTCCCCCCTTCTTCTGGGCATACAGCAGGGGTCACTGGGAGAGTGGGGGGAAGGTAGCTGTGAATTGCCTTCTTTGTGCAGGAGAATATACTAGATGAACCTGGAGGTTCCTTCCAGCTCTATATTGCTATGTTCTGTGTTTCTTTTCAAGATACATTGTATCTCTATGGAGGCTCGGGGCAAACTTTTCCACTGTTTAAAGCCCGGCTTCTCCATTGAGATACATTGCGAAGATCACACTAAAGCATCTGAACATAGCCACTTTGCCAAAGCTTTTCAATGGAGGAGGATGGGGGTGACTCCTTCCAGACCCCATAACTCTGGACCCCCAGACCCAATCTTCACCAAACTTGGGGGTCTTGCAAGGAGCATCCCTCCTAGCTATCCTGAAAATTTGGAAACTCTACCTGCAAAAATGTCCCCCATGAGCCATGGAAAGACATTCCCAAAAAAGCTGGATTTTTATCCTGCTTTTTCAGGAATGGCAAATTTGGCTTGGCCAACCTTCCGGATTTTGTGGAGTCAGTAAACCCAAACCTGAATTTTACCGAATTTGCATTTTTTGGGTATTTTTTTAGTTCGGTTTTTACCCAGTCAACAGCCCTACCCCAGAATTCCTATAGATGTTGTTTCACAGCTCTGCCACCTAGCTATCAGGGAACTAGCTATCAGAGTTGGTTGTTCACAGCTTCTTCACATGCAGGTTATCAATCTTCAAATCCTTTCTTTTTCTCAGAACTTAGAGTGAGCCCCTTGGCTCTGCCCACTCCTTGTCACTCAACTTCTGCTGAAGATTAACCCTTCATCCGTCACACCACCCCTCTTCCTCCTCCCTTTTGCCTTCACAAGAAGCCTGTGAGGTAGGTTAGGATGAGAGAGAGTGACTGGTCCAGGGTCACTCAGTAAACATCCAAGATAGAATGTGGAATTGGACTTGTGGATTTGGCCCAGAAATTCCACAAAGTTATCTTGAAGAGTTTTGGGTTTTTTGGCCTTCCTGTAATATAGTAAACATTGGGATCTGACGTCACCCCATGGGTCAGGAATGACCTGGTGCTCGCACAGGGGACCTTTACCTTTTAATATGCTAGCTTCATAATAAATGTCTTTCCTACCAATCTGTTAAAGATGGTGGTGGTGCTATTTTCCAGGAAATCATCTGAAGAATTTTGATTAGTTTTTGCTCATGTTTAACCAGGCAGGTTTAACCTAAGCAAGTAACATTTAAAATATTGCTTTAGAAAAAATTCAGGTTGCTAGTTTAAAGCTGTCTGGTCTGAAAACGTCTATGGTGATACAACATGATTATCTTGAAATAATACAAGTAATTGATTATTTAATATCCTGAAAAAATGCTTCCTTTTGTTTAATTTTTTTCCTAAAGCAAGTTTCTAGCCTTTGTGGTTGCAGAGAAAAATCTGAAATTATTTTAGCAAAAACTGTTGACAGATCAGAAATGGCTCCAAAGAAGCCCATGTTATCACCCCACACACACACACTTCTAGATTTCTAGAGCCAATTTCTTTTTTCAAGATGTCCTCTATTGATATTAATAGTTTCAAAATACAGACACTATAAAACAAGAGCAGCATGCCCACCCACCAAAGTCTGCACCTGACACTTGTGAAAATGATAGCAAAGTTACCTATCAGTGTGTTATAGTGGTTAAGAGCAGCAGATTATAATCTAGAAGAACCAGGTCTGATGCCCCACTCCTCCACATGAAGCACGCTGGGTGACCTTACCCCAGTTCAGAACTCTGTCCGCCTCGCCTACCTCACAAGGCTGGTTTCCTGGGCAACAGGAGGGAGAAGAAGAGGTATCTTGAAAGGACAAATAGGAGAGCTCGTTGGAGCTTTCCTATTTGGCCCATGACTGCAATGCATTTTGCACTGCATTTTTGCTAGGCTGCTGCAATCGTAATCTGGATTTCAACAACCTGTAGAGAGGGGAGGGTGAAAGTGGGGGGCAGAACGTTAAAGTGGTCAATAGGATTTCAGGTTAGGGGAAAGCTTTGGCCAATCACACAAAGTGTTTTTTGCCTGAATTTGTTTCAGATTTTTCTGTGCATGGCCAAAGAGCACAGAAAGGAGACCTAGTTCCAACACACTCCATTCTAGACAGAGGTTTGAGACAGTTCAGTGCAAAGCTTAGGTATGGCTGCTGCTGCTCCCTCTGAGTTTCTGGTGTTTCAACTGCTGCATCCCTTGGATTACTGCCTGCCTGCGTTGGATTCCTGCTGCCTGCCTGCCACCTGGAGAAGAACATGTCGAACAGTTTGAAATAACTGGTTTATTTTTAAATCATTTGGTTTATTTGATTTTGCTGTGAAGTGTGCCTATTGCACATTAGTCCGGGTCTGGCTTGGGGAGGGGAGCCTCGCAAGGCCTGAAGGGCTGGTTTTCTGTTTGGTTCTGTGGTTATTTGAGGGGGGGGGGGTTGCTGTTGTTTTGTTTTAAGTTGGTTGTTCTTGTGGGGGAGGTTCTGTTTTCTTAAAGGTATTTTTCTTTGGTTCTCTGTGTGTGTATTTTTCCTTCCCCCCCCCCACCTTTTTAGGGTTTTTCTTTATCTCTTGGTTTTAGGGGCTTGGGCAGGGCACTCTGAGCTTTTTGTATGGATCCTACCCCCCGCCCTTCCCCTTCGTGTTTAGGTGCTTGTGATTTTCTGTTGCAGAGAGGTGTGGTTGTGGTAGGCTCTTTAGTGTTTCCTCTTTCACCTTCATTTCTAGAGGGTTGCTGGGGATTTCTTTGGCAGCTCAGTGTTGCTATGTTGTGTTAGTGGAGCATTGTTGTGCTCCTGTTGGTTTCAGTTGAGCCATTTTGATTGTTGAGATTTAACTAGTGTGTGCGTAAAGTGCCTTCAAGTCGCAGCCGACTTATGGCGACCCCTTTTTGGGGGGTTTCATGGCAAGAGACTATCAGAGGTGGTTTGCCAGTGCCTTCCTCTGCACAGCAACCCTGGTAATCCTTGGTGGTCTCCCATCCAAATACTAACCAGGGCTGACCCTGCTTAGCTTCTCAGATCTGATGAGATCAGGTTAGCCTGGGCCATCCAGGTCAGGGCGAGATTTAACTAGAGGCTAGTTTTAATAAGGGCATGTTAGGAATTGGTTAACAAACCTCAAATGTTACCTTAGGTGTAGGGCTTTAGTTTCTTCCTAATTAGGCTTGTGGTAGGTGTTAAGAAGAGTCAAGGATCTTGCTTGCCAAATAGCTAATTCGTATACAGCAAACCTTTTCAGTGTTGGCTCCGAGCTTCATAACAATTGAAGCCAGGCGGCCTTAGAAAACTAGTTCATCAGTTCAGGCTGTAGCACTTTGCAGACTTTAACAGAGCCGAAAATTTTCAGAGAGCCAGAAAAAAGTTGAAAACCCCCATTTACCGGTATATGGCTTTTTTTTTTTTTTTTTTGGCTTTTCAGAAAAATTCCGGTCCGATAAACCCAAATCTGAAAAATACCCAATAAAAATGGTGCCCTCTTCTACTAATGATAACCTCTGTGATGTGGGCCTCAGTCCTAAACAAGCCTCACAGCCCATCTGTAATAAGCACAAAAATGCGAAATACAACAAGAATGACTGGGAGGGAGATTTCTTTGAGCTGCAAATAGTACCTAAGCATCTTTTAGAACCCTCCTTCAGCCTCTTTAACTGCATTCAATATTATATCAAAACAATACTATGCTCAGTAAAAACGGAGTAGTCCTTTTTTTAAAAAACAAAAAAAATCCTGCTAATGATGAAAACAAATTAGCAAGATTTATCTTTTTGACAAGTCATGTGGGTGTGAATCCTTAATTAGCATATAACAGGTTTAGACTCTCATTTCCCCCATCGAGCGTGGGAATGACTTAAAGTCGAAAATCCCAATTCCGAATCTGCTAGGAAAGCCAAGAACGGCATCTCAAAATGAACCTGCAATAGTGGAGAAGATCGCAATCTCCCTTCTCATCAAGGTTGGGTTTCTCTCTTTCTTTTTTTTAAAGCAAGTCATTTCATCTCCCCAAAACTCGGTGACCACGCTTTGATGACAAGCCAGATGGCATTTGTTCCTCGCACCCGGTGCCAAGGAGCCTGATTGGAGCGGCAATTTACCTTCCGTGGTGAAGCACTATGTCGGAGCGTACCACAGCTGCGAATTTGGCTGCTGCTCCTGAGCCTGTATGCACACAGTTGGTTTCTTCCCAATTTGGATTCAGCAGGTAAGAGGATGTGTCGGTACCCAGCAATTATGAAATTGGCATGCCCTGGATTGTTTACTCACAGTAATATTCCTACTGGACTTTATTAAAACACCATCTGTCGTGAATGCTGCAGACAAAGAATCAAAACCTCTCCTGACTGAGTGGGGTTTTTTTTTGGGGGGGGGCGTGTTGAAGCAATGCATACAACTGGGTTTCAAGATTAGGCTCACAGTTTTGGAAGGAGACGGATTCCCCCTATCCCTGAAATGCAGCTAAAAAAAACCCTGACCATTTTCTTAATGGATTTTTCCTGTCCTCTGCTACAAACGATACAAACAGAAAGAAAGAAAATTATGGTCAAGCTGTTTTTGTCTTATGAGTCACTCTGGAATGGGAGGTAAATGAATGGCTGTGCATGGGTGGAACTTGGCATTGTTAGCTTTGCTACAAATTAAACTGGAAATGATTTAAGGCAAAGGCATCTGACCAAATTATGCTCAGCCACGGCAAAGTCTTGAATATTTAACACATGAGGTGACCAAAGATAGTCTCAATAAATATTAAT
This sequence comes from Euleptes europaea, assembly GCF_029931775.1. Classification (NCBI taxonomy): domain Eukaryota; kingdom Metazoa; phylum Chordata; class Lepidosauria; order Squamata; family Sphaerodactylidae; genus Euleptes; species Euleptes europaea. The sequence continues at coordinate 76,225,582 of NC_079319.1, read as the reverse complement.
AATTATTATAAATAATACCTCTGGCATCAGAGCTTGCAAAAAAAAAGACAGTTTTAAATATCAGTTCTTTCTCCTTCCCTCTGCATTTCTGAGGGGTGTGTGTGTGTGTTCAAGTATTTCAATTGGTCATTGGCTATTGAAAGAGTCTATCACAATTTTTTGTATGCCCCCACCACAATCCTAGTAAGTCAAGGTCCTTATTCAGGTAAACACACTAATAAAAGGCAAATAGTTAAATGCACAAAACTATAGCTCAAATATATCATTTCAGTGTCCCCCCAAAAGGCAGCTGTCACTACATCTGTGTGGGATGTGCAATGCCCACAGGTAAACAAGGCCCGGTTCATGCTGTTAAGGCTGTGATAAAGGGAGTGCCGTATGAGCCAAGAGGAGCCCCTGGGAGAAAAATTTAAGTGCACTAAAATGCTTGGGTTGCTTAAGAACTGGTGTGCTGAATTCTCTGTATGCTGAATGAGAATGATGGGCTATTTTAGGAGCCCCCAGGGGGAAATGATTACAAATACACAGAGTCACTAGTCCCTAATTTGCTCTTTAAATCCAGACACCACACTCAGCCCTAATGTACAGAAGCACTCCACAGTCTATAATCAATTGCATATTTGCTTTAACCAAGTGCAAATTCAACCAATGCATCACTGTCATTTGTTGAAATCCAGCCTAGAGTCTTCATTCAGATGGCTGCTTCACAAGAACTTCATTATTTAATACTGCTCCATGAAGTGACAAATTTGCATGTGTAAATGAGCTGCCACATAACTTTTATATCTCATCGCATCACCTTATTTTCAGTGGAGCTAGTACATGCATTCAGCTGCAAAACACCCAGTAAGTGCAATCCTGAATAGAGTTTAAAAAAGGTAAAGGTCCCCTGTGCACCCCCTGACCCATGGGGTGACGTCACATCCCAACATTTACCAGGCAGACTTTTGTGCCTTCCCCAGTCATCTTCCCTTTACCCCCAACAAGCTGGGTCCTTATTTTACTGACCCCAGAAGGATGGAAGGCTGAGTCAACCTTGAGCCGGCTATCTGAAACCGAAGCCTTGCAAGTAGGGTTGTCAGCTCTGGGTTGGAAAATACCTGGAGATTTTGGGGGTGGAGCCTGGGGATGGCAGGGTTTGGAGAGGGGAGGTACCTCAGCAGGGTATAATGCCACTGCGTCCACCCTCAAAATTGGCCATTTTCTCTAGGGGAACTGGTCTTGGCCATCTGGAGATCAATTGTAATACTGGGAGATCTCCAGGTGCCACCTAGAGGTTGGCAACCCTACTCGCAAGGTAGGGCCCTTGCAAGTTGAGTTCCAAAAACAAGTACTTTGGTAGCTGTAGCCAATGTAGGCCAAAGTACTGGATTTAAATTGAAGGCCCAAAACCCAAAGAACACCACAGGATATGATTAATAAAAGTTTATTGGAAGAAATGTTCAACAAGGTTACAATATAAGAACAGTGCACAGTAAGGATAAAATAATAAAATTTAAATAAAGGTAAAAGTAGTCCCCCTGTGCAAGCACCAGGTCATTACTGACCCATGGGGTGACGTCACATCACGACGCTTACTCGGCAGACTATGTTTATGTAGTGGTTTGCCAGTGCCTTCCCCAGTCGTCGACACTTTACCCCCAACAAGCTGGGTACTCATTTTACCGACCTCAGAAGGATGTGTGTGTGTGTGTAAAGTGCTGTCAAGTCGCAGCCGACTTATGGTGACCCCTTTTGGGGTTTTCATGGCAAGAGACTAACAGAGGTGGTTTGCCAGTGCGTTCCTTTGCACAGCAACCCTGGTATTCCTTGGTGGTCTCCCATCCAAATACTAACCAGGGCTGACCCTGCTTAGCTTCTGAGATCTGACGAGATCAGGCTAGCCTGGGCCATCCAGGTCAGGGCTCAGAAGGATGTAAGGCTGACTAAACTTTGAGCCAGCTACCTGAAACCAACTCCCATCGTAGAGTTGCAAGGTCCCTCTTCACCACCAGCAGAAGGTTTTTGGGGTGGAGCCTGAGGAGGGCGGGGTTTGGGGAGGGGCAGGACTTCAATGCCATAAAGTCCAATTGCCAAAGTGGCCATTTTCTCCAGGTGAAGTGATCTCTATCGGCTGGAGATCAGTTGTAATAGCAGGAGATCTCCAGCTAGTACCTGGACGTTGGCAACCCTATTTCATCGGAATCGAACTCAGGTTGTTAGCAGAGCTTTGACTGCAATAGTGCAGCTTACGACTGCACCACGGGGCTCACTAATATCTCAATAGCTAACTTAAAATTCTTACACGTTTTGATTCTCTAATCCAGATGTTACTTAACCAGACTGAGACGCAGAGTCCAGTTTCAAAGTCCAAAAGGCAGGTATTTTGGCCACACAAAGCCCCGTCTGATCCAAGCACAAGAAAGGATTCAAATAAGAGTAAACATATCAATGCGAATGGAGGATCTTACTTTATGCTAAACAGCCAGCAGTTGGCCTGATTCTAGTTTGACCAATCAGGTGTGTTTCTAGTTGACCAATCATGTGACCACATACTTTGCAGCTGACACGAATTCAAAACCAAGCAACTTTCCCATGTCCAGGGTTCTTTTTGTTAATGAGATGGAATTTGGAGGCAAAACTCCCTCTGTTCTCTGACCTTGAAGCTCTCGGTCCCCAGTGACTAGGGTTGCCAGCTCCAGGTTGGGAAATACCTGGAGATTTTGGGGTTGGAGGCTGAGGAGGGCAGGGTTTGGAGAGGGGAGGGACTTCAATGCCATAGAGTCCCATGACCAAAGCAGCCATTTTCTCCAGGGGAAATGATCTGTGTCACCCGGAGATCAGTTATAATAGCAAGAGATCTCCAGCCACCACCTGGAGTCTGACAACTCTACCAGTAACAGAAGAACAGAGGTTTATTTTATCATACTGAAGAAGTGTATTTCAGGTCCTCCACTCAAGGTTGACTCTGCCTTCCATCCTTCCGAGGTCAGTAAAATGAGTACCCAGCTTGCTGGGGGTAAAGAGAAGACGACTGGGGAAGGCACTGGCAAACCACCCCGTAAACAAAGTCTGCTTAGTAAACGTCGGGATGTGGCATCACCCCATGGGTCAAGAATGACCCGGTGCTTGCACAGGGGACTATCTTTACCCTAACAAATACAGAGACATGAACAGCCCAGCCAAATTGTGTCTTCCCTTTGCTACCTTTTGGATTTACCATACTTCCTATTGTCTCAAAGTCTTAAACAAATTAAAAATTAACATGAAATCACGTAGGCTGCTTAATCCCAATTATAAGGTAATATGGGTTCTGATCTCTTCTCCACAACCAATAATAAATATAAAATCTGATTGTTTAGAAGATTGGTCTTTCCTTTGGAGGAACATAGCAGGTGATGGGAGAACTTTATGGGTAGTTAATTGGATTATAACCAGTCCATTTGACTGGCAGAGATATGTCCCTCTGGTGCAAGGAGCCACTGACTCAAGAGCGTCTTCTACTGGAACACCAACATGGCATAGTGGCTAGAATGTTAGAGCCAGTGTGGCGTAGTGGTTAAGAGTGGTAGACTCTGATCTGGAGAACCAGGTTGGTTTCCCCACTCCTCCACATGAAGCCTGCTGGGTGACCCTGGACTAGTCACAGTTCTCTCCGAACTCTCTTAGCCCCACCTATCTCCCAAGGTTTCTGTTAAGGAGAGAGGAAGGAGATTGTAGGTTTGAGACTCCTTAATGGTGGAGAAAATGGGGGGAGACTCAGGTTTGAATCCCCATTTCTACCATGGAAGCTTGCTGGATGACCTTGGATCCCTCACAAACTTTCAGCCTGGCCTATCTCACAGGGTTATGGTGAGAGAATGGAGGAGAGAAGAACAATGTTCTAAGTTGCTTTGAGGCCCAACTGGGGAGAAAAGCACAATATAAATAATTAAAATAAATTTAACAAACACAGTGCTCAGGGAACATACCAGCATCAGCAGAAACAATAGGTAGGATGGATCCCACCCGATACAATTATTGTTACGATTGTTATTGTTGTTGTTGTTATATTCAAAGATCATCTGAAATAATCTGAAGCCCTTTCATGCCTTGCTAAGGAACACACATAGGAGGGCCTATACACTGGCCAGATGTGCAGCCCTACCATCTGCCAAATTAGAAGGGAGATTTAAGAAGATCCCCAGGGTGGAGAGATTTTCCTGTGTAACTCAGGGGAGCTGGAAACAATTGAGCATGTATTTTTTAGATGTCCCCTCTACAAGTCAGCAAACTTCAATATTATTGACCCTTTGATTAAGGAAATGAGCTCTGGAGATGAGGGTGAAATGGACCAAAAGGTTTCTGCTGGGAAACAGCTCACCAATCATCATCTAGGTCGCGAAATTCTGTGCAGTAGCAATGAAACTACATCGCCTTAATGTACTTCCTTAATCTGTGGAAATGTAAAAATGGGTGATTCATAATTTTGTTGGCCTTGGTTGTAAACATATTCTCTGTATGGTCAGTTTCAGTTTTACCTGTTTTATCTGGCATACTAGCCACAAATAAAAATTATTTATTTATCATGCCTAGCTGAAGTTGAAAGCTGCTGTCATTTAGATAGCATCAGCAACCTCCTTGCAATAAGAAGGGCTTTTTACACAATAAAGCTTTTATTCTGTGTCAGTACAGTCTTTCAGCCTTGTTTTTTAAAGAAGGAAAGAAGGAAGGAAGGAAATAAAAGGAAAAGAAAAAGAAAACCAGAAAGTACCCCAAGCTGCCTCCTTTTCTACAGCAAAATGGTTTCCATGAACCACAAGTCCATCCGGAATTTAAATGAGGCTACTAATTATGAGAATCAAGCATTCTCTTCCCCTACATACACCGCACTGAAACAGTCTGTTTTAAAGGATGTGTGCCAGAATATTTTCACAACCGTCAAGCTCCCCGCTGGCCTTGTGCTGCAACTGTATGGATGCCTCTGGCACATGTGTCGTTCCATAGCCTACCTGTGTCTTGGCATGCGCTCAGAATGGTCTCTCACACTGTGCACGGCAAACCGGCTCAAGCTGTATAACATCTGTGCCAGCACTTCTGCATCCTTATAAATCATTCCTCGTCTCTTACTGGGGCAACAAGGAAGAAAATGCTGGCATATAAATGTAAATCATTTCTATTTTCTCTGGAATAGAATAATAATTGAGCTTATTTGCCAACAATGCATTGTTCCAAGAAATGGGTTAATGGGAGCATTGGTCGTATAGCTTCTAAAAGGGGAGGGAGGGAGGAAGAATTTGCTGAAGCTACACAAAAGTGATTAGAATAATCAGAGCAGCTTCCGACTGTGGAACTTGTGTTCTGTATAGCTCTGTTGTAGAATAGTGCGAGATATGCCCCACTGCAGGAAGTAATGTGATTATTTCATTTCCTGGGATGTTTGAAACAAAGACAGAAATCCTAGCCCATTATCTGTCTCACAAACAAGCTCTTCAGCATTCAGGAATTGATAATATCCATATGCAGAAATCGGCAAGTTCAATAGCTAAAAGTGTCAATGGATAATTACCGAGGGTTGATCCATGTAGCCACTTCAGACTTATATTCAACCTGTAGACATTCATCTCTGACAAAGTGTTCACACTTTACATTTTTTGGTGAATGGTACTGCCCCAGATCTTTGTTTTATGAAGCATTTATAATGGCTTTGGAAATGGAATGACTGCATAACTACTCTGCAACACACCAGGGCGCACTGAAGGGTCTCTGCAAGACAAGGAGAGAAGATGGCGCCAACAAATGGATAGAGCCACTGGAACTCTGGCTCTTGCCAGAAAGAACTATAATCTATGTGTCTCCTCAAGCATTTACATGAAAGGGCTGGAGACACAGTGGTCAGTGTTGCTTCCCTGAACTGTTAAATACTGAACCAGTACAAAGAAGAAAGAAAGAACGGAGACAAACGTATATTACTAGGGAACTGTAACCTTCTATTTTCTTATGCAGAGCAAGTGGAGAAATCATATGATCCTGGGATTTAATATGGAGCATATTTAGGCAAGTCAACAAAAGAAGTAAATAGTAATATACCCAGGAACATATCTGTAATTTAATTAAAATTGTAATAGTGTTGATTACTATTTACTGTACTGTACTTGAATATCAGAGGGAAGGCGGCATGGTATAGTCCAATCTCGTCAGATCTCAGAAGCTAAGCAGGGATGGTACTGGGGTGGGAGGCCACCAAGGAAGGCTCTGCATAGAATGGCAATGGCAAAACCACCTCTGCTTCTCACTTATTATGAATCACCCAATTTTACATTTCTTAACCACTACTTGCACATTTGCACTACTTGCACATTTGGAACCCATGCACACAACCCTGATGGCACCACCACCCCCAACTGGGAAACGCACTGAATACCCACAATTATATTGTGAAGATCTGCACCATCCATGGTGGCAAGCAACATCCAAATTTCAGTGATTCATGTGGGCTCTGCTTCAAGCAATGTTGCCCTGACTTCTTTACCCACGTCTGAACTTTGGATCACCTTTTCAGATTCAAGATTAGACTTCTAAAAGTGTACCTCGGTTTTTTACCACTTGAAGTGATGAACGGCCGTCCCTTTCCTCCAATATAGCAACAGCCCAGAGCAGTGAAACACACGTCTTACCTTGAGCATTTGCCACACCTATCTCAACGCCTCTCTTTAACTCGATACCTTCAGGGAGCTGAACAGCCTTCTCCTCTTTTGACACCTGGCATACTGGGTAGATTACTTATCTACTGCTCTGGAAAAAACTGTCCACCTCCATCTGTCAAGTACTGCTACATTGCCTGTTGAAAGAAGAATCACAATCATTCACATGGTTTACGAACTAACAAAAGAGTCACATTCATCCAAACTGATTAATATACCTCTTTCTAAGTGTGCAGTACTGTGCATACTTGTTTGGGAATATATTCCATTGAATTCAGTGGAATAAACTTGCATAGGATGAGACTATAGGGCAGTGCTCCCCAATCTTGTTGAAACTGTGAACGCTTTTTGAAATTCTGGGGACGGAGTGAGCGCTACCAAAAAAGGGCTGCCACAAGTAGAAATTGCAAAATGGCTGCAAGGGGACACTGGGACCAGTCATAAACTATTGAGGGATCACAAGTCAAACATCCTACAATGAGGAACCAGCCATTTCTAAATGGGTGATTTCTGCAGATGCAAAGATTATGCTTCCTGAGTTCTACCTACTTCTCCAGTGAAGTAGAGGAAAGCAAGGACTGGGGAACTGGTGCTTTGCTGAAGAAGCAAGTAGGTGTCGGAAACCTATTGGCTGGGGATCACTGCTATAGAATGTCTTGTTGGGTCAGACCAATATACAGCGTAACTTGGGATCTTTTCTTTAAACCAAAACCAAGGTCCCATATGATGCAGCTGTTACTAAAAAGTACCACTCCAAATAGAAGGTAAAATAAATGCATGAATATGTTCCTCAGGAACATTCCCTTTTGATTGTGTTGCTTTGTCTGGGATCTTCTTTCAGCCATGCTACAATGAGACAAGATGTTGGGGACTGTCTGTGGGGAAAATAGGAAGGATTTGTAAGGCAGTGTTAGAGAAAGAGAAACAGAACTATTGTATCCTACTGGCTCAGCATGGGTGACAGCATAGTTCTTCCTGCTATCAAACATTTTTTATCTTTCCTAATATTAATATGAAGTTTAAAAAGGATCAATGATAACATTATTTCTTTATGGTCTATAACATTACAGAAGATAGATATACGATTTCAGACACATTTTTTGTTTTCTGTCAGCATTTGTCTTCTCCTTCACCGATACAAATATAAAACAACGTTCCTAATTGAGATTTCTTAACCCACGTACCAAGTTTCTTCTCCCCATCCTTCTTTAATTTGAACCAGATTCACCAGCATTATAAGAATTCATTACACCCTCCAGAGCAAACACAAATAGCTGTAATAATACATAAGGCACTGAGGCAGACGAGTCTTGGCATTTAAGTAAGATTTATCTCTATTGTTTAGGGTGCAGTATAGGGATTTGGAAGAAAATTTCCCCACCAACCTCCTTTGTGTACAATTATGCCATAAGGTATAAAACAAACAAACAAATGGCCATTTGTTTGAGGTGCGTGCACAAATCCTGGATCTTCAGTGATATGGAGGTTGCTTGGAATAATTACACATCTTTTATTGGTGACATCTCCCAATATGTTACCCCTCGTGTAGATAAATGTGTGAAGTGTGGAATCTTGATTACACTAGTGAACTTATTTGCTAGTTGGGGGTGGGGGCGGCAAAGGAGAGAGTGATAATAGACTTCTTTGTCATCAGAGGGTAAAGAAATGTGACAATCCAGAAACTGGTTTTAGGGCCCCATCTGCTAAACCAGAGAGAAATCAAGATTTTACAGTTCTATAAATATTTTAGTGTATGCCATCATTTATGAACTCTGGCAGCTATCATAAAATCTCTCTGACTTTTGTTACAACTGCATATAAGGCCAGAAAATTGCATCTCATGGTAAACCATAAAAACCTAAGTAAAAGCACCATTCCTTCCAGTATATTCTAAAAATATACAACCTCCCTGTCAGTACATGGCAGGGTAGTTCCCATCCCAAGATGCCTGTTTCTCTCCCATTTTCTTTATCTGATCCTACCCTGGTCTTTATAAACCTTTTTGTATCCTTTTATGTTCCATAAATAGCAACCATCACAACAGAGGAGCTGAAATAGCTTTTACAGTGTCACAACATAAGTGTAAGTAAGAGACACTTTGGTGATGAACATGCTGCAGATAAAATCAGGGGAGGCAAAAATGTACACTAACCTTTTGTCTAATTACTTTTGATATGGTTTTTTTATCATTTCTATAGCATGCTTCTTTAGCACAATGAAACAGGAACTAGCCTCAGAGAAGATTCTTGGGGCTGCAATCACCAAGTGTAAAACCCAAGGCAATAAGGGAAGAAATATCGAATGAAATTTACACCAGGATTAACATCCTTGACGCCTAACTCTGATAATAGGTATATCTTTTCCTAAATGGTTTGATGATCATCCATCATTGGAAATTATAAGCCTAGGCAATGATTTGTGTATGTGTGCACGTGTATACACATGAACACAAAAATTGGAGGAGATAATGGTAGTTTAAAAACTAACATACAAAATATGGAGCCAGAAAAACAGAAAAATGTAACAGTAAACCCTACAGTAATTCCTGTTATCCAATAGCAGTTAAGTAGTAGCTCCAATCAGCAAAACATCCATTAACTTTTTTAAAAAACCACAACTTAAAGACTAAGGTGGTACCAATTCCAATAGTTATTATTTAGCAACCTGGCACATAGATACAGACTACAAAAACCAGATGGCAAAGGTTACATTAATTACTAATTGTTTCAGATCAAATTTTGAATGTTCAACAATATCCAGAATCTACAGCAGCATGAAGGGGATAATTCTTCTCAGCACTGCCATAATATGACCACCTTCTTATGTTGTCATGCATCCAATGTGACCTTTCCATCTCACAATGCCGGAGGATTGGGATGCATTTAAACAAAAATAATTGCTAATATGAAAAGAGCAAGGTTGTTACCTGTATTTACTAGCAGAGCTCTCTGTGCTGAAGTTAAAGTTGTCAGATATAAAGGAGGTATTTGCTTTTTATTTTTAATACGTGTATTGAAATGAAATTTCAGCAAGTATAACCTTTCTCATCCGTCTATGACATCTTACACCTGGCAAAAATCTACAAATTGCTAATAACAAAGGAGACCTATTTTCCACTACATCAGGTTATCCTATCTAGAATCCCTAAATCTGGATTCTTCCATAGTTATTGCCTTTTCACGAAAGTATGGGCCTTATTTGTTCATCCTTACTAATGATGAGTTTTATCTCTCTTTTCCTTGCTTCACCTTGATTCCAAGAAAGGTTCTTGTAGAAAAAATGTAGAAAGAGGATGTATAAAAATGTTGAAAGGGGAGGGAGAGAGGTTAATAATGAAGGTAAAGGAATGAGGAGGAACATAATGAATGGAAACAAGGACAAAGGCGAAAGACAGTAGGGTCATTTACGCATGGGAGTTTTACCTGGGGTTAGATACTCGCTCGACCCACAGTTTTGTGTTGTGAATCCAAAAATTGCTATGCACCAGCTCAATTCCAGAGCATCTGAGTCCCCACCCCTTGAAAACACTGCTTTGTAATTTGCTGTAGTGCTTACTGTGAGAAAACCATCCAGTTCCCCTCTACCCTGGCAGAAACCCAAGTGCCGTTTCAAAAAACATTAAAAAAACTGAGCTCTTTAAAAGGAACGGGGGGGGGGGGGACCCAAGTGTGATTTCAAAACCCTTTCTTATATGTGACAAACCAGGTGGGAGACCAAAATCAGGAAGCATTTGTGTACCCGCCCCTTCAAATGCTGCTTTGTAATTGGCAATACTGCTTACTGTGAGAAAAATGTCACTCCCTCCCCCAGCTCCCCTGTCTTGCGCTTTGCCTTATGAATGGAGATGATTATGATTTCACCCGGGCTGATCTCAGAGGAGATCGAAGAATCGGGATTTCACAGGAATTTGTGAGGGCTGGCCGTGAGGTCATCTCTAATGGACGGAAAACTCATGCATAACTCCCAGGAACAACCGAGACAGTCCGCGGGTGAACATGAGTGAAAGTACCCATGCATAAAGGACCTAAGAAAGAGGTCTCAGGTAGACAAAGGGTTACAAAAACTGGTGGTGGAGAAAATAATGATACAGTAATAAAGGAGGTGGGAGGTTTACAAGGAAGAGAACTGTGTGTGAAAAGAGGGATCTACAAAGAGATAGTGCCCAGTTCTGACAGTAGAGTTGCCAACTCAGGCTTGGAAAATTCTTGGAGATTTGGGGGCAATGTGGAGAATGTGATGCCATAGAGTCTGCCCTCCGAAAGTTCTACAGGGGAACTAATCTATGCAGTCTGGAGATAAATTAGAATTCCAGGAGACTTCTGGGCCCTACCTTGAGGTTGGTAACCCTATTTGACCTCATCCAGCAACCTAGGTTCTAATCACCAAGCCCAATCTATATAGGCAACTGTGTCAAACTGTACGTTGGTTGACTGGATGAGTTAAAAAGAAGAAAAAGCACCACAGAAAGAATTCCTGCCTGACTCTGCACACTGAAGAACATTTTCTCATTTCAATGCCCTTTTAATAACTGAGCATTCTGTGTAGTATAGTAAGCAACCCAAGCCACTCCTGTTGCCTCCTACCATTGGATATAAAAATACAGTCTGCATTGGAAGAAAAGTTAGACTCTTCCAGATGCTAGGTGCTCAGGTAAATATTTATATTTTCTTTTAACCATGTGTAGCTTCGAGTGTTGATTCTCTGGGAATAAACAAAGCAGATCTCTTATTTCTTTGAAGCAGATTTATATACTATTCTAGCCACCACTTCATAGTGAAATGTGAAGAAGCATACTCTTCTTTTTTTATTGTAACCATTGAAAATAATATTCTTATATGTTATCCATAAAATGTGAGGAAATCTGGGCCTTTAGAGTTTTGCAATCTGGATGTAATATTCCCGATTAAAATATTGTATATATTTTAAAAATCAAATATATCTGCATCCTTTTCTGCAGTTTAAAGCTGGTTTTCTGAAATTCCCACGGCTGTATTCACCAGGTGTCAAAGTCCCGCAGCTCCTGTTTCCTACCACCACTCTAAGCGGCAGCAGGAAAAAAATTTTTTTTTAAAAAAAAATGGCCCTCAGGCTGAAAGTGTGACATCACTTCAAAGGAAAATCCAGAAGGGATATCATGCCGCTCTTGGAATCATTGGAAACTCTATAATAAAACTATAGAGCTTCCAGTGATTCCTAGAGAAGCATGCTGTCCTGGAAGGGATGTCATGCCATCACTGACAGTTGGACCTGTATGCCGTCCCCCACCCCTGCCCGTCTCTCACTGAAACTCCTACCAGGTATGCATGTTGTGGACTGCTAAGTGCTTATAAACTAGGATTGCCAGGTCCCCCTGGCCATCGGCAGGGGAAGGGGGTGGAGGAGATCTTACCAAGTTTAAAATGAGGCCTAGGCCTCGACATCATCTGCATGATGATGTCACTTCCGGAAGTAACATCATCACGTCAACGACGATGAGGAAGATGCTCTGAAATTTGGGCAAAAATTCAATGGTAGAAGCTGTTTTTACCATAGAGTTTTGCCCAAATATCAGAGCGTCTCCCCTGTCGTTGCCGGTGTGATGACATCACTTCCGAAAGTGACATCATCACACTAGCGACGTTGAGGCCTAGGCCTCATTTTAAGCCCGGTAAAACCCCTGCTGGCCAGCTGGATGGCACCAGGGGGAGGCGGCCCAAAGCAGGGGATCCCCTGCCCCAGGCAGGGGTCCAGCAACCCTATTAATAACCCTGCCTCCCTATTTTTGTTGTTCTGGGCTGACAGAGAAAAATGGAAGATTTCTCAAATCCCCCTATCTCATGACTTGTGATAGCTGCCATCACAAGTCATGAGACAGGCATGTTTTTAAGAGTCCTTATGACACATTTTCCCAAGTAGTGCTTTGGAACACTGTTCAGACGTTTTCAAATTTGTTTTATATTTTCTATCCAGAAACACATTATGTAAAAGAGGCACAGATATGTTATTTATCTTGTGACTGTGGTGTTCCTGCTCAACACAATTTCCCATATTTTGTTCTTCAGACCTTTTTTTATTTGCTTTTTTCAAATTACAAAAAGCATGACACTTCCATTACGTAGACTGAACAAATCCATCCTAAATCCCTATCTGTGTAAGGGAGGAATCCTAATTACAAACTACTTTGGAGACTGATCCAAAAAGTATGTCTTAAAGGTTGTTTTTGTTTGGGTTTTTTTTTTTTTTTTTTAAGGGGGGAATTCAAAATTGTCTCATAATAATAATTTGGTGGAAGCGTTTCTCACAATGCCCCTTGTGAATGGTAGTGCAAGGGTGGTAGCAATGCTTAAGCAACTGCACACCACTTCCATGATGATTATTGGACTGCTGGAATGCAGACCAAGCAAGGTCTTTTTTCTATATATTTTAACTGATTGCAAGTCAACTTTAGCAACCAGGAACAAAGAGCATACTCTCATCAGGACAGAGTAAAAGGTTACGGTAATCAAGATCTGGCTGGTTTGTTGAATGCAGACCATGTGAGTGCAAGTCCAGGACATCCGTTTGAAATATGGCTGGTTATTAAATATGAATAGCATAAGAATTTCAGAATAAAGGTTGCTAACTCATAATAAAAATGAATATTACAAGCAGAGAAATTTTTTATTGCAAACCCCATTATATGCTAACTTCATTGCTAGTGGCCAAAGACTAGATTTTAAGCAGCAACAGAAGCTGCCAAGCGTTTCCTCCGTTGGTTCCTTGACCCAGTCTAGCATTGGGCAAAAACTAGAATCTTGCTCGCTATGGCATGCAGGGGGAAAGTGTGTGCCTGAGGAAGGCGGGGTTGGGCAGGTGCTACAGCTGTTTCATTTTCTGCTTTTTTTCAAACTATGGCCAGGCTTTTGGAGCTGAGGTCCCATAAGTTGAATGATGTAAAAATACAGTTTTCTTACAGTAGAAAGCTTGATTGCTTGCTCCTGCTGTGCTGACATCATACAATCCAACTTGATAACTTTTATCTACAAATACCTGTAATACATGTGATGCTTCCTAGTTAAAACTTTGTTACTAATGACAGAATCATAGTATTCTAAATCTGGAATGGGCCACATATAATTCCTAGCCCAGTCAAGTAAGCTATGGTTCATCACATAATCATGTCAATGACCTCAGGGTCATTAATTCTGATGGTGCTTAAGTGGACATCATTGTACCCGGCAGCAGCCAAAAGATGCAGTATATTGGGTGCTCTGGCCATAGATATTCCATTGGAATGAATGGAAAAAATCTGCCAGAGAATGGTGCTTTTCTGTGGACCTTTATTTTCTTTCTTAATGAAGAAGCGTCAGGTTGGGGGTTGTGCTGAATGCTGTTTATGTGTGTATAAAGTGCCATCAAGTCACAGCCAACTTATGGTGATTCCTTTTCAAAGCAAGACGCTAACAGAGGTTGTTTACCATTCCTCTGCATAGCAACCCTGGTATTCCTTGGTGGTCTCCCATACTAACTAGGGCCAATTCTGCTTTGCTTCTGAGATCTGATGAGATCAGGCTAGCCTGGGGCATCCAGGTCACGGCATGTATGAACATAGCCATCATATTAAAATCATAATTGTTCTCATTTTATTAATGTATTTTTTCTGCACTGCCACTAATAACTCCCCCGAACAACGAGTTTAGCCCACAGAGGGTATGTTTCAATCTCAACAAGCTACCAAGCAATTTAGGTCAGTTGGCAATTTCTACTAAGGTAATCCACAAACTGGAACAGAAAATGCTGCCTGTGATGGTACTTCTTCGGGCACCAAGGGAACTCTTGCAGACTTGTTTGTACTTTGAATTCTCTCAGGAATGCTTTTAAAGCCACAGAAGAAGCAAACAGAGGCTCAAAATTAATCGAGTTTCCAAGCCATGGTGCAATGCAAGCTGAGCTCCAATTGTCTTGGCTATAGTTGATTTGCTCCTAAACCTGGATAAGCATTTCTCCAAGCCCAAATGGCAAGTCATGGTACGTGTCGTGGGGAAAATGTATTACAAGGCATTGTGTTTAACATCCCCCCTTAAAAAAAGTGGAAGCCAATGAAGCAAAGCATAGAAGTGCTATCAATACATGATGGTAAATATATTGTGGTAAATAAGGGGAGATACAGATTAGCAATGGCCACACTTACACCCATAATCTATCATTAAAGTGACCATTTGCTTCATTCACAATTTGAAGAATAACTGGGAAGATCAACACTATGCATTTATATCTGGGAATAGAAGTTCTACAAGGACTTTTAAGAGAATTCTAATACTTGCATTTGCACCTGAGGGTGTACTGGTTTCAAACTACTGTAACTTTAATTCACAGGTATAATTATACTTATCAGTACTAAAACCACTGCAGATGAGGGGAAACCTGATAATCTTCAACTAGGCAGGTTACCAGATGCCAAATAGGTATTGTTTTCATTCCATCTTGTGCATAGCCTTCTCATGAGACCATTCTGATGCCTGCCAGAACTCTGAAATTACTTACAAACCAGGAGTGCCAAAAAAATAATAATGTGTCAAGTAGAGCTCAATGTGTAAGTATGGCCTGATGAGGTAGGAAGTATTGCTCAGTGGTAGACCAACTGTTTGGCATGCTGAAGGTCCCAGGTTCAACCTCTAGCATCTCCAGTTAAAACAGGGGTGGGGAACTTTTTTTCCGCCATGGGCCATTTGGATATTTATAACATCATTGGCGGGTCATACAAAATTATCAACTTAAAAATTAACCGACCAATACGTTTCTCCACGGTCCGGGTGGGAAAGGGTTAACACAGTTTCTTGGGTGGTCATAGCAGCTCCATAGCTAACAACTCTTCTGCAAGGGGGGGGATGTTCATTTTATTGGCAAAACAAAATCACAACCGACTCGAACAGAGGCTATTCCTGTCCGCGAGAGGGGGCGGATCGCCAGTCTTAGATCCTTCTGAGCTAGAGATCTGCCAGGACCCCCGAAAGGGCCAGACCAAATGATTTCGCGAGCCTTAAATGGCCCCCAGGCCTGACGTTCCCCACCCCTGAGTTAAAAGAATCATATAGTTGGTGGTGTGAAAGATCTCTGCCTGAGGTCCTGGAGAGGCACTACCAGTCAGAATTGACAAGACTGACCTTGATATTCCAATGGTCTGATTCATTATATGGCACCTGCCTTGACCTATATATAGGGTTGCCAGCCTCCAGGTACTAACTGGAGATCTCCTGCTATTACAACTGATCTCCAGCTGACAGAGATCAGTTCAACTGGAGAAAATGGCCGCTTTGGCAACTGGACTCTATGGCATTGAAGTTCCTCCCCTTCCCAAACCCTGCCCTCCTCAGGTTCCTCCCCAAAACCTATAGAATCATAGATTCATAGAGTTGGAAGGGGCCATACAGATCATCTCTAGCCCAACCCCCTGCTCAATGCAGGATCAGCCCAGAGTATCCCTGACAAGGGTTTGCTTGTCTCTGCTTAAAGACTGCCAGTTGGGGAGGGGCCCACTACCTCCCTAGGAAGTTGATTCCACAGTTGAACAACTCTTACTGTAAAAAAAAATTTCCCTAATATCCAGTCGGTACCTTTTTGCCCACAATTTAAATCCATTATTGCGAGTCCTATCCTCTGCTGCCAGCAGGAACAGCCCCCTGCCCTCCTCTAAGGTCATTTATGCATGGTTGCTTCCTTTATTCCCTGTTTCAGCCAGGATCAAATTTATCAGTATGCATGTTACCTCATTCCTTGGAAGTTCAACGCTGTTTCAACACAAAATGAACCCGGCTTTTCCCATTCCTCTTCTGGCACGAATTAAACTGTTCATCCTGGCTCATTCCAGAGTCACAGAGCATGCATACTCTGTTTTCGGGTTGAGCTTCACCCCACCCTTTTCCAAACCCCTCTTCAAGGCAGCATGCAGATAGTCAAACAGGGGAAGCACCAAGGATTGGCTTCTGCCACAGCCAATCATGAAGCAGTGTGTAAAGAGGCAAGGATTCAAGTGCTTCCTGCTTCCTGCTACCTCGGAGCTCTTTCTGAGCAAAAGAAAGGCTTTTTTAAAACGAGGCTTGGATTTCTCCCCCCCCCCCCTTTTTCAGATTGCTCCATTTTTTGTTATTCTTAAAATGCTTTTTTATGTGGCAGTTGGATCTGGGGGGAAAGGAAATCTTCTCTCAGGGTGAGTACTGAAAGCCAGCCAATTACAGAGCAGCATTTAAAGGGGTGGGACTTGATTTGAACTTGGGAGACTGCTTTTCTGTATTCACGCCTCCATTAGCACACAATTTCGTCCCTGATCATTCCAGCCAATGCATACAGTTTCCCCCAACCCGGGTTACTTTGATCCTGGCTGAAACGGGGAATAAAGGAGGTTAAAGCAACCATGCATAAATGACCTAAGTGACAGCCCTTCAAATACTTAAAGAGAGCAATCATGTCCCCTCCTCGTCAACCTCCTCGTATCTCAACCTCTTTTTCTCCAGACTAAATATTCCCAACTCCCTCAGCCTTTCCTCGTAGGGCTTGGTCTCCAGGCCCCTGATCATCCTCGTTGCTCTCCTCTGCACCCGCTCCATTCTGTCCACATCCTTTTTGAAGTGAGGCCTCCAGAACTGCACACAATACTCCAGGTGTGGCCTGACCAATACATCAGAACTATGACATGTTGCGATTTGGGTGTTATGCTTCTGTTGATGCACCCCAAGATCACATTAGCTTTTTTTTTGTTTTGTTTTTGCTGCATCACACTGGCTGCTTATATTTAACTTATGGTCCACTAGTAACCCAGCGTCCTGTTCACACACACTGCTACACGCTGCTACCCATGCAGTATGTGTGTTCCTTATTTTTGTTACCCAGATGTAGAACTCGGCACTTATCCTTATTGAATTGCATCTTGTTCACATCTGCCCAGGACCTGTTGGGGAAAAGTCCATGCTGACTTCCCCAGATCACCAAGTTGTCCTTCAGATGCTCGCAGATTGATGTCCAGTATCTTCCCTGGGTCAGAGGTCAAACTGTCTCTCCTGTAGTTTCCTGGCTTTTTAAAAAAAAATTGGGATGATATTTTACCTTTTCCAGTCATGTGGCACGTCTCCCATCTTCCAATAGGTCTGGAAGATGATGGACAAAGACTCTGCAAGCTCTGCAAACACTCTGCAAGCTCTATATACCACTACGCTGAAGTTTGCCTTCTGCAGGCAGAAATTCGGCAGGTAAAACTCCCCCACAATGACATTGGGGAAAACTGCACAAGCTGAGTTTCTGCATGCAGCACAGCTTTTAAAGGCAATGGAGTGCTAACAAGAAAAAGCTGGCAATCTTCACGGGGCCTTGAAGAGATTGTTACAAAACAGAAAAACAAATGTGGGATATCGCTGCATTGTAATAGTAATGATTTACACATGCCATTGGCATAAATGTCTACCCAAGCATGGGAGAATAGCATCCTGTAGTCATTTAAAGCTGAGAATAAAGCAGGCTTTGGAAAGAGTCCCTTTTTCTTTAATAACATTTTTCGCTTTCACCACACACAGACGAGTCTTTCAACTGATCAAAGGGACGTTAACACTTTCCAAAACACTGCTATTAAAATATTTTGTCACTGCTTTAGTACATCAAATGATGCAATGCCTACATTCCCCAGACAATGCACAGAACATTAGAGAATTAGTTTAACATTCTGACAACCTTGCAATTTTATTTAAACAAGTTCTTCCCTCCCAATTCCCTTCGGAGAGTCTATTGTGTCTTTCTGTTGATTGTAGTGGACATATTGCAGATCTCCAGTTACTTTCCCAATGGACCACCCACTACCTGCTTTTTTATGCTGCTACCACTGCTGGATGTATCCCTCACTACCACGCCATTCTCCCTGCTTTTTTTCCTTACTTCCCACCCCCCAACTAATGCTACAGAGGAGCAGATGCATCGGCCTGCCATCTGTGCCTTCCTGACACGGTGCAACCTTACCAACTATTCCCAAAGCACTTTGAAGTAAATAAAATGTCGACCATCATAACAAATAAGTAGTAAAAGGAAAACAGCACAGGGCAGCTTCTGGTGGGGACTCATTATAAGGCCACATATTAAATGTGTCTCGGTAGTGAGAAAACCTTTTTCACCAACCTATATCTTACAATCTTGCAGCAGCATGTAAAATGATCCTAGTGGCTATCTCTGTTGCCAAACAGAGTTGGAGATTTGCAGTGCCAGAGCAGCAGAGAGAGGTGGTGTACACTAGCAGAAGGAATTCCAGGGAAATATTGTGGGTGGGAAGGGAAGCAGCTCGGTCCCGACTGCTTCTCCATTACAAATCAGCCTCTCCTGAGGACCCCTGTCTTCTCTTTCCCCAGTGCCATGTTAAGGTACGTGATCATGTTGAGTCTCCCTACCTCTGATGAAGGCTGCTGAGAGCCAGCATGGACCAGTAATTCCCACTGGACTGCCCATGGGAGCCATGGCACCCACCAGTCAGTTTTCTGGCACCAGTTTGCTTTTTGACTAACAGTGCATTCCTGAGAAGAATGCCCGTGCCGTTCATTGGAGGCAACGCTGCTGCACTGCCTCCAAAGGAGTTTTCGGCCCCACCAAAACCTCCTTGTGCTGGTAAAAATCTGTGCAACCCTTCATAGGGTTGCACGGGAGATATGCCGTATCTCCCGTTGGCATCCCGGGGCGGTGCTGCCACTGCAGCGGCCGGCAACCAGTGTCCGGTCCTTCCCGCCGGTGTTCAGGCCACTAACACTGGCGTGGGGGCCCTGGATGCCAGGGGGGCCGGATGCCATTGGAGCTCCTTCCTGGCCTCCTAAGGGCTTTCACCCTTATAGCTCAGGAATGTGCTGTAAGCCTCTCTTCCACAAATCAAAGGCCAATCTTGGCTTTACTCCACATCACTGGAGCAGGAAGTGCTTCAGAAGAACCCAGGAAAGCTGCCTCTATCATGCTTAGTTTGCCATCCTCCTGAATATTTGTTGATTGGCTGAGCAGTTGCTTTTTTGCTGCTAGCCGTACTATTTGGTTGATCTCCAGGCCCTGTTAACAAACAGACTCAGCAGACTGGTGAAACAGGATAATGCTGCTGCAGTTGTCTGACTCTTGTTTGTGGGCTTCCTAGAGGCACCTGGTTGGCCACTATGTAAACAGACTGCTGGACCTGATGGGCCTTGGTCTGATCCAGCATGGCCTTTCTGATGTTCTTACGTTCTTATGTAAGTGAATTGTGCCTTCTGTTATGATAGACATGGTGCCAACCAGAAAACTCCAATGAATGGCTCAGTGTTTCACAACCAGCAACTCCTTGCTTTTTTTGATGATTTGGACCTGCGGAAGTTTGGGCATCCCTGTGATTTCATTGGAAATAACCTAAATTCTCTCTTTCAACATTTTTGGGATGCCATTACATTCAATTAGAGTGACATACTGTTGGAAAATCTGCCCTTCTGGGACGGTGTCACTTGCCTGCACATTGAGAGGGGGAATTGACCACCGAGTCAGATAGACAGACAGGACAAGGGGAGGTCATCTCTAGTTACACCTTGCCCTCATTTCCTGCCCCCTTGATATATTGTCAGGGAAACTTCCCCCCTCTCTCTCTCTCTTCCCTTTTGCCCTTCATCCAAGCAAGATCTTAGAGCAGGGTGCTCTGTATCCAGACCTTCCCACCCCAAAGATGGAGAGGAAGGCAGATACCTTTTTTATACCTAGAGAACTAGCAAGGTAGATTAGGATAGAGTACCCTTGTTTGTCCTTTCCTATCCAAGTTGTATTTCCACAATAAATGTATCTTTAGTTTACTTAGAGCAAATTACTGCTCCTTTTTATTTCCACACACGCACGCTAAGCTTCTGCTGAACGCTAAGCTTGAGGCACTCTGCTAAATACAGGAATATCTCCACGACAGATATTCCAACACATACTAGGAGGGATGAGATCTAGATTCAAATCCCCATAAAGCAGCGAAACTCAATGGGGGATCTCGCGTCTGTCACTGCTTCTCAGCCTCACTTAACTTACAGGGTTGCTTTGAGGATAAGATTAATAGGGATGGAATTATGCATATTTATTTTAATTTATTTACATTATTCAGAGTCTCATAGAGACTCAAGGTGGATTAAACAGTGTAAGTCAATATGATTAACAGGCTAGGACAGCCAACAAAAGATGCAACAGGGTTTGGATTGCAGAAATTTGAAAATAAGCAGAAATCTGATACACAACTGCTAATAATGATGAAATAAAGTATAAGCATGTAAACATGGCCCTGACCTGGATAGCCCAGGTGAGCCTGATCTTGTCAGATCTCAGAAGCTAAGCAGGGTTGACCCTTGCAAGTATTCAGATGGGAGACCTCCAAGAAATACCAGGCTTGTGAATGTGGAGGAGGCAGGCAATGGCAAACCACCTCAGAAGGTCTTTTGTCTTGAAAAACCCACCGGAGTCGCCATAAGTCAGATGTGACTTGCCAGCAAAAAAAAAAAAAAAAGAATGAAGCATGGCATGTTAAATGATGCAGAAATTACACCTTAGGAGTATACTTGCGACAGATGACCCAAGCTTGCTGGAGAAAGACTGAGATAAAAATAATGTAAGCTTTAAACAGCGCCATTTCACAAGCCAAGTGACAATGTGGATTCTGACTCTCACATGCCTGTTTAGTTGACTTCCGTAAGGAATGGGGCCTTGATGGTAATTAGGGTTGCCAGCTCCGGGTTGGGAAATACCTGGAGATCGGGGGGGGGGTGGAGCCTGAGGAGGGCAAGGTTTGGGGAGGGGAGGGACTTCAACGGCTTATCATGCCAGAGTCCACATTCCAAAGCAGCCATTTTCTCCAGGGGAACGGATCTCTGTCACCTAGTGATCAGTTGTAATTGAGATCTCCAGCCACTACCTGGAGGTTGGCAACCCTAATGGTAATAGCAGAGTCCTTATGGAAGTTCTTGACTAAGGAAGCCCAACAGCTTCATGCCTTCTTGGCCATTTTTGAGGAGGGGTGTGTATATTTGTTTGTTTTACTGCAATTTTTATGCGGGGCACCTTGTTTGGCAGAAAAGTGACATGTAAATCTAATTAACAATAACAACAAATGGAAGCCCACATAAACTCTTGGATTTGTGTGTGTTTAATAGCTTCAGTGTCCACTCTTCCTTCACTCCGCACATTCTGGCACACTTCTCATATGTGCCATTCACATATGATATACACACATGTACACAGTTTAACGTTCAACCAACACCGCTAAAACTGCCAGTTCCTTGTTCTGTGCCCAGGCCAAGCATGGTGATAGATTTCTGTTCATAAACATTTCCAAACTACCACAGCAGCTGAGACAATAAAATGCTGAAGCCAGAGATCTCCCAGCCTGAGTATCGAAGGATGGCCAGAGACTGCAAACTCAGTTTACCTCAACTTCTATTTTTTGTTGACATTGTCTCATTCTTAGGGTGGACTGGCACAATCGTAATATTTCTTGCAAATCTACTTTTTCTATGGTGCTTCATGTGATGCCTCTATAAGTGCTAAGGGTAACATAATAGATTATCCAAAGATGGATATTTTTCTTTCTATTCATTCATAATTTTGTTTTACCATCTTGGTATGCAACTTTCTTTCCTTGGAATACAAGACAATGGATCTCTTTACAGACTATTCTCAAAGAACACATTTTCTCATCTGGCCATGACCAAGCTGAATGGCTGGAACGCTACTTCTAAGTTTTGAAATGGCAACATTGTTGGCCTGAAATAGAGCTCACTTGGGGGGTGCCTAAAACTTCAGAGAGGCGGTGTGTGTGTGTGTGCATGCGCACGCATCTGCGAGCTCCTTTCTGTTACATGATATCAATTTGGCGTTTAATAAGTTAAATGAGAGGCAACTTTCCAATGGAATTTTTAACACAGTGGAAACAAATTACCTCCAAGATGCTTATCATTCATAATCCTGGCGGTAATGAAAACAAAGTTATGGCAGAACACGTATTTTGTCCAGAATGCTGGCCACCAACTAGAAACGGACCGCAAGGCAGCTCTGGTTTGAGTCAAGAGAGGCCTGGCTGGCTCGTCTTTGACAGCAATATAAAACCCCATGGGAAACAGGATTGCCTGTAGAAGAATGCTGGCTGAGGACAGCTCATCAGACAGATGTTGTTTTGAAATGGGTATCTCGGCGCTTTGATTCTGCTACAAATGGACTCACACAGACAAAGAATCAGTTCATGCACACACTTGACGGCAAATCCTCTTTGAATGATGGAGGGGCAGACATGCATACGCACGCACTCACACTGACAGATACATCCTCCACCATGCAATAAGGCAACACTCTGTGTGAAGGCGCACATAGGCATACATCTGATTTTGCTTGATTTTCATCCCCACCCCCTTTTCAGAAGGGAAGAATCACAAGAATTGAGCCTATGAAGATGCAAATAATTCATGGAGCTCTTGTGCCACATATAGGGATGATTTAAAATTTCATATCCCTGTTGTTTAGACTTTAAAATTCCCACTTCTATTTTGCTTTTTCCTGGTCTGATTTGAAACCATTATTCTTTATGTTTGCCACACATACCCCCAGGAGGTATGAATTTTTTTTATTTTATTTTACAGACAGCTGTGTAAAAATAGTATTAAAATTGTGCAAAATAGTGTCAAATAAACAACAAATCAGGAATAACCCTAGTGAAAATGGGTGAAACAAAAATATTCATAGCAGTATACAAAACTAAAAAAGAAACAAAAAGAAAAATATTAATAAATCTCATGCCACATGTAATCATCTATACCCAGAGGAAGGTACCACTCACCCGTTCCTCCACCATACAAAGTGAATCTTCTGCTGGGTGCTGCCCAACAACCAACATTCTTCACTCTTCCCCTAATCCTAATCTAGGCATGCAAACATTTGTAAGTAAAAAAAAAATTGAAATAAATGCAATGCACCTATCAGCTGTGTTTATGTTATTTATCTATTTACTGAATTTATAACCTGCCTTTCTCACTGAAACTCAAAGCAAATTACACAGTGTAAAGTGATAATTGCCCATACAAAGAAACATCTAATAAACATTGTATAGGTCAATACAATCAATATGAAGAGGCATCAAATGAGTATTTACTAGGATTAGCATTAGTCCCTCCCATCCCCAAACCCCGCCCTCCTCAGATTCCGCCCCCAAAATCTCCAGGTATTTCCCAACCCAGAGCTGGGAACCCTATTACTCTGCCACAGAAGCTCGCTGGATGACTGTAGACCAGTAACTTCAGTGCCATAGAGTCCAATTGTCAAAGCGGCCATTTTCTCCAGGTGAATTGATCTCTATTGGCTGGAGATCAGTTGTAATAGCAGGAGATCTCCAGCTAACACCTTCCCTTCCTCTCCCCACAACAGACACCCTGTGAGGTAGATGGGGCTGATAGAGTCCTTAAGAGAACTGTGACTAGCCCAAGGTCACCCAGCTGGCTTCATGTGTAGGAGTGGGAAACCCAACCCAGTTCTCCAGATCAGAGTCCACCGCTCCAAACTGCTGCTTTTAACCACTACACCACGCTGGCTCTCGCGTGGTCATTCTTCCAATTGCAGTGTGAAAGCAGCTGGGCCCCAGGCTGCAAATCCCAGGATACGACCCCCATGGCAAGAGTCAAATGTTGTATCTCCACAAAGGGTTATTATGCTAGTTATGTGTAGCTATTATATGAAAACTAGCCAAGCAGTTGTGCCCTTTATGCTGGAAAATCCTCGTCCCTTCCATGACATCTAACTCTGGCCAGTGCATCTTTAGCAGGGACTATGGCTACCATGTATAAAGCTTCAAAAGATGCTGTGCAACAGTTGCTACATGAAAGGATCCTGCCCTTCAAAGCAACATAACAGTAGGTATTGTGTGGCACAGTTGGACCACAGTAGAATAAAGCATCAAGACAGGAGCAATGTTAATTGTTCTGCAGTGAAGGCTCGCCAGCTCACCACTGGCAATCAGCAGGAAATTTTTGTGGGTGGGGAGCAACATTGATGGGTACCAAAGCTGGGTAATATGATTTTGCCATTTACCCTGGCAGTGATCAGGAGTTTGGGGTTGGGTCCTAGCTGGCCAAGTTGTGATCATTCCTATGAAATGCTGTCTCAGTAGAGAAAATATGGGTGCAAGGCAATAGGCACTGCTACCAAGGTTGTCGTGTTCCCCCCGGCCCCCAGTGGGGGATGGGGGGTAGGGTTGCCAAATCCAGGTTGGGAAACTCCTGGCGATTTGGGGGAGAAGCCTGGGGAGGACAGGGACCTCAGTGGGGTACAATGCCATAGAGCTGCCCTCCACAGCATCCATTTTCTCCAGGGGAACTGATCTCTGTCGTCTGGAGGTGAGCTGTAATTGCAAGGGATCCCCAGGTCCCACCCAGAGGCTAGCATCCCTAATTACTGCCCAGGCATGAAGTCACAGAAACAGTGGCATTAAAAGACTTTATTTTAAATTTATTGGCATAATTAATATCAGGCTGCAGTCAGGTTAAACCTTCTTCCCCTTTGATGTGTCGTAGGAGACGGCTATCAGTTGTGCTGCACTGCTGCTATCAGGTAAAGATAATTAGACCAAATGTCACCCTGCTGACAGCAATAATTCCCATCTTCTAATGTTTTTAAATCTGTTTTAGGATGATTTTTTTTAAAAACACCATTAGTGATCTATAGTGGTCCACATGTATCGGTGCAGCATTTATCTCCAGATCTTACCCAAGTTCACTTTTATTATCCTTACAAGGCCTTTGATCCCTTTTAATGAGGAAAGAGAAGTCACAAAAGGGAAAGGAAAGACATAAGCTCTTCTCTTTCTTTTGTTCATTCGATCTGATGGGTTGAATAAATGGAGGAGCAGGCCCAAGTATGGTTGAAGAGTTACTTATAAGGTAATCAAAGAAATTCACAGTAGGGTTTTGATCGCTGCTGGCTTCCTTGGGCTTTCCCGTTAATGATTTCTCTGTTAACTCCGGTTTAATGTCTTCACTCCCCACCCCACCTCACCCCCACCAGAGCTCTCTTATCCTTACTAGTTTCTTTCTTAAAAAGCAGTACATGCTAAGCTTATCGATTACAAGACCTGCACAAAACAACCTAATGATGGGTCAGCCTTAATGAGAAAAGCGGCTACTCTTGAAGTGGTGTGGCTTGGGCCAGCGTCCCACTGAGTGCCGGCATGTAATGCGCGGCTTACCTTTTAGAGTACAAGAGCCATGGAAAATCAACAGTGAACCGCCTGGTGCCTCTGAACAGAATGGGCCATGTGCGTGGCTATTTAGTGCTTTTTCTTCTTTTTTTTAAAGGGCAGTTTGCACAAATGGGAGCGAACATAAGGAGTCCTTCAGAGGAGAATGGGGTCTTGGCAAATTTATAGACTCCCCTGACAGAAAGTGATTACAGATCATTATCCAATTGAGGCAGATTGATGAGACGGGGTCAAAGTGATATCGCAGAGTGCATTGACAAGACAATGCCTCCTGTCAGTTGTGTCCAGGGAAAGGAAGAGAAAGGAAGTCACCACTCAGCAAGCAAAGACTCAAACTTATCCATTCTCTTTCAGGAAGCTGATTATTCTTGAGTTATCATGGTAAGGTTTTTTTTTTTAGAAAACATAAAATAAAATGGCACTTACAGTATCATTGGGTTAAAATAATGACCACTTGCTTTTACACATTCATACGGACATATATAATACCTTATGTATACTGTATGTATTTATACAAATGTTGACAGAGAATATGATATGTATGTTGAGATACAGTGTACCTTTTTATTTGTATATTGGGCTCTATGCTCAACTGCTAGAAACCTCCAGCCTCTTAGGGACAGTTCACAAATACATATTTACCACTTGATCACTGCAGCACCAAGTAACAAGCTGCATGTGTACAATGAGATCCCCAGTCAAATTTGACAGACAGAACTTCCATATCTTGTCACATACAGGTCTTTTAAGCTGCTAGGTCATCCACCAATACACATAAGCCCTTTTAAAATAAAGGTAAAGGTCCTCTGTGCAAACACCGGGTCATTCCTGGCCCATGGGTTGACATCACATCCTGACGTTTACTAGGCAGACTTTGTTTACGGGGTGGTTTGCCAGTGCCTTCCCCAGTCATCTTCCCTTGACCCCCAGCAAGCTGGGTGCTCATTTGACCAACCTCAGAAGGATGGAAAGCTGAGTCAACTTTGAGCCGGCTACCTAAAACCAACTTCCGTCGGGATCAAACTCAGGTCATGAGCAGAGCTTGGACTGCAGTACTGCAGCTTACCACTTTGTGCCACAGGGCTCACTAAGCCCATTTTAGTCATTATGATTTTGGCAGTCCTGCTTCGCATACTGGGAGAGTACAGTACAGTCAGTCTTCATGATATTCGCCATTTTGTCTTAATAGGACAACATCCATGTTTCCTGGCTTTGGGACCCGTGACAACACGCCCTCAAAAATCTGGTTTACTGATTGTGTGTGTGGTGTTTGAAAATATGCGCATTGCCCTGTTCACATGAAAGAACAAAGTTGGGTTGTTACGGCCATGCGCACCTGCTCTCCCATGTGATGTAGGAGCAGCAAAACCATAATGACTGGGAAGAGCTATAGGTTGTACCATTTATTACTATGTTGGCATGAAAGTTCTTCGGGTAGTTTGTTGACACTTTGCTGCAGTCATTAAGTGGTTGGACAAGAATGTAGGAACTAGTAACTAGATTCTAGAAGCAAACGTTTTCATAAGTGGTGTACTCACTCTTTTTAGACTAGTCGTTTGTTCTTTAATAGAGTTATGAAAAACAATCGGAACACAGGTTGACAACCTCAACCCAGACAGTTCTGTAAATTCTGCTGTATATGCCCAGCTACAAGGAATGCTCTTTTAGTTCATTTTGACCTGAGCTAATCGTATTCTGGTTCATGCAATTCTATGGTGGAACTTCAAATCATTGCTTGCTGTCCTTTGACATCCAGGCCTTTGGTTGATCATTAAACATAACAACATTATACTCCTTCTACCTCTTTATATACTGCCTGTCTCTTTTTTTGTCACACTGGTCATAAAAACCATGTATCCCTTTGTCAGAAGACTATGGAGGAACACTTGAACACGTGATGCTGCCTTATACTGAATCAGACCCTTGGTCCATCAAAGTCAGTATTGTCTATTCAGACCGGCAACAGCTCTCCAGGGTCTCAGGCAGAGGTCTTTCACATCACCTACCTGCCTAGTCCCTTTAACTGGAAATGCCACTGGGAATTGAACCTGAGACCTTCTGCATGCCAAGCAATGCTCTACCACTGAGCCACAGCCCCTCCCCACATTATTTATAAAGTAGATTATTTGTAAGGTAGAAGAGTAAGTTGCTAATTAAGCTCTCAGGCAACCAGACAGTAAAGGTCTTCAAGCTGAGCTAACTCTTTTTTACCACAGAGTTCCGAGTAAATCCTAGGGCATTAACGCATGGGCAGAATGTTCCTGGTTCGCTCCTCTGTTATCTCACAATAATCCCACAATATTTAATCCCACAATATTTAAGTCTGGATAATCAAACGCATGACGCCAGCCTATCCCACATTAAGTCTGAAACAAGTAGCTGCTGGAGGCTCCCCGTGCGTTTGAACCAACCATATAATGTGGGATAGTTCACAATGCGGGATAGCAGGGGAGTGACATCGCCCAAGGATTGGCTGAGGAGTTATCCAATCAAAGGGCGATTCTCCCCCTTTTTTTTTCTTGGAACACCAGCGTTCCGGTATACCATCGTCTCAACCTGTCAATTAAAAAAAGGCGGGACGGGAGACCGGAAGCAGCAATTGCTCGCACAGGAAAGGGGGCGGGACGGGGGACGGGAAGCGGCACTTGCTCGCGCAGGGAAGGGGGCGGGACGGAGAAGACCGGTAAGGGGCATTAGTAGCGAGCTAGCCGAGTAATTACACGCACGTCGGCGTTCCGGTAATGTAGCGGAATAAAAAAAAAGTAGCGGTTTAGCACTGAAAAGATCGCTAGAAAACAGGGATTGATTAACCAGGGTTTTTTTGCCTTAATTCGCGACTAAGGTGGGTCCGATGCGCAGCCCTTGGACGGTCGTGCGTGTGGACCACGGAGATTCGCTACTATTAAGGCACAAAAGCGAGACAAATTGGCCGTGCGTTAAGCCCCATTGAATGTCTGGCAATCAGGTTTTCCCAGCATCTTTTAAAGGTCAGTTATAGCTATTGGAGGCAACATAGTATAATGGTTAGAGTGCTGGCCTAGCAACTGGGAAGCCTGGTTCAAATCCCCACTCTGGTATGGAGAAAGCTCACTAGGTAACCTTGGGCCAGTCTCAGATAGTTGCCACAAGAATAAAATGAAAAATGAGGCTATAAGCTGCTCTGGGGGCCTATTGGGGAGAAGAGGAAGAGGAAGAAGAGTTGGTTTTTATATGCCGACTTTCTCTACCACTTGAGGAAGAATCAAACCAGCTTACAATCACCTTCTTTTCCCCTCTCCACAACAGATACCCTGTGAGGTAGGTGGGACTGAGAGAATGTGACTAGCCCAAGGTCACCCAGCTGGCTTCATGTGTAGGAGTGGGGAAACAAATCTAGTTCACCAGATTAGTGTCCACTGCTCATGTGGAGGAGTGGGGAATCAAACCCGGTTTTCCATATCAGAGTCCACCACTCCAAACCATCACTATTAACCACTACACCACACTGGCTCCCAAAAGCAGTGTATAAATATCTAAATAAATTGATAATTTGGATAAGGGCTATATGGGGAAGAGAAGGGATGGCTTAACCCTTTTGCTGCTTCAATTCCCCAAATCGAAATTACACCCTGTGTGCTGCTATAGGCCTTTAAAGAAAAAGGATGAGTACCAGTCATTTTTTCGTTCAAAGATTTGAGGCCAGTTTCAATTAGCAAAACTAGTAGTGGTAGTGGAAAGGGTAAAGTTCCTCTACCCTTTCCATGCAGCCCTGATCTGAATTAGCATTATATGTGGTTTTAAAAGCCAAATAAAAGACCCATGTTCTCCATCACATCCAGTTTCAGCCGCATGGTGCAATCCTAAACAGAGATACGCCCATCTATGCCCAGTGGTTTCAACAGACTTAGAAGGGTGTGGCTCTGTTTAGGACTGCACTACCAGCTGCTTATACTTAAGAGGTATTTTGCAGAGCAAAAACACCATGAGACTAACCTCAGTATCTTTATTGTCCTAAACAAAATGTAGACTAAGTCACTTGCCATATTATGACATCCGTAGAGCCTTCACCGGGGCATTTTATTAGTTTATTAGATAACATTAAAGAAGGGGCTCAAAAAACCTCAAATGAATTACAACCAGCTTGCAGAATAACAAATATATTGTATACAGCAAAATTAGCTCCATCTGACATCCTAACCGCTATATGTAAAACACCCACTATTTGTCCTGTCCCTTTGAAAATCATTTTATTGGAATGTATCAGTTAAACGAAAACACATGACCTTCCTTCTCAAGCCATAAAAGAAACCACTGAAGAGAAGCTCATTTAAAAAAAAAAACAACCTCTATTCATACAAACTCTCTGGGAAAGAGTTTTTATCAGTGTCTGAGAAATGACAAGTGCATCACATGCATCCTGTGCCATTAGCTCTTTGGATCTGGAAGAACTGGTCAACGTTTAGGAATTTGTTTAATGAAAGGCTGGCTTATTAAAGCACCACCATCCCTAGGAGGCTGGCAGAGCTGTGCTTTCCAGCTTCCTGCACCCTTGTAAATGATGCAATGCCCTTCTCTTCATGTGATGGAGCTTACGCTGCAAGCTGGAACTGTAGCAACACCAGGGGCCAAAAGTGCAGTCCTAAGAAGGACCAACAAAGTTAGTCCTATGGAGAATTACACCCTTCTAAGGCAGTTGAAGTCGATGGGCTTAGAGGTGTGTGATTCTGCTTAGGATTGCACTATTAGCCGCAAACCACGTGCAGAATCATGGAAAGGTATGGATCAATGTGCGCACAACTAAAAAATGCTGTTCAGAGACTAAGGGCCAAATGGCACCTCATGACAGAAGACTGTTAATAAATCTCCCCAAAAAGTTTGAAAGAGAGCTGCAAACTTTTGCTGCAAACTTTATCACAGCAGCATCAACAGCAGTGGGGGGGGGGGTATATGTGTGCTTAACAGCACAATTTTAAGGAGAGTTACTCCACTCTAAATCCATTAATTTTAATGGGCTTAGACTGGAGTAAGTCTGCATAGGATTAACTGTAAATCTTTTCCCATGGGCCCTTTTTGCAATCACCCCCCCCCCACACACACACACACACACAGGCACATGATCAGTGCAGTTGGTTTCCCCCATAAATGGGAAAGCTGCTTCAGTCTTTTCTCACTTTACAGACACAGAGAAAGAGAGAGTAAACTGCAGAGAGAGAAATAATGTAAGCAAAAATTATACAGAATCATAGAGTTGGAAGGGGCCATACAGGCCATCTGGTCCAACCCCCTGCTCAATGCAGGATCAGCCTAGAGCATCCCTGACAAGTGTTCGTCCAGCCGCTGCTTGAACTGCCAGTGAGGGGAAGCTCACCACCTCCCAAGGCAGTCGATTGCTAATGGCTATGCAAACAAAGGAATGAAGGAGCAGGCGACTGGGGGGGGGGGTGGAATTTGTTTGACTTTCTCCTCTTGCATCTGGACCATGAATAATTGTTTTAAAGGTCGGATTCAAAAAATCAGCATTGAGCCAGGAGCAGAATTGACCCTGCATAAATGGCCTTACTGTAAAAAAAAACTTTTTCCTAATATCCAGCCAGTACCATTCCACTGGTAATTTAAACCTATTATTGCAAGTCCTATCCTCTGCTGCCAATAGGAACAGCTCTCTGCCCTCCTCTGAGTGACAGCCCTTCAAATACTTCAAGATAGTAATCACATGCCCCTTCAACCTCCTCTTCTCCAGACTGAACCATTCCTGATAACAAATTAACCATGGGATGCATATGACTAGTTATGGAATATAAAATAATAATGGTCAGTGCTTTTTTGTTTGTATTAAAGTGCTGATACTCATCTGTACAGTGACACTGATTTCCACCAATTCCCCCCTCAAGGACTTGGGAGAGCCCCCCACCAAAAAAGGTGCTGGTACCCAGTATCAGTAAGTACTGCCAGACAAAAAGCATGGACCCTGACAGTGGGCTCCAAGGGTGAAAACAGACATAGCAAAAATCACACATTTATGCTGCGCCAATTTATATTCAGGGTACATGTGGAAGAGAGAGAGGTTTAACCCTTCACCCTCTGCACAGTTTTGCTTCTCACTTTGTTATTAGCATTTCACATAGGGTTGCCAAACTCCAGGTAGTAGCTGGAGATCTCCAGCTATTACAACTGATCTACAGCCGATAGAGATCAGTTCACCTGGAGAAAATGGCCACTTTGACAATTGGGCTCTATGGCATTGAAGTCCCTCCCCTCTCCAAACCTCGCCCTCCTCAGGCTCCGCCCCTAAAATCTCCCACCGGCGGCAAAGAGGGACCTGGCAACCCTAATTTCACAGGAAATTTAGAACACTCCCCCCCCCCAAAAAAATTGGGGCTGCCTGAGCCTGTGTTTTGTATTTTCGGTAGGGGTGGAAATGGATGACCTGTGTCATGCCTGTGTTTGCCCTGATTCTGTCAAAAGAAACATTCTTTGTCTCCTGCCTTCTAACCCCTAGGATCCCACAGCCATCGTGGTGTATTGGTAGGACTAGGGAAACCAGCTTCAGATCCTCCTTCTGCCATGGAAGATCGCTTGGTAACTGTGGGCCAGTCTCTCATTCTCAGCCCAACTTACCTTACAGGATGGTGGTTGTTGTGAGAGTAATATGGAGGAGTGGAAAACAATGTTGTAAGCTGCTTTACATTGCCATTGGGGAGAAAAGAGGGATATAATAAATATATAAATAAAATAGAGCTCTGCAAGACTCTTCGGCAGATACTGCCGTCACATCTTGGCATATTTATACATAGCCATGGTGACTAGAAACACATTTCTAACATGAGCGCATCAGTTCTCAGATAGTATCTTTTATGTTTTGGGCTGAGTCCACTTGCAAAGCCACTGAGAAGAATGCATGGGCCCACTTTTTCCCAGACGCTTAAATTATTTCAAAAAATGTACCACCCTTTGAAGTCAGGAATCATGTAAATGATTTTACTTACAATCTTCAAATAGATGGCCTTCTTGTATGCACTGAAATGCTTACTGATGAACAAACTGATCTTCTTTGAAAGTAATGCAAACTGCTTCGTGTAAGCCCTTAATCAACCCAATCTGGACCGTGGATCGCAGTCCCTGAACCAATCCATAATGCACAACTGGAGATTGGGAGCTCTTTGGTTGGCCATCATTTTTAATTCAAGGCAAGCCCAACCCATTCAAACACCACCCACCAGCCATGTCAGTGATCTCAGCAGGATTCGGTGAACCCATTTTTTCTGCCTGATGAGACTGCCCTCAAAAAGTAGATTTTTCACACATCTGGCAAGCCACAATGCAGAACTTGCAGGAAGCATTTGGTTGGGTGGATCTCAAGGTAAGCAGGTCCAGTTCAAGGCATACAGACAGTTCTCAAAAAAGGCATCCATATGAAAAGAAAATATGGTTCCTCTTAAAGTGGAGAAGCAGTGAGCATGAGGCTTTTGGCAGGGTTTGTTCATCCCTCCCCACCAAACTCAAATCTACGGCGTTATGTATAACCTAGTCAACAGAAGCACTCCACAGGTGAGCTATGCTAAGCAGAGATACACCCTTCAAAGTCCAATGAAATCAATGGGCGTAGAAGGGTGTAACTCTGCTTAATGTGGCACTGCAAATCTCCATACAAAGAGTTGGATCCAACAACAGTCTTTACTCACAGATGGGATTTTTGTCAACCAAATGGGATTTTCTCATCTTCCCCATCCCAATGCAGCCCAAAATGCTCCCTTAAATGCTGCTGTTTTGGGACAGGGAACCCCAAGAATAACTTGAGGAGGAGAGTCAGAGGTCTGTAGTGGGAGGATGAAATCATCAAAGAACTCCCCTTCCCTTCCCTTGGAAGGAAATTAGGGAGTTACCTGTGGATGTAACCCTAAGGGCAAAAACACACAAGTCCATTTCTGAGGAAATTATTCAAAAAGGAACAGAGTCCACAATACACATCTTGTTTTCTTCCCAGTGAAGGAGAAGTACTGCTTGTGTCATGTACTTCAGACATCTTATGAATAGTTTATGAAACTATATTAATAAAATCAAACATTAGAATAAAGCAGCAGACAGGGAAGTATTCCAGCTAAGTAATTCTCCGGGCTCCAAGGGCTGTGGTTGATTTCTTTTTTTAATTGTGTTTTTGTTTTCCGAACCGATTACCTACTTAATTCCTAAAAATAATTACACTTACTGTCTTTGATCTGTAGTAAATGGCTAAATAATACCTCCCTGCAGGCAGATAAGGTGCCAGCATTTCCCAGCATGATGGTTAGATCCATGTGATCTGTCCTTTCGGACTCACACCAATTATGTTTCTGTTTGTGATCTTCCGGGGGTGGGGGGGTGGAAGCAAGAGGCAGAGGGAGGATTTCTGCCAACAATGATAGGTCCCTTTAGCTTTCTGGAAACTTCCATGCTACCACAACCTTTTCCAGTCTGCACTTAAGGCTGCCTGATGAAGACATGGAACATATTTAGTGGACATATTTAGTCCACTGGTTGAGCAGTTCAGGGCTTAGCCTAGACAGCAAATATTTTACTTGTGCTATACCAGTTTAATTGTCATGTGAAGTGTAGTACGATACGAGGGCCAAGAATTTTCTGATATACCTCTCTAGCCTCTCTCCCACAGCAACTGCAGTTCCGAGGGTTCCCTGAGAACAAATTATTATTAAACCAGTTTAAATCCTACGGTGCTGTCATTGTTGTGAAAGTGGGGGAATGTAATCTTTCCAGTAGTGCGTTTACATGAGTTATTCTGGAATACAACAGAAAAATTAGGTTTGTGAGCAGTAGTGGAGAGAATTTTTTCACAGGTCCTCATGGCTGCGTGAGAACACTGTCTTGGGCCTAGATCTCAGTATAGCACATTATTGTTCATCCCTGTCAGTTTGCATTAGTGTGCCCAAACTACTTTCTGGGCCCTCGGAAAACCTGTTCAGTAAGACACCCCTTTCCCTAGTTATTTCTACTTTCATTCATAATTTTCAGTTTATCCATACTGTCCCCTCCCAATGAAGGGAAACAGTTAGAGGAACAGGAATGGAGAGGGAAAGGGGTAGAGTAGTTAATGAATCATAAAAAGACAATACTTTTATCGACGGGGGAAAAAAAGTAGAGGCACTTCTTCCTGAGTAAGGCCTCCAGAAATCCAGAATCAATGGTTTGGAACTTTTGTTTGAAATGAGCCCTGAGAAGGCACTACTGTGATTTGCATGCAAGTAAACACCTATATTTTTCCCCCTGCTAACTGAACGGATTTAACTGCTAATTAAAACTAGTCTGTAAGCACAATGGAAAATTAATTAAACCATTTAGCAGAAGAGATGCAAATGAGGCTAAGCTGTAGCTCGGACATTAGTACAAGAAGACTCACACTCCTGTTTGTTATTCATTACAGAGTCTCTTCGTTCTTCAATACTATAGGGTACCAATTCAGCAACAGGCAGGACCAGAGCCAAATCATGACCCGTACAGGAGCTGCTGGCCATTTATTCACACGTGATATAGGCTAGGGCTGTTGGGGGGAAAAAAATCAGTATAGTTCGGATTCGGCCGAATTCGGCCCGTCTGGATTCGGGATATGCCGAAGTCCGAACTCCCCCGCTTCGGTCCGTGCAATTCGGCGCGAATTCAAAGTTCGGGAAAAAAATTCGGCCGAATAAAGCCATTAAAAACACAACCGCGCCTTTCCGCAGCTCCAGGGGGGCATTTTTGGGGGTAGAGGTCCCATACTTTCAGCGGAGCTTCAAAGGACCCTTCTTGCAAGACCCCCCAAGTTTTGTAAAGATTGGGTCAGGGGGGGCTGAGATATGGGCCCCGAAAGGGGTCCCCCCACCCTTAATGTGCATCTCTGAGCAGAGCTTGCCGCCCACGCACAAAGCTCCCAGCCCCGACAAACAGCTGAGAGCAAGGGCGGGGCTGAATTTGGTTTGAGGCACAAATCTCAGCTTTCGGGGTTTTTTTAAAGCAAGTATCTTCTTTTTATGGCTATGAAGCCTGGCTTGGAATTGTGTAAGAACTGTCTCTTAAATCCCTGAAGGA
This sequence comes from Euleptes europaea, assembly GCF_029931775.1. Classification (NCBI taxonomy): domain Eukaryota; kingdom Metazoa; phylum Chordata; class Lepidosauria; order Squamata; family Sphaerodactylidae; genus Euleptes; species Euleptes europaea. The sequence goes on along the minus strand of NC_079319.1, from coordinate 76,189,684 downwards.
AAGTCAAGATTTTCAGGGTGAGGTTTACTGTCCACAAAGTTCATTCCTTGCTCCATAATTTAGAAGAAACAGGATAATTTACAGATATCCCAAGCAGTGCCATCCCAAGCAAAATTGAAGTCAATGGGCTTAGAAGGGTGTAACTGTGCTTCAGACGGCACTTACTCTAAGAAATGACATAATTGTCACACCCATATCAAAATGCTGAACTGAGGTTATTTGAGATCCAAATTTTGATGCATATCAAGACATTCCAGAGTATCGTGCTCATACAGAAAATAAACATTTTTGGCTCTTTAGAATTCATAATCATGTTGTTCTTTGTGTGAGGAGACTTTTCTAAAATATTTCCTGACCAGTATTTTTTGTATGAATGACCCATCCCCTTTTGGCTTCACAGAAAACACTTAGTAGTCCCCAAAGTTCATTTTTCAGCCACCTTTTGATGGCAGGATTTAAATGGAAAGTTTCCCCTTTCCAGATCTTCACGGGGAACTGCTAATGCGCTGAAACCGATTTGTACTGATGCCACAATGTTGTTTGTTGCATGTTAATACCTGTATTTCTGTAAAAAATTGAAATGTTGCAATAGCAATATTAAGAAACAGAGGGAGTTTTCACCATTACATTTTCACAAGAGAAGAGAGGAGACGAGAGAACAAACTAAAGCTTCGCCCACAAGCTGCATGTTTCAGTCACCCATTTCACTGCCAACAGAAGCTTCAGATTACTGATCAGCCCAGACTTGTATATTTTTCCATAAAATAGCATTCACTAGACAGGATAAGGCATTGATTGACAAAGATATGAATTACGTTGTTTTCATGTTTACAGATATGCCAAGCGCTCACAACTGACAACATTTACATCAAGATGAATATCTATAAATATAATAAATATAGATATTTATATTTAGATGAAGTTGGCTGACTCATAAGTAGGGTTGCCAACCTCCAGGTGGGCTCTGGAGATCTCCCTCTGTTATAATTGATCTCTTCAATGCCAACCTCTGGCAACTTTGAGTCAGTTCGCTCCGCCCCTAGTTTATTTTAGCTAGGAATTTTATCTATCGGGCTGACGCCTGGTTTTTAGCACTGTTAATTTAATATTGTCTTATGTTTATTATGTTTACTATGTTTTATGTTTCCTATCCTTCCCTCCCTCTTTCCTTGGTCCAAGACTGCGGTCATAGACCTAATAAATTATTATTATTATTATTATAATTGATCTCCAGGCAATATAGATCAGTCCTTCTGGAGAAAATGGCTGCTTTGGAGGGTGGGCTACATGGCATTGTACCCTGCTGAAGTACCTCCCCTCCCCAAATCCTGCCTCCTCAGGCTCCATTTCCCCAGCCAGAGCTGGCAACCCTACTCATAAGCTTCTAACACCAATGTACTCATTTTTCTTCTCAAATGTAAGATCCAAACTACATACATACAAGCTTGAGTCTCTGTAGCCCAGTGGCTCTTTTTGAAAAGGTTAAGGGAAAAAAACACTTTTTGAGGCAACAGTCAGGAACAGAGAAGGGGTAGGGAAATGGGATTGTTAACTCTTTCCCTACTGCAATTTTCCACCCCCAAATTGCCCTTTCCAAGAAATTTCCCTGGTGGAAAAGTGAAATATGCTTGTCTTTTTTTCTTTTTTGAGGGAGGGATTTGTGTTTGTATTTAATATGTATTTTGGCCCTAAAAGGCTGACTCACAAGCCCTTTCCACATGTTATGTCCCTGCTGCATACTAGGAGGCTGGCAACCACACATATCATGAGCATGCTCCTCCTAATACATGCAGTTGCCGTGTTGCGCCGATGACCGCGCATCACTTCCGGTGTAGAACCGGAAGAACCGGTGTAGAACCGGAAGTGCCACCTCACAAAGGGCCTTTACCTCTTAGTTTGAGTGGTAAGGCGGCCCTTTGCCACTCAGACTAAGAGGTATAAGGCCCCTTGCAAGGCGGAACTTCCGGTTTTAAACCGGAAGTGACACACGCAGTATGCACACACGGATGCACGTTTGCCCGCCGACCCTCAGGTGGTCAGAGGGCAGAGGGGTAAATTGCCGGGGGGGGGGGTTGCCCGCCACCAGCAGGCACCTGGCAACCCTACTTCTACCCAGTGTACTTTTGCAAACAGAAGAAGAGGGGGGGGAGTTTTGTCTTAATGTTAGTTTTATGAGTCTGCTTGCAAAATAGCACTGGGTGGAAGCCTCTCTTGCTGGCGCATATGTACTTGGGAGCCCATTCCCCCCACACACACACACTATTTTAAAGGTGAGTGCAGTCACACGTTAAATGCAAGTTGGGGAGTGGAGCCTGAGGAGGGTGGGATTTGGGGAGGGGAGGGACTTCCGCAGTCCTTTCTCCAGGAGAACTAATCTGTAGTCGAGATCAGCTGTAATTCTGGAAGTTCTCCCCAGATTGCAAATATTATTTTATGAGAAGCATCTATATGGGACTGTATTTCACATTCAAGGCTATTTATATGACATGGTTCTCCTGCTCTCATTGTCTTTAAAATGAAATCTAGAAGTTGTCTACAGATATCAGCTCACTCATTTCTTTAGGGGTGCAAAAGCAAAGTGACATACTCTGTGTCCCGTCATTAAAGACAGGAATCGGTCTTTTAAGATCTAGAACCAATGTTTAATATCTACCCATGGTAGGTCAGGAGGTCACCTAACCAATTTCCAGGTCATAACCCACCAGACAGAGGCCAATGATGTAAATTAAATTTAACATCTTGTACTGCACACAAGAAGAGAATAGTGGAAAGTACAGGCGTATTGTGCTCCCTACCACCAAGTCCAACTAAGAAAGACAGTAAAACTAGCAGGAACTGTATTCTAGTTCAAATATTGCTGCTGTTCACAAGAGGGAATCAAGGTGTAATTGCATCTATACCGCAGTCCAATGGGCGCTATAATGTCAGGGGTTATTTTTCCTTCAGAACAGGGAGGGGGGAATTATAGTACAATGAAAGTTTAAATCTAAACATCCTTTTACCAGCACTTTCATTCTATCAATTTTTCAGGGAAAGGATTTCTCATTATTATATACAGGTGGGCCATTTTTCTTTACCATTTGAGGCCTTGGTTTTCATGCTCATTACCATAAACACAGAGTTATAACCTCTACAGGCCAGTAGCCAACACTTGATGGGTAAATTCCAAGGCTGGGAACTTAATTCCCAGGCATGTGCCAGCCTAGTTCAGATTTGTGCACTGTGGTTCACAAGGAGAAGAAGCTTCAGTCTTCCCTGCCATGTTACTTTCCCAGACTGAAAGGGCTTAAGTTAACTCACTAGGGAAACTTGAAAGTATTGATGTCTCCTTGTAAGTTTCTCAAGTGGTGCACATAGCGGCTCTCCAGAGCTGTTTCAGGTCAGGAAAACAGCATGGGAGGCATGGCCGAAGCTCCTATTCCCAGGGCCACCAACACCACTACCCCACTGGAGCAACCCAGGCCTTGTGCATGGCGGATGAGTGCATGGCAGCTGCCAAGCTAGGTGCTGCCTGTACCCCAGTGGAGGTGTGTGTGTGTGTGTGGCTACTTCCTGAGCCTCGGGGGGTGAACACATGAACACATGAGGCTGCCTTAAACTGAATCAGACCCTTGGTCCATCAAAGTCAGTATTGTCTACTCAGACCAGCTCTCCAGGATCTCAGGCAGAGAGGTCGTTCACATCACCTACTTGCCTAGTCCCTTTAACTGGAGATGCCAGGGATTGAACCTGGGACCTTCTGCATGCCAAGCAGATGCTCTACCACTGAGCCACAGCTCAGTGGCCATTGCTAGTACTGAGGTGCAGCCATCTCAACCCCTTCCCCCACCACCATCTCCCCCTGCACCCCCTAGACTCGGCATGTCTGTCCCAAGCTCCTCAAAGGAGGCAGCTCTGGTGGTGCCCATAGCTGCTCAGCAGCATGGGTGCCCTTTCACATCCTCAGTCTGGAAGCACTTCCAGATGGCAAAGGATGCACGTTAAGCACAGTGCCTGCTGTGTAGGGACAAGATCAGTCAAAGGAGAGATCTTAATAATCTCTTGACCTCCAGACTCCAGAACCACCACTGGTGCTTCTTCAGAGGGAGAGAAATCAACAGAGTGGCTACAACAATAATGAAGCTATTCAAGTGTTTCCCCCTAACTTTCTTCTTTGCAGGGGTGGGAGGTAGGGAGAGCCAGCGATGATAAAAGGCAGCTGCAGCACCACAGTTTCCATCTCATGGGCTCTGTGATGGTGTGTGAGACTGCAGAGAGAGGAGGATCTGGGTGCATAACGAACCCCCTCCCTTTCACTTTCTGAGCCCTTCCTTCCAACAATGTTTTCTATAGGGAATGGGGGCAACCCCTTTGGGACCCCATAAAATTGGACCTCCTGACCCAATCTTCACCAACCTTCGGGGTCCATGCAAAGAGAGTCCCTTCAAGCTACCCTGAAAATTTGGGAACTCTACCTCCAAAAACACCCCCACATGAGCTTCAAAAAGAATTTTCCATAGGCTGTAATGGGCCCGGATGTTTTTGATAAACCGGGAAATAAGCCAAATACCCATATTTACCGGTATGGGTATTCGGCTTATTTCATGTTTACCAGAAAAAAATCAGGCTCAATAAGCCCGAACACAAAATTTACTGATTAGTTGTTGTTGTTCTTTGTTTTTTTTTGCACAATTGTGTTTTGCTTTTGTTTTTTTGCTCAATTTTGGTTCCGTTGGGAAATTTCCAAACTTATTTTCAGAATCTGCACCATGCAGATGTCAGTTCCTTCTGGAGCAATTCAGAAGCATCTCTAGTTATCTGTACCTCTTTGAATTTCTGAATTTTCTATGCATTTCCCCATGTACTTCCATGCCAGTTCAGCCCCATGCATAGGATTGCCAAGCCCCTCTTAGCCACCGGTGGGAGGTTTTCGGGGTGGAGCTTGAGGAGGGTGAGGTTTGGGGAGGGGAGGGACTTCAATGCCATAGAGTCGAATTGCCAAAGCAGCCATTTTCTCCATGGGAATTGATCTCTATCGACTGGAAATCAGTTGTAATAGTAGGAGATCTCCAGATAGTACCTGGCGGCTGGCAGCCCTCCCCATGTAAATAGTGCTGCTAAATTACTGAAGACACAAATCTCTGCAGGATTTAATTCAGTTTCACAGGGTCTGTAAGACAGAGATGTTCCGTCTGGCTTATGGTTGCACATACGAAGAGCCGGGCTCCTTTCCCTTCCTCCTTTCCTCCCTTCCGTCTCCCTTGCTTTTCCCCCTCCCCTCCCACCTGGCCTGTTCCTCCCCTGCTGTCTCCCTTTTTCCATCCCTTTCCCTTCCTTTTGTGGTGCTCCCTGTCTTCATGTCTTCTTCATCTCCATTCTCACTCTCTTCTCCTGGACTGAGGGGCAACAAATAGTGGTCCACTTGGAAGCAACATCCTCCCTAAACTGGAGTAGTTAGGTGCCGTCAGGATGAGAATGTCAGTTTAGGCATTATTTTAGATTGTAATTTGTATTGCATTTTACTGCATTCACGGGAAGTTAGCAGCCCTGAGCCTGGCTTTGCAGGGGAAGGGAGGGGTACAAATAAAATGTGTTGTTGTTATTATTATTGTTATTTCAGATGATCATTCAGAGGAATCAGATTTTGCAGCACTGGCTACTTTAGAAGAAGATCGTGAATGAAACACTGAATTCTATGACTGATCCTAAGTTTCAGAAAACCTTTTGTCAGGCTATATAATACCATTGGAGAAGGATTTTGTTGTTGTTTGAAAAAATTAAGAACGGATTCAAAACTTACTTGATTATTCCTAGGAAAAGGAGAGAAAAGTGCAGTTTGTTTGCTGCCATTCGTTGAGTACCCTGAAGACACAGTGTTATGGTTATCCACACGTCTCAGAAAGCTTCTTCAGCAGTATTGCAATGGCATTTGAATTCTTACAAAACTATGCAATCCAAGTAAAAACAAAGCTGCTGGCAAAAGTAATAAGCCAGCACTCCACACCTGATTAAACGGCATTTTTTTTTCTGCCTAGCAGCATGCCAAGTTTTCCCTGTTACTAAAGACATAGCAGAAGAGTGCAAAAGGCAAGAGTTAGTGCCAAGGAAACCTTGGTATGAGCGCATTGTACATGCAGTGAAGAAGGTGATACAACAATGCTTCTTAAAATTAGGGATGTCAGAAGTGTTAGGGTTCCATTTTAACAGAAAAAAATAGGTAATAACCTGCAAGAGGGTTGCCCGGTTTTCCCGAATATTAGTTATTCCATTTCTGCTGCAGTTCAGAAAATGTTCTCAGTGTTCAAACCCAAGCTGCTCCTGGCAGCCTGGCACATGCTCATTTGATTAGTCAATGCACTGTACCTTCAGCATTTTAGACATGATGCTCTTGTGTTTGTGTACATAATGATCCAGCTCTGTTCTTCCTTTGGAACCTTTAACTTGGAACAGAAATTACTACAGAGCAGAAAGTGGCAAACTGTAAAATGGTCTTGAATTAATTCAAATGGATTAATCCGGCAAGGTTGTATTATTAGATGCATTAATACATATAATATTGTACATATGAATATGTATAGTTACAATATAAAATATTAACAATGAATTACTCTAGGTTTTGGTAAGTTTATAAAAGTGGGGTTGGTGCACATACGAAGTTGCCTTATACTTAATCTAGTTCAGGATTGTCTTCTCTGACTAGCAATGGCTCTGTGGCAAAGAAAAGTCCTTCCCAAAACCAGCTACTTGAGATCCTTTAACTGGAGATGAACCCTTTAACTAAACCCTTCTATATGAAAATCATGTGCTGTATCTACTACTGGGGCACAGCCCCTCCTCTAAGAAGGGGATTAAAAGGGTTGGCATGAATACTCATCCACCTATTGTTAAAATACAGTGCAATCCCAAGATAAAATACAGTGCAATTCCTTGACATTGGACAAACGCAGGCACACAATAATTATCATTTGTGGCACTTTCCTATCACCAATTTGCAGCAGGCACACAATAATTATTATTTGTGGCACTTTCCTATTGGATACTAACAGCTCATTCCTGACTTCTGGGGACAGAAGTCCTCAGGAGGCCAAGAAGCGGCTGCGCCAGCATTGGGGGCCCCCACACTGTGTCTGGGCTACTTACACCACCATAAGTGGCCCCGATGCCAGTGGGGAGGCCCATTCGCCGGTCTCCTGGCACTGCTGTGGCAGCACCACCCCCAGACGCTGGCTTGGCCCTCCGCCGGCGTCCTACCTGCATAAAGCCTGCACCGGTGTTCGGGGGGGGGGTTCCAGCACCCTGAGGGCATTCCCGGGGAGTGCTGGGGGGGCGGAGCTGCCTGTACGATGCTCCCTGTCCCCTTTTGGCCCTGGACTCCGGCGCCGAGAATGGCGGTGCTGTGCCTGCTATTTTGCAGGCCCAGCCTTGCTATTCTCTATGGGGCGAAAAACCCAATTTTTACAAAAAAAAAAATCCGGCAAAAGGCTTTAAACAAAATCTTTTGGCGGCCGTGAAAAGGCTTTGGAGGTGCCGTGGCAGTGCCTCAGCCACACCGTCCCCAGCCGCCAAAAGGTGAGGAATGCAATTATTGTGTGAATATTGCTCCCAGAGGTAAAACAGTGGACTCTAGCAATCTGCCATGCCATTGGCCATTTTGGAAAACCAAATTATACGTTTTGCCCCACAAAAGAAGAGGAGGAAAACCAGGAAAGAGGCCAAATTGTAATAAATATAATGGGTAAACAAATCCTTATTCATTTACATTCAAGAAAACATAGCAAAATCCCTTTACTGCTGGGAGGAACCAAGCAAGCTGTTGAGTACAGCAGGCTTCCTGAAACGAAGCAAGGTTCTTTCAGTCCCAAAGGGGCTGAAAATGTAAATAAGGTAAAGTGAGCCTTTAAATGATCAGCGCACACATTGCCGTACCTACAGCATGTTTGGTTGCTATGCTGACTCAAAGCAGCTGCCAGTTTCCCCTCCAACACTCAGCGACTTGCTAACTGATCTGCAAGTCCCCAAAGTGCGTTATCTTTAATGTGCCGCTAATTTTGCTAAAAGCCTCGTATTTATAGCATCTTTATTTATTTACAACTAATTAAGCTGTTATTTTTCTAAAATCTTTTTTTAAAGGTAAAAGTACATGCAGAGCTGTTATGGTTGAGGGGGGGAAATACCAGCAAAGAGTACAGATTTCATGTTTTGCAACATGTAAACAAAGCTTCCCAGCCCTGCATTATTGTAGCTAATTAGACTTGGAAATCTGTGACAATCCTAATTATTCATTTTACACAAATAGCTTACAGTATGTCTCATTTTTTTTATTTCCCTGTTAAAGAATTAAAACTGCAAAAGAAGGAAGAAAGGAAAATAAAATGCTGAATACAGTTGTGATACATGTTCTCTTGCTGTTGATGGGAGAGAAGTATACAAAGCTAAGATAATCCATCCAGAAACGAGTAGAGATATTTCTCACTGAAACAGAAGAACAGCATTTCATACCACCTCAATATTCCAAAGAAATGTGTTTAATTTTTCATAAATTGTCTCTGTTAACAAAACATCAACTTGTAAATAGCCAAAGATGAGTCACCTGGTTTTCCAACAGGACACTTGGCTTTCTTTCAGTTCTGCTACACTGCAATACAAAATGCTGGGAACTTCATTGCAAATAATATCTTAGGATGGAAGTCAGGGATCTTCAAAATTAAGCAGGCCTGTGAACATATAAAATCCGAGCCACTCCCATATTTAAAATTGATGTCACCCAAGGCATTTTGTCAGATCTTTCTAGCTTAGGGTTGCCAGCCCCCCCTCTCCTCTGGCAGGAGGTTTTTTTTTTTTTGGGGGGGGGGTCAGGTCTTGGTTCACCAGATAAATCCCACAGACAGACTTCCAGGCAGGTCTTCTTACGAAAACTGGTTTATTAGGAAATATACAGCGAGTTACAGAAATTGACATGAAACTTAGCAAGGATACTAATAGAAGGAAAACTAAAGGGATAGGTGATATAAAGGCGAAAGTAAACTTTCAGGATGACTACTGGTTGCTAGGGCAATCCCCTAGATAACATTTGTTCCCAGGAGCGATCAAAGACTAAACAGAGCTTGGGCTGATTAACAGTTAGACCTTGAAACGCCACCTGGCCTGACCACTGGGCGCCTTTCCCAGGCCGGTGCCTAACGGGGGGGACTGAAGCATGGATCGCGCACATGCATGGCCGCGCTGATGCAAGGGGCCTTTCCCACTCAAACTGGGAGTCTGAGTGGTAAAAGGCCTGTTGCAATGCGGCACTTCCGGGTGTAAACACATCACAAGGGGCCTTTACCACTCAAACCCCCGTGAAAATTGGAGGTGATGTGCCGCAGCGCACAGGTGCGCATGCATGCTTGCCCGCCGACCCTCAGCTGGTCGGCAGGCAGCCTGGTGGGTTGGCAGGGTTTCGCCTGCCACCACCGGGCACTTGGCAACCCTATTCTAGCTTCTAGACAAGTTCAGTTAATGTGGGGCCACACAAAAGAATGCATTTGTACTGCTGAAAGGTATGGGACAAAGAAGGTCAGAGTAAGAAAGCAACAGGGAAGGAAGGTAATTGACAATGCATGGGCTTCTCCAGTGGCTTTGGACAGTTAAATAAGCACCAGTTGCATGGAAGGGGGCTTGGCCAAAAGGACAAAGAAAACTGTGACAGGATTGTGCATGTAAAATTCCATTAAGTTGCAGCTGACATATGGCAATTCAGAAGGGGTTTCAAGGCAAGAAAGTAACAGAGGTGGCTTATTATTGGCTTCCTCTGCATAGCAACCCTGGTATTCCTTGTTGGTCTCCCACCCAAGTACTAGCCAGGACAAATCCTGCTTAGCTTCTGAGTTCTGATGACATCAGGCCAGCCTGGGCCATCCAGGTCAGGGCACGCCAGGATTAGGGATGGTGAAATGAAAACCAAACCCTGAGATGCTTGAATAACCGTCAGATCTATAGCCTTTCACCCACTCCTAAATGTTGGAAACAATATCAATTAGATCAGAAATCCTTCCATTATTTCTGAATAGGATATGTTTGTGGTCGGATCAACATTGGTAAATTTCTGCCTGCAAATCCTTATCAGTCTTCATCTCCATACAAGTGTTGTGCAGGGAAATTTTACATCAAATACTGGGCCACTTCTTACTATATAATGTTGGAGATTTCTCAAATTTATGGAGTTTGGTGTATTGGGGTATAACAACCAAGTCTTCTTCTTCTTCAAATGACCTGCTTTAAAGTTTGAGAGTAAACAGTGGCAACCAAAACAGAATTAACATTTAATTAGGGTAGTTGTGGTGCAGCTGGAAGTTGTTTTTGCTGCCAAGAGGGGTTGAAGTCCCATGACTCAAGAAATGTGACTATTTGCAGGGAACAGAAAACTGCAGTCAACCATACATGCTATAAGAGCTATAATTCAGCATCTGGTAGAAAGGGTAGAACTGATCACCCCAAAAGCTGATGTCTTCCTTTTCTTGAAAGCAGGGACAACATACCACCACCATGCTAAAAATGACCATGGGAATCACCACCCTACCCCACCCTAGGGTTGCCAGGTCCCTCTTTTCCTCCGGAGAGAGGCTTTTGCGTTTTAGCGTGCGCCATTGCACGCGCGGCACTTCTGGTTTAGAACCGGAAATGCCGCCTCGCAAAGGGCCTTTACCTCTTAGTTTGAGTGGTAAATACCACTCAAACTAAGAGGTAAAGGCCCCTCGTGGTATGCGTGGTATGCACACACGCGTGCACATTTGCCCACCGACCCTCAGGTGGTCGGCAGGCAGAGGGGGAATTGCCGGGGGTTTGCCCGCCACCAGCAACCCTATCCCACGCCCATTAAAAAATGGATAAAGCAAATACATTTCTGTGATAGTTCAGTAATAAGTGTTACTTGGATTCACTGGGGCATGAGTAGAACTTAATGATAAAAGTAGACAAAGCTAATTCAACATGTGGTCGCTGCCATCTACTTTTACCAGCAAGTCCCATCCCTATTTCTTTACAACATCTCCGTATTGTGCAAGAACAGCAGCTGTACACAATGAATGTTAGAGGTATTCCAGTCTACTTTTAGGGCACATTAACATCTTATACAATGAAAACTCCACAGTAGTTATGTACTCCATACATCTTTATGTGAAAATTTCCATCTCCCCTTGTAAGTCATTTCAGTCATATCCCAAGTTTTTTAAGAGCTGATGCATATGCTACTCTAGACAGTGACTCACACACATGCGTGCATATCCCTTCACTTTCTCATCATTTCATTACTCAACTAGAATAACTAGCATTCAATACATGAGCACACTGACACATGCTGAAGAGTTCATCTGTAGTATATTTAGCTATATATGTTGATTATTGATGTATCATAACTTGCATGCTACCATTTCAGGTTCATGGTTTTCAGTGGTACACCCTCGCCATGTGTTTAGATCCAACCAGCTTTTCTGTCGTTGGAAAAAAACGATCCAACTGAAAGGCTATGTTAGGAATCATTGGACTGGTGTAAATGAACGCTATGTAGGATGGGGGCTGTCGTCAGCAAGCAACTGAGGGATATTGAGTGAAAAAGCTGGCTGGGTCCCACCTATGGCTTGCAATACGACACTCCAAACTGGTAACATACACAAAGTAGTAGCTAGAGGTAGAGACAGGTTCTTAATTTGCATCATGCAGTACTTTCCAAGATCGAGGCATTTTCTTTGGCCTTTTATGCATGGCTGTTTCCCTTGCAGTCACCCATCCAATGGCTTCAGGTCTTTGTTCTGATTACGCATGCCATGTCCAAATGTCAGAGGTCGCCTCATTCTCCTTCTGCATTTCCCCAGGATTTTCCCGCATTTTCAAATTGGAGATAAAACAGGTCACTGAAAATGCAGGCAAAATGCGCAGAAAATTCAGGGGGAGAGCAAGGTGACCTATGACGCTCATAAATGGCATGCATAATCAAAAGAAATAACCAAAGTCATCAGAGGGGTGACCATGAGGGAAACAGCCATGAACAAAAGGCCTTTATTTCTTTCTCCTTTCTGAAAAAGAATGGAGGGAAGGCTACTCTTCAGCTTTCTTCCTTCAGAGCAATACTGATCAAAGTCTTTCATCTTACAACTTCAGTGCACAAGAAATAACCCTTAGTACTGGGCCATTGCAAGAAGGAACTGTGACTAAAGTATGACCATCTACACAGCAGTCTCCAGGGTATTCTGGAGAGAAATTTTTCATTTTCAGAATGCTGAATGCCACACGATCCACTGAACTGTGCTCCTGCATTGCACACTGTTGAAGAATCCACTAACACCACTGCTCACAGTTTTTTGGTGGGGACAGAATGGTATAGAAATATCAAAATTAAGTAATTAAACAATTTTTTTAAAAAAATTAGATCACCCTGCCACGTTGACAAATTCAAACCAACCTTGGATGCTCCTAGTGATAATATACATGTGTGAATCAGCCCTAAATAGTTCATACATCACAGAATTAAGTATGAACAGTTTAACTGACTTCAACTGGTGAGTTAATATTTATTGTCTTAAGAACTAAGAGCTATTTCAAGTAGCAACATTACAAACTGTGGAAGTTCTATATGCATTATTGTATTGCTTCCAGTAGTAAACTTCGCTGGGTGTAGCAATATCCCAAGCAATATAGAAGCACAACTTACCTATGGAAACTCAGTGATATAATACACTAGGAAGTGTACAATTTCGTTGGTTTGAAATTTAAAAACAAACATAGAAACAACGATTTGTCATGTTTCATATTTCCAAAGCTGTATGTGGTTTGCGTCTTAGACAGAGTGTAGAAGTAAAATGTCACATTGTTTATTTCTGTGCCGTTTACTTATCTCAAAAATAGCACAAGGTTTTTGCAAAAATCAGATCTGTCTTTAATAACAGTCAGAGAAATTCCTTTACTAGGCGCTGGTGTTTTTACACAGGCCATACGATGTGGAAGGAAAGGAAGTTAAATCCTGTTTGACAATTTTGTCATAACCGAAAAAAAGAGAGAGTCATCTGACACAGCAGCCTTGTTTCCTAATAAAGAAATCAATTTTCACGATTTCAACCCATATGCCAACTTAAAAAAAAAAAACTTTATTAGATGAAAAGGAAAGATGCAGACAGACAGAAAGCTTCTAAGAACGTGATCATAAGCTTTTACTTAGTGACATGAGGAAAGCCGGCTTGCTTATGTCAGCAAGTCATCCTTTACCTCCACAAAACTATCTTCATTGTCAAATGTCTGATCAAAGGATCCTCCCCTCTAAAAGTAAGCTGAGCAGTCAAATGTTTCTCACTGTAACTTACAGATCTGTAAGGCCTGATTTCAAAGAATAAGGGTCTGACAATACCTTGAGCCTTTGGTGATTAATTGAAAATCGCAGCATGTCAGCAAGAGTTTCTGCCCCACATACACTTCCATTCGGTTTCTCAGTTTCAGGAGGAATATTGATAACAAGCAGATTCACTAAAAACTCAGTCTTCAAAATGAAACGGGGAAAAATGTATCACCAGAATTTAATATTTTCTGAAACATATTTTTCATTCATAGCCAATTCTGCCTCAGACAGTGCTGCTTCCAGAATTTATTTAATTTTTGTGCAACTCATATTTAAGTGTCCAGCATCCCAAGGCCAAAAACCAGATCCTTCCAGGTCCAACTACTCCAATATTGGACCATCTTCAGTTGCAAAACCATAGGCCAGGCTTTCAGTACAAAGCTGATGATGCAATATGACTTGATGTTTAAACATTACTGGTGGGGATCCTCATTGGTTTGCATAGGTTCTCATTCCTTTCCTTTCCTTCTTCTTCTTCTTTTTTTTAACCATCAAGTCACAGCAGACTTATGGAAACCCAATAGGTTTTTCAAGGCAAGATATGTTGGGAGGTGGTTAGCCATTGCCTGCCTCCATAGCATACCCCTGGTATTCCCATCTAAATACTAGCCAGGGTCAAGGCTGAGACTGTGTGACCGGCCCAGGGTCACCCAGCAGGTTTCCACAGTAGAGTGGGGATTTGAATCTGGTCCTAGTCCAGCACCCAAACCACTACACTACGCTGGCTCTCCCATTGGGCGTTTCAAAAAGTGCAACTTATTCTGGCTGAAAATTTAATGTTCCCTGGCACAGAATTTCTGGGGTTTTTTTTATTTGTTTATTTATTTTTAGCATAGGATGTTCAGGATGCCCACAATCCCACCTGTCCCTATAACTGAGTTTAAGTACTTTGACAAGGAAAGCACAATGAAATGAATTCTCAGGACTCAGGAGATCTATCACAGAATTATAAAAGTTGCTGAGGGAGGGATGCCAGAGCTGAAAACAGATAATATTGGAAAATTAAATAGGCTCCTGGGCTGCCCAATCATAATAGTGTTTCAAATATGGAATAATGGGAGGAGAATTAATAAGTATTAGTTATTCTACCCACTAGGAATAGCTTATCAATGGAAGCCTTCTCTCCACTGAGAAGTAAAATTAGTCAAAATGCTTCTGCTTATGTTTCTAATCATACCAAGCAAGGCTCAGCAAATGAAGAAGTGGGATAAATGCTGTACAGATGCCACCCCATGTATGGTTTTAATGTCTAAACCTAATTTAATTGTTTGCAGGGGCAAAAAAAATAAAATTACTTCATTTTTTGATTAAGCATGTAGCTGGGAGAGTGAGGGAGACAGCAATCTTTTCCAGCTTTACTGCGTAATCCAAACGCTTTACACATCTCTGCAAGGGTCAGTCTGTTTTGCTATATTCCTGTCGGTTTTTGCAGATGAAACAATTGGGAATTATTCACATATTTGTGTAACACAGAACGGTCTTTAAAACAATGCCAGTACATAAATGTAATCAATAAAGGAGAAAACATAAGATTCCATAAACCCTGTATTTCATGCTAAGACAAATCCATGATCTCCAAGTGCATTCTGTATCTTAAAAAAAAAAACACCTGTGGAAATAATGAGTCCATAAATATTAACTGCACCTGCCATTGACTTGGGTGCCAAGACTACTTCCTGTCTGATTTTCCATTGACTACCTTTTCTCCATCTCTGACACATTTTTCTTCAGTTAAGTCTGCAACTCTAAGGCTGCAACTCTAAGGCTTCACAGCTTATTTGGGAGGAAGTCCCATAACTCACAGGGCCTCATTTCTTTAGTAAACATGTTTAAAGGGCATACCTCAGTTTAATGCAAAGGGACATTGGGGTCAAACAGAGATCTTAAGGCCCCACAGTGAGGCATCACTCCTTCTGTATTCTGTTGTGGCAGTGAAGCCTTTGACACTGATTGGCTGGCCTGCTGTGAGGTCATGGAAATGTCCACCTACTTGGGAATAAAGTTGTGATAAATAAAAGATTAACAGGCCACCTTATATGAGGCAGGCACTTACCAGTTTAGCTAGTACTACAATCTCATACAGGCTGTGTTGGAGCTGGGTGAGATGCCAACTGAGCGAAAGTACTGCAATGCAAGGAATTACATGGGCAGAGAGTGGCTTAAAGGAAAGAAGAAGAGCAAACTCTGAAGAGATCTATATGAACCTGAGGGACTGATACATTTGAGCTTAATTAAGCATTTGGGCTTAGTTAAAATGGAAATTAAAATGGAGAGCAATTTCTAGGGTTGCCAACCTCCAGGTAAGGCCTAGAGTTCTCCCAGAATTAAAACTGATCTCAACCTGGAACTTGAAACACATACACACACACATATATTGTATCTGATGTTAGTACATTTATTTTTATTAATTTTATTTACTTATTCCTCACTTTTCTCCCCATTGGCGGCCCAAAGTGGCTTATAACAATATCCCCTTTTCCATTTTAATTAAGGTATTTAAAAAACTCAAGCAGAGCTGTTATTAGGGTTGCCTATTGGCCAGTAAAAAAAAAAAGTTGTGTCCCTTTAATAGAGGTTTAATATGCAGAAACAAGCAGCTGAAGTTTTTCGTGACATGGAGCTAAACAACATCACTGATAATTACTGCAGATCAAATTTATATTTTTTTTTATTTTAACAAACAAGCATAAGCACATTGAATCATATGCACAATATAACAATACACGTGAAGCTTGCCATTCCAAATTACAATTGTCAACTTCTTTGAATTGCTTTACTCTTTGTTCTCTACATATTCTTCCATACCTATTAACACATTCATTACTTGCTTGTTAAACATATTTTACTTAAATCTTTCTCATTCTCTCCCTGTTCAATTCTATTTCAAATTTCTAGCTATATAATTTTTAAAAATTCAATTTTCTCAAAAATCTGAAATTGACCTATTATGTGTAAAATAAGTCAATTTTGCCATAATTTATTAATCCCTTCATTGAAATCTGGGTAGTTCTCTGCTTTCCATTTTGCCGTATATATCACTTTTGCCACCAGCACCATGCGCTTAAATGGTTCGTTATATGTTCTTGATATGTTGCTTGGCAAATATTTAATAACATGTTTTTCGGATCCAACGGAAACTTGATTTTTTTATATTTTTGCATTTCATAATGTATCATTATCAAATATTTTCTTGCTTTCTTACATGTCCACCGCATATGATAAAATGTTGCATCTGTATTATGACATTTCCAACATTTCCCATTAAGTCTTGGTTGACTTTTGCTATATCTTTAGGTGTAATGTACCACCTAAAAATTTTTATAACTGTTCTATCTTAGTAATTGACATTCAGTAAACTTGATTTCTTTAATCCAAAGATTCTCCCACTGACTCATGTGTATACTTCCTCCATAGTTTTTCATCCATTTTATCATACAGTCTTTGACTTGCTCTGTTTCAGTATCATATTGTAATAACAGTCTATACATTTTCCCTAATAATTGTCTTAAGTCTCCTATAATTGTTCAAAATCATCTTCTTTCTTAAGTATTCACCTTCTTTATTTGTTTACTCAATTTAGAAGACGTTTGATGATGTAACAACCACATTATGTTATTTCCTTCTTCTTTAATTGTTTCCCAAGTTTTTATATTCCCTTGCTTATCCATCTTGTTCTCATAAGTCATATAGTCCATTTTCAGCTGTGTATTACTATCATAGTATGCATCCACTGGAGATGTCAACGGTGAAGTTGAGGACTTATTCTACTTCTACATTGAAAGATAAAATTTATATTAAAAGGACATCTAGAGAACCAGTAGGTATCAACTGGTGTCTATTATAATTAAAATTTTGCATCTTCCCTTTCTGACATGAGGAATTCTATGCAACTCAAAAGCTTGCATACTCTTGTGTGTGTGTGTGTGTATGTGTGTGTTAAGTGCCGTCAAGTCACTTCCAATTTATGGTGTATAATGAATGAATGAATATCCTCCAAAACATCCTGTCGTTAACAGCCTCGCTCATGTCTTGCAAACTGAAGGCTGTGGCTTCCTTTATAGAGTCAATCCATCTCATGTACTCTTACATTCTGCTTAATCACTAGAGTGAAAAGTGCCTTGAGGTCACAGCCCTATTCCCTAACCCCATCAGTAAGGAAACAGCTGTTAATTCACTATAGTGAAAGAAATATACTCTTCACATGCTCAAACAGCATCACCTTCTTTTACAAGCGAATCCAACGTCTGAAAAGAAAACAGTTTAATACAATTACAGAGTAAATCGTCTGATATTCTCTAAAATTTTCTCGCTGCAGTTCAGGCCAAGACAACTAACCACCAGCAGCGCCCCATGTGCCATATTCCTTATGAGCTTAGCAGACCTTGTGCATGCAGGAAAACCCAAACCCTTGATGATTAGACCCATCATACAAGAGTTTGACATATGTTCCTAAACGGGATAATGCAAACAGGCTGGCCTTTCAGAGCAATCCACATCAATCTGGGGTAATGGTTTAAATGCTGTAAATATCCATTTGATACTTTTACCATAGCATAAACAATTTTTAACTATTCTCATATACTTCTGAGGTTTCCAAAAGACCATGAGGATTTATTTACTTCCTGTAAAACAACAGGAATTCTTAATCCTGTCAACAGATTACAGAACTGTTTTCTGTTTGTGGGCGGGGGGGGGGGGCTGCCGAGGGAGAGAGTTCTTTGTGAAATGCTGCCATCTATAGGTGTTTTGGAGGTTTTGCAACTATTTCACAGCCCAGTTCAATGGACAAGTCACTTCTCAAGCAATAAAGAGAAATATAAATTGCATCCTTGGCTAGTATCGATGCACCGAAAACAATGTTGGTGTAAACCCAGAGCTGAGCTGAAACCAGCCATGCTTTTCCTAAACATTTTTTCCAGCGCCCTAAAAACCCCTTCCGCTTTGGATTATATTTCAACCACACCTTATGAAAATATTTGCTTCTTCACCGATATTGTCTTTACTTGCCCTTACTGAAATAATCACATAGTCTGATTTGAGTGCCTGCATATCACTGTAACACCATCCTGGTCATTCCCTTATCCTGATTGGGTGGAATTACCCATATGACCGAGGCAGGAAAAAGAACAGTCAGGGCGAAAACACACGGTTGCTTTATCCTCCTTTAATCCGTTTCAGACAGGATCCAGCCAGGATCGAACGCATGCGTTTCACCTAAAGTGCGTTCGATCCTGGTTAAAACAGGGATTAAAGGAGGATAAAGCGACCATGCGTTTTTGACCTAAGAGAGAGAAATGTATCAATGAAGCAGCAGCCAGCAAAGGGGGGGGGCAGCATTAGACAGCACCAGACAAATAAAATATAATGTCACAGAGCCTCTAAGCCCCCTCTCCCAATTTAGACACTAATAAGAAAGGCCCTGCTGGATCAGACCAAGGCCCATCAAGTCCAGCAGTCTGTTCACACAGCGGCCAACCAGGTGCCTCCAGGAAGCCCACAAACAAGACAACTGCAGCAGCACCATCCTGCCTGTGTTCCACAGCACCCAAGATAATAGGCCTGCTCCTCTGATACTAGAGAGAATAGGTATGCAGCATGACTAGTATCCATTCTAACTAATAGCCATGAATACCCCTTTCCTCCATGACCATGTCCACTCCCCTCTTAAAGCTCTCCAAGCTGGCAGCCATCCCCACATCCTGGGGCAGGGAGTTCTACAATTTAACTATGCGTTGTGTGAAAAAATACTTCCTTTTATCTGTCTTGAATCTCTCACCCTCCAGCTTCAGCAGATGACCCCGTGTTCTAGTATTATGAGAGAGGGAGAAAAACTTCTAAAACACTAATTTGACCACATTTTCTATGGTGTAGGTAAATCTGATACCAGTTGTGGGCAACAGAAGGGCAAAGGGCAGGCTTCAGCTGCTGCCACAGAGTGTGCTCTACCATAAATGAGCACTCTCAGTAGTATTTCGAGATAAAATCGGACAGGAGGCTTTTTTCTGAACCTACATCAACAGTGAGCTGGGCTGGGGGGGAGTGGTAAAAAAACAGAACACCAGAAGGTCAAGCATTGGAAGGGCCATGACTTAGTTCTCCCCTCCCTCCTTTTTTTTTTTTTGCTTATAAATAGACTCATCCTACCCTGTTTTCTTTACACGTGAACAAGCAGATCCAGTTTGGTCCTTCTGGAGCACATTTTATTGGGATAATGGTATGAGAAGAACAGTACCACCACTCAGGCTGCTCTCTGTCTGTTGCATTACCAACATTTAATAAAGCATGAAAAAATACTGCCTGGCTTTGAGGGGTATGTGTAACATTTGCCTCCACCCTAGGGTTGCCAGGTGCCCGCTGGTGGTGGGCAAACCCCCGGTAATGTGCCCCTCTGCCCGCCGACTAGCTGAGGGCCGGTGGGCAATCGTGCACACACTCACCGACGCGGCACTTCTGGTTATAAAGGTTGCTGTGGCCCTTTACTACTCAAACGAAGAGTTTGAGTGGTCTAAGGCTCTTTGCGAGGCAGCACTTCCAGTTGTAAACCGGAAGTGCTGTGTTGGCGCGCATACACACACACGCACACAAGATCTGCACAGAAACCTCCTGCCGAAGGTGAATGGGGACCTGGCATCCCTACTCCAACCCCCTCATTTTAAAAACACTGCCTTCCTACATGCCAGCATGTACAAGTAACATGTTTGCTTCTGTCTGTTCTAGAAGCGAAACTACTACCTATGGCTAGGAGGAAATTGCCATACTTTTCCAATCTGCAAAATGGCCCACCAGTATGTCAATGTGTACAGGCACAGCATTGGAACACCACAGAGAACTGAAAGACAAGCAAACAGGGCCCACTGTTGCATATATAGAATCAAATCACTGTCCCCTGCCCAAGGGAGAGAACCAGCAATGTGTCTGATGTAAAGAAGGCTTTAGATTAAGATGGACATCGCAATATATTCCTATTCCTCTTAGGTGGCAAAATCTGTGCATAACTCAGCTGACTGGTAAAATCTCTGCATGTTACTTAACTGCTGAGTCACACTTAGGGTTGCCAGGTCCCTCTTTGCCACCGGCGGGAGGTTTTTGGGGCAGAGTTTGAGGAGGGTGAGGTTTGGGGAGGAGAGGGGCTTCAATGCCATAGAGTCCAATTGCCAAAGTTGCCGTTTTCTCCAGGTGAACTGATGTCTATCGGCTGAAGATCAGTTATAATTAGCAGGCGATCTCCAGCTAGTACCTGGCGGTTGGCAACCCTAGCCACACTCTCCTCATTCCTCCCCATTTGTGAACACTGAGCCAGACAGCCAGGTACAAGAATACTGGCCAGATCAGTAAATGTTCAAAATATTACTGAAGGTCACTCATTTTTCAGTTAAGATTAGTTGCAATAACTATGTTAACAAAGGTGATATTTCTGGTTCTGATGCTCCTTAGTTCATGTCATACGTTATTGAGAGGGTGTCCTAACTTGCTTGCTATACATGTGATTCCTGGTTGTTGACATTTTGAGACCATCTATGGAACAGGAAGCATCGGCCTTCGCATCCCTGCTTTGTCTTGCTCCAGACAGAAAATTGGACTTCGGTCAACGCTATGACTTGACCAGAAAAAAGATCCCCAATGACAGCGTCCAGTGCCAAACAATGACAAGATTTAAATCTTATGTATCTGTAAGACCCACCAGAACTGTTTCCCTTTCAATTTCTTACCAGCTGAGGCTTCTACTTCACCCCCAGTGGGTTAAAAACTGAACTGGTAACGTAAATAATGGATTTCTGTAGTATCGTTGCTGGGAATTTCCTGATGAATTGGAGGAAATAATTGAATGAATAATGGAATATTGAACATGGAATGCTGTAATGAACTAGGGGAATGAACAGTAGTGAATTGGGAAAGGAAACAGGGAAAGAAGAGAATTTTTATTTACTTCATTTATATCCCACATTCTCCCCAATGGGGACCCAAAGCGGCCTACATCATTCTCCTCTCCTCCATTTTATCCTCATAACCCTGTGAGGTAGGTCAGGCTGAGAATGTGTGACTGGACCAAGGTCACCCAGCAAGCTTCCATGGCAGAGCGGGGGAATTCAAACCTGGGTTTCCCAGATCCTAGTATGACACTTTAACCACTGCTCCATGGTGGCTGTATGTATATGATGTGAAATGACATTTGGAGGCTACTCTAAAGCTGATTGGTGTGGGGACTGGAGTGGAAGAGCCCTATAAGGATCATAAAACAGGGAAAGGAGAATAAAGGTAGTTTAGAAACGCAGAATAAAATGTGGAGGAATAGCAGTGCAATGGGTTAGGGGACCCCTCAATAGGCAAACGGTCTGAACGTAACTGCACTTGTTAACAAACCAGTTTCAGATAAAGTTTGCACTGAATTTCACCTAATGTGAAATTCAAAGTGATATTGGGAAGCCCTCTTTAGGAGAAACATGGGGGGGGGGATTCAAAATAAGCCCAAAGAGTTTGAAATTGTTTTTTCTGGAGGACGGGGAGACTAATCTCAGCCACTGAAGGATTTTAGACTGACTGCGATGATGTCACAATGCTACAAAGCCAATCAGATTGGACTTCATGTTGATGTCACTGAAAGCACTCACATCAAGAGAGCAAGAGCAGTTGATGACATCACTCAGATCAAGCAAAACCTCTTCAGGGCAATGCTTCTGATGCATGTGAATAATTTCATCACCTTTCCTTTAAATAGTGCAGAAAGCTGGGACAACTTTCAGAGCTGTCTGAAGTATTTGCAACAATTTTGTTTTATTAATGGGAGAAAGTGCCATTTTAAAAGCAGAGGCAGATGCTTAATCATCTGTCTCCTTGTTTGGAAGAATGGATGCTTGATTCTTGGAAAGACAAAGCAGACTTAATCAGAAAAAAAAATGGCATTGAGGCAATAGCCATTCCCAAGTAACAACTAACAGAATTCAACAAAAGGTTGAAGATATGCCCGTCTAAGCATTTTGGGGGAAATATTTCTGCCTCTCCACCAGGGCAAGCCTTTTCCTCACAACCTAAAATGGACAAATATTTGGTGGGGCCCTATAAACAACTGAAAAGGGAAGGGGGACGACACCCTTAACACATCAGTAGTTATCCAGAGACTGCTGTTGTAATATTGCCTGAAAACAGATACAGGCAAATCTGTTGAACTTAAAAAAAAAACCGCACACATTTTGCAGACATTTTCCTTAGAGCTAATGGAGGTGAACGGCAGCCTCTGCTGAATCAGGGGCTGTGCCTCCCCTAGTTTGGCTCTTGGTTTCAGATTTTTTTTCAAATGGGGAGCCTGATGGGTTTTGGCCCATACCAATTCATCAAACCCCCCCCCCCAAATCTTATTGTTTTGGGATTAGCAACATTTTCATTTAATTCAAACAATGTACGAAACACATCTGCTTCAATAGTAAGGCCTGAGTTGAAGTGAAACTGTTGGAAGGGAGCCCTGGATGCAACTCAGCACCCTGAACCTTGTAAAGGTAAAGCTTTTCTACTGAAATTCAGATGTCAGTAACTCCCCTCATTTAAATCTGCAGTGGCTAATAACAAGAATGTAATCTGTGGTGACACAATGCCAAAGTTTGCTTTTTGGTGTGAAGTAGCAGAGGATGCTCAGCAGTCATCTGGGCCTTAGGCGAGACGTTTTTGAATAAACTCCAATCGCATGTTGAAAAGATAGCATTTGAGATGGATTGTCTGTGCCAGAGAAACTGAGCGGGAGGGTGGAATATTACATAAACTGACCTGTTTGCTGGAACCTTAATGTACATTTCCAAATTCCTGGGCCCATCACTCCACTTCACTCTTGGCTCACGGCTCCAGGAATACTAGAAAGGATTACAAATGGAGAAGGAATTGCTCGGCCATCTCTCCCAAATCCTTTATGTATTTTCCTGTATACAGCCCTGGTGGTGTCATATGTATGTATAAATAAATGATTTTATCAGCTCTGTCCAGGGCACAAAAGAATAATGATAAGGTAAAGAGATGTCCAGCTCAAATCAGCTGAAGTCACCTTGAATCAACTGATGTATTGGCATGCATCATCTGCTCTGGTGAGCAGTTGTTGAAACCACAAGTCTATGGGAGGCTGCTGAATTGGGGAAGTAAGCAGATGAACAGCTGATAAAACAGAATTAGAAACTGCATTAACAGTGCAGTCCTAAGAATAAGCCCCTTTGAATAGATCTGAGTAGGATTCTGAGTAGATCTGAATAAGATTGCTCTCCAAAAGTATTTCTGGTTTTCATTTAAAGAATTTCATTTGTTTTTGTGGATTTCTCACTTCTTGGTAACATTACGGTGTAAAGAGAAACACTGTATAAGCTCACTCTGACTGTTCTAAGGTTAGTATGATAATACCTCAGTCCAAAGCAATAGTAAGGTTCCAGGTTCAATCCCAGCATCTCCAGTTAAAAGGATCAAGTAGGACGTGATGCAGGAGACCTGCAGAACTGAGTCCCTGGAGAGACCTCATACCCTGGACAGCTACGGCTGGTCTAAGTACATAATCCTGACCTTGATGGACTAACAGCCTGAATGGTATAAGGCAGCTGCTCGTGTCCAGATCAGAACCCTTCCATGCTGGGTGACCTGGGGCCAGTCACTCTCTTGCATTACTTCACAATGTGGCTGTGAAGGAGGAGAGGAGAACCATGCATACTGGAGGAAGGGTGAGATAAAAATGTACTGAGTAAATATATAAGACACCTTTCCCTTATCCATCTAGCTGCCCGGAAGGCAAAAACATAAGCATTTGTTAACTTGCACCCTGATCCCATGCTCTGCTATGCAACACAGGGCACATTATCAAACACTAGGTCCTCCCCTCTGACACAAGGGAACTCCTTGGCCTGTGTCTCTAACATTGCAAGGGAGCTCTGACCACCCACACACCTCGTGCCTTATAAGCAGCTTTGGGGGTGGGGGCAGGAAAAGGGAAGGGAAGGGGAAAGAGGCATCAGAGATGGAATCAAACTGCAGGTTTATTGACATGAGCATACAAAATGCCTTCCTGCATTACCAAGTTCTTGAAGCATTCAGAACAAAAAATGACCAAGAACAGGCAACCTATATTCACCTATTATTGAGGACATGGGAAGAGACAACATTAAGCATTTAAAACACGTTACTAGAAAGTGACTACAATATAGTCTTCAGTAACTGTGGCTTTTGCTGATGCTATAACACACGCTGACACCAAATATCAATTCTAGGTAAATCCAATTAAGCCCAGAAGCAAAACAGCTGGATTAGCAGTTCCCTGCATAAATTATTTTTTGCCTTCCATTTACTTTCCCCCCCCCTTTTTTTTGTTGCAAATGAGTCGTTCAATATGGGATAAAAGCCCTAGCTATCATTTCCCCCGTTGCTTATTGATTGCAGAAGTCTAAAAAGATACACCCTTGCAGATACAAAACCTTTATTATTGTTCCACATTACATTTGATATGGTTAAAATGCCTAGCCTTCCCTCCACAAATTGTCCTCAGGATCCTGGTTCATGGGTAGAGGTCATCCGGCTTTTATTAATTACAACAGGACCTTCTTGTCTTCCCAGGGATATGTTGATGTTTCTTTCAGTTACATCTTGCATGTATCCCCCTTTTGCAACAACCCATAAAATGTACCTAATGGTAACAAGTAGTCTATTTACTTTTTTAAAAAATATATATTGACAGCTATTACATGGATGGATATATCAAGCGCATGAAAGTGGTGGTAAAAGTTCAAAATGCTGTCTGCAGTGATCAAAATACCTGAGAAATTAATACCTTGTTCATAACGGTATGTATCTTATAGCAGCAATGTATTCCTGGGCTGGAGGATAAGATGAATACCTCTTCTGAGTTTCAGAAGGGAGGCAAGATTAAAGACCATAACAAGAGCCCTGCTGGATCAGACCAGTGATCTGTCTGATCAACCATCCTGCTTCACACAATAGCCAACCAATTGCCCTGGAGGGCCAAAAAACAGGGCATAGAACTCTGTGTGCTGATTGTGTGTGTGTGTGTGTGTGTGTGTGTGTGGGAAGTGCCGTCAAGTCGCAGCCGACTTATGGCAACCCCTTTTGGGGTTTTCATGGCAAGAAACTAACAGTGAGGTGGTTTGCCAGTGCCTTCCTCTGCACAGCAACCCTGGTGTTCCTTGGTGGTCTTCCATCCCAATACTAACCAGGGCTGACCCTGCTTAGCTTCTGAGACCTGACGAGATCAGGCTAGCCTGGGCCATCCAGGTCAAGGCGTGTGCTGATTAGGGTAATGCAAAAAAAAAAAATTCGGTAAATTTCGGGTTCGGGTTTATTGGGCCAAATTTTTTCAGTAAACCAAGAATAAGCTGAATACCCATAGGGTATTTTGGCTTTAATTCTGGGTTTACCCAAAAAAAATGCGGGTCCATTATAGTATATGAGGATTATTTTTCAAAGGCCCTGTGGGGGCATTTTTGGAGGTAGAGTCACCAAATTTGCAGCTTAGATGCAAGGGACTCTCCTTAGATGGACACTGAAGTTTGGTGGACGTTCGGTCAGAGGGTCCAATTTTATGGGCACACAACAGGGGGTCACCCCCATCCTCCAGGTATTTGCAAGCTGAGCTGTTCAGGTTCAGAAGTTCAGCGTTGCCAAAGACTGACAGAAAGAGCCAATTGGCAGGCTGGTGCCTCAGAGTCTGGAAGGCTCTCTTTGTATCTGGGGTGCATAGCATGATGTCCATGCAAATTAGCTTCCAAACTGAGGAAAAAGACTAAAATGCAAGAAAAATAAGGCACAGGAAACATTTTGGTGGCAAATGACATCCTATGAACAGTCTTTTACTGTGGTAATCAAAAATTTGATTTCAAAAGATGGTCACAGTGTGGGGAAATGAAGCCTCTACTCAGGGCACCCTTCAGTTTGAGAGCAGGTTTTTGGGGAGGGGGGTGTTATTGGAGCCACACGAAGTCATGACCAAGGCAGCTCTTGTGAAGGAGATTGCTCATCTGCACAGGTGAGCAGTCTTCTTCAGAATGAAGCCTGTTCAGTAGCTGTTGAAGCTGGTGCTTTTTACTTGGAGGGTATATCCCTCCGGACAGGACTGGGTGAGCCCCGTTTTTTAAATGACCCTTATGCAGACTATCCTGATCCAGATTAACCCACTGAATGGTGATGGATAGTTTGGTCAGACTAAATTGGCTCTGATTACACGATCCCTACCTCAAAAGGGCCCCAACTATGGGGCCCTAACAAAACCAGTCAAAGATAGAAAAATGGGAGAAAGCACAGAGCTGTGCATCTAAGCAAAGGCAAATAGCTGAAACCCGAAAAAGCTGAATATCTATTCGGCTTTTTTGGGAATCGCCTATTCGGCTTCGGGCAGATTCCTAGCTTTTGGTATTCAGTTGACTCAAAACCCGAATATTGCTGAAACTTCTAATTTGGGGTTTATTTTCGGTTCTCGTATATCAATATGCACAACTCTAATGCTGATGTTGTTAGTAATCAGAACTTTAATACCTCTTGACACAGAACTTTATTACCTCTCTTTATTACCCCTTGACACAAAAGTTCCCTTTAGTCATCTTGCCTAGTAGCCATTGATGGATGGCTACTATGAATCTGTCTAATCCTCTTTGGAAGTAATCTGTACTAGTAGGCATCATTATGTCCACTGGTTGTGAATTCCACAATTTAATTACTCAGTGAGTAAAGAAGTGCTTCTTTTTATGCATCCCAAATCTATTGCCCATCAAATCTATTGGGTGCCCTCCTGTTCTAGTATTATGGGAAAGAGAGAAAAAGTTCTCTTCCCTCCTTTCCAGTTTCATATCTATCTCAGGAACCCCAGTCCTTCTCTAAACACGCTCAAGGAAAGATGCAGCTTCCTCTGCTTTAAAGTAGCTTTCATAAGAAAGGGGAGCAGTAATAGCATCTAATAATGGTAGACTTCATAGATATTTTCCAAGAGGAAAAAAAAACATGATCATGCTTAAAGTACAACAATGTAGTTAGTTTGCATTTTGTGCTTCTTTAAGCTCTGTGATGGAAGAAAGGTAGGATATATATGAATTAAATACATTTTCATGGTTCAGACTTCATCAATTATGGGGGGGGGGTGTCTGTGAATGTTTTTGCTGAAATGACCAGAACAGGAACCAGGCATTGACCCATGTAACCCCTCATTCAATTCAGATTTGTTACTGCATGCTTGCCTTTACGAACATGTTATTTTGTACAAAAGATGTAAAGTCTCAGTACAATCCTAAAACCATTCAACAGAATTAGAAGGATGTAACTCTGTTTAGGATTGCACTGTGTGTCTATCTTACTAGCATACCTGCAAATACTTTACTTTTATTGTTATTATAGTCATTGACTAGAAAATACATATTCTCACATATAAACATTCAAGTGAAGACAAAAGCAATTTTCGATAGGACAACACTAAAGGACTAATTCATGATAACAGTAAAACCATGTATCCACTTGTATAATTCCAATAACAATAGAATCAGTAAATAAATCTGTAAAAGCTAAAATAAAAATAAAATACAGTAAAAATATGAATATAAAATTTAAAATTACATGTAAATACAAATACTGCTCTGATGCTTATTGCTGAGTATCTAGTGAGTGTGTTGATGTTGTACTGATGTGGGGCTGGTTCATAGAAACAAAGGGTTCAACAGCTTCCAGAAGCACCCAGGGCCACTTCCAGACACAGAACTCAGCCAAGGCAGCATGAGGATGTCAGTGGTATGAACTGGTGCTGCTTCATGGGAAACAGACATGCTACATTTTGTGCAATTGCTTCATCCTTACTTTCTAACTGTTATGATTGCAAAAATCACAGCAACCATATACCTACCATCATATGCAAGCAGTTCATACAATCACTTCTGATAGGTTGCAAGTCTATAGGAAGCCCCTTAAGTCATGCCTTGCGGGGAGGCTGCCATCTGAATAAACCTGCCCTCAGATACTTCAGCTGTGGATGGAATCCTTTTAGGAGTGCAGATAATCCATATTCTAATGGGAGGAGCCTTGTATAGCCCACTAATAATCTAGAATATCTGCATATCCTGAAAGGAGGCCCAAAAAATTAATCCAGAGCTCAAATTGGGACCCACAGGCCCAGGTATAATGTGATAACACTCTGCCCCTTGACCAGGTTTTGTGTACAGGTTTTTTACCCTTGGTCCTGGAACCCTCCAAAAACTCTGGTGGTGACCTGCTATCTTTAGTCTTTAAATTGATTGTCCTCATTTACCCTGTCACCTGGAACATTTCCTAGCCTCATTTTCCGAGTCTAGAATACCATTCTCTGTCAGAATTCGATTATTTCAAGTTGTACTCTTCTGCCCTGCTTGGATCTCATCTGTCTATCCACCTGGAATTGGACTATTTGTGCTTTCTAGAGCCTGGATTCTCATTGAACTTGCTTGGGTTCTTGGGGCTACATAAAACTCTAAATCTCACCAACATGCCCTTGAGCCGTAACTAGAGGACATCTGGATTCCAATACCACATCAACCATGATGACCTTGCCTTGGGCAAGTCAACATCTGATCCTCACCTCTTGAAAGATGAATAACATTGACCCAGCCGATTAAGTTTTTTTTCTGAATTTGAATGAAACATAGATTTTAAAAATATTTTGTTAGTTACAAAGCTCTTCATAAAATATCTTAAGTCACATGTATTCAAAGATTGGGTGATATAAGGGATCACCATTTTGAGAAATTTTAATGTTAGGAATTGTATATTGTTCACATAGTTAACCACAGGGTGGAGAATAAAGAGAGTTGGATGGGAAAACAATTGAGCTGTTCTTTTAAATGAATTCTTAGATACAATTAGGGGTACAGTTAGTTCCAATTCAAGAAATTATTACAAGAAGTGGTGTATTTTACATTAGCTGTTCCAAGATTAAGAAATATTTGACACATTTGCTTAATGTGTCAAATGTTTTAGTGCTCTGAAAGGTCCCAATATAATTGTTTTCTAAATATTAAATAAATCAGTTTTCCGCATCCAATGCCTGTTGCAAAAACTATATTTTATTAGTTTATGACTTCAAATTAACCATATCATCAGCTTTCCACACTTCCAGCAAAATTGCCTGATAGACTTCAATACATCAGCCATTAATCCTGTGAAAAACTTTGATTGCACAGTTATACTGTCATGTTAATCTTATGCTTAAATTTTAGTGCACCAAATGAGCTTAAGTAGCCACACATCCTACCATGATTTCACTATCATTGATTTGCATATCTTTTATTTATTTCTAAGGGTTATAATACATCCCTGAAAAAAGTTACAGCATAAAAAGTTGACTCTTTAATGTTTGATGTTTGCAATGTGCAAGGAATCTCAAAGTACTTTATAAAGGAAGGGACTGGCTAATGTATTTGCTCTGAAGTGGTGCTGTAGGAAGCAAAACAAATAGCATTTTGTTAAACTTCTGTATTGCAGATTCCTTTAGTTTTCGGCGACACCAAAAGGAGTTAGGGACAATTTGTTCATTTTCAGCCACAACTCCACATTCTTTAAAACCTTTGTTTTACGCTGCGGGCATTCCATACTTTGAGAATCCCAGAGATCAGGCACAAGGCTCCGGTGATACACTAACGCACCTCTGTCTATCACTGGGAGATTACTGGCATAAAGCGGTGACACCATAAATGGCAGAGATTCTTCCTCTTGGTTCAAGCTGAGAGATAACATATTCATAAAATCAATGTCAATCCATATCTTCTTCAGATATATGTAGCAGAGACTAACACAGAGAGCTTCCTATGATGCATGTACCACATCTTCATTTAGCACCATATACTGTTAATGCTCATATGTATGCAAATGAGGTCTTTTTCACATATAATAAATGAAGAAATAAACCTGTTTCTCAACAGCACTATGCTCTCCAATGGATTAATATACCTTCATTTAAAAATCAATGTATATAGAAAATTAGATCTAAGGAATGAGTGTTCCAGTCTAGCCTTGTCCTTGACACACTAGTTTTCTCTGTGAAGGGATTTTTTTTGTATGCAGGAGCATTCAATCAGTGAAGGACAAATACCCCATGCTTGAGCTAAAAGTCTTTGCATTTTACATGCATACCTGTCAGACATTTAAAAAAAATTGATGAGAATTTGTGGATATACAATGGGATGTTCACAAAACGCGCACATGTGTGAATGCACGAGGTGCCTATTCCTGCCAGTTCTTTCACCATATCTAAAACTGCAAACTTCCCCCCTTTTGTTTTATTGGGGGGGTTCTCTTTAAACAGAGCAGAGGCTCTCATCAGAATCTGTTTCCTGTAAATTACTCATCCCACTGTTCCCCAGCAAGTCTTCCTGCTTGCGTGGATGGAAATGGTAGTTTTCATGGCGTCATGGAAACTCTCTTCTGTTTGAATGGCAATTTGATTTCAAATGGGGAAAGGAAAGGAAAGGAAAGGAAAGGAAAGGAAAGGAAAGGAAAGGAAAGGAAAGGAAAGGAAAGGAAAGGAAAGGAAGCTGCACTCTTCGATACTCAAAACATGACTGCTTTTTGTCAAGTACATGAAGCTATTCTAAATTGTATCATAAATATTTATGTCAGGCATGTATGTTCTTGCAATGTGCTCCTGTAGCTGTCTACCCTCCTCTGCTGTATACCCAATCCACTCAACAGGAAATATGCATATATAAAGCTGAGCACGATTGATCAGGCTCACTGAATGCTCTGAAATGGATCAGAAATTTTTTGTGTATTCGAATACCTGGGAACATGACAGTGCTACGAATGTAACATCTGAAAAGGGCTAATGCTATCCAATGCAGAGCTGCAAAAGCAGCATACACAGCTGAATTGCAACTGGTGTTAAAATATGAACAATCATCCCATGATGCCCTGCAGCATATGGAATCCATGCATTTCATTAAATGGTGAGCAGCTACCTGAGCAGCTGCCAAGCCGAATGGCCCCTACCGCAAAGCCACCCAAAATACTGCTCATTTTAAATTGCAATGAAATCAACAGTATGCTCGTTTGTGGGGCTCAGCTTGAAAGAAAAATGGGCATTGCAGGCAAGGTACTTCTTATTTTTAAAATCTGAATCATCACTAGTAAGGTTGCCAACTGGCCTTGAGGGAAAAACTGTCCTGTCCCTTTAACAGCAGCTTAACGTGCGGAAATGGGCAAAGTATTTTCAGCTGGCAACCCCAATCACTAGTAAGTTCTGAGCATGTGTCCTACCAAGTGCCCAGATGCAAATAGCCTCAAAATAATGCTCATTTTAAATTATGAATATTGTGTCAATGTTAGCATATGGGGTACTTGATTTTCAAGTAAGTTATTTGTGAGGATTACAGCACTGCTACATTCCATTATTTGAGCACCTACCTGCAATCTGAACCCCTCCAGAAAACGCTTCACCACCAGCCACATGAAGCCTGCTGGGTGACCATGGGCTAGTCACAATTCTCTCAGAACTCTCACCTACCTCACAAGTTGTCTGTTATGGGGAGGGGAAGGGAAGGTGATTGTAAGCCGCTCTGAAACTCTTTACGAGTAGAGAAAAGTGGGGTATAAAAACCAACTCCTCCTCCTTCTCTTCTTCTGTCCTATTTGTGAGACGTAGGCCTAGATCTGGTATCATACTTGGCAGACTGGTGATTGCTATCCAAGACTTTCCCTGTCAAATAAAACAACAAAGAATGTAATGTCATCCTTAGTGTGTTTGACCCTGATACAAAAAGTCAAAATGCAAACCCTGCTCTTAACAGTAGTTCATTAAAAAAAAAATGCACAAATGAGACAGGAAACAAAAATGGCACTTCCTTTGGAATCTGTTTCTTGAAGCCATAGCTTCCTACTCCTCTGCTGGAAAGAGAAATCACACAATGTGGTTAATACAGTTTTGAGACTACATCACACATGGAAGGTTGAGGGGAAGGAAAGCAGGTGAAGAAGAGAATGTACAGGAGCCAATAGGTGCCCTAGGAACACTTGTTCCCATAGCTCTAAAGGATGTATACTACTCTAGTGCCTCAATGAAAGCTTTCTAGGAGACCTTTTATAACCACTCAGAACTTTTCAAATACGGGTAGCATAAAATTATTATAAACAAATATCTTAAGAATTAAAGTGATGGCATACTTGTACACACCTTGCACTGATGCTCTGCTTATCCAGGTAAAGTTGCAAAGTATAACAAACTGAGCACAGATTATATAGGGATGTAGCAATACCAGCATGCAATACCCCCTACAATCATATTGGGAATTTGCCCCTTGGAGTCCACCCTCAAATTACCCACTATTGATTTTCTGGACTCTCCCTTCTCCATGCAAATGCTTTGTCTTAGACTAGGGAAAAATAGCATTGTGAGACCAGGATGGGCCTAGCCATTTCAGAACTGCTTTGTTTAAGTTCACTGAGTTAAATCCAGTGCTATAGGATGCTGGAAACAGTATTTTTCAGAAAGAGTACTATATTGCACAAGACAGATGGTTAAAAGCTTTGTTAAACATACATAGACAATGTCATTTGTTCTGGATATGATGGCATTTAACAGCCGTTCTTGAGACAATCAGAGATAGAGAGAGCTTTCATTTTCTTCCTCTATCATTACCTACATGAACGTGGCCTAGAAGATTGCCCACTTGTATATCACCATAATGGGCTATCCTTTTTAATCACTATGCTAGCATGCAAAGACACCGCACAATGTTCAGCAAATCCATATGTTCAATGGCGTGCTCAAACACAGAACTGTTATTTTTCTCCAAAGATGGGTTGCAAAGATTTACACTTTAAATGATTCCATCTTGAGACTACATAGGCAACAACTGTGATTTTCACTATATCTTAAAATACAAGGGGGGAAAACTATTCACAAAGCACAACTGTGTGTGGAAACTAGATTAATTGTGATGGTTTTCTTTTCACTTTTCCTAAAAAACAGGAGGATTATTAACATGTTACAGTGAAGCAGCAATTACATGCACTATTATTTTTTTTAAAAAACTTCAACCCTACTTTTCCATACATCAAGCTCTCAAAGCCAATAGCCTAGAACTGCCTATGTACTCTGACTGGTGGAAACTTTTCAAGTAGGATTTCCAACCTCCAGGTACTAGCTGGCGATCACCTGCTATTATAACTAATCTCCAGCCAATAGAGATCAGTTCCCCTGGAGAAAATGGCCGCTTTGGCAATTGGACTCTATGGAATTGAAGTCCCTCCCCTCCCCAAACCCCACCCTCCTCAGGCTCCTCCCCAAAAACCTCCTGCCGGTGGAGAACAGGGACCTGGCAACCCTATTTCCAAGGTCTCACATTTTTCCCAACACCACTGCCTAAAATATTTTTTACTGGGGATGCCAGGAACTGAACGTCGGGCTTTCTATATGCAATCATGTACTGAGCTATAGCATGTTCCTGAAAAGGTATGTAGCCCAAGACCCCATCAGCCTAGTAGACGCCAGTGTGGTCATGGCTGGACTTGATAATGCTATCAGGGCCTCTTCCTTGCAAGCAGAGAAAGAAACACAGAGAGCTTTAGGGTGGCAGTGAAGCCAAGATGGCTAGGTACAGTGGGACTTCCCAGAGAATGAACTGAAAAATATCCAGCCATCTGTGTTCTGCAACAGCTATGTGGGAAATGGGACTTCATAAGAGCCCCAGAATCAGCTGAGATGGAGGAGGAGCACCAGAAGGAGGGCAGTCATACTTGAGAGGGAAGTTGCAGTGGAGGTCTCCCACCAAGGAGCAAGTAAACACTGACCAAGGTGGTAAAGGTAAAGGTCCCCTGTGCAAGCACCGGGTCATTCCTGACCCATGGGGTGATGTCACATCCCAACGTTTCCAAGGCAGACTTTGTTTTGCGGGGTGGTTTGCCAGTGCCTTCCCCAGTCATCTCCCCTTTACCCCAGCAAGCTGGGAACTCATTTCACCAACCTCGGAAGGATGGAAGGCTGAGTCAACCTTGAGCCGGCTACCTGAAACCGACTTCCGTCGGGATCGAACTCAGGTCGTGAACAGAGCTTTTGACTGCAGTACTGCAGCTTAACACTCTGCGCCACAGGGCTCCTATGTGAGGAGAGGTTAAATGCCATAGCAGTGTGGAGCCCAGTCATCACTAGTTACAGTGTTCAAAAAATGTCAGGAGGCATCTCTGTCCTTGTAGCAGTCAGGCCCTTCCCTCCACATCAACGTTATAACTGGAGGAGGAGTATTGGCAAGGGACAGCCAATGACTTTAAACAAAGATTGACTGAGCAGAGTCATGCTATGAGTCTTATTGACGAAGAAAGACATGGTAGAGTGAAGCCATTGCATCCCATCTTGATGCCTGGAATGTTTGCGCTAGATGCCTAATGCAAGGGAAAATCACCATTCCTAAGTAACTGAGCCATACTTTTTGAGGCTGTTGTTGAAAAGTTAAAAGGTACAGGTACCTGCTTGCCTTCAGCATTGTAGCCTGGAAGAAATACATAAAAGAAGAATTATGGGAGCAAAACAACTTTTTGTAGGGATCCTCTTTGCTAAATCAAGGTGACCATATACAGATAAAGTATACACACTATAAGAAAAATCTAGAAGGATTATCAATAAGTTCGTGAGATGTTTAATTTTTTAGCAATAAATGAACAATACAAGAAGGAATCAGATCTACATTATCCACATACACACTTTAGATAATGAATACTAATGAATATGATGAGTGATAATGACGGCATTTATTTATAGCACATAGGGAATTTAAAATTAAATTGAAGTCACTAATTCTCACTTCCCTAAGCTGTGAAAGCAGTAATTCTCACAAAATAACCCCAGATCTCACTTTAGTTCTATCAAAGGTTTCATTATTAATTGTAATTGTGAAGAATTACAGAATATTTACTAATGTACCAAGATGGATTCTCTCACAAATAACTTTAACTAAACATTCATTGCTATATATTGTAAAATGTAACAACCAAGTGATATGTGTGAAGTGTCATCGCTATAACATGTATACACAAAGTGCTAGCATCTACATATTAACTGCTAAAAATTAATTAACAGCTAGTTTATTGCACACTCTTAAAATATTTTATTATTCATATCAATTTACATTATAACTTAGCTTTTGGAATATGACTTACTGACCAGCCAAATTGTGTAATTAATTCAATATTCCAGTAACTTAAAAATAGCATTGCTACACAATGTCTGTTAATTTTTTTTAAAAGCAGATTTAGGGTAGACATTGTGGCAGCATCATCTGCTGCCAGTTTTGTTTCCGGGGTGTCCTAAAATGTTTGCTATCAGTGGAGCCATAAATGCCATCTAAAAGCTCCAACATGTGTTTGGGTGATTGGACAGGATGGTTTATGCAAGGCAAGAGACGTTCGGAGGTGGTTTGCCATTGCCTGCCTCTGCGTAGTGACCCAAGTTTTTCTTGGTGGTGTCCCATCCAAATACTGACCAGGGCCAACCCTGCTTAGCTTCCAAGATCTGACAAGATTGGGCTAGCCTGGGCTATCCATCCTCTGCCCTTAGAAACCAGCAATATAGAGTGAAACTGTGGTGGTGGGGAATCATACAACGTAGACAGGATAAGTGATATCTCACTTTACAAGGGAGAACATAACTCCAAGGTACTGTTTTCAACAGCAACCCATGTCAAGCACCCAAAGTTACCATTTAATATGTAACTTGAATACAAAATTCAGTTTCTTGTACACCAGAGTTAGTATCAGGCATCCCCAAATGGGCCACCAAGGAAGACTCTGCAGAAGAAGGCAATGGCAAACCACCTCACTTGCCTTGAAAGCCCCTTGCTGGGGTCAGAATAAGTCAGCTGTGACTTGACAGCACTTTACACACATCCTCAAATGGTAGTTTAGAAAAATACTGGTAACACTGATAAGCTTACTGTTTGCTCATTAAGGTAACAATTGGGAATTGTGAGACAATTGACCTCATCAGCATATACGTGACTAAAGGTCTATTAACTAGTCTCTAAGTTCAGGAGCTAATGATCTAAAAATGTACTTTTTCCATACTTGTTTTCCATTATTGTGGATGTAAATTTAGCTTCTTTATCTAACTTGCTAACTTTGATTTGAAATTTAAACAATCTTGCAGGCTTGTTTTTCAAAAAGGAATGTGACAACAACTTGGCTTTGTAAAAGAACTTTTAAAGAAATTATTGGAGGGGGGGATGTTGCTTTAAATTTTAGTCCATAAGAGTATGTCTCTGATTTCTTGTGTTCAAATTCTACTTTAACTTGCTTGCAAGTACACAAACCACCTGGGGTAGCCTATGTTTTTACTGCTTCACCCATAACCATCCATGTTTATCTTTGTGTATTATTTTTCACATCTCAGTGCCAAGGAATCTGGTTAGTGAAAATGCCAGATTCTTTGATTTGATTTTATTTGATTTCATTAGGGACCATCAGCCAAGCTGCTTAAGTGCCTGACTACTGTTTGCAGTTAAACATTCATTAGGGAATCCCCAGTGGGTTCATTTGTTTCGCTGAGGTCCAATTACAGTGCCACGAATGCAGTTTTTGCAGCAATTAGCTGATTTTTCCTGTTTACGTTCTGTCTCTTTAGAAAGAGGACTAGTTTGTAGGGGTCAGATTTTTAATTAGGCACAATTTAGGGCCAATAAGAAAACTGATCATTTAGCAAATGGATGTGGTGATCTTAAAAGCTCAGAGGTAAATAACACAACAGGGACACTGGGAATATGCCTTCCTGGTGTGCACTGCTTAAAACCCTATAACATGGGGGAATCGGTTATATGTTGAATGGACTGTCATTAATTACACTTAGGTGTGTAGGGCACTAACATTGTACCCCAATGGCAAGAATAAACAGTGGGGAAAATATAAGGCACAAGTCAGTAGCTCATCTGAGGCTGGATCAGGTGAACTGAGCAATCAAATATTGCCAGTTGGCCAGTCATCTGACTTCCTGTTCTTTGACTATGATCAGATACTGTCAGATCTTCCATGAAGCCAATAAGGTAGCAGCTTATCATTTTGATTTAATTCTAGCATCCTTTATTAACAGGGGCAGAAGTCAGGACATTTGCCACCTAGCCCTACTGCAGTCAAGGACAAACCTAAGAATACCAAATCTTTTCCTAGTAGCCACCTGCTACAATTGCAGCCATCCCCAACCAGGAACAATATCAGTCATGAGTGGCAAAGATCATTTCCAGTATATATTTATGTGCCATCAAGTTGCAACCGACTTATGGTGACCCCAGCAAGGAGCTTTCAAGGCCTGTGAAAAGCAGAGGGAGTTTGCCATTGCTTTCCTCTACAGTCTTCCTTGGTGGGCCCCATCAAAGTACCAACCCTGCATAGTTTCCAAGATTGGATGAGATCAGGCTGTACCATACCATTCCACATCCTATCACTTCATTTCATTGTTGTGCAATAACTGACTACTTTGTTTTTGTAATGAGTATAAGTATTATAAGGTGAAGGTCCCCTGTGCAAGCAGGGGGTACATCCCCTCTCCCCCTCTCCAGAAAAACAGTATATCTGGCGTGCCCCCAGCCCATAATGACACCTTAGGTCTTTCCTGGCATCTTTACTCTGTTGGTTTGGGTTTTGCGCAGCCTGACCACGCTCCCTCCCGCCTTGCTGGCCAAGTCTACGGGAACCCCTTGCCCCCGCCTTTGCTATTAATTTCTTCTGTCTTAGTCTACATGAACTTGGACATCACCTCTTCAAGAACGGTAAATATCTCCCCACCAACGATCCCTGCCACATTGGCATCTGTGCTTGTACTACTCTCTTTGAATTTCTTAGATTTCTCTGTATGTGTGTATGCATCACTAATTTGAAAGAAAACAACATAAACTCTCTTAATTCGGAATCCTTTGCTTCTGTCTTTATTTAAAGGTCACAGTTACCGGCTCTGGTATACAAAGGTTGCTCTCGCTATATAAATATTGTAGTTTGCCATCTTGCTTGCTAATTCCCCAAGTTAAAGAGCAATTTGGCTAACAAGTGGGGAGGTTGTTGTTGCTGCTGCCTAGCTTCTTTCATGTAACTGCAATATTATATCATGAAAGCTCCTGTTATCATGAAAGGTTCCTGTTAAGACTGAAAAGGAATACACTGAACTAAAGCTATATTCTTAGCTAGTCCTATTTCTTCACAGTATCTGGATACTGTTTGGCAATTGACTGCTGGGTCAAAGGTTATTAAAAATGCAGAGACCCTGTGACCTTTCTTTCCCATTTCCTGCAGGAGAGCAAGCTTTCATCCAGCTACAAGTCTCTTAAGAAAAGTTTGTTGTGGTTTCATGTCTGAACTCTAGGATCAACCTTGAGTTGAGAAGGTGCGGGCGATATTTGGGATATTTTTGTAGAAACTTGAAATCCTGCTTTCCCTAAACACTGATCTATATGTTTGCTTTCACAATTCTGTTTTGTGTCCCAATATATGCTACCACATGGACATATGACAACTTAATTTATGGTTAACATAATACTAGGAATAAAAATAGGAATTGTATATGAAAATAGTTAAGCAGTCTGAGCCACCTTTCCCATTTAATTTGTGGTACTGTTGCAATTCAAATAATGGCCTAAGATATATGGAGCAGAGAATACAGCAACACATAAAAGTCAGTAAAATCACTTCTGAGAGCTGAGCTTAAGGTAAAAAGCATTCAGCACAATAATTAATACTAATCATTTTTATAGTTATTTTTCATAAAGAGTGTGGATTATCAATTCCTAAACAGTTCATGCAGACTTATCAGCTTGTAGAATGAAACCAACAGTCATTATACCACTGTTCTTTATATCACAACATTTTAATTCTTGATCCATGTCTTAATTGTGTGTGTGTGTGAAGTGCCGTCAAGTCGCAGCCGACTTATGGCAACCCCTTTTGGGGTTTTCATGGCAAGAGACTAACAGAGGTGGTTTGCCAGTGCCTTCCTCTGCACAGCAACCCTGGTATTCCTTGGTGGTCTCCCATCCAAATACTAACCAGGGCTGACCCTGCTTAGCTTCTGAGATCTGACGAGATCAGGCTAGCCTGGGCATCCAGGTCAGGGATGTCTTTATTACAACATTAAAATATGTGGGCACTCCATAACCACAAAATGTTGTGCTGAATCCAAAGGTACCCTTTCACTTACACAGGAATCACACATAAATAAAATGACATTCCTTCCATGAAGAAATCCTCTGAATGGAACAAAAGAATAATATTGATCATTTACAAAAGAATAATATTGATCATTTACATCTATGCAGCTTGAAGCACAAAATTATCAACCTTGATTTAAGATATATAGGAGGTAGTACTTAGAACTCTCACTCCTAGCTATGCTACAGACAGGATTGCCAGCTTTGGGTTGGGAAATACCTGGATATTTTGGGGGTGGAGTCTGAGGAAGGTGGGGTTTGGAGAGGGGAGGGACTTCAATGCCATAGAGTCCAATTGCCAAAGTGGTGATTTTCTCCAGGAGAACTGATTTCTATTACCTGGAGATCAGTTGTAATATCAGGAGATCTCCAACCACCAACTGGAGGTTAGCAACCCTAGCTAGAGAAATCTTGGCACAGATTTCCTATATCGGTATCACCAGCTATTTCTTCACCCTTTTTATCCTACCAGCTTAGATCAGCAACAGCTTTTGGGTCCATATAACGCCAAGCATCATTTTATTCTACACCACCCCTATGTTCTGATATGACTTTAAAAGGAGTTAGATAGATTCGTGGAAGATAGGTCCATCAAGGGCTACTAGCCATGGAGGCTAAAGGGAACCCTCATTTTCAGAGGGAGGAAACCTCTGAATATCTAGTAGGATGCAACATCAGGGAAAGGCCTTGGCCTCTGTGTCCAGTTTGTTAATTCTCCCAACAAAGAGGTTGGCCGCCGCGTGTGAAACAGGATGCTAGACTAGATGGACAGCAGGGCTCTTCTTATTTTAACCTTGCACTATTTGTGATTCACCAAGAAAATGAAAATATTACGACAACTTATTATTTAGAGGTTTTAATTGGCATTGCAACTCACTTTAAATAGCTGAAATGGAGAACGTGTAGCTAAAAATACCATAAATAAACAAACAAACAGCGGGGAGGGGGTAGCTCTACAGGAACTCGTGATCTAGAAGGCCTCTGTGAACTCCTGAAAGTCATGACTTATGGATTGAAGACCATTATTCTATTCAAACCTTACAATGAATTGACATGTGTTAGGTGTCACCACGACTCTGTGCCCTCCCTCCCTCATCCACCATACATGTTGATTTTACACATTTGGAATATATGCTTGTAAGAGAGCTGATCCTTTGAGTTGATTTTAATAGTTGCTAAGTCCCATGGGCTGATTGGGACACCGCCACAATTTTTAGTTATTATTTTCTGTATGCATCAATTTAGCATAGTTTTATTATGTATATTTATTATCAATCCAGCATTTTATTAACCTCTATTTCCTTTTATTATGTATCTGTGGTATCCTTGACATGTTTGTAATGGCCTATGGCTAAATGCAAATAAAACTATTCATTCATTCACATTTTGAATATGTGGAAAGGGCTACTGTCTCCACAAGTTGTGGAATATCTGCAAATTTTCAACCCATCACAGATATCTACCTGAATTTTAGCAGTGTTTTGTTTAAAATGAGCTTAGTTCTATAGTGAAAGATATTTCAATAATTTTAAAGGATAATGACCCATTTCCTCCTTCTTCCGTCATCCAATTATGTCAGACAGAGATACTACCAAATTATTAATATTGATCTTCGCATGGTTAAAATGATATAAGAAATTTGTATATGCTTAAGTAGTCAATTTTCAGTTGTGGTTCATTTGTCTGCTTTAATCTGAAAAATTGCCAGATGATCGTAACGCTCATTCCAGCCTAACAGTCTGAAAAAAAAACCCTCATTAAAAC
Source organism: Euleptes europaea (assembly GCF_029931775.1). NCBI lineage: Eukaryota > Metazoa > Chordata > Lepidosauria > Squamata > Sphaerodactylidae > Euleptes > Euleptes europaea. Next base: position 76,148,425 of record NC_079319.1, on the reverse strand, counting down.
CTATCCTAAAAATGAGAATTAAAGCATGAAAATTAGCTGCCATATAGGTTTGTTAAATTTTGTAACATGTTAAGAAAATAAAACTTGGCATAAAAAAGTTGTGCATTTCACACCAAAGGAATTACTTCTTTTACATTTGAAAAACATAACTAACTTAACATGATAAGAAGTGAGCTGAAGAAGTGAGCTGTGGCTCACGAAAGCTCATACCCTACCAGAAAATATTTTTGTTAGTCTTTAAGGTGCTACTGGACTCTTGCCCATTTCTACTACTGTAGACAGACTAACACGGCTACCCACTGTGAATTAACATGATAAATTACACTGAGTTCACTTGCAGTCAATGAGCATAGAAAGGTAGAATGCTTACAATTGCACTCTAAACCTGGTGCAGATATAACATTATTTAACAATGGTAATTAATCTGGAGTGGATTTCAGGATCCCACACACCTTTCCCTTTCCCTTCTGGAGTGTGAGTCCCTTCCCCACACCAGTTCTAAATAGTTCTAAACAGGGTTAACTATTATCTTTGTATTGTCTTAAACTACTGTTAGAGTTAACCATGTTCCCCACTTAATCCAGGCTTTCAAACCAGTTTTAACCCTATATTGAAGTAAGAACCCTGTTGACTCTAATTGTGATTTATGTCTTTGAAAACATAACATGGATAATCTAACCCAAATACCACCACCACAGCAAAAGTGAGGGTCCCCCTCTTTTCTTTCCATCCCTGACAGCAAATGACAAATACAGCTGACCTCTCAGCAACCTCAGATTGCAAAGTTTCAAGCCAGGGCACCTCTTCTAGCTCATGGCTGAAAGGTGTTCCGGTACTTAAAATAGTCAGCTGAGCTTAGGGTTGCAAACCTCCAGGTACTCGCTGGAGATCTCCTGCTATTACAGCTGATCTCCAGCTGATAGAGATCAGTTTATCTAGAGAAAATGGCTGCTTTGGCAATTGGACTCTATGGCATTGAAGTCCCTTCCCTCCCCAATCCCCACCCTCCTCAGGCTCCTCCCCAAAAATCTCTTGCCTTTAGTGAAGAGGGACTTCAGTGCTGAGCTGTGTCCTTGGTTACAGCAGTGAACCCTAAAAGATTGCACAAACTGCACAGAAGGCTTGGATCCCATGTAAAATTTCCATGGATGCCCTTTGGATGGAGGTCTCTGGGGGATAAGAAACCCCCAAAATAATGGGCAGGGGGGGTTGCAGGTCTGCTGCAGGAAGAGGAGAGGATCTGCATTAATTGTTCCCCTTCTGTTCGCAGAAACCCCCTGCTTCTAACTACTGATTACCAGTGTCTGCTATCTGCCATCCACCGGTAATAACCTGCATGTTCCTCCTGCTCTGAGATTCCAAGACTGTGGCCGGCCCTTCTGTCGGGTTACATTAGCTGTAACTGGACTCCATTCGTATATGGTGACAGAAGCCATTGTTGTACTAAGCTACTGTGTAGTACCAAATTGGGGGGCGGGTGCTGGCAGGGTGAGGACAAGTCACATGTTTCCCCCTTCCCTTTCTGTCCCATTTCCCTTTTGTGCATTATATTGCAGGCATTATTTTGACTGGTAATCCACCTTGAATGGTATGACAGAAAGGAAGCATATCAATGAATCATATAAATAAATAAAACATCCAAAAGGCATTTTAACCTGCAAGAGCCAGATTCCTGGCACATCCTAAACATGCCATAGATCAGATTAAGCTGTTATAATGCTTTTGGAACTAAGAAACAGAATTTGGTGGCCTTGCTCAATTTGACAGCTACAGGGCAACACAGCAGCTACTTCAGAACAAGCTTCTGGATATGCCCTTACAACTTAGCTACATGGTAAAGGTTCTGGTTCTGGCTTTCTAAACCTATTGTGACCTAGAGCCCCCGTATCAGAAGGAGCACCTCTACCTATACAAACCCATGCACTAATCACGGTTCTCACAAATAAACCTTTTGGCTGTGCCCTCAGTTTAAATTGCACATACTGCCAGACCCCATTTGTGGTCCTTTTCATGTGTGGCTCTATACCTATAGAATAGCTTACCAAAGGAGATGCACAAGATCTATTAGAAAAGCCATGAAGATGGTTCTTTTTCATCAAGCAGTTCCTTACATGAGCTTTTGAAGCCGTTGGGGGAAACTCTTTTAGTGTAACTGTTTTACTTTCACAAGCTGGGAGGCTGATCTCTGTAATGATATTTATTGTTTTTGTTTTTTTTATGGGGGCAATACTAAGAAGGTCTACTTATTCAACGGGGCTTACTCCCAAGAAAGTGTCCTTAGGACAGCAGCCCCTGCTGTGATAATAATTTATGATGCTTTGATACTATTGCTTGGTAAGCTGTCTTGGGCTTGCCAGGAAAGGATCAATAGAAAACAGCGATTTGGTGGGAGAGACAAGACTAAGCAAGAAGAGGTGTCAATATTCATAGAAACATACAGCTGGAAGGGACCACCAGGGTCATCTAGTCCAAACCCCTGCACAATGCTAGAAATTCACAACTACTCCCCCCCACCCGTGACCCCTGCTCTATGCCCAGAGAAAGACAAAAACCCTTCAAGATCCCTGGCCAATCTGGCCTGAAGGAAAATTCCTTCCTGACCCCAAAGTGGCATTACCCTGGGCATTCATTTCAAGGCTAAACCATTTTAGGAGACAGAAGCAGTTCATCTCTAAGTTCTCCTTAGAGATTCCCCAAGGGGTACAAACACAGGTAGCTCAAGCCATGGAAAAGGGAGAAAGAAAATAACAAATTTTGTAGATACTGTGAAGATAAAAGGGGCAAGATGTCACAACTGAGAAAAAAACCAGACTAGTATGAGAAGAATCCAAGTGGTGAGTTTGAGCAGTAGAAGAAAATAGCAGAATTACATAGCAGAAAGCAAGAAAGAAGAGGGGGGGAAAAGAATGGAAGAGGGATAAGCAGACCCTTTTCTTTAATCAGAATCAGTTTTAAGAAATTAAGTAATTTTGATTGGGAATCAGAGAGACACCAATATAAGCAGCAGAGAAATTAATGGAGTGTGTATAGATAAGCCCTTTGGCTCCAAAGTAAGAAGGAAGCGTCACTCAGGAACAATGATTCTAAGCAGGTACCTTGTTCAAGTGTTTGTTTTTCTTTCTCGCTACTTAAAAAAAATGCTCACAGCATCATACAACAAGATATAAACACACTGCAGTTTCAGATTACAGACGTTCCCAGGATGTCTCCAAAGCAAACATGGCTCACCCAACGAAATTACAGCCATTCCCCATTATTGAACGCTTGGCAAACTCTGCCTGATCACCACCGTCGTCGTACAGCTAATTAATTCACTCATTTTGAAGTAAAATAAACAGAGACAAGAGGAAGCAAACTGCTGAAACTGAGCTTGAAGACAAGAACCGGAGTTCAATACAGGTCACTTTTTTATTTGGAGCATGTATTTCTTTGGAAACACAAAACTGAGAGGTTAATGATATTCCTCACGATATACCGGTGCCATCTTTTGATGTCTTAACCTGGACGGCATATTTTGGGTAAAGGCATCGAGAGATTGGCTCTTTTTTTGGAAGAAAAGAGCATTATTTAACCTAAGAAAGAACATTCTCACCTTAAATCCATAGAGATGGCTACTACAATCCCCTAATATGATGGTTTCTCAGATTTTGCCTCCTTCTCTGTGTCTTCAGTTCTTGCTCCCTAATTTGCATCCTTTCTCCAAAATGTACATTTATCATTGGTAAAGCAAATTTGACACATTCAAAAGTCAGTCACTGTAGGAAAGAGAAGCAGTTCAGTTTCTGGTTTCCTCTAGGGGTGCAAACACAGCCAGCTCAAACCACGGAACTACAAAGGGGGAAAGCAAAACAATTTTTGCAATCAAAATGACTAGCATGCCTCATGCCAAACTACATAAAATACTCAATTGCAGCTAATTGGACTTCTGAAATGGTTAAAAAAAATTGACTATGGACAGCCTTGACTTTTACAATTGGCCTTTTTCAAATTACGAAGTGGTCTGGCACCTGTCAGTAGCCCTTGCAAACTGAGACCTGACCACCTCTGCAGACATCAATCTGTGTGCACAGGGGATGTGTGCACAGGGGATGGATGGTTTCTAAGTGACTAAGGAGACTCCACACCCACCCTTCAGTTCACTCTTGCGCTGCAAGAATAAAGCTGTGAGAGGTATCAAAGTCTAGAACCTGAAGTTCCATTCCAACCTACACACCAAAAGTTTATCCTTACACTCTATCTTGTAGTTATTGTCCCCCTTCCTTTTTTAAACCTGACCATGCCATAAGAAACTACTGACATATGAGAATCACTAAAACCTCTCTCTCTTTCTCTCTCTCTCTCTCTCTCTCTCTCTCTCCCCCCCTCTCCCCCTCTCTGTCTCTCTGTAATGAAAAGACCTAGAGAACATATCATACATATGCTCACTGTGCCTGTATCCGTGCGGACAGCTACAAAATATATAATCAGGGTAAGAAGGAGGAAAAAGAAGACGGGGGGGGGGAGAACCCTCACCTTGTTCAGATATGGCTTTCCCCAACCCCAAACAACTAGAAGGAGGCATACCTTTCTCCAAGTTTATTTAAACCAGAAGAATTCTACCATAATAATTCTATATATAGGATGTTAACTTTATATAAAATACATAAATATATGACAGAGGAGTAGAGGAAACAGACTGATGCAGTGTCTATACAAACAAGTGATCAGATTATGGTTGCTGTTTATTAAGAATAATTTTTATAGCACCATCAGAACTGTATACATAGTAATTTAGGTCCTAGCCCCTAGGAGTTTACATAAGGGAAAGGAGGAAGAAAAAGAAGAGTTGGTTTTCATACCCTGCTTTTATCTTCCTTTAAGGAGTCTCAAAGCGGCTCACAATCACCATCCCTTCCCCTCCCCACAGAAGACACCTTGTGAGGAGAGGGGGCTGAGAGAGTTCGGAGGGAACTGTGACTAGCCCAAGGTCACCCAGCAGACTTCATGTAGAGGAGTGGGGAATTGAACCTGGTTCTCCAGATGAGAGTCCACTGCTCTTAACCACTACACCATGCTGGAAGCTGGATGTAGCAGAAGAGAATGAGCTTGTGCTAATCTAAGGACCTTAGACTCTGTTTCAGCAAGGAAGAAGGATGATCTTGTTTCTGGTCACTTCAGAATGCACATGAGAAAACTGAATGAATAAAATGCTCCTCTGGTTTTCTCTAAAGATCTCTACACATTGAAAACTAGCATTTAAAAAAAAATCTGCTATACCTAGTTTTCTAAGTTTTGGGAATTGGTTTTGTTTTAATGTAGTAGTCAAGCACTGCCAAATCGCAGTTTGAAGTTGTTGTAGCCCAGGAACACATGAATTAGAAAAGCTACATCCAAACTGAACTTTCTGGAGCGTCAACCTGTTATCACATTCTTGTGTATTAGGTGGTACCCACAGAAGACAAGTTGCATAAGACCCACATCATGCCTACTTTCAAATAAGGACTCTTTCTACTCTTCCTTCCACTTCAAACACTAGCCAGAACAATGCTTTCAAATGGGAAAAGTTCAGATACTGTCAGTGGGATACATTTTACCCTCTAATACGTTGTGATGCAACTTTGAAAAATGAAAAATGTGTACCTAAAGTTCAAGGCATGTTGTACAGTCTAAGCCTTTTGGATGTATATTTCCTGAAGCAGGTGGCCTTCAGCCAGAAACTAGAATAACATTTGCACAGTATCTTTGAAAGCTAGTGGTATAGAGATAAAATTGTTTTCTGAAAGTGGAGAGGGAGAAAAGACCCTCAACTTGTAAAATCTGCTTTATTTATAATCTTTGGCTGGGTAACTGAAAGATGAGAGTTTAATTTGCCCTCATATAAAGCTAATCTTTGCAGTCTGAAATAAATCAGAAGAAGATTAAAGAGTAGTCTGTGTAAGGAGGACAGAAAGATCTACCAAAAGGGCAAACAATATCGCTAGAAATATTTATTTAGTCTTCAACGAGTTCTAGTTCCCTGTAAAAAAACGGTTATTTTCTCTTGGTTCTTGGATCACAGCTCCTCCATTGTGAACTGGACCATTACAAGATACAGGATTGGATCCTATGATTCCCTTCTGCTGAGCGGGATCCTATTGCTCTCTTCTGAACATAAGAACGTAACAAGAGCCCTGCTGGATCAGACCAGTGGTCCATCTAGTCCAGCATCTCATCTCATACAGTGGCCAACCATTAACTACAGAGGGCCAATAACAGAACATAGAAGCCAAGGCCTTCCCCTGATGCTTTCTCCAGCCACTGATATTCAGAGGTTTAAAGATAAAGGTCCCCTGTGCAAGCACCGGGTCATTCCTGACCCATGGGGTGATGTCACATCCCAACGTTTACTAGGCAGACTTTGTTTACGGGGTGGTTTACCAGTGCCTTCCCCAGTCATCTTCCCTTTACCCCCAGCAAGCTGGGTACTCATTTTACCAACCTCAGAAGGATGGAAGGCTGAGTCAACCTTGAGCTGGCTACCTGAAACCAACTTCCGTCGGGATCGAACTCAGGTCGTGAGCAGAGCTTGGACTGCAGTACTGCAGCTAACCACTCTGCGCCACGGGGCTCCTCTGAATGTGGAGGTTCCCTTTAGTTAGTAGATCAGCAATTTTACATTTGAGTTTCAAAGAACCCTTGGATGTATGCCATCAGGGCCCAAATACTTTTTTTAAAAAAAAATTCCCCAATAGGTCTCTCATCACCTCAGTTTGACTGTACTAAGTATGCTAAGTCTTTCTTCAAGAAATAAAAAACTTCAGGCAATAAATAATGACTTTTTATAATATAAAGGTGCTCTTGTGATGGAGAAAGTTTCTCTGTTTGAAGAGAGTTACAGGATCTAACCCACAGTATTTATAACAGCATACAAGAACAACAGAAGTCTCACATAAGTCCCTTCTTCTAACATTATTCAACAAGTAGACCACTTATATGAACACTTATTAGCAAGCTTTAACAAATTTAAATATAAACTTGAAAAGTGGGGGGAGGTATTTGGGTGTTAGCCGAATTGCTCTTTAAACGGGGAAATTAGCGGAGCAAATGGCAAATTACAATATTTTTATAGCGGTATCACAACCTTTGTATACCAGAGCCAGTATTCTGTGACCTTTAGAATGACGACAGAGACAATGGAATTCAAATTAAGAGAGTTTATGTTTTCATACGTTCAGTGGTGCAACGCAAACACACACAAAGATTCTAAGAATTCAAAAGAGAGTAGAGCAGAGACAGATGCCAATGTAGCAAGAGGTCGTTGGTGGGGTAATACTATACCTTATCTTGCAGAGGAGTTGTCCAAGTTCCAGTAGGCTAAGACAGGAGAAAGTATAAAGAGGGCGAGGGCAAGGGGTTCCCATGGGCTCGGCCAGCGAGGTGGGAGGGAGCGTGATCAGGCTGCTCAAAACCTTAACCAACAGAGTAACGGCAAAGATGCCAGGAAAGACCTAAGGTAACATTATGGCAGTGGGCTACCCCAGATATACTGTTTCCCCGGGGGGGGGGGTGATAGGATTACCCCTTCAAGGTTCCCAGGTGACAGAAAGGTGACAAAGGACTTAATGTCTGTCTACTGGGGTGTAGAGATTGGAATTTGGAAATCTATTCTCATTCCAGTGGCTTGTGCAACCCGGGAGGAACCAGGAGATCCTTGCTGATGGGCTTAATGATCCTACAACAAAAGGTGCGATCATAATAACGTCCAGAGATCACGATCTCGCATTGCTGGAAGCATGAGTCATTGTTATCTTAATGTCTCTGAATGGCTTAGCTTAAGTAGTTCGATGTTGCAAGGGAGGGAAATGCGGATGCAGGCTACGTGCTTGTCCACTTTTGGCGATGACCAGGAACATGGCGTCTCTCAGGCTCTCTGGAGGTTGCTCTGGCCTTGGTCTCTCAGCTGCCGGCTGCTTGGAACACATAGGAGCGGTCGTGTCAGTTTTGCTGGCATGCGTTGCCGCCTTCCCTGTAGCGTTTAGGGCAGGTGCGCGGCTGGAACAGGGGCGCACACGTAGCCTGTTTGTGGGTGCCATAACCAGTCCGGGAGACTGGCACTCGTGGGCTTACATGGGTTCACACCTCTCTCATGTAACTATTAGGTTGTTTCACAGGATTGTGGAAGATCGTTTCAGAGACTTTCTCAAATCTTTGCCTACAGTAAAATATATTTCATTAATTTCTGTTTATTGGTTACCCCTTTTTACCTTTAGAACTAAGTAATATTTCAAACCAGCTCTTATTAGGGTTGCCAACCTCCAGATACTAGCTGGAGATCTTCTGCTTTTACAACTGATCTCCAGTTCACCTTGAGAAAATGGCTGCTTTGGCAATTGGACTCTATGGCATTGAAGTCCCTCCTCTCCTGCCCTCTCAGAGCTCTGCGGGAGTCCTGCCCTCCTCAGACTCTGCCCCAAAAACCTTCCGCCAATGGCGAAGACTAACCTGGCAACCCTAGCTCTTATGCTTAACCAAAAGAGCCACATTTACTTCAATTTTTGGCATGAGACCTATACCCCAGGGAGACTTGTAGCTTCCCTATTCCTCCAGCGGCGACTGTTTCAAGATGGAAACCACCTGCTAACCACAAGCTCCTCTGGACAACAGCCTTGCCCATTTTCCTGAAACATGGGACAAATGCTACATTGGGGAACAGTGCTCAGAGGAGCCACACATGGCATGTCAAAGAACTACACGTAGTTCCTGAGCTGAGTATCACATTTAAGAGGCCCTATAGATTACCAGAAAAGGTGTATTATTCTAACACTAAAGTTAGTAATATTTTTAATTTGTATTTGGAGTAGGGTTGTGCATATCAATAAACCCGAACTGAAAATAAACCCGGAAAAGGCCTTTTCGGCTTCTTTCGGATTTAATTAAAGCTGAATATTAAAATTGGGAATAAAGCCAAAGCCGGATAGCCAGTCACTGAATCAGTTGAATAATTATTCAGCTAATTTCAACTTTCCCCAGGCTTTTTCCTATGGGGATTTTTTTTATTGAGCTCTGGGGGAGGCATTTTTGGAGGTAGAGTTCCCAAATTTTCAGGGGAGCTTTAAGTGACTCTCCTTACATGCCAGTCTCAAATTGGGAAAAGCTCCAGGTCCCGATGGCCTACTGGCGAAGCTTTTGAAATGTAATAAAGACTGGTGGTCAGGTTCCTTGGCACGACTTTTTACTCTAATTGATAAATATGGGATTTTACCAGATTCGTGGCTAAATTCCATAATAATTCCAATTTTAAAAAAAGGAAACCCAAACTGTCCAGAGAATTATCGGCCCATAAGTTTACTTTCCATAATTGGGAAACTCTATGCAAAGCAACTCCAAAAAAAAACTATCTGAGTGGACGACTGCCAATAATCTTCCTGGGAAAGAGCAAATTGGGTTTAGTGCAAATCACTCCATATTAGACCATTGTGTTACCCTATCCTTTTTAGCTGAAAAATATATACGCCACCCCAGAGGCAAATTGTATGCTGCCTTTATTGATCTCCATGGCGCTTTTGATTCCATCGTCAGGAATATTTTATGGGGGAAATTACATAATCTGGGTATTGACCAGCGCCTTCTCTGGTTGCTACGTAAACTTCATCTTTCTAATACATGTCAGGTTAGAATGGATGAAAATGGATCTTTGTCCCAAAAGATACCAGTGACAAAAGGCGTGAAACAAGGTGGCATCTTAGCACCCCATCTTTTTAATCTATTCCTCTCTGACCTTCCATCTTACATGGCCAGATTTGCCAAACATGCTCCCAAACTGAATTTGCATCCGGTTCCCATTCTATTATATGCAGACGACACAATGATCCTTGCCTTTTCCAGAGTCGGCTTAAAGCGCTCTCCAGCAGCATTTGTCTTACTGTGAGCAGAACCTTTTATCTATTAATTTTGACAAGACCAAAATATTGTTTTTTTCTAGATCATGGAATCGGTTGGACTGGAGAGTTGGTGGGAGAGAAATAGAACATGTTAAAACATTCAAGTATCTGGGGGTAATCTTCCACCACAAATTAAACTGGTCTGTCCACCGAGAGCGCTCTCTAATATCAGCTAAGAGTAAGACATCTTCCATAGTACGTTTTTTCCATCAAAATGGAAACCAATTTGTCCCAGCCGCTTCGAGGGTTTTTCAGGCCACTGTAATCCCCCATCTATTGTATGGAATTCCAGTGTGGATTCAGGCTTTTAACAAGGAAGTTGAAAGATTTAACTCAGTTTTTTTATGTCGCATTCTTGGTATTCCCAATTCAGTTGGCTACCTCACACTATGTGCTGAATTGGGTCTTCATCTTTTGGAAACTAGAGCCTGGCTTTTGACCATTAGATACTGGCTGCACCTCCATTTCCAAACTCCTTCCAATAGTCTCATAAACCAGTCTACTTACTGACCCATATACTTCTAAATGGTCTCATTTGATATTACAAAAAATCCACTCCATAGGTATTGATTTGGAGGCCATGGCCAACTCTGGAGAAACCCACATCCTCTAGGTTTGCTGAAGCAAACAAGACCTGTTCACCATGTGCTTTTGGCCTCACTTACACACAGATGGTCATGGCCCAGTATTTTTCAAATTTAATTCTCCCCCAGCAGCGTAGGGCCTTCACATTGGCCAGGCTGAATATATTTCCTTCACTATGGTTAGTGGCAGATATAAGAAAGTACCACGCAAGAAAAGGTTTTGTGGTTGTCATCTTAAAGAACCTGACTCTGTCCATCATATCCTCTTGCATTGTCCATTTTAGTCAACAGTGTTTACAATTAATTAACTCTCACCTCCAAGTTCCAAAAAATTCAGCAGACAAGAGTATCAAATTGTTACTGATGGATAAATCCCCAGAAGTTACCGAGCATGTCGCTGAATTTCTTGCAATTGTCATAAAGACAAAGAGAGAGAGAGAGAATGGTGGTTTAGGACAAGAATGATGACCCTAGAGATGTGATAGTGCATTTGTTATTAATGGGTCCATATTACTGGGTTTTTTAGCTTGAAATATGAGAAGGAGATCTTTTTTAATGTTAGTTATATACTGATTTTAACTGATTGTCATTTTACGATGGAACATTTTTTTTCTTTTAAGGCCAATGTATAAATGCATCTGCCAGTATGGTTATTATGCCAATAAAGATTCATGTGTGACTCTCCTTGCATGAAGCTTACAATGCTTCTCTATGAAATTCAAATTCAAATTCCTTTATTGGCATAATACAGATTGTAGAGCTTCTCTATGAAGGAGGGGGATGACCCTTTTGGGACCCCATAAAATTTAACCCCCTGACCCAAACTTTACCAAACATTGGGGTTAATGCAAGGAGAGTCCCTTAAAGCTATGCTGTGAATTTGGTGACTCTACCTCAAAAAATGCCCCCCAGGGAGAATTTTAAAAGTACTTACTTTTCACTGTAATGGCCGCATCCATACCCAAGAGTTGTGGGGAAACTCAGTTTCCCATGAATGCTTGCAATGGACCTGCAGAATTGGGCATGTTTGCAAGCATTCATGGGAAACTGAGTTTTCCCACAATTCTTTCTACCCACAAAGAGTTATTTTATGTCAGAATACAATTTCTCTTCATTGGGGCTTTTCTTTACAAAATCAGATCAGATTTTGCATTCACAGAGGATGGTACTTGTCCTCCTTGTCACAGATCACTCTTGCAAAATCTTTGTGGAGTTTAAATTGTGATATGCCATTTCTCATGCATATTTTTTCCAAGAGAGATTATCCACAAAAGGAAAATGTCAGAATCGGCCCCAACTACTAAATCAATAGTTCAGAATTAAATCTTTCAAAAACAATATTCGTATTGATTTTCTTTGGTGACAAAATCAGAGATGAGCATCTAAAATGAAAGATGAGGAGGTGAAATATTAACCCAGCATTTACAGTGTTTCACATTAACTCTGGTAAAACTACAAGTGCTGTTAATGCTAAGCATATTTACTATTGATCAACTCCTACAGAACTCAGGGGAACTTACTTCTGAGTAAACATGCTTATCAAATGCTTCATGATCAGCCAAAGGTATTCTGCTTTGGAGACGGGCTCCTTCCCCATGGTGATAATTTCCCACATAGCTTTCATTGCTGCTGAGAATTCAGAGCTATTCATGGTGGCACTGCAGCATCTACACAGCAGTTTTCTTGCCTCAGCCCCAGTAGTTGCCTTTCCTCCCCACCACCACTGGAGCCCTTTAATAAAAATTGGAATTTGCTAGATGATTGTAGTGCTTTAACATTCTAACAATTTATTGCCATGATCTACTAGTTCTTCCAAAGTCCTGGCTTTCATTTTAAAAGACAGAGGAAGTCTCTAGTCCTTCTTGTTGAGTAAAAAAAAAACTCTGGAAAATGACCACTGGTGGCAGGGCGAGAAATGGCAACTAGTAGGGCTATGGCAAAGAAAATGGTACCACTGTCTGTGGGACCTTCAAACATGTGCACCTTTCCATTCCCATGGTATACAAAGGTACTTTGACTATTTTGTTGCAGAGAAAACGACAAGTTCTATTTGTAGCTAAACTCCCAAGCTTTTGGGTTTGAACAAAGTTATTCTTGGCTTTTCTTCTATTGCTCGCTTCCTTTCTATTCCAAGACACACATTCCTTCATAGGTCTACCATAATGTGGTTAATTAATGCCTACATTAATTCCACGGTTAAAGCACTTTTAAAAAATACATTGCCCCATAGCCAACCCTTCTAACAGCTCCTTCATAGAATTCTCGAGTCTTGCCTTTTGAAGACCATCATCAAGATTCCCTTGTGTTGAAGTCAGAACCCCTAATCTCTCCCTAACACACTGGGCCAAATCCTCTCAAGCAAAAGCCGAGTCATGCAAGTCCCATTGGTTTTCAGCGTTAAGGAGATTTACACCACATGAGGGTCTGGCCTCAATTAGATTGCATTGCCTCCCAGCAAAAAATTTCGCTAATGAGTTGAAGGCTCCTTGAGTTTCAGGAACAGCTGGAGAAAACCCTCCATCCCCCATGCCCTCACTTCTTGGCAGGCAAAGATCGCTCGGAGTAATACTCAAGAGTTTAACTCATGAAGCCAGAGGAACTTGCTCGGCATGGGGTGCTGCTGCTGTGCTGAGAACTAACTCCCAGCCTTCATTCGGATGGCATGGCAAGGAACACATTAGGAGTGTATCTCTGTGCTCCTGCTTTCCTTTTTGGCAAGCTCTGCTACTCAAAGCCAGCAGGTGTTTAATGCTATTAAATTTATGGGTAGAGCATGCTGTTGAATTTCTGGGTAGCGAATTAACAAGACCAAGGGAAAAAAAGTGGTACATGCCTGTAAATTTATTTGGAAATCTGCAGAAGAGCAGCAGTGAGCAAAACAAGTGCTTGAACTTTTTATTTTTAGAGCAATGTATCAGTAGATTAGGGGAAAAGTAAAGCACCGGGTCATTACTGACCCATGGGGTGACGTCACATCCCGACATTTACTAGGCAGATTATGTTTGCCATTGCCTTCCCCAGTGGTCTACACTTTACCTCCAGCAAGCTGGGTACTCATTTTAGCGACCTCAGAAGGACAGAAGGCTGAGTCAACCTTGAGCTGGCTATCTGAAACTGACTTCCATCAGGATCAAAATCAGGTCATGAGCAGAGCTTTGACTGCAGTACTGCAGTTTACCACTCTGCACCACGGGGCTTCTGATCAGTAGTTTAGAAATTGGTCATTTCCTTAGTAACATCGAAACAAAATTCAAAAAATATTTTCAGAATATATCATGTTAGAGGACACCAAGTTTCTGATTCTAGGCTTCTTCCATTCATCTAGTGACACACAGAAATAAATGGGCATATTTATTTTGGCAGTTTGTTTAGAAACTTGAAATGCTACCTCTCGAGAGACCTGCTCAAGGTGGCTTACAACTGGACTGTCAAGGTATTGATGAGATACACTCCTTTCGTTCTTTGGGTTCAGGGTAGGGTTGCCAGTTCCCTGTTCGCCACCGGTGGTACGATTTGGGGGCGGAGCCTGAGGAGGGCAGGGTTTGCAGAGGGGAGTGACTTCAATGCCATAGAGTCCAAGTGCCAAAGCAGCCATTTTCTCCCAGTGAACTGATCTCTATCAGCTGGAGATCAGTTGTAACAGCAGGAGAACTCCAGCTAGTACCTGGAGGTTGGCAAGCCTAGTTCAGGGAGATCCATAACCATGCTTGCCTTGTGATGCAATCAGTTGTTGGCCACAGTTTTCTGCTCTCCTTTTGCTCCTTTGTGTATTATTTATTGCCACCTGTGCTTTCTGGCACAGAGCAACAACCAGGTACAAGTCTCTTCCTCACTGTTAGCATTCTCAGCCAACAATATTTTCTTTGCAGCTGAATCTTAAGGTGCCAGATAAAACCCCAACGGGGCTGGTATTTACTCTGAATCAATGTGCAGTCTCGGTTATAGAGAAAGCCAAGGCTAAAAATATCCTTTAAATGATAATGTTTGGTCATGGCAGTACTTGAGGCCTAACACATTCAATTCCCATTAGTGGACCTGGGTGCCTAATTATCCTCAATACAATAAAGTTCAAACTGTGGCTTACTCCACATGAATTTCTTCAGTGCAGAGACTAAGCCAAGTCTGAGGTCTGGCAACATTTGGCAAGGCTTGCACCTGATCCAATTAAGTGCCTTTGAAAAATACTGGCAAAATATACTCTCCAGCATTAAAGTCTACAATAGAGGGCAATGTAGTAAACTGCTTTAGGTCTCCACTGGGGAGAAAAGCAGAGGATAAATATTTAATTATTTAAAAAAAACCAGTTACAGACAGGGTTGCCAACCTCCAGGTACTAGTTGGAGATCTCCTGCTATTACAACTGATCTCCAGCCAAAAGAGATCAGTTCCCCTGGAGAAAATGGCTGCTTTGGCAATTGGACTCTATGGCACTGAAGTCCCTCCCCTCCCTAAACCCCACCCTCCTCAGGCTCCACCCCAAAAACCTCCTGCCGGTGGTGAAGAGGGAACTGGCAACCCTAGTTACAGAAGAAGAAGATGAAGAGTTGATTTTTATACCTAAGCTAAGCTCTGAGAAAGTCCCTATTCTGTTATATGCAGATGACATAGCAGTCCTATCCCTTTCAAAGATGGGTCTTAAACGTTTGTTAGCTTCTTTTATCCTATTCTGTAAACGGAATTCCCTATCTATTAATTTTGATAAGACCAAGATTCTGATCTTTTCTAAGACTTGGAAGCAATCAGTTTGGAAAATTGAGGGAAGAAAAATTGAACAAGTGAAAAAGTTTAAATATTTGGGGGTCTCTTTTCATTATAATTTAAAATGGATTGCACACCGTAATCAGTCCCTTACCTTGGCAAAAAATAAGATGGCTGCAATAACTCGTTTTTACTATAAGAAGGGTAACCATTTTGTTCCGGCCGCCTTACAGATTTTCCAAGCCACTGTGATCCCGCAACTTTTGTACGGAATCCCAGTTTGGATCCAGGGTTTTAATAAAGAAGTGGAGCATCTCAGGGCAGTTTTTTTGAGACGCATCCTTGGCGTCACAAACTCTGTTTGCTATTTTTCTCTGTGCGTTGAGCTGGGACTGCACACGATAGAATCTGGCGCTTGGATCACTACCATCAAATACTGGTTACGCTCTCATTTTCGATCCCCCCCCCCAAGTAGTTTATTGGCAGCTTTACATACTGACTCAACTGTTTCTAGATGGTCTCGGCTTATCTTAAATAGGATCAGATCACTTGGGATTGATCTTGATTTCTTGTCTAATTCCAGTGAATTATATATTTTTAGGACAATCCAAAAAAGGATATGGGACAGTGATTCCCAAATAATAAAAGCCGGTGCTGAAGGTATCTGCTCCCCTTGTTTTTTAGGCCTTTTTTATCAAATAGACTCTATGGCCCAGTATTTTTCTAACTTAACTATACCCTCTCATAGTAGAGCATTTTTGTTGCCCAGATTTAATATATTCCCTTCAGCTGTTGTTAGTGGTAGATACAAGGGAATACCATGCGAAGCAAGATGTTGTAGGTGTCAATGCAAAGCACCTGACACAATACAACATATTCTCTTGTACTGTCCACTTTTCACACAGCTTCGATGCAGCTTAATTAGCTCTCTTCCTCAATTTACTACTGCTATGACTACTTGGAAACATAGGCCATTTATTGGATGACAAAAGCTTCGAAGTTACCACTCAAGTAGCCGAGTTCCTGGCCATGGTCCTAAAGGAGGGAGAAAGAAGGAGGGGAACCCTCATTTAATTATTTATTATAAATTTTACTGATGAACTGTGTATTCATTCTTTTTTTAGATCCGTATCTAGCTGCTTTACCTGTTTGTTTTGTTACTGTAAATGCCAATAAAGGTTCTGTTTTCTGTTTTCTGTTTAACCTTACTTTTCTCTACCGTTACAGAGTCTCAAAGTGGCATACGATCACCTTCCCTTCCTCACACCAAACACCTTGTGAGGTAGGTGGGGCTGAGAGAGTTCGGAGAGAACTGTGACTGGCCCAAGGTCACCCAGCAGGCTTCATGTAGAGGAGTGGGGAAACCAACCCGGTTCACCAGATTAGACTCCATCACTCATGTGGAGGAGTGAGGAATCAAGCCCAGTTCTCTAGCTTCGAGTCTACTGCTGTTAACCACTACACCACATTTGCCCTTTGAGGGCCAAGTCATTTCCTGATATGTACAATGAATGGATAGGTTCACTTAAGTGATCAGCATAACACATAATGATAGAACTCACCAAGAAACTACTTGCTGGCAGAAGAGGAGGGGCAGATGGCCTCAGGAGTCTCAACTAGCTACCTGGACCTACTGCACCTCTACGGCAGAATCCATCCATATCTCGCCAATCATCAGCTGACAGGAGAAGAAAAGAGGAGGAAGGGTCGGCCTGCGATCAACGGCCACTCAGATTTCTTGGTATCTCTGGTCCATCACTCATATAGTGGACAGAAGGAAATGAGGGAGAGAACGTGAGGCATGGCTGTACAAGGGATGCTGTTTCAGGAAACAAGGCAAAATTCACACTAATGCGCAATGCTCCACCTCTGGGTGTTTTTAAGATTAAATTACCTATTTATAAATTAACAATTATCAATTTATTGTCGAAGGCTTTCACGGTCAGAGTTCATTGGTTCTTGTAGGTTATCTGGGCTGTGTAACCGTGGTCTTGGTATTTTCTTTACTGACGTTTCGCCCGCAGCTGTGACAGGCATCTTCAGAGGAGTAACACTGAAGGACAGTGTCTCTGTCCTTCAGTGTTACAGCAGATGGAAGCGGAGACACTGTCCTTCAGTGTTACTCCTCTGAAGATGCCTGCCACAGCTGCGGGCGAAACGTCAGGAAAGAAAATACCAAGACCACGGTTACACAGCCCAGATAACCTACAAGAACCAATTATCAATTATTTATTTTGTTTAAAACAGCACTGAATTAAAAAAAATTTAAACTACATCAAAAAGAAATGTATCTTTAAGACCATTTCTTATAAATGCTGCTATACACTTCATTAAAATGAGGAGTATGGAGAGCTCCTTAGAAATAATCACATGTAGTCTGACAGCCTTGAGTTCTGTTTTTGGGAAAAGGTAGCAATAAGTAGTGTGGGGAGTAGTATGACTGTGTGTGTGTGTGTGTGTGTGTGTGTGTGTGTGTGTGTGTGTGTGTGTGAGAGAGAGAGAGAGAGAGAGAGAGAGAGAGAGAGAGAGAGAGAGAGAGAGAGAGAGAGAGAGAGAGAGAGAGAGAGAGAGAGAGAGAGAGAGAGAGAGAGAGAGAGAGAGAGAGAGAGAGAGAGAGATAGATTCTGGAGCTCCAGGCAGTGGCAGATCTACTATGAAACTAATGAAGTTTAAGCTTCAGGGCCCCTAATCCCGGAGGGGCCCTGAAGCAACTTTTTTTTTTATGTTTGAATTTTTCAACAGAATTGATGGAGTTTTTTTAAGTGTTTGTTATTCAAATAAGGCTATTTTAGTAAAAGACTAATAAGCCAATGGGTTGAAGTACTTAATATTGGCCTTAGAATGTGCTCTAATACCCATTTCATATGGCCTCAAAATGTCCCTGTAATTGGTCAAATTTCAAAATTTTCTAGGGGGCTTGCAGCGCCCAAACCCCCAGTTGTATGGGCTTGCTGAGCTCACCAGAATCTATTCATATCCTACATTTTGGCAGCTGGATCTTTGAATCCTTAGTTGGTGCACGGCTTAATAGTTCTATAGCTCAGCCCTTAGGCTAGAGCCAATCAGAACCATAAAAAGACATCTGAATTCTCAATTCAGGCTGCACTCATCTTATTTGTGCATTTTCACCTCTTTATCCTAACGAGCCCCCTTTTTACTTCTCTATTAGCTTTTTTTTACTTTTTACTTCTCTATTAGCAAATGAACCAATACATCTGCCATAAAACAACCCCACTGAAGAAGATAACAGCAGTTACCCAAACCTCGTTGCTGGTGGGAAGGGGCTCATTGTACGGCCCATTTTCAAGGACTCTACCCCACCATTTCTCCACCCTTTGGGCCTCAAGATCCTTGCAAGGGCAGCAAGGCCCTTTGGACTTTGTTGGATACTGCTGGTTGTGAAGGGGGCCCCATAACAGTTCAAGCTTCATGGTCCCAAAAATGTAGGTCCGTCACTGTCCCAGGCAATAAATCCAGGATGAGGTCCCAGAATTACTGGAAAACCCAAGTGAGGCCTCCACCATCCTCCCTGCCAGGGGCGACCCTTTGCCTCATGTGAGGCAGATGGAAGCCGTCCCCCCGAAACTGGCTGCCCAAGCCTTGGATGGAGTGAGCACAAGCGGCCTCTGTTGATCCCCAGACAGGATGGGTGCGAGTGATGGTGGTGGGAGTCTGTTCCTTTTCTTCTCCCCCTCCATCAAGGGTGCAGGGTCATAGGCAGGCACCACCCCCCCCCCCAGCATGGGACCCGGGTAGGCTTGCCAATTGCCCAGTATTAGCGGGGAAATGCTCTCCAATTGCCTGGGCTGCCTGCAGAGGGTGGAAGAGGGCTAGATGAAGGTGGGGAATGATCATTATTTCCAGGCAAATCTGGAATTGACGTGGACACTCTAGCATCTCCCCCAAAAAACTCTACGGTTGCTAGAGTGTCCCCATCACTTCCGAGTTTACCTGGAAGTGATGCAGACACTCTAGCACACTCTTCCCAAAATTTATGGAAACAATAGAGTTTTTGGATGCAATTACTAGAGCATCCAGGTCACTTCCAGGTCATATTGCCCCAGCCCCAGA
Source organism: Euleptes europaea (assembly GCF_029931775.1). Lineage (NCBI taxonomy): Eukaryota > Metazoa > Chordata > Lepidosauria > Squamata > Sphaerodactylidae > Euleptes > Euleptes europaea. Next base: position 76,129,173 of record NC_079319.1, on the reverse strand, counting down.
AAGCTCCCAGCGGTTGGCTAAAACAGCAGCTGATAGAAAGAAAGAGAGAGATTCTATACCTATGCACATAGACACCCCCCTTACTCTGTGAGCTCTCTGAGTCCAGCTTTATTATACTTTTATTTGCTCTCTTGGTGCCTCAGAAAAAGACAAGCAGCATATACTTATGAAAAATAAAACAGAGGCAGACATCGCCATTCTCTGAAGTTTGCCTATGATATTTGAATTGACTTTTAATTCACCCACAGTGCAATGCTATGCAGAGTTACTCCAGTCCAAGCCCATTGAGATCAATAGGCTGGCTTACTCAGCATGAGATTGCAATGTAAGATGTTTGTGTGACCAGACCAAAGATTTGTCTGAGCTATGAAAATGGGCATATCAGCAACCAAGTATAACATGTGAAGTGCCCCCCCTCCGTTACAGCTGTAAAACACAAATCCTTTCTCGCTTTTGCACATGCTCTTTTCTCAGAGGATTCCTGAGAGCAGAGGCTGCTTAATTTCAAAGATGTGCACTGGGTACATGATTTGGCTCCCTCTGTTTCCAGTTGTGAGGGTTTAAATATCACTCTGAAGAGTGTTTGCTTTGATAAGGCTGCTCAGCAGTTGGGAGTCTTATCCACTTTCCAAATCCTACTTAAGATCACACATATGGCATTAGGGCTGTTATTTTTGTAGCTCATTGCAACTTACATCTGCCATGAAAATCCCCATTTTTCTAAAGCTATGAAAATTCTAAGGATTTGATTTCTTACGATGCTGATAGGAATCACCAATGAGATTATTTCATTTTTTTTTCAAAAATGGCCCTTTTCTTTGGCATCTCCTTAGGAAAAGTATTAAGCCTAATCATTAAAAGAAAACCTGTTTCAGACAACTGAAATATGAAGGAATTGTGTCCCTTATTTCAAGTTTTCACATTCCTATTTTCTTTTAAAGTAAACTGGCTGGCCCCATACAGTTGACGAAACTGGGTCTCTGCAATCAAAACAGGGTTCTCTCCGTACTGTGGGGGTGCTCCTCAGGTATACAGAATAATATGATTTTGTAAATTAATCAAGGACTGCAGTGGGAGGACTGAGAAATTGCTCCTTCCAATTCCTCTCTCCCCCCTCCAAACATGTCCTTATATGTTTTTGAACCTGACATTGATTTTCAATTACTTGGCTTTGACAAACAAAAAAGTCCCCATCCTATACAATCCTTATTTTCTTATGATGGTACTTAAATGTACCGTCTGTTACTTGCAGCATACAGAAAGTGCATTTATTGATGCACAGTGAGAAATGCATACATTTTATGGGGAAATGTTGGTGCTAGGAAACAGAGAATTGTGCAAAATCCAAGGGTAATGGGTTCAGTTTACACAAGGGGAAAGGAAAATCGTAATGGAAATTTTGGGACTGAAACAGCGGGGGCTGGGAATTTGAAATCATCCCTAGTATTTACAAGAAAAGCTATCAAGCTAGTGTCTACCATTTCCTAAATGAGGCGTGTAAATAGCTTCTCATTCTGTTGCAAATTATTATTGTACTTAATCCAAAAGCTGAAACGGAGAAGTTTTCTGGTCTTAGCATTCCTATTCCTCTTTCCCACTACTATCTTATTCTTGAAATTGGATACAATATAGACAGCGTAATTTATTTTGGCTGGGTAATCCCTATTTTAAAATCCTACACTTAACAGCATTTCTCTACCTCGTGGGGAGCTAAAATAAGATCCACCCTGATGGGCACAGGATCCCACATAGGAAACAAGATTCAGAACAGCCAGCATTTGATAGAGATAACTTTTGGCACTGTAACTACAGATCAAGTGCTCACACTGTGGGAAGGTCTATAATGTTTTATTTTGTTTTTTTAAATCAGCATGCACCACTATGCCATTTGCAAAGCAGCTCAGAGGCAAGACAGACCTGAGGACAGTCAACTGGAACATCTCACACCTGCACAAAATAGTCATTTGACTAGTGGAAAGAGTGAATCACCGGATCCAAGTGAAACATTTTAAGGAAGTCAAATTATATGGTCTGTATATCTGACAGCAAAAAGTGGCCATGGTTAATTAACTGTTTAACTGCTATCAGAAGTATATAAATGTAGCTGCTCCCTCACATCTTTAAGGCTATCTTTGACGGAACTGCATATGTCTTTGCTGAAACACAAGGCATTAACATCTTCAGAAATTATACTCCAGTGTAAGGTAAATCTACCAGTTTTCAGGATGATTACGATATGCTGAAAGTTGTCTTTCTTGCTTAATCCCTGGATTTTACCTCTAGTCGGAATGCAAGTAAGGCACATTAGTCAATTAATAGGCTGTTAAATGACAACAGTTCCAGGCAATTTAATTATTGTTGGTAAAATACAAAATGAATTATTGCATGCCAGCAACTAATTTCCAATCCTTCCCTTGGAAGAGATTAATTTTGAACATGATGGTTTATTTGGGGTGAGAAAAAATGACAGCTTCCTTGCAACAGTATTACAAGTGTGGAGTCTTTTTTAGTCGAATGGAAGGGCTGTTCTCACCACCATTAGAGCACTAGAATAAGAGCATGTTGCCCCAATGTGCAAATATCGGGCCCCACCCAATGCTGTTGTATCAGTAAGCATCAGTAACACAGCATCAGCACCACTTGGGGTTGCCAGGTCCCCCTTGATCACTGGCAGGGGATGGAGGTACAGTTGCCAGATCCAGGTTGGGAAACTCTTAGAGATTTGGGGGTGGAGCCTGAGGGAAGCAGGCACCTCAGTGGGGTACAATGCCTTAGAGTCCACCCTCCAAAGCATCTGTTTTAAAACGTTTTATCCAGGGGAACTGATCTCTGTAGTCTGGAGATGAGCTGTAATTCTGGGGGTATCCCCAGGTCCCACCTGGAGGCTGGCACCCCTAGTACCACTCCTGTACCCCTACATAGTACAGGAAGCAGGTCAGTTGAAAATCTTTTGCATAGCGCTATAAGGATGACTCCCCTGCATCCTCCCAACATAATGAACAGGGCATTACCACGATCTTTCACACTTCCTTCCATTTCAGTTATGAATATATAGTGAGTCAGACCATTGGTCTACCCAGCTGAGTACCTCCCTCCCTGATTGGCCGAAGCGCTCTAAGGTCTCTGGTGGAAGAAAAGTATTTCACAATTCCTAACTGCGATCTTTTAACTAGACCATTGGTTCCCAACCCTTTTGGTGTGGTGACCCACAAGTTCAAATTTACTTGGTATGGCGACTCATTATTGTCATGTGAATTTTGGACCAAAGGTTTTTGACAACCATTTTTGTGCATTTTAACTGCAAATTTGCCAGTTTTATAACCACTACTTAAATTTAAGGTATCCAAGCAAAAATTTACTTAATGCATCTATTAATGTTGAATTTGTTGATGTATTTATTCAGTTTTTTATGCAACTGTAAGAACACAACTACGCAATTGTAGATTATAGCTTCATGAGTTATAAAAGTTATAGACACTGCAAAATGGATCTTGTTGAACCTTGAAGGCTACCAGATCTATTTATTCTTTAGCTATTTAAAATTTAATCTAAAAAAATAAAACCAAGAATTAATGCATCTCTTCCACACCCCTGGAAGAAGAAGAAGAAGAAGAAGAAGTTGGCTTTTATATGCTGACTTTCAAACAGGCTTACAATCATCTTCCCTTCCCCTCCTCGCAACAGACACCCTGTGAGGTGGGTGGGGCTGAGAGAGCTCTAAGAGAGCTGTGATTAGCCCAAGGTCACCCAGCTGGCTTCATGTGTAGGAGTGGGGAAACCATCCCAGTTCACCAGATTAGCGTCCGCCACTTGTGGAGGAGTAGAGAATCAAACCCAGTTCTTCAGATTAAAGTCCACCATTCCAAACCAGTGCGCTTAACCACTACACCATGCTGGCTGTCAAAATCCAATGCATATCTACTCATAAGTAATTTCAGGTAATCTCTAAAATTACTCTCAGGATTGCTTTGAATTAAATAGGATTTCAGAGAAAACACACAAAAGTAGGGGGAATTTGGTCTCATCTGTGGATTCGTCATCCACCATTACAAGGGAGCTATGAGCTTATTCACTTGGAACATAAGTTCTGAAGATATTGCTTGTGTGGACTGCCAACGGGAAGAAGCAGTTGCGAAATAAGGAACTTAACGGAGACTTATTTTGGCTTCCACTACACGGCTTCAAGGACTTTAAGTTAGACTTGCACCACTCAACTTCAAGGACTTAAAGTCATAAGAACGGTTGATGCAACCTCAGATGAAGTTTACACATGTATCAGCATGTTAGTGCATCAATTGTATACCGTTTTTGCTTGTGTTGTGCTCTTTGTACAATATATTGATAGCAGCATATTTTTGTGTCTGTACTCCTTGCCATAAGTGCCTGAGAATTCCAATAGCCACTTTTGGGGCACTAGTCCTAGTTTCGGTTGCACCACCTGGAGGTTAGCAGCCCTACTTGTGTGTCCTGACCCACTGCTTGGGAAACACGGAACTAGGCATGCCAGCATCAAAGTAAGGACCTTCTGCACACAAAGCATGCACTTCCTCACCGCCTTCTTTTAACAAGAAGACCCCAGTCCTCACTGTACTGTGTAGCTTTTCCACTTTCCCTTCTTCTTCTTTTTTAAAAAAGTGTACATGTGATTTTTTTTTAAAAAATGCATGTGTATGAATGAAATAAATACCTGTCTGGTAACACATCTAGTGTACAAGTTCACTCGCCAGCAAACCAGGAGGAAGTGCAGCTTTCTTTCCAGGATACATTCTATGGTTTGCAGCCACCTAACATGCAGAATGGCTCTATGTCAGCTTGGCTCAGCCTAACATGCTTACTTGATTTTTTACCTCTTATGGGTACGTCCACTCCCAATACATCAGTGAACCATCACCATACTTGATTATCAGAGATATCAAGCACTAGATAATGAAATGCGTCTTGCCAAGATTCACTGTACGCATGAGTCCAGGGATTAATCTACTTTCATCTGTGAACTCTCATCTTCCACAGCCTCTGGCGCATCTACCATTTTCCTTTTGAATTAGCTATTAGCATCAGAGGCTTTCCAAATGCTTTCCAAGGAAATGTCTTACTTCAATTTCCCACTCGTAACGAAGATTTACAGTTTAGTTATCTATTGTGAATAATTAGTTTCCAGAAATTGCTTGGGTAACATTTAAGGTGACATGGGTTCACCATTCTGTTCTTGTTTCATAATTCAGAGTTTTATATTGTAGTTCCCCTTATGACAAACCCTATTAACCAAAACCTTCCAGGCCTTACTGAAAATGTCAGGCTACACACCAAAAAAAAAAAAAAAAAAAGGAGATAAGACGTCATTTTGCAGGGCCAGCACACAATTGCTGACTCAAAATCTGGCAGTGCAGTGAATTTCTAAAGCCATAACTCATTGGCTAACAGAAGAAACAATAAATTGCTGGGCAGGAAAGGAAGAAAAGGGAAGCATAGCAAGATGTTTGACAATTAGCTGCACACAATAGTTGGAAGCCATTTTCACATTCTTCTGAAATAGAAACGTACCGTGCAATAACAAGTTAGAAATTAATGATTTGAAGAGGGAAGTGCTGTGCGGTGGTCAGAGTAGGGTTGCCAGCTCTGGGTTGGGAAATACCTAGAGATTTTGGGGGTGGAGCCTGTAGAGGGCAGGTTTGGAGAGGGGATGGCCTTCAATGCCATAGAGTCCAATGCCAAAGCAGCCATTTTCTCCAGAGGAACTGATTTCTGTTGCCTGGAGATCAATTGTAATAGTGGGAGATCTCCAGCCACCACCTGGAGATTAGCAACCCTAGGTCAGAGTCAAGCTGTGGGAGGCCACAGTATAACTCCCCAATTAACCATGAAGTTCAGTGACTTGGCACCACATTCTAAGGTGGCAAATTATAGACAACCCAATCATTGATTTAAGATAAGTAAGGTATTAATTGATACATGGGTATGAAATCACATATTTTTCATTATATTAAACACAGAGCTGGAAAACAGGAAATCAATGTGTATACAAAATTTCAATTTTTAGGGTGTAGTGGTTAAGAGCTGTGGACTCTAATATGGAGAACCAGGTTTAATTCCCCATCCCTCCATGTGGAGTCTGCTGGGTGACCTTGGGCCAGTCACGGTCCTCTCAGAACTCTCTCAGCCCACATGGAGGCAGGCAATGGCAAATCGCCTCCAAACGTCTCTTGCCTTGAAAACCCTACAGGGTCGCCATAAGTCAACTGTGACTTGACAGCACTTTCCACCACCACTAAGGCAAACAATATGCATTATATTTCTATATTCCTACCACTATTAATAAGCATTTGTAATAGCAGCTGGAGATCTCCTGCTATTACAACTGATCTCCAGCCATTAGAGATCAGTTCACCTGGAGAAAATGGCCGCTTTGGCAATTGGACTCTACAGCATTGAAGTCCCTCCCCTCCCCAAACCCCGCCCTCCTCAGGCTCCGCCCGAAAAACCTCCTGCCGGTTGCAAAGAGGGTCCTGGCAGTCCTAATTCCTCACCATCACCTAGGGATGTCCGGTCACCTGCCAGTTCGGCTCACATCCTGCTTGCTAGTCACAAGCAAGGAGCTGCTTTTTCAATTATCTGTTTGTTCATCAACCTGTTCATGGTGGTTCACTGTATTCCACGCAGTACAGTCCAATTGGCTTTTCACGCGTGCTCGTTTTCACACAGCCCAACTGAGTTATACTATCCCTCCCCCGCCATCCTTGCTGCATAACTGCTCCGCTCAGCAGGCAATTCTTTAAATAGACAATTAGATCAGTCACAGATCAGTCATAAATAGAAGTTGTGTTTTAATAAAATCCTACCTCTCGGCATCTGTCCTTAATGACACTAATGGCCATTGAACTGTTTGAATCAGAAGCTTCTTTGCATATATACAGTTTTGCAAAATCCCAATGCAAACTTGTTCAGCAAGCATTTTGTGGCTGTTCGACATGAATTGGACCGGCTGGGTAACCAGCTGATGTCTGAGCAACACCTTTGAACTGGCGACGTTTGACTGTCGAATGCCATCACAGCAAAATCCGCAGCATCTCTATTTTTTACACAGCCGGTCCACTTTCTGGGTGCTACCGTAAAACTAAATAGTGAGCAAATAAGACTACCCACAGACTGCTAAATATACCTGCACACTCCATTTACCACTCAGAGCACACCACTTGATCCATTGTCTACCATCAAGCCTAATGATACAAGTGGACTTCTTTCCATGTCTTGGACAGGGCCCCCATCCTGAAGGGCTTACACCAGGCATCCTCAAAGCTGCAGTACTCACTCTATGAACTAAAGAATAGATTGACAACGCGAACCCTACTCTATAACTTATGGCAAAAGCCGGTTCCAGTGGGCAGCTTCCCTGGAGGGCCATCGGGGGCAAAGAGTAAGCTCGGCCACATGGCCCCTGTATGAACATCCAAATACACCCCAGTCTAGACTAGACTAGTATACATCTGCAGAGGCCCAGGAAAAAAGATGACAGAACTCCACATTGTCATTAAGACAGAACTCCACATTGTTGCTCAAGAAGGTCGGACCAGAACCAACAGGTTGAAATTAAATCAAAAGAGTTTCCGTCTAGACATTAGGAAGAATTTTCTAACAGTTACAGCGGTTCCTCAGTGGAACAGGCTTCCTCGGGAGGTGGTAAGCTCTCCTTCCCTGGAGATTTTTAAGAAGAGGTTAGATGGCCATCTGTCAGCAATGCTGATTCTGTGACCTTAGGCAGATGATGAGAGGGAGGGCATCTTGGCCATCTTCTGGTCACTAGGGGTGTGGAGGGGGGAGGTAGTTGTGAATTTCCTGCATTGTGCAGGGGGTTGGACTTGATGGCCCTGGTGGTCCCTTCCAATTCTATGATTCTATGATTAACAACTCACAGCTAAGCTACCCCAGATTCATTGTATCATCAATGATCTACAAAGTGAGACTCCATCATGAAAGAGCTGAATTAAAGTTTGAATGAGTTCTTCTCCGTTTGAATAAAGACAAAGATCTTCTCAATCACTGAAGTAGCTTAACAAAAATTAGGAAAATTGTGTTATAATCAATTAGTGCTGTTGTAAAAATTCACTTTGCATTCCTTGCATACCTTCAAGCTTTGCATAGAAATGGTATGGGCTAATGTACCTATTTCATTTCATTGGCTTTTAAATTCACATTTTTGTTTCTTCTGATATGTGTCTGTGTATGTATTTGTGCAGATTCAAGTCACACTTCTCACTGCTAAACAGAGCTCTAGTTCACCAAAATAAAATGTGTGTGTGTGTGTGTGTTTTGGCTGGATGTAACAGACTAACATGGCTACCCCCTCCTGAATTTTGTATTTTTATATGTTACTGGGGAAACACATGCAGGGAAAACAGAAGCCATGCTTCCTCTGTAACATATACTTTTAGGGGCAAAATGCACAATATTCCTGATGTGTGCTGGGTCATGGGTGCATGACCTGACTCATAGATGTACATCATGAGAATCTACCTTGAACAGGGCTCATTCACTCAGCACTGCGAGGGTGAGGAGGAGCTTACGATTTCTTTCACATCCCGCTTTTGCCAGCAGAATCAGTGGATGGGGCGGGGGCTTTTCTCCCTTTTTCTCGGGCTCCACATGCCCTGGGGAAAACACATGGAGCCAGGGAAAAGGGCCAAAAAGCCCCCACTGCCTTTTCTGCTGGCAAAAGCAGTGTGAGAGGGAAACCAGAGGCTCCTTCTCCGTCCTCACAGTGCCCAACTGAATGAGCACTGTTTAAGGTGAGTCCCCTCCATGTGCATCTGACTGAGAGTCCAGTCGTACACCCGTGACCTGACATTTTTCGGGTGTATTGTGTATTTTGGCCTTTTGTTAGAATCACTATCACATATATCCAGTACAGTTCAGCCCACAGTTGTAGGGGATTTGCTTTAGCAATAGGATTGCCAGATCGCTTAGATCTCGGCCGTGCGCACACGATCCCTGCCTCAGCTCTGCCCCCAAAGCCTCCCACTGGAGGAGAGGGGGGACCTGGCAACCCTATTTAGCAAAAAGAGAGTTTTGATAAGACTAGCAATATTTTATAGGTGGGGCTTCCACATCTCACTTTGTGTGGGTGTGTAAAGTGCCGTCAAGTCGCAGCCGACTTAGGGCGACCCCAGAAAGGAGCTTTCAAGGCAAGTGAGAAGCGGAGGTGGTTTGCCATTGCCTTCCTCTGCAGAGCCTTCCTTGGAGATCTCCCTTCCAAGTACTGACCCTGCTTAGCTTCCAAGGTCTGAGGCGATCATGCTATACCATGCCGCCTTCCCTACCCACACCTCCCTACACCTACAAAAATACCAACATCAAGATTCTAACATGGTCATTAACAATTTAGGCCTATTAGCAAAGGAAACGCCCTACTTTTCCAACAGATAAATTTAGCAATGATACCTCCAGTTGCCAGATAACACAAGTGATTAAGGGCAGACTCTGCTTTGTTTTTAATCAGTTACTTAATCAGTTAGCACAGCATGAACTGGTTTGACTCAACAGACTGAGTGACAACACATTTCAAACCAGAGCTGAGTAATAAAAAAAAATTGTAGCAATAAATCATGGGAAAGCGATAGCACAATTCCTTTTATTTACCCCTTTGCTTCTATCAAAGCAAGTTAACCTCAGTTCCCTTCCATTCATCTTTTTGTTGTTATTGCTGGGAAATTTAGCATTTCGCTCTCAATGTTTCGCATGATGAATTATTAAAAATCTTTAACTGTTGGACAAGCTTTGAGAGGTAGAAGTCCCCCCCTCTTCCTAAAAAATTATCCCTGGTTTTGCTGTGAGGAGAGAGGCAGCTAATGAAAAATGGCCTGGAATTATTGTGAAACAATTGTCTGTAGTGTAATCAACTCTGCTTTTGCCCTCCAACTACTCCAGGATATAATGATACATGTATCATTAAGCAGCTGCTATGGATGCCCGAGGAAACTGGTAGAAATCTGTACCTATTGTTTTCCTTTCTCTTCCCCCCCTCGCCCCCCCCCAATCCCCAGCTCCTTCTCCTCTGGTACATTCTCTTCATTCACTCCCCATTGCACTTTTGAAGAGCTGTTTGCAGACAGAGATTGTTATATATTATATTTTTATATATTATATGTGTGCACACAGTTTTGGACAGAATTTGCCCTTGTAGAAGGCAGTTAATGCCACCAATCACTGCCACTATGGAAAGACCAGAACAGCTAACACATCTTAAGGCCAACTTAATGCCTAATTGGGCCATTCCTATAAGGGCTGGGTTTTTATTTATTTATTTAGGGTTGCAATTTTTAACATGGAAAATGGAAAGCAAGGGGAAGCATGTGACTAATGTTTAATTAGAAAAGATTTGCAATAAAACAATTGTTTGCTTAATGCTGCATAATAGAATGGGGTGGTGGTGGTCTAATTCTGGTACTTGAGATTTCTTCTGCATGCGTAGTTTTTGGTTATCAAGTGATTTTATACGTAGCCTAAGGCACTATGTGCACACTCGAAATCAGTCTGACACTCAAAATCACTCTCTGGAGGTAACTACATCTTTGTCTATGTTCTGTTCGGTGGCTATTAGCAATGACATTAACAACAACAGTAATCATAAATAGAAACTCAATACCACAAAACTTTGGTAATGAAGAACAAATGCAAAAACGTTCTAGGCTAACAAAGAAGTTCAACTAGTTCTAAGAACTGCAAAGTGCATACACCAGCGTGGTGCATACACCAGCGTGGTGTAGTGGTTAAGAGCGGTGGTTTGGAGCGGTGGAGTCTGATCTGGAGAACCGGGTTTGATTCCCCACTCCTCCACATGAGCGGCAGAGGCTAATCTGGTGAACTGGATTTGTTTCCCCACTCCTGCACACGAAGCCAGCTGGGTGACCTTGGGCAAGTCACAGCTCTCTCAGCCCCACCTACCTCCCAGGGTGTCTGTTGTGGGGAGGGGAAGGGAAGGCGATTGTAAGCCAGTTTGAGTCTCCTTTAAGTGGTAGAGAAAGTCGGCATATAAAAACCAACTCTTCTACTTCTAATATCACATGGAGTATATGGTTCAACTGTCCTTAAGTAGATATGCAATGCAATCCTGAACAGAGTTGTATCCTTCTAAACCCAGTAACTTCAGTCGGCTTGGGAGGGTGTAATGCTGTTTTGGATTGCACTGGCAACCTAGTGTGATGCAGGGGTCATGGGACTGGGGGGACTCAGGTTCAAATCCACATCTAAGGCTTAAGGTACACTGGGCAAACTGGGCTAGTTTCTGTCTCCTATAACTTATTTTAGGTTAGTAGTGTTGTAAGGATGAAATGGGAGGGGGGAACCATGGATACTGCAAAGAAAGCAGAATATAAATAGAAGGGGAGAAAGTAAATATTTTGTGGTAACTGTCCCTTGGCAAACTCCTGAGAGCCAGCATGGTGTAGTGGTTAAGAGTGGTGGACTCTAATCTGGAGAATGGGGTTCAATTCCCCACTCCTCCACATGAAGCCTGCTGGGTGACCTTGGGCCAGTCACAGTTCTCCCAGAACCCTTTCAGCCTATACAGAGGCAGCAATGGCAAACCACCTCTCAATGTCACTTGATTTTAAAACCCTGCGGGGTCGCCGTAAGTCAGTTGTGATTTGATGGCACACACATAACTGGGTATCTTTTGATTTGTTGGGTTTATAGTGCTCATGGATATATACATATATATATCCATGTTTATTCCAAATATTTTTAAAGTGTGTGCCTTAAAAGGTGAGATGTGAAGATACCAAACTCATGTTTAAAAACACATGAATCATACAAACACACTCACCAAAGAGCTGGTATTGACTCTGATGCCTTGTCAAGTGCTTGCTACTTGATGGCAGACCATGGATTATCCCACACAACATGAGAATCAGACCTTTGATCCCCAACTTTCAGAAAAGAACACCCAAACATTATTATTCTTATTAAACACTGATATTGTAGTACTTCAATTTGCTATCAGCTTGACAAAGAATTGGAAAAAAATAAATTATATAGATGATCCTGGCTTCCATTCATCCGCCAGGTTTGCTAGATTATAGCAGATCTGTCCATTGATAAATATTTGCAGTCGCAATTTAATTTCCATGCACATACAGAACCATTATAGTGATTATTTTTGTACATATCATGATAGCATGGCTGAAACCAAGAAACAGCCACAAGCCCCATGTCTCTTTTGACAGCCCTCTTATTTCCAACTAAGAAGAGATTTTAATATGTCCTAATAGGTAGGCAGCAATAAATTGCACCCTGAAGGCATCCAACCTACATACCTGGATGAGTGTTAAACTGATCTCCAGGAGATAGAAATCAGCTCACCTTGAGAAAATGGCCACTTTGGCAATTGGACTCTATGGCATTGAAGTCCCCTCTCTAATCCCCACCCTCCTCAGACTCCACCCCAAAAATCTCCAGGTATTTCCTAAACCGGAGCTGGCAACCCTAGGGATACTCAAACGGTAGTAAGTCAGCCCCATTGAGCTGAATTGGAGAGATTGAACTGCATATCTCTCTACCTACCCCCATTAGACTGTCTGGGAGAGTGTCTCCCCACACACACAAACACACTTTTTATTTGCTTTTTTAACATCCAGTCAAAGAATTCTGAAGAGCTTGAAAGCTTGCATACTGCTAGGGCTGCCAACCTCCAGGTGCTAGCTGGATATCTCCTGCTGTTACAACTGATCTCCAGCCGATTGAGATCAGTTCACCAGGAGAAAATGGCCACTTTGGAAATAGGACTTTATGGCATTGAAGTCCCTCCCCTCCCCAAACCCCACCCTCCTCAGGTTCTACCCCAAAAACCTCCTGCCAGTGGTGAAATGGATCTGGCAACCCTCCATACTTGCTGGGTAATTTTGTTTGGTATCAATAAAAGGCATTGCATGGCTTTGGCTTTTGAATTTTTTAAAAAATACAATATATTAATTTTTCTCATGCACACAGTGAAATCTAAACTCTTTCCCATGCATTCCTTTTCTTTCTTGATGCAGAGGCCTGACTCTTTCAGTTCTTCTGCTGACTTTTATGCTGCTAAGCACACATGCATTTATGGTGCAGCAGTAATATCAGTTTGTCATCTGCCTATGATATGGTAGGCATCTTTAGACATTATAAAAGCAGGCAAAGTGTATAGAAAAATACACAATCTGCAATGTGGTTTTTTTTAAAGGAAGCTTATTTCTTTGGTTGAAATATTGCCAGAAGGTGTAGGATCCTTACAGTGCGTTCCTATGCAGAGTTGCTCCAGTCTAAGTTAAGGGGGCTTAGGCTATAGTAAATCTGCAAAACTCTGCACTGTCAGAAAAGTTCCCCCTACCATGGCCTCTTTTTGTCTTTTGGAGCCAGTTGTATGCTTATTTACTTAGAAGTAATCTGAATCCAGTAGCTTTTGTACTCAAGTAAGCATGTGTAGAATTGCAGACTGCTGCTTATTAACAAAACCTATTACTATTAGGTGTGTAAAAGACATTAAGTATCAAATCGAGAGAGAAGCCTAACTGGGTGGTGTTCCCAAGTGACTGGAGGGCTGGTTTTAGCTAGAGGTGGTTGGAAGGGGTGGCGGACACCACAGCAGTTTCCCCTTAAGAGAATCAAGTATGCCAGCACACAAACCTACTGAACCGATGTAAGAGACTCTTAAGTTCATTTAGATATTATCCTGATGCCTATGCTTGAGTGCTCTTAATGCACAAGGGGAAAGGATGGGGACAAAATCAGAATTAATTTGCTCTGGCTCTGCCCACCATTTGCTGCTGTCGGCCCTACAAGCCCCATGGGGAACCTCGCCACCACTACAATCCAGCCCTGCAAATTTCAAGAGTTTGCGTGGTCTTGCGTATTTCATAGCTGCCTGCTCCCCCACTCTCTCTGCTCCTTTTGTTAATAGTGTTTGGTTGCTTTGTGTCATCAGAGACATTTTGAAATAGAAATGGCTAAGATCGTTCACATCATCACTGCTAGATGGCTCATGTTTTAATGTTCTTGGTTGTCCGGCAGTAAGCACACTTTACAAATAAAAACATATTATTGTCGAAGGCTTTCACGGTCAGAGTTCATTCGTTCTTGTAGGTTATCCGGGCTGTGTGACCGTGGTCTTGGTATTTTCTTTCCTGACGTTTCGCCAGCAGCTGTGGCAGGCATCTTCAGAGGAGTAACACTGAAGGACAGGGTCTCTCAGTGTCAAGTGTGTAGGAAGAGTAATATATAGTCAGAAAGGGGTTGGGTTTGAGTGGAATCATTGTCCTGCAAAAAGTATCAAAGGTAATGTGCTAATCATTGTCCTGTAAGTATCAAGATAATGTGCTAATGAGGGTGTGGTATGTTAATATGGAACCATTGTATCCTGAAGTGATCTGTTAATGTGTGAAATCCAAAGCTAATCTGCATGGCTATTGTGGACTGTAGTCTTTGTTAGTCTGGAGGTTTTCAGGACAGGAAGCCAAGCCTTATTCATTCTTAAACTCTCTTCTTTTCTGTTAAAGTTGTGCTGATGTTTATGAATTTCAATGGCTTCTGACAAAATAGTTGGTAGAATTGTCCAGTCTTTCAGTCTTTCAATTCATAAACATCAGCTGAGGTCCCCAAACCCCACCCTTCCCAGACTCCACCCCCAGAGGCTTCAAGTATTTCCCAATCCAGAACTGGTAATCCTATGAATATTAGATCATTATTTTTACAACAGTTGTAAACAAATTTTAATCAATCAAGACATTTATTAAATTATAATAAATTGGCATATTACTAAAATCTCAATATAGGGTCTTTTTAGCTATACGAAATGTGATACAGCTGTATCAAAAGGAACAGCCTGAAACATTTTCTTTTTCATTCCCTATTATAGTAAGATACTACAATCAAAATAGCCTGGGGGGGGAATCAAACTTTCAATCTCACCAATTAAAAACTAACCTCACTGATTAAATTGGCACATGCCATTTAACCAGCTAAAGTTGTAGTTTGTTGATCTACTCTCTGAAGCTTGAAGCTCTAACATGAAAAAAAAGTTGCACCTCATACCTGAACCAAACTGGGAAAAGAAAACCAAC
Source organism: Euleptes europaea (assembly GCF_029931775.1). Classification (NCBI taxonomy): domain Eukaryota; kingdom Metazoa; phylum Chordata; class Lepidosauria; order Squamata; family Sphaerodactylidae; genus Euleptes; species Euleptes europaea. The sequence goes on along the minus strand of NC_079319.1, from coordinate 76,114,093 downwards.
CTCTCACCCCAGACAAATTGTTTCTTTTAAGAAAGTGTAAGTACACGAGGTCAGGCAAAAAGGCTCCATCAAAAACCAACCAGAAAGCGTGGCTTTTTTGTTTGTTTTTTCTCCATAATCAAGATGTCATAGGATGCATATCTTGAGAGCATATATTAATCTTCTGTCCAGCCTCAGCTGCAATGTTCACGTTGGAGAGGTTTGTTTCACAATCCTAGGTACAACCAAATATAAAATCAACTTCTGTTTAACGAAAAGTCCATTCTCTGGAACCTTCTGAGAACACAAGGAACCACTGCAACATCTAAACATAAGAGAGGAACCTATTGAAACCCCATTTTTCAGTGTAACAGTACAGGGTAGATTAACAGTGCAGTCCTATGCAGTTATTCCAGTCAAAGTCCACTGAAATGAGCTATGCAGAACAGAATATTCCCCTCTCCCCTGCAGCTCCCTCAAATGTTGCTCTTGGGGGACAGGAGACTCCCATGGTAATGTAAAGGTCTGCAGTGTGTGTGGATCTGCAAAAATCAGTACCTCAGCATCTACAGTCAGAAAGTTTCCCCCCCATACTCTCTTCACTCTTACCACAGGGAATCTCTGGTCAGGACCTACAGTGATAAGTAACTATAGACCTCTCCCCTCTCATTTTCCTTTTCTGGAGCCTGCCTCCCTTTCTTAAGTGGTTACACAAGTTTGTGTTAACATTTGGAATACCTGCTAGGGTTATGCATTTGGTAAAGCCAAACTTTAAAAAAAATGTGGTTTAAGTTGTAGCCGGCAGTCCCAGTCCCAAAAAATCAATCCCCACCTACAGGAATAGAAAGGGAAGAGATCCCTTTAAAAAGAAAAAAATGCTTCGATCAGCACCTTCGCACCAGGTTGCAGGGCTTTAATGTTTAAATCCCCTCCCTTCTGCTCCTCTGTAACCTCTGGGAAATCTTTCTGGGGCTGTTTTATAAGGTAGAGGCACCAGATTTTCAGCATAGCTGCTGGTGACTCCCCTTAGAAGAACTCTCAAGTTTTGTAAATATTGGGTCAGGGGGTCTAATTTATGGGCCCCCGAAGAGGATGTCCCATCTGTACTCCACTGGAAACAATGGAAGAAAAATGGGGGCCCATAAAATTTGATCAGCAGCAATGCTGAAAATCTGGTGCCTCTACCTTATAAAACAGCCCCCGCAGCGCCCCGAAAAGATTTCCCATGGGCTATAATGGAGGCAAATTTTTTTGGATTCCTGAAACCCCCCTGAAAAATACCAACACAAGGGGTTTCAGGAATTTTCAGGAATCCTGAAATTTTTTGGCTCTAATATACCAGGATCCTAATTTTCCCAATTTTTTTTTTTGCACACTCCTAATACTTGCATTTGATTGCTGGCATTCAAGTGTTTGGTGCTATCTTTACATGCCTGATATTATCATGACTGCATCAATGTAGTACCATACTTTTTTTTTCAGTTTTCACTGTACACAAGTCTCTAGTGTTCTTTTCAAACGACGAGAAACCTCGTGTCAAAATGGATGCTACAATTATTTGTGTATGCAACATCCCCTCAAGCCAAGTATAAAACCTAAATCAGCAGTTCTGTAGCACAGGAGTGGGAGGCAACAGAAGGGAGTTTTATTCTGTACACTTTCACTTCCCCCAGAATGAATTTGGACCATTCTGGAAAGTAGGCCACGGGATAGCTGGTACTAGAGGCAGATCTGAAGTTCATGTATATCTTCCTGATCAAAACAGAAAGTGCAAGAAAAAACATCAGCCCAGAAAAACCAAGTAACCAGGAAGGTGGACAAAATGCCTAAAAACAGAATGAATAATAATGGGTTACATATGATCAATTATCCAAAGCTTTAATTAATCACAAATAGTAAAATAAATAAATAAATAAATAAAACCAACCACATTTCAGCCATAAGGTCTCCCTCAGCAGTACAAATAGTTAAAATATACAATATACAATATTTCTGACCAAAGCTTTGAAACACACAGAAGAAGCAGGGCCAGATCATTAACTAGATATTTCCCCCTTCATTATTGGAATCAATTAAAACCATCAAAATTATTTTTCAGAATGTTGTCATTCATGGTCCAAACAACTCCGTAAGCAAGGTCAGAGTGAATCATAGCTCTATGGTGTGTGTATATCCGCATTAAGGAAGCAAAATACGTCAACCTTCCTGGTTATCTTATCTGCCTGTTCACACACGGTATCAAGCACCCTTTTCATTACGGAAGCTTGAGCAGAGGCCTTACAAAGTGAAAATGCTGACAATAATTTAACTACACCATAAGTGAATATGGGTTATCCTAAAACGGCCATAGGGACTATAGTGGCTCCTTCCAAAAATATCTATTTAGTTGAAAAATGACTTCCAAGGAGACTGTGTACACAATTACTGTAATCTGCTTACTTTGGGACAGGGAGGCCTCTCCAGATGTGCAGTCGCAGTGGAGCCTTTGTAACATAATTAGAGCTGGGATTTATTTAGCACACTGTTGAAAATATTTTCAGTGGGGCTGATTATTGGCCATTCCCTTAGGAGAGGCAAGATAATTTGGTGCAGCATCAGAGCTGAAGCCAATTGAGCGAGGGACTGAAAGAGCTGCCCCAAAGTTGCGCTCCTTTTCAGACCAGGAGTGGTTTGCCCTTCTACCGTGCCCATGGTATTATTCTCCCAGGCAGCACTTTTACGGTCAATAACTGGAAAGATTTTCTAGTTAACTGGATGAAATTAGGCATTGCAACTGTTGCTACCTCATACAAATGACTTATTTGAGGCACTTATGGCAACACGCAGCGTGAGGTAATTAGGGCTGGGTTTTAGTTCTTGTCAGGCCAGGCTTAAAAGCAGAGCTAAAAAGGCTGAACAGGATAAGCCAAAGGGAGCCATTATAGCAGATTACTAAACTCTTTTTTTTTTTGTCCTGACATGTGGAATTCATAGCAATGTTAGTAGCTGTGTTCAAATGCAAACAGTTTCACTAGCAACTAATAAAAATAAATTATGGACTGAAAATAATAAAGGGAAAGTAGGAGGAAAAGAAAAACCAACAGAACCTTCAGAAATAACCCATTGTAATAGTAAAAAAAAAGGTAAAGGTCCCCTGTGCAAGCACCGGGTCATTCCTGACCCATGGGGTGATGTCACAGCCCGACGTTTCCAAGGCAGACTTTGTTTACGGGGTGGTTTGCCAGTGCCTTCCCCAGTCATTTTCCCTTTACCCCCAGCAAGCTGGGTACTCATTTGACCGACCTCGGAAGGATGGAAGGCTGAGTCAACCTTGAGCCGGCTACCTGAAACCAACTTCCGTTGGGATCGAACTCAGGTCATGAGCAGAGTTTGGACTCCAGTACTGCAGCTTACCACCCTGCACCACAGGGCTCTTCAACTTGATGTCAATACTAAAGATAGACAAGATTTACCAGCCCAGAACAAATGTGCCAACCTACCCACCCGCACACGTATATGTGTCAAACAGACACACAGTCTGGCAAGCACTTGCAGTTCTGATGAGATGGGGGTGGGGGTCAGAAGTCTAGCAAATTCCATCTCCTCTCCCCTAAAGTCTCTGGATCTGGAATGAAGAGGCAGACTGGAGGAAAGATTAAGTAGTGAATATTGGGCATCATTTGGAAGTAGTGTTTTTGTTAGCAATTTATTTTACTTTTTATGCTATAAAAGCTACGTGGAGCAGCAGTGATAGCAATAGGGAAGGGAGAGAGTATAACACATTGCTCCTTCTAAAGTGTGTGTGTGGCGGGGGGGTTTCCATCTCTGTAGGATTATCCTAGCCAACAGTACTTCTATTCCTCCTCCCTAACATACTTACTGTTATTTATATATTTAAAACATTACTAAGTCACTTTCCCTCTCAAATAGGACCAAGGCAGTGAAACTGAAACTAAAAAAAAGTTTAATACAGTCCAAGCCCAGCATAAAAACATACCAGATGTACATACATAACATAACATATATAAAAGAGTATCAAGTGCGAGCCCCTATAACTTCTTACAATCACTTACAATCTCTCACTCATAAAAGCCATTAAGCACATAATTTTAAAATATTACATAATTGGAATTAGCATAAATATAAATATAAAATCGCTCAACCATTAAATTTGACCCATGCACGCCTGATCCTCATAGCTTGCCACCCAAATTTGGCCACTTTAAAAGTTATCTCTGTATCCTTGTCTGAGAGCATGTTAGAAAGACTAAAAGCTCTGGATCGCCCTGAGAGGCCTGATAATACAGAAAGAACGGCTTCTCGTATCTTGTTATAGATTTTGCATTCGAACACTACGTGCTCAAGGGTCTCAGTACTCCCATCAGAGCAGGGGCATAATTGTCCTGCATGTTCAAGGCAGTGAACATCAAAACATTTAAACATTTAAAATTTTAAAGCAGCATTTAAAATGTATATGTAAAACTATATAGACATACAAACATAACACACTAGGGCTGTCGATTCGGTTCGTCCCGAACCGAAAAACAGCCGAATTTCCCCCAATTAGGCGGTTTTCAGTTCGGTAGAACCGAATTAAAAAAAAGGCGGGAAAACGACGAGCCGAATTCGACGAGTTCGGGCGATCACTGAATAAATTCGACAGGTTTGGCTTCCCGAACCTGCCCTTTTTCCGCCTTTTTTTGAATTCCCTGGAGTCCCTGAAAGCCAGCCCAGGCAGCACGGAGCAGTTTAAAGACCCCCCACCGGCTTCCAGGGAGTCCCTGGAAGGGGGGAGGGATGCTTAAACTGCTCTGCGCTGCCAGCCCAGGCAGAAAGGAGCAATTTAAAGACGAGCTTCCAGGGACTCCCTGGAAGCCGGGCGGGGGGTCTTTAAACTGCTCCGCGCTGCCAGCCTGGGCAGCACGGAGCAGTTTAAGCATCCCTCCCCCCTTCCAGAGATTACCTGGAAGGGGGCGGTGGGTCGCTTAAACTGCTCCGTGCCGCCTGGGCTGGCAGAGCGGAGCAGTTTAAGCATCCCTCCCCCCTTCCAGGGACTCCCTGGAAGGGGGCAGTGGGTCTTTAAACTGCTCCGCGCCGCCTGGGCTGGCAGCGCGGAGCAGTTTAAACACCCCCACCCCTCTTCCAGGGACTCCCGGGAAAGCCGGTATTCGGGCGAATTTTTTCCCCGAACTCAAATCTTGTGCCAAATTCCACCGAACCAAAGCAGGGGAGGACTTCGGCATTTCCTGGATGAAAACAGGCCGGATTTTGCCGAATCCAAATTTTACCGAATTTTTTTTTCAACAGCCCTATAACACACTATAGAGGAGGGCCAGTAGAAGCTTACTGGAAGTACGTTAAACGAAACAAAGGCCTTTTAGGCAGGGATGTTTTCCAGATGCTGTTATAGTAGGGTTGCCAACCTCCAGGTACTAGCTGGAGATCTCCAAACCCTGCTCTCCTCATGCTCCACCCCAAAAACCTCCTGCAGGTGGCGAAGAGGGACCTGGCAACCCTATGTTTTAGCTAGATTCTGGAAAATGGGGCAAAACATGCAGGGAGAGCAAGGCAACCTCTGATGGGAGGAAAAGGCATCCATAATCAAAAGGAAGCCCTGAAGCAGTCTGCGGGGTTGCCCGTGGGGAAACGTCCCTGCATAAAAGGCCAAAAGCTTCACCTGCTTGCAGAAGACAATGATAGTAGGAGAAACACGTGACCCATCCATATGTTTAGTCAATGCACAGAGGGATAGTGTGTACAGGGAAAGTCTATGTGCAGGGAATGGGAGTGGGGACAGGTGTGTTCACCTGCCATTGCATGATCACTGGCTCGTGAGCACAGTGCCTACATGCTGTTACGCCAGCGCCCCAATATTAATCTAAGGCCTCAGGCCACCCAAGAGAATAGAAAAAAAGGAAGTAGCTAAAAGCCCACCCACCCACGCACCTCGCTTTGAGACCCAGAGGACAGAAGCCAAAAGTCCAGGAAAGGAAGCAACATGGATCAGACTCTGAGTTATGGGTTGCCAGGACCCTCTTCGCCACCAGCGGGAGGTTTGTGGGATGGAGCCTGAGGAGGGTGGGGTTTAGGGAGGGGATGGGCTTCAATGCCATAGAATCCAATTGCCAAAGGGGCCATTTTCTCCAGGTGAACTGATCTCTATCAGCTGAAGATCAGTTGTAATAGTAGGAGATCAGCTAGTAACTGGAGGTTGGCAGCCCTAATAATTTGAAGCCTTCGTTTTTAGTTTGTAAAATCAGGGGGAAGTTGCATGCAACTGTATGTAATGTCTAGCTTCAGCCTAAAACAATTACAGTAATTGATAATTTGCAGCTCAGGTTCAGAGAACGATCTCTTTTTCCTCTCCTTTTTGGTTCTCCAGAGCTGTCTCAGAGTTCACATTATCTGTGTCACATTATCAACACTCCCCATTAACGGAGTTTGCTGGCCTCTTGGAAACTTGTTTTATTCAATCAATGGACTCGTTGCCATGAAAGGCTAACATGAGCTTCCACTGATGATAACTTGATTTTCTTTTGCATCTGAAGTGAGGGGAAAAGGGGAGAAGACGGACTAAATGAAATCCCATCCATCTTAATGAAATACAATTATATTCTCCTTATTAATCATTTAAAAATCAATATGTCTTTTCTTAGTGACCCTCGCCAGAATTTTTCATTCCACACTAGGCCTCAATATGTCTTGTCCCATAGCGATTTTTATAAGTTAAGTAACCTGTGTCCCAGAGTAAATAACGGTGTTTCTTTGTACCATGAGAGGCAGCAGAGGACAACAGCATTGGTCACCAGCAAGGGGAGGATCACAAAGGCAGCCAATACATTTTAAATTATCAAAGGGAATGTTTCCTTCATGGGTTTAATTTTGTAAAGTATTTTATTAAAAACACAAAAGGGATTTGCACCTGAATCTATATAGAAGGATACACATCTGTTAAGTACAGCAGCATCTTGGGGGACATTTTTCCTCATAAAGAAACAGAGGTGTTGCATTGTGTCATACGCCTCCTCTCATGTGAATGATAGTGAGGCTGATGGTCAAAAACATCATGAAGCCAAAGTGAAATATCTCTCTTCCACTGATTTTAATGGGGAAGTTAAACGCAGTGCTTAAATTGGTGGGAAACCATGAAAGAAATCAATGGGATTTAACTATCGCTAGAGTTGCCAACCTCCAAGTAATAGCTATAGATCGCCTGCTTTTACAACTGATCACCAGCCGATAGAGATCAATTCACCTGGAGAAAATGGCTGCTTTGGCAATTAGATTCTATGGCACTGAAGTCCCTCCCCTCTCCAAACCCCACCCTCCTCAGCCTCCGCCCCAAAAACCTCAATGCCATAGAGTCCAATTGCCAAAGCAGCCATTTTCTCCAGGTGATCTCTATCGGCTGGAGATCAGTTGTAAAAGCAGGAGATCTCCTGCTATTACCTGAAGGTTGGCAACCCTACCCCACCCTGCACTGATGTAACACCCTTACAAAGGAAATGCTGGTAAAACCTCACCCCACTGGGTGAATGCAGTGGGTTCTCCGTTTAGGTTTAACAGAACTATATTTCTTAATTCTATGCACAGAAAGAACAGTACGGCAGTCTGAGGAACAGGAACTAAATAACCAGACAAAACACCTGGGGGGGGGGTGTTAAGGGGACATGCGAGGCATACTCAGGATTTCCATTCCTCATAGGTTCCATCATGCTACCTGTGCACATTCATGTTCATGAACTGGGGTGGGGGGTAAGGCTTTGCTGAACCTCTGCATGATCCCTCTGTGCTTCTGTGGTATTCTCATGCCAGACAGTTTTGTGCCCTGTGTTTAAACCATCTGTATGTAGGATAAAACAAATGGAAAAATGGAAAAATATCTGGGAAGAATGAAGACGACTTAAACAAAAGGAAAAGTAATAAACAGTATGTATGGGGAAAGAGATGGGGGGATAATAATCAGAGCAAATAAATTAAGTGAATAAATTGGAATTAAAAATAATAATGAGCAATTGATTGATTACAGAACAAAGCCAAACACACAGAATGTGAGAGAAGAGCAGAAAGGGGGGGAAGGAAGGAAGGAAGAAGTTGGGGTCTGTCTTTGGTATAGTTCAGTTTGTAGTGAAGTAATCCTGTATGTTTCAACTCATTTCTTCATTGCTCATCTAGATTGTATTTAGCCCACTGCCACAAAGTCTCTGATACTATTCTGTGTGTGGAGTTCAAGTAGTATGGCAAACTATTCGGTCAGATGCATGGTGAACAGTCCCCTGACTGCTACAGCACAGATAGGACTGCATTATGGATACAGTTAATCTACATTTGAAAGGTCTGGTGAAGCATGGTACCCAACAAACATGTGAGCAATGCCACATTAGCTGGGTGTTTGAGCGTACAGACTTCACGCAATTGGCTGATATCCATACTCCATTTGGGAGGACGAAGGATCAAAGATATCTAAGTAACAAGTTAATTGAATGTAATGAGCTAAGGGAACTAGGTCATCTTTGTTTTTCCTTCTTTGGCTCTAAAGCTGTACAACCCTACTATTTATTGATTTCATAATATATAATATAGGTATTATTTGAAGAGCCGAACAGTAAGGCATCACTAACTTAGATTCGCCATCCCCTGTTTTGAAATTCATTGCATTTGATAAATGAAAAGAAGGATGAACTAGGAATTTTATTTTATTTTTCTTTGTGTACTACCATCATCAATTTGCCATGATATATGGTGGTGTGGTGGTCTTTGACAGAAGGCAACCAGCAAATACATTGTGTCAAATGTGTTCATTACTCCTTAGATAATAATTTATGTAATATAAATCAATCCATTTATTATATTTACAAAATAATTTGTACATAACATGGCATACTACGTATTCCTTGTATGTATGTATGCATCAGCAAGGGAATAAGATAGATGGGTTATTGAAATTGGTTTCATTGCTGGCACATGAGAAGAAGAGAGTCATATGTTTTCAAGACAACCAGTGGACTAGAATGTGAAGGCAGATCCTGGGGGAAGGATAAGAGCTTGGTTGACATGCAAGAAAAGGGTATCATAAGATGTGACTATTCAGGTTTAATTAACTTTTACTGAGTTATCGTCCATCTTCCCACCATTCTAACTGCTACATCCTAGTGGCTTCTTAGATTTTGTTGCCCTGTCTACAAGTTACATGGAAATAGCAAACTTCTCTTTCAGGTAAAGACCTTCCCAGAGCTGTGCACACATTTGTCACTTCAAACTGAACCTCTCTTGGGTTTACTTTAGTGGCCATGCCCCTTCAGTTACTTCTGGGCTCCATTAAGTGCCTTGAGAAGCAGTTCAATTTTGTTTTACTTTGTTAAAGCAGTTCAAAATTTGACTTGCTGGCACCCGGTTTTTTTAATGACTTATTTTGTCTCAATTCAATTTTTTACTAAAATAAGTACTCTTAATGAAATCTGTTGCTCACCATAATCTATCAGAATTCCTAGTTTTTCCTGCTTTTTTCTCTGATTCCAGTATTTTGACTTTAATTTATTTACCTATACAAATTGCTTATATATATATGAGTTCAATGAAGGGGAAAACAGTTGGGAAAGGGGAGAATCAGTAGCCGTAGGAGGGGATATTGAGCCAGCATGGTGTAGTGGTTAAGAGCAGCGGACTCTGATCTGGAGAACCGGGTTCAATTGTCCACTCCTCCACATGGGCCTGTCACAGTTCTCTCAGAACTCTCAGCCCACACAGAGGCAGGCAATGGCAAACCACCTCTGAATGTCTCTTGCCTTGAAAACCCTACGGGGTCGCCATAAATCAGCTGTGACTTGACAGCACACCCACACACACAGGTGGGGTTAAGCATCCATTGAACCATGATAGTAACTCTCCCCATTAGTTTTCTCAGCAAAATTGGGGTGGGAGCCACATATTTAATATGCCCCTCAGTTAGGGTTGCCAACCGCCAGGTAATAGCAGAAGATCTCCTGCTATTACAACTGGTCTCCAGCCGATAGAGATCAGTTCACCTGGAGAAAATGCCCCCCTTGGCAATTAGACTCTATGGCATTTAAGTCCCTCACCTGCCAAACCCCACCCTCCTCAGGCTCCACCCCCCAAAATCTCCCACTGATAGTGAAACCTGGCAACCCTACCCTCAGTTGCAAAACAAATTCATTGTACAAGGGAAGACAGAAAGTTTGCTGTGTGAGAAAGCACTCTAAGAAATACGGAACGAGATGCAGACTTCTTTAGATCTTGTTCTAGATTTTCTGCATACAGACCTAACAATACACCACAGGCTCTCTGCACTGCTTCACTTTACATCAATTCCCTCTTCAGTCAAGGATTATAACTATCAAGGTCATACCAGAGAACAAATACAAGCTATTTCTATTGCTTCCAATATTTTCACATAAGCACTTTAATCAATACCTGCCAAGACAATTAAACTCTTCAAACAGTTTTGAACCATGTCCCAGAGGAAGATTTTTTTTGCCTTTATAACAAATTTAAAAACAATGTGCAAACACTATCAACCAATTAACCAATTTCAAGTGATTCTTTTTTAATCAGCTAGTTGGATGCATTTGAATATTAGCAAAACCTCAATCATGAGTTGCATTTTCAGATCTTTCAAGTGTAAGTTTTCATAATAATGTAAAATCTAATAAACAAGCAAAACCTACATTTATTGTTACAAGGAAAGGCCTCCTTTAATATTCTCTTTCCCTCTTAAATCATCACACTGGAACCAAACTGACTTTAAAAATATACACGCGTTTCCTTAACTAGCAGTCCTACCAAACTGGTTTTCACCCATTCAAATTGGACCACACTGATTTAGCCGCTAAAAAGTTCCAGTTGATCAACCAAGAAAACCTCAGCCCTAAAAAATACAACCAATTTTTACAAAATAGCAGCAAACAAACAAAAATCCCCCATGCATTCTCTTTCCCAAATTTGTACACTCTTCTGATCCTTGTTTTATAAAGGAAATGAAATTTGTCAAGCTGCCATACATCATTTGTTCTGTGGTACAACGTCCCATCTGTGTGTCAAGTCGAAAACAAAAGCATTTTGTGAAAAATTGCTAAAGTAGTAATGATTTTTGTCCTCAACTCTTTGTTTTGCCTTTCAATAAAGAAGGCGACAAGTGCCACAAATGATGTATTGTTGTTTAGGAACAAACCCTAGTAACACAGTGCATAACCAAAACCATGTTTCACAGACGAGAAACTATAGTTTACTGCCCCTATGGCTCTGATGAGAATGTGATGTTCCACAGTTTATAAATGCTTGGAGGTCAATACATGATTTACCTCAGCCTGTTCATCCAATGAGCAGCAGGTCCAAAAATATATCATGCTATTAGACAGCCCATTCGAAGCTTGGCTGAGCCCCCCAGTGATGGAAAATGTTCCATGGTAGCCTCTCTGTCAGCTGAAGATGAGATAATTAGATCCAGGTAATACATTGAAGTCCCGTCAGGGAGCCGGACAGCAAACATGTCATCTTTATAGGTCTTTCTTGTCCTCCACAGCAACACTGGACTGTGATAGTAAAAATTCTGAACGATGCATCCACGCACTGCAATAAACACAACACTAGGGTAATCAACCTATCATCCTGCATATTACCCATACCCAATTGCTGTCCTGTATGGACAGCAAACAAACAAAAGTAGAGTGCATTGAATTTGTGTGTTTTAACTGTTCTGGAGTTATGCAAGGCAATGCACTTGAACCTGAATATTGCAAAATCTGCAGCAGCTTGCAGCTATAAACACCTCAGTTTTCCATTTGCAAAGTATTAGGTCTGATTAATCATCAATACATTTAATTCTCAGTGTGCCCCCACCTGTGGATACTTAAATCCACAGGTTGATGCTACAAACCTGAGAAATGCCCCAGGCTTGCAGAAAAATCTGAAACCTAAAAAAAAAAAAATGGGGGGGGGGGTAAACACTGCTTGCACCTTTAATAGAAACAGTGCTTGTACCTTTAAAACAGAATATCTTAGTGGCGATTATGGGGGTTGCTAAGCAACCACAACAATATTGCCAGCCCTCAACCATTAGTTTGTCAGTAGAAAAGAAAAGGAGTGGGCAGGGCCTTTTCCAGGGCTGTTTTGACCTCACAGGCCACCCTGATCCCCTTCCTCTTGCCTTGGAGGGAGGAGTCATCAGGGTCAGGGTCAGCAACAGCTACTGGGCAACTTGCTATCATACAATTTGTGCAACTCACCAAGGTGATGTGATGGCTACAACTGGAATCCACACATATCACTTGGGCCCTGAGGCGGGCTCTGTGCAACTTATGCCCAGCAGTGGGCACCACACAACTCAACTGAGCAGGGGGACGGAAGGAGAGAAGGCTGACAGCCAGTGTGATGTAGTAGTTAGAGTGTCAGACTAGGATCTGGGAGACCTAGGGTTGCCAACCACCAGGTACTAGATGGAGATCTCCTGCTATTACAACTGATCTCCAGTCGAGAGAGATCAGTTCACCTGGAGAAAATGGCCACTTTGGCAATTGGACTTTATGGCATTGAAATCCCTCCCCAAACCCTGTCCTTTAGGCTCCGCCCCAAAACCCTCCCACCAGTGGCGAAGAGCGACCTGGCAACCCTAAGGAGACCCCCACATTGGCAGGGAAACTTGCTGGGTGACCTTGGGCCAGTCACTCTCTCTCAGCCTAATCTACCACACAAGGTGGTTGTTGGGAGGATAAAATGGAGGAGGTGAGAATCATGCTGCAAGCTGCTTTGGGTCTCTATTGAAGAGAAAGGTGGGGTATAAATGATGTAAATGATAAATAAAGCTGAAGATGGGGAGGCAGAAAAAGAAAATTTGGTTGGTGAGTGGGAAGGAGGAAGCAAGGAAAGGAGAAAGGATATGGGGGATGCCAGGAGGAAAGAAACAGGACATAGTATGGGGATGGGGATACAGGGGAATGAAAATGAAGTGAGCCTCACAAGTAACATATTTGTTATTTTATGAGAGCAGTGAGTAGCAAAATTTATGTGTGTGTGTATGAGAGAGAGAGAGAGAGAGGGAGTAGCTAGCGGAGCAATTCTAACTAGAGTAATACCGTGCTAAGCCTATTGTTTAGGATTGCACTGTAAGAGAGTGCAGGCCAAACTGTGTGTGTGTGTGTAAAGTTGCCTTCAGTCACATGTTATATTATCAAAAGGTTCGCCACAAAGACTCGCAGCCAAACACTAGGTGCGAGGTCTACATGGGAATTCTATTTAGAATCCATGCAGGGCCCCCGATCTGGTTGGGACTATAGCATGGGGGGAAAGGGGGTTCCTACCTCCCCCTCACACTGTTTTCCTGACCCAAGATGCCACTGGGGGGGGCACTCGGGAAGGCCTGTCTGGGGACTGCACGTGCATATTATATTAAGTAGTTTGGTCGTGACTGTGAAGACCCCGCCCTCTCCTCCAGCCAAGGCCCCTTAGATGGTAAGGTTCCCCTCTTATATTGAACTTAGTTGTTCTAATGGGCACCCTCTATTACAGCCTAAGTACCAGGGAATCTGAAACTTGGGGAGTCTCAATAAGGCACCTGGGTTGAGCCTTGACTTTGGAAATTCCCAGGAAGGGAGAGGCAAGGAGGAAAAATGCAATCTCCCCCAGCTTGGTGGCATAACCTTCTCAAAAACTAAAGAGTTTTCAATTCTGGAGACATCACCCAATATCCTGACATACCCCAGAGGTGTCTGCCCAGCCCAAGTACGTTGGTATTTCATTAACCAAATGCCAGTTCTTCTTCCTTTTTTCACTCAGTCAAGAGAGGGGCACTCAAGTCATTAATTTGCCCTCCATCCTGTTTCAGGAGATATGTAACCTCACCCAGACCTAATTACAGTATGTTAATCAGGTTACCTCACCCAGATTTTTGTGTCCTTGCAGATCTAGATCACTTCAGCTTAATTAAAGTATGCTAATACTATTGCCAAAATCAGTCTCTTGGTGCCTATGCAGATTTGGCTCACAACAGCCTAAATCAAGGTATTTTTCCTCATATTTTCTGCCAGAGTTTGACAGCAGTTAACTTAAACCAACCAGTGAGATTTAAACTTTTAACTAGACCCAATCCAAAGTCAGAATGGTCAAACTGCCACATACCACAGTCCTTCATAAAAAAAAGGACACCCCCCCCCCAGACCCACCAAATGGTTCCTCAGATCCCTGGTCCAGATCTCTGCTGGTCAGAACTCTGGTTTCCTTCTGAGAACCCTCCTCCCTTGCCAGCTCCTTGCTCTGCTCCTTGGATCTCCACTGCATCTACTCCAGGCCAGCCCCAGTTTTAAGGTTGTATGCCCCTTCCCTATAAACTTCCCAATTGCCTCCTTTCTACTTTTTGAAAGTGTGACCTCTTGTTGGTGTGTGCATGTGTGATTGCTTGGGGAATCAGTTCTTAGATGCTTGGTGTAGGTTCTTTACATTTTTTTGTTTCCTTTTATTTTATTTTGTATACAATAAAATTATTTGTTTGTGTTTACAACTACACTCTCTCTTTCTTCATAATTTTATTTTGGGGTATCCCTACTGAGATCCAACCTGGTATGCACAGACTACAAGGTTTTGGGTTATTCCTTTCTAGGACTCTTTTAAAGCTAATTTTCCCTCTTCTGGGTTCAGTTTGGGGTAACAAGACAGCACACTGCTAAGCAAAGTCGCTTCAGGCTAAACTGCAGTCTTATGCAATATTACTTCAGTTACTTTAAACCCAAACCCACTTAAATCAATGGGTTTAGATTTGAGTAACTCAGCATAGGATTGCAACGAATACCACAAATTAAGGAGCCCCTTTTTTCAAACCCTGCCATAAACTCTCTAGGTGATCTTGGAAAACAGCTCTTTCAGTCTCAGCCTCCCATATGCAATAGGAGGATTACTCCACTCACCAACCTTACAAGGCCATTGCCAGGATCACGACACAATAATTAATATGAACAACTCTGAACAAGTGCTAAATGTTACGTGTGAATGTTGCTCTTCACAAATAAAACATCACAAAGAGAACTTTCATACCCCCTCAAATGCAATGTTTTTCAGTGGAATCAGTTTACACAACCAGTTTCTAGTCATAGGTCTAGTTATCAAGGCAGTGGTAAACCTAGTCTGGGCTGTACCATCTTTGACAGCAGCTGAGGAATCACATGATACGATGCTTCATACAAAAATTCCGCTGGGGACAAAAATTCTAGCCTAACTTTCTCCCTGTCTTCTAGTTTTGTTTTGTTTTTTTATGTACAGATCTAGTTCATAAGAGAGCCAGCATGGTGTAATGTTTAAGAGTGGCGGACTCTAATCTGGACAACCAGGTTCGATTCTCCGCTTCTCCACATTAAGCCTGCTGGGAGACCTTGGGCTAGTCACAGTTCTCTCTGAACTCTCTCAGCCCCACCTCCCTCACAAGGTGCCTGTTGTGGGAAGGGGGAGAGAAGGCAATTGTAAGCCGTTTTGAGACTTCTTATGGTAGAGAAAAGTGTGGCATAAAAACCTTCTCTTCTTCTAGGTTCAGAACATTTTTTTTCAGAATGAATTTTGTTATATAATAAAACTAATTTTGTAAGTCACCTCAGCAGGTTTCCCAGGAGAGGTAGCATACAAATTCCCTAAATAAATAAATAATAAAAAGCAATGGCAGTTAAATATGACAAATTCTGCTAGGCATAAATGTACTAAGTAGTAGGGTAGAGTATAAAATGAGAAGTAGTGTTGAATTATTGAGCTAAGAAAGATAGTACAAATAAAAACCCATTTTTCATCTTAAAAACCAAGCACATAAAAATTAGAATGCTTTCAAAGAATCTGGAAGGTCTGCTGCAGTATAAGACGGCAACAAGGATGTAGCAAATCATTCTTACACGAGAAGCAATATCATGGAAATGTTTTGTGCACATCCGATTCTTTCATAAAGCACATTAAATAAGAATAAATAGTAATTCCTTTACTGCAAAAAGCAGTGTCTTCCTTGGCGAAAGAAACACTGTATCATAATATATACCAAAAGTAAAATGAATAGTAACCTTGTTTTCCTGTTATGTTGGAATAGTCCTTAATACGATTGCTTAAGAAGACCATAGTCTTGATATCGCTTTTCTCAATCTCTTTATGCATTTTACTGTAAGGTATGGCCTAGCATTAAAACTGGTCCCATGAATTTAATTATTGTTCAGATGGAGAACAAATCTTATTCTCTCTTATCACTGAAGATTTTACATACATACTTTTTTGCATATGACACTGAAACAAGGTATCTACTGAAACGATTCACTTAGAAAGACATAAAATACAGCATCTGAGCATGAGAGTAATAAACGCCACTGAAATGGTGGCGGGCTCTAACACTGTGGAGTCTACTCTTTCTGCTGCTTATCATCATTTCTACAGCAGTTTTTACTTTACTATTCTACAAGTGTTTTTATATCATTCTAACTCTGTAATACACTCTATTACAGTTTCTTCTTTGTTCAAGGTCTGACACAGTGGTCTTCGACCTTTACAGACCTGGGAGCCACCTTTTACTCCCAGAAGACAACCTGAGATTCTTGAGCTACAAAGAAGAAGAGGGAGTCACACAACAGAGTTATGCAAGAGGAAGAGCCTGAATTATTACCATATGAATGCCAAGGCCAGGACTACAGGTAGCAGACAATGAGAGCTGGAGCAGGAAACACAAGCCAAGTACTATAGGATGTTCTATAGTGGGGAACAATGTAAAGACCACAGCCATGGAGGAATCCTTTCCACCACTAATGACCTCACCTTGCTGAACTGCCACTTCACTCAGTATTCATGTATAGAGAAAGTAAAATGAAATGAAATAACATTTAAAAGGTAGCTTTATAGGGACTGCTCTATGACCCAAGTGAGGGCCCCAACCCTTGGGTTGAAGATCACTGATTTAACAGAACAACCCAACCTCCACAAGTCCACCTGGCATTCAGTAGCATAATTTTCTCCTGGTGTTAGTATCAGCAGGTGCATACCTGGTACCTCTGGGAGACTTTGGGGGCACTGCATGGGAAAAAGGACATTGGTGACACACCAACATCATTTCCGGCTGGGACCCAGAAGTGATGTCACCAATCCAGTAGGATTTTGCCCAATCTCTATGGTTTTACCAATTAGAGATGACCTTGCTGCCAGCCCTCACAAATCCCGGGATTTCCCATCACTCTATTAACCCGATTCTTCCATCTCCCCTGAGCTCAGCACATTTTGAAATTCCCATGCATAAGACAAAGCACGGGGCAAGGAAGCTTGGGGAAGAGATGTTTCTCTCTCAGAAAGAACTACAGCCAATTACAAAGCATATCAAGAGGCAGGGATTCAAAGGCTTCCTGCTTCCTGGGAGTTCTTTCTGAGCAGAAGAGAGGCATTTAGAAATGAGGCTTGGGTTTCTTCCCCCCCCCTCCAATTCCTTCTAGAGAGCTCCGTTTCGTTTTTGGGTTTTTTAATGCTTTTTGACCCAGCTCTTGGGTTTCTGGGGTGGGGGACATCTAAGCACTACAGCCAATTACAAAGCGGCATTACAAGGGGCGGGGTCTCACAAGCTTTTTGTTTTGAGCTTGGCGACTGCTGGTGCATAGCTTCAGGAGAAGAAAGTGTGGGTATAGCGAGCAACGAACCTTAGGTAAAATTCCTATGCATAAGTGGCCATAGAATGTGGAAAGAGAAACCATATGAGATTATGCCAGACAAAATTTTGAATGAAAATCCCAAATATTAGAGTAATCTCCAAAACAAAGCCAATCCAATGGAGTAACAGATTGCTGGTTAGTTATCTACCACTTGGTCCCGAATCACCTTTACACTGATCCCCTAAATTTGGAGTTAGTTCACAGGAACAAAGTGGCTTGTTTTTAAAATATGGCCTGAAGTGGCTGCGTATACCACACAGCCAACTTACAACATACTGCTTGCATCATATCCCTATCCAAATTTCTGAACAAAGGCTGTGCAATGATACAATTTATACAGAGTGAATACATAGCAGGCCTTATGGTGAAGCTCTCAATTACAACTTTCCAACTTTTCTATTAATTTTAATGTATCCTAAACACACTAATTTGTTGTGAGAGCCAACTCAGTGCATAAAGCAGTACTGACCCCAGGACTGATTTCATAGCAGAAATTCTTCCCTGAGTGCCGGATTGCTTGAGTGGATATAGACCAATTCAAACATACAACTTTTTTTCATGGGTGTGCCTCTGAAACTATTTCTTTATACAAAGTTGCCTTATACTGAATCAGACCACCGGTCTATCAAGGTCAATATTGTCTACTCAGACTGGCAGTGGCTCTCTAGGATCTCAGGCAGAGGTCCTTTATATCATCCTCTGCCTGATCCTTGCATAGCGAGTTCCACAAGTGTGGAGGCATAACTGAATATGCTGGTGAAGTTCATAATTACTCATAACCTTGAATCCAAGGTGAGCATTACAGCCCAAAAGGTTCTGATCCAGCTCCCCATAGATCAACGTACACAATCCCGACAACAGTATTCCACATTCATTTATTTACTTCGTTAATATCCCATCTTTCTCCTCGATGGGGACCCAAAGAGGCCTGCATTGTTCTCCTCTCCTCCAATTTATCCTTACAACAACCTTGTGAGGTAGGTGAGGCTGAGTGTAACTGTTGCAAGGTCATCCAGCAAGTGACCATGGCAGAGTGGGGATTCAAATCTGGATTTCCTAGATCCTGGTCCAACACTTTGACCACTACACTATGTACATAATGATGCTAGGAAAGAAAATAAAGATGCTGTAAAGTGCACTGTACTGAGTGTCCCTGTGAGCCCAGAAGCACTGAGAAAAGAGCATCTGACCTGGCAATGACCGCTGGAGGACAGATAACAGCTGAACCTGAGAAGTCCTAAAAAATTAAAAGAAAAATCTTTCAAAATACCTCAGATTGTGGGAACATAAAATGTATGGGGGGTTGTTAAACAGGTACTGGTAGGATTGCTAACAGCTTGGAGAAAATGTATCCCTTTAACAGAGGCTTAACGGGATGTTATTTGCCAGGTGATGCTGTATATCTCCCTGCCATGAAAAGCTTCCTATCTCCATATGTTAAATCTCTATTAAAGGGATCATGTTTTCTTTGGGTTGTCGGCCACCCTAATTATTGATGTTGCATGGTCCAATCAGGTGCACATAGAAGTTGCCGAATCATCTTACAAACAGCAAATGAATCAACTGGAGGGAGAAATCCATTTAGCCAAAGGTTATGTTCCCAACAAGGACAGTCCAACTTGGAGGATGACCTTTATCCCAAGCTGCCCCCTAAGGGTTATGGGATTTGCATTCATTGCTCACAATAAGAATAACCTGTATAGAGCTTTGACACAATTCTTAGGTGTTTCATCATTGTGAAATCTTGATACCCGTTTTTTCCTACTTTTGTCACTATTTGAAAAGTCTAAAGAAGGCCGTTTTCTGATATTACCTCTTTCCCTTTTGCCATTCGAAAACATGTGGTGTTAACATATTTAGCCCAGAGTTGCTCCCCCCCCCTTTTTTTTGTTTTTTTTGTTAAAGGGCTGATAACTTTTAAGGAGAATATATACTGTATTTGTGTTACCATATATGTCTCAATATGATTTTTTTTATAAAAAAGGAAAAGCAAAGAAAGAGGGGGGGGAATCATTCTGTTTCAAATAATGAGCATGTGCACCTTTTTGCCTCAGGCCTTCATACACAATTTAGCCAGAAAGCCAGGGCAGATCATGATTTAGCTTTTGACATCTCCTGCCTTCAGGCCAGTAGAGACTAATACAGATTTCTGACTCTGAGCACACCACAGAAAAAAAAAGTGAGGGAGAGAGGCCTTTTATTGACTAAATGATAAAGAGGTTTGTAATGATAAATAACAGTCATTTTATTGTGGAATTCCCCAGAAAAGATGCATTTTGCAGTGTCTGAAGAAGTCTATGAGCCAACTCTGGTTCCCCGTGGATCTGAACCGGTTAAGCCTCCCAGTCTTCCCGGTGCAGAAATGTTAGGTTGCAAATTGCATAAGACCCGTCCTATTAAAACTGCATAAGCACAATACACAATCAAAGCTCCGTCCGGCCCGGTTGGAACGGAGGATTAGCTGAAGGCAGCAGACTCCGGCCTCGCGTTTCCTTTCTCAAGGCGGCGTGTCAGACACAGTCTGCGGCGTGTCAGCACCCGGCTGCCCGCGCCTTCTCTTTCTCTCCACCAGCTTTGATCGATAGTTTAATTGTAGACTTTGGGAGCAATAATGGATAATTCGGCCTGAACCATCCTTTATGAGTCACGGTGTCAAGGATGGAGCTTTCAAAATTAAACAAGAGTTGGGTAATATTATTACATTTGTACAGCTCACCTACAGTTAAATCCCATTTACAAATACCGTCTTGACAACTCACAGAGTTCAATAAACATTGGCCAAGGTAAGATGAGAGGGGAAACGGGCGGGGGGAGGAGAGGCAAGAGCTGATGCTGACAATATTTTGTGGGGAAGCACAGCATTTACCTCAGGACAGCCAAAATTGACAATGTACGTTTTAACATAATCGGGATGCCAAGGGGAAAGGGACACACTGCAAATAACAACTGCAGTAGTACTGTGCCAGGAAGCAAGACATTTCACATATTACAGCCAGGTTTAACTATATAGTCCAAGAAAATGGATCACATGTTAACTGTAAATAATTATAAACCCCTCCATTTTACAGCAGCCATTGAAGGAAGTGGAAGGTCAGTTTGGCTGAGGGAAATCTCATACAAAGCTGGAGAGCAGACCAAGGGTTGAGTGGGGAGTAACGTCTGACGCTCCATATCCAAGAAACGCTGTTTAACAATTTTAAAAATGTGGGCCTCACTAGTTAAAGGTCTTCCACAGAGACTCCAGATGATCTTATTTTAGACAGAATTAAACAATCCCAGGAGGTATTATGAAGTTCTTTTAGCAGCAGAGACATCAAGAATTTAACCAACAATATTCCCCATTATTTTCATACGCTGGACATTCCACCCCTCCGCAGAGCCTTCTCTCTTGCTAGGGTTAATGCCTTTCCTTCACGGATGCTATATGGAAGGTATCAACAAATACCAATTCAGGATAGGACTTGTCCCTGTGATACCTATTCCCTGGACTCAATTGATCATATTCTGTTGGTCTGCCCCTTATATGAAACACCCCGTGGGAAATGGTTAAAAAATTGGCTTCTTTCCAAATATCACCTATCTACCCAAGCAAAATGTCAATTTTTATTAAACGATTCCTATCCGGAGGTTACCTTGGATGTTGCCAATTTTCTAGTGGATGTGATGAAAGTTCAAAAAGCCCAAAGTTTGTAATTTCTACTTTTGGAATTTACTGGCCTATGTTTTTATCTTAATGACTGCATATTTTATGTACCTTTGTAACAATTGTAATATTACTTATGCCATTAAAGGTTTTCAAGTCATACAAAGCCTGATAGGAGGAGGAGTTTTGTGGTGTTGGAAGACAGTTTGAGAGATGGGTATGAAGGGCAAAGGAGCTGAAGGTTCTGAATTTCAGATATGGGTTTAAATAACCTGCCGTCAAAAATTTGCCTGGAAGTCTCTAGAGCTTGTGTTTTTAAAGTAGCAAAAATAGGCTCAACTCATTTTTCCTTTTCCTGGTATCAGTAGCATGAGTAGTCCGGGGATGGGAACCCTTATTATTGTGATCCATTGTGTCCCTGATAGTGCACGATGCTGGATGTATGTTTGAAGATGTGTTCCAAGTGCATGCAGAATTTGCAGATTAAAAATAAACCCAGTGCATGTTGAAATCTAGATACGAAGCCACCCTTTGTGAACTACAGAAAACTGCAGCCCCAGTCTGCAAGAAGATTAGCATCAGACAGTAGGTTGTAATATACATGCACACACACACTCTCTCGCTCACTCACACACACACATATGCAGGCATTGCAAACGACATAACACCGGGTATCCAAGCAAAACAAAGGTACCAGTCCCTTTTAATACATTGAATTTGGGATAGCAAAAGTCCCCTGAAAAGCTGAGCAACCGAAGTTATAGAAGGCTGTTTGATTTTCCCATTGCTTTGTATTTCAGTGTCTAGTTCTAACAAAGCTTTTTTCTTTTAATTTTGTTTCTTTCTGTAATTTGATGAAATATCCGAATACATTAAAACAGGCCTGCACAGCTTGTGACCTACCAAACTAAACGCAGCCCCAGCGACTCTTTTTTTTTTTTTTCAGTCACAGGGGGAATATAAAATCCCCGGCAGAGCACATCGCATGACTGGTGGGCTTCTTTCTACTTGGTGGGTCACAGATTATGATGGCGTATATTAAAACCATGCTTCACATAATAAACATAGCATTTCCTTCTTAGTAAACATGTGGAAATACAGGCTCAGTTATAAAAAAGTAAATGGTAGCCATATACATATAAGAATGGATCAAAATATTCACTTTATATCTAGTAGTTGCCTGCTCTTCCTCCTTCCCTCTATCTCAAGGGCAGGGTGGGAGAATAGGGTTGCCAGGTCCCTCTTTGCCACTGGTGGGAGGTTTTTGGGGGTGGATCCTGAGGGCAGGGTTTGGGGAGGGGAGGGACTTCAATGCCATAGAGTCCAATTGCCAAAGCAGCCATCTTCTCTAGGTAAACTGATCTCTATCGGCTGGAGATCAGTCGTAATAGCAGAAGTTCTCCAGCTAGTACCTGGAGGTTGGCAACCCTATGGGAGAAAGTAGGCTGGGCAGATGGACCCCAGCAGCCAGTACCACTTGCCTAGCCTTCCACGGACTCAGATGGCAGCATTTAGGCTTAGGGCGCTGCTCTGGGCTGCTGTGTGACACAGGGTTGCCAGGTACCTCTTTGCCACTGGTGGGAGGTTTTTGGGGCAGAGCCTGAGGAGGGAGGGGTTTGGGGAGGGACTTCAATGCCATAGAGTCCAATTGCCAAAGTGGCCATTTTCTCCAGGTGAACTGATATCTATCAGCTGGAGATCAGTTGTAATAGCAGGAGATCTCCAGCTAGTATCTGGAGGTTGGCAACCTTAGTGTGACACCGGCAAGCCTCCTTTGGTGCTCCTGGAACACACACACACCCTGCCTTCTGGCCCAGGTATGCCTAGTAGGCAGGCCAGCTCAGTCTCTAGAGAACTCAAAAAACGCACACACTGTTACATCATTTGGTTGGTCCTAATAAATGGTATTGCCCTGACCTGGATGGCCCAGGCTAGCACGATCTCATCAGATCTTGGAAGCTAAGTAGGGTCAGCCCTGGTTAGTATTTGGATGGAGACCACTAAGAAAGTCCAGGGTTGCTCTGCAGAGGCAGGCAATGGCAAACCACCTCTGAATATCTCTTACCTTGAAAACCCTACAGGGTCACCATAAATTGGCTATGACTTGACAGCACTTTCCACCACCAAGAAAAGGTACTATGTGGATTGTGTTCTGGTTTCTTTTTAACATATATACTATACAGACCTGTTCCATTTGTCATATTAAAAATACATTCAGAATAACACCCTTGGAGACCTGCCAGAGTTAGAGCCTGTGCCTTTTTATTTTATTTATTTTTGAAAACCAGTGTGGCCATTTTGATTTTAATGGCATGGATAAAAAAACAGGTGTTAAATGGCCATTACATTCCTTTCCTAAGCCTTAAGACTATGAACTGTTTTCTATTTAAGAAAAAAAAAGACCTCTAGAAAAGTCTAGAGTTTCCTTATTAAGGTTTAACAAAGCTGTGAGTTATTTACATTGCTCTATCAGTGACTGGAGTAAAATTGTTAGAATATTCCAATATTGCCTTTATATCCAGTCTTGCAATAGTAAATAATTCCCATGAAATGCTTTTCATAGAAATGAAATGGAACTTCTCTGTGGCCTAGTTACCATTATGAGTGGCACACATTTCAATCCATTAAATTGTGTCCTGTTGCCAAAAGCCATTAACCTGTGCCTCAACAAACTGAAGAAAGTGGTCCAACCCATGATGTTCTGCTTAATGAGTCTAAATTCTGAGGGTCTCTTTTCCTCTGACTCCTCAGAATTAAGTTAATAGAGTAGTGCTGGATTAAAATCATCATCATAGAGCCCAACAAGGAAAGTCTATTTTTGCTCTGTTGAGGGATTTTGTATGTCATTTCAAAGCAGGCATCCAGGTTCCTTCCATGAAACACTGTACCACAAACAGAAAGACCTGCACTGAACATTACTGCCCAAGCACAATTCATTCACCAGGACTAGCCTTTATTAATCTGTCCACCCTGACCTTTCCACTATCTTCATATAACACAGTCATTGATTTTCAAGAAGTTGATTTCTTTCCTAAAGGATTTCACTCTGGACTAATTTTATTTTGCTAAATTTGATGAGAAATTAAAACATACACATTTTCAGTAGAGATAATACATTTACATAGGCATCCAGCCATAAAGTTCAGAAATGGGAGTGGGGGATAGTGATGCTATTGCAAGCTCTTGAGGTTCTGCCTGTAACATAATTTCTTGGCAGATGCTTGTTAATTGACATGCATATTTATACTCGATTTTAATTCATATGTTTTCTCAATGTAGGTATCTGGGAGGAAGTCTGTTCTATTATGAAAACTGAGGATACACCTGCTATTTTCCATTTGGATTTGTGCAACTTCTTCATCCATACTCATAAGACATTGTGGGGATATCAGCTTTTTTGCCCAGACCCTGCTCTTATGTATTTAGCAGCAACTTGGATGCAGAAATGTAGTATTCACCATCACTTTGAGAGCCAGCGTGGTGTAGTGGTTAAGGGCGGTGGATTCTAATCTGGAGAACCAGGTTTGATTCCCCATTAGGGTTGTGCAAAAAAAACATATTGGTAAATTTTGGGTTTGGGTTTATTGGGCCCAATTTTTTCTGGTAAACTCGGAATAAGCCAAATACTCATACCAGTAAACGGTATTTCTGATTTATTTCCAGGTTTACTGAAAAATTCAGGTCCGTTGTAGTTTATGGGGATTTTTTTTAAGCTCCTGTGGGGGCATTTTTGGAGGTAGTCACCACATTTGCTGCGTGGATGCAAGGGACTTTCCTTAGATGGTCACTGAAGTTTGGTGAACTTTGGGACAGGGTTGCCAACCTCCGGGTACTAGCTGGAGATCTCCTGCTATTACAACTGATCTCCAGCTGATAGAGATCAGTTCACCTGGAGAAAATGGCCGCTTTGGCAATTGGGCTGTTGAAGTCCCTCCCCTCCCCAAACCCCACCCTCCTCAGGCTCCGCCCCCAAAACCTCCCGTCAGCAGTGAAGAGGGACCTGGCAACCCTAATCTCCTGGGATTACAACTGATCTCCAGGCGACAGAGATTAGTTCACCTGGAGAAAATGGCCACTTTGGAAAATGGACTCTACGGCATTACACCACACTGAAGTCCCTCCCCTCCCCAAACCCCACCCTCCTCAGGCTCC
Source organism: Euleptes europaea (assembly GCF_029931775.1). Classification (NCBI taxonomy): domain Eukaryota; kingdom Metazoa; phylum Chordata; class Lepidosauria; order Squamata; family Sphaerodactylidae; genus Euleptes; species Euleptes europaea. The sequence goes on along the minus strand of NC_079319.1, from coordinate 76,088,683 downwards.
ATCCCCCAAATTTCCAGCTGGGAGCTAGCAACCCTACCAGTCCTCCTGTCAGTTTCTGGGCTCATCCTGGCAACCTTACAATATACCATTCAGAATAAAACTGAGGACATCACACTTCTTTAAGGAGCCATGGCACAGCTAAGTGTAAGACCAGAGAAATAAAAGCAAGGCCTAACTCTAGGGTTGCTAGGTCCTGCTGTTTTGTTTTTTAAACTGGCTTAATTGAACCTTTAACACTAGCTTAACAAACAAAAATGCAGAAGGCTAAAATAATCTTTGCTTCCTTAAAGCCCTAGACATTTATTTTTATTTCATTTATTTACATTCTTTATAGTCCACCTTTCTCTCTGAGACTCAACACAGATCACACAAGAGTGAGACTGTACAATCAACAGAGTGGGACATGCAATAAATAATGAAGTGAGCAACACCCCAGCAAAGGTAGTCCCAGAATCAAAAGAAATACTAAAGAGAAGTAACAGCAGCACACAGACTATATAGTAACAGGCTTGTTACACAGGTGAAAGGCTTTGCCTAGGACACTGAAAGGTTGTGTAATCAAAGTTCAAGATACACCTGGCCAATCCAGCTAGTCAGAAGGGGGTGGTTAAGAAGCCCAAAGGTCATACTGAAGCAGGTGAAGTCTTAACCTGGGCTACCAGATAGCTCCCTAAGGAATGTTTTGGTTTTCTCGGCTAGCTGTGGCAGGTTTTATTTCTGTTACCACCTCCCTCAACTTTGTTCCAGAATAAAGAAAGATTTCCCAGCTTGGCTATTAAAAATTAATTTTATCTTTGCGCTCTTTCTGTGGGGACAATTTTCAAGTTGGTCTTTCACTAATGACCAACAACTGGTTGAGGAAAAGCTTGAACCCAATAATTAATTGCTAATGTTACTATTATACTCAATAGAGTATAGTGGAAGGGAGATTTTTGGAGCGGTGTGAGCAGGCTTCACAGCAGACACAAAAACACAGAGGATAGGTTCTTATAAATAATTACCTTGCAACATTAGCTTTCTAAATGATAATTTTCTGTTGCTACATATACCAGTAAATAAGCAGTGTTTCTTAAGGTCATTGTTTTATACCTCACTATAGGGTTTTTGTAAGGTTGTCTCCCCCTTCCTTTTAATTGCATGGGTCACTGAATTAAATCAAATTGGCTTTCTGGCTCAGGGTGGGGGTCGGGGGAGAGAAAGATTCTTATTTCTTTCCATTACTCAGAAAATTATTACAGCCTGCTCACCAAACACAAATTGTAAGCTTTATTGGTGCGTTCTGTGGCTACTTCAGGGAAGGGGGGGGGGAAACCCAAACCGTGAAGTGTTTACATGTGCCGCACGCATACACTTTGGGGTTTTAATAGCGGGTTGACAAGAGATTAAAGGCAGAAATATGGCATTTTATTAAAGCAAACATATCAGCATGCCTACCATGATAAAATGGTCTAGTTTTCTTCAGACACAAAAGTTTCTGTTGAGTGATACCTTTGAAATTCCTTGAGGGCACCCTATTATTCACTTCCCTCAGCACAGAGCAGCTGCAAATGGCCTCCAATTTTCAAAGAGTATTGCCTGGTCATTCTTTACTGTCAAAATGAAGAAGAGCATAAAAGTTAAGTCAATAAAGTAATATGAAATGCTTAATATAAAAATTCAAGAATGAATGATTAACCATTAAAAACTTTCAGTAGCTATTTCGGCCTAGGAAAAAAAATTAACATTTCCCCTGAAACCTATTAACACTCCTTGTAAACAATATTCTTTCTTGAAATATATGGCCTTTCCCCCCATACTCTCCAAACCCATGGCATTTTTCTTATATCCACTTCCCACAACAGATATGTGTCTAAATTCCTCAAGAGAAGGTATTCATAGCCCCTTCCTTTGGAAGCTGGGGGAGGGGGGGAGAATGCATGCTTTTTACTGTTTGCCCCATATATTTTTTGGCTTATACACCACAACATCGCTCTTTTTTTCTTGAAACCCTCCTGTAACTGTTGCATTACCTGTTGTAACTGCTGAGAGGGTCCTATAAATAAAACGTGCATCCAGTATTTCACTTGCCCTATTTCATTTCACGATCAATATATCTTACGTTTTGGAACACATTTTGGTTGTATGCATACAGCAATAAGTAAATAACTGTCTTTCTCTTTTGAAGTTTATATGGATGTTTCATTTATATTCAATTGGACTTGACTACAAATATATCCCAAATGACAGCTAAGGGTATGTGGCTAAGTGATCTATTTGGGCTGGCCTTGAGGTTAAGAGAGCAAAATAGGACAATTACTCTTTTGATACCCAATGGAGGTTTCATCAAGGGAGAAGCTATAAATGCACATAAATAAGTCAACGTTTCATATATAATTAGTTTATTATTTAGAAATACAAGGGTTGATCCTACAATATTCACAATGGAAATCCCTTACCACACCCAAATAGATTTGGGCTTTGAAATAGGATGCCAAAGGATATTCTGTCTGAGGAAGGAACTATACATTATGAATAGTTTGTGATCCTTTTTCACAAGTTTTTTTTAATTCATTTCTGCTGCAGAGCTATATTTCCTTCATTTAAAAAATTTACATTAGCCATAGGCTTAAACAGGGAATGCGGCATGAAGGGGAGGAGCCTTCTGATTAATTCCCTTCACTATTTTTATGCTGAAAATCCCCACTCCTAAAGTACTTTACCTTCTACTGTGGAAAAATTCTGGATGGTCACATTTTCTCCAGAATGGACTAAAGGAATTTGGGGCTGATGGTTTTTCAATGAGGAAAATGGAGTAACAGAACAAATTAAACAGCCCCTCTCCTCACTCTCACCCCCACCCCCACGTGCTGGATTCACCCTTAATATTGGCTATAATTTGAAGAAGAATCCCAATTCTCTCTTAATATTTTGGGGGGTGTAAGTGCAGTTATCCTTCACCTGCCCCCTCCTAGTTACAGCTGCAAAGTTTTTTGTGTGTGTAAAGTGCTGTCACGTTGCTGCTGACTTATGGCAAACCCAGTAGGGTTCCCAGTCTCCAGGTAATAGCTGGAGATCTCCTGCTATTACAACTGATCTCCAGCTGATAGAGATCAATAAACCTGGAGAAAATTGCCGCTTTGGCAATTGGACTCTATGGCATTGAAGTCTCTCCCCTCCCCAAACCCCGGCCTCTTAAGGCTCCGCTCCAAAAACCTCCTGCTGGTGGTGAAGAGGGACTTGGCAACCCTACAACGAAATAGGGTTTTGAGGCAAGAACAGAGGTGGTTGGCCATTGCCTTCCTCTGCACAACCCTGGTATTCCTTGGTGGTCTCCCATTCAAGTATTAGCCAGGCCTGCTTAGCTTCTGAGATCTGACGAGATCGGGTCAGCCTGGGACATCCAGGTCAGGGCAAGAAGTTCTTTAGGGCTTGGAAAAAGTACACAAGAAGTAAATCCGTGATTGTGTCAGTTAAGCTATTCTCAGCCATCAATTAACTCCCTTCCAACTCCAGCCACGGCCAGCACCTTCTGGGTGCCCTCTTTTGACTTGGCTATTGGCAAGTGTCAGAGGCAAGTGAACATGTACCTCTCCTTGTGGGATCCAGTTTGGGGACCAGTATTTTTTCCTTCTGAAGGTTAATGAGCATGTGCAATACTAACAAATATTTGCAAGAAAAAAATATATTGCTGTGATTGTATAATGATTGTATTAATACTTTTGTGTTGTTTTATTCATGAATGGAAGTACATGTACACATACATAAAATACAGTGTGTGTGTGTGTATACACACATACACACACAAACAAACAAATCTTTGGTACATATCAATACAAACATGAGCACTGGTGATCTAGAGGCAGGGACAGATGCAAGAAGAATAGAAAAAACTAAAAATGTGTAAAGCTGCATATGCAACAATTATTTTTAGAAATTCTCCTATTTTAAGGAAGAGTAGAAAAAAGTACAGATCAAGCTCCTGAAATACTAAAGTAATGGAATTGGGAAAATCTGCTTATGTTGGATCCACCAGGAAAGATATAGTGTGTGCTCCACCTGTATGGGTTGCTGCAGCTTTGCATTCCTTCGTGGTCCAAGGAGAGTAGCCTGGGATGACAGTATGCGGGACACCATTTGGACATGAGCTGCTGTGTGATTCCCCTGCCACTTGGAGGGAGGCCGTCCTGACAGCCCCCAAACTGGGCAAGTGCCCTGTAACGCCTCCCCAAAAATCTCTTATTGGGATCCCCAGAGTGGGGCAAAGTAGGCACACAGACTGGCTTTCCCCAAAAAAACTGGCCCCATGCTAACATGATGAAGAAATTGAATGAACAGTAAACAAAATAAAACACAAATGTCCGTAAACCACTGGATACAGGGAGGGAGGAACAAAGCTGAATGACAGAATGACCCATGCGGCGAGGCAGAGGCCCTATAAATCCATGACCCAGCCCCCCACTTCGCCCCCCCCGGTAAACCTGATTGGCCCATTCAAAGGAGGGCTGAGACCAGGGCAGGGGAATGTCAGGGGAGGAAATTTCCCACCAGGAAGTCCCACACAGTTGCGTGATCCCCCCCCCCCCCCGCTGCCATTGAACCCCTGCTACAACCCAGATAGAGATCAGTTCACCTGGAGAAAATGGATGCTTTGGCAATTGGGCTCCATGGCGTTGAAGTTCCTCCCCAAACCCCACCCTCCCCCGGCTCCACCCCAAAAACCTCCCACCAGTGGCAAAGAGGGACCTGGCAACCCTAGCTCGGGGTAAGCCCCAAGCCCACGCTTCTTACTACAACAGTCATAAAGTAAAATATCCTTATATGCAAGGAACTTTAACCAACATCAGACTAAAAGGACCAACCATGCTATGAAATATTCGTGACTATACTGTTCTCTTCACTTGCTGGATTGTTATGAATGTGAAGTGTGTGCCTTTTTGTGAAATGATGGATAATGTTGCCCTCATGTTCTTGTTCCATTCACACTTCTCCAAAGATTAAGATGGCCCTCATTCAGTTTTTGATCTTATATTGAGACCACAGTTATCTACAGAATCAGGGCTTTTTTAGTGGCTGCTCCAGTCCTTAGAATACAATTTCATGACAACTCCTCTCCAGTAGGGCTGTTGGGGGGAAAATTCGGGGAAATTCGGGCTCAGGTTTAATTGGCCTTCTCCCCCCCCCCCCCCAGGAAAACCCAAATGCCAAATTCCCCGGTACAGGTGGGAATTCGGCTTTAAATTTGGGATTCCTGAAAAATTCGGCCATTTAAACCCATTAAACCCATTTTGCGGCTTTCCACAGCTCCTGGGGGGGGGGGCATTTTTGCAGGTAGAGGTCCCAAATTTTCAGGATAGCTTGAAGGGATTCTCCTTGCAAGAACCCATAAGTTTGGTGAAATTGGGTCAGGGAGCCCGAAGTTATGGGGTCTGGAAGGGGTCACCCCCTCTTCCTCCATTAAACAAATGGTTTTGAATGCATTCCTATGGAGAAGGGGGGGCAACCCTTTCCAGACCCATAACTCCCAGTTTGAGTGGTAAATGGCCCTTTGTGATGCGTTTTACAACCGGAAGTGCTGCATCACAAGAGGCCTTTTCCACTGTTAGCTATTAGCTATTAGACTTCTATTTTTCCTTGCTGTTCACTGCTCTTATAGTTGTATATCTCTGAACATTCCTTTTAGTAAACCTTATTAATTATATCCTGTGGTATACTTTCTGTTTTGGAGTTTTAATCTAAATCCAATATTTTGGCCTTCATTGGCTACAGCTACCAGAGCAATTGCTTTTAGAACTCAGCTTCCAAGTATCGTAACTTGCAGGGCTGACTTCTTGATTAATACCCAGAAGGGCGAGAGACTCTGTCCTTTGGTCTCTGGATGAAGGATTAGGAAAGGGACAGGTGGTAGCTAGTTACCTTGGGGTCCTGAGGTTTCACTCCCCAGTGTTACGTGTTTGTTTTACCTGACCTGTCACCTTAAGTCTCTTGATGTTTTTGACACTCCCCATCCTATGGTATTTCAGGGTGCTTGCCACACCAGTCTTGCCACCTTAACTAAGGCCTTACTCACCTTCTCTGACCAGGACTATTTAATTTCTTCTCTCCTCCTACAGTATGAAGCAGACAAAACAAAGGCCTCTTTGAGACAGTCCCCAAAAATTCTTGTTCATCTTCAAAGTGACCAATGAACCCCATTCTATAGACTGGAGGGAGGGTACATGGGGAAGCTGGCCTAATGGGTGTGGAGGGCTTTAAATAGCCCAGAAGCAAAGCCCCACTAATTGGCTGAGCAGCTTGAAACTGCCTGGCTACCCCATTATCTTTGCTTTACAAGGGGGTGTGATCAAATAAAGGTTCCTGCGGATTTTAGATAGAGTATTGCTTGGTTCACTGTTATGGATATTTTAGTTATATTAGCAGCACAGTTTTAGTTTCTTTTAAAGAATTTGTATTATGAGTATTTTAGTAATGTTATATTTTCATTTTCTTTTATTGTTATATTCTCATTTTCTCTTAATAATTTTTTTAAAAGGGGAGGGGATGAAAAAGAAGGTTCCTAGAAGAAATGCAGGGACTACCGTTTTGACTAACATTTCCCAAAATTGGGGGCACTTTTGGAGGGATGTAAAAATGTTCACACCCACCCTATGTTTAGATGAGCATGATGATGAATGGTCATTATTTTTAGTTGGATAGAAATTATAACGATGTTCTCAATTATGTGCATTCTGCTTGTAGTATTTTTCATTATTCAAGCCTTTGACTTAAGCAAAGGTCACGTTCACCGTTAAGATCTTATGGATTCCTGATGTTACCTTTTTGTTCCATATCTAAGTGTTAAATAAAAGTAGCAGCTCTAAATATCAACAGTTCTAGAATGTGATTTATCTTATATGGGAATCCTGTAATATAGGTAACCAACCTTGTGTAAGGCATAAACGCTTCTAGATGCTTTGGGCTATCTGGCTGCCAAGAGGTCATAGTACCATTTAAAAAGTAAGGAGTAAGTCATACTCTGGTTGCTTTTAAAATCACTGCACTGTATATCTGGGTGAGATATACAGCACCCTTTGGATCTTCTGGCAAACAACAGTTCACTGGGAGCAGCAACTTTAGCAAAATGCCAAAATCATGCAAAATAAAGGGACAGCAAGACAAAGCTAAGGTGAGCTTTTTCTGTGCCAGAAAAAAAGTCATAATGTGTAAACTTGGGAAAGACATGAGGAGAAGGGCTGATGAGGAAAGAAACAGATTGTCACTAAACTGAAGATCAGAGATGACCCTAAGAACTCTAACAAATGGATTACAGTGCCCTAGAGCCATTAACTCAATGGTGGAGACATTCCTTGAAATTTCAGTCATTCATGACATTGCTAGATATACTGTTCAAGGCCAGTCTTACTCTAGCACAATTAATGTGAGGCAGTTGCTTCGGGCACCAGATTCCAGAGGATGGTGTCCTTTCTCTCAAGCAGCTTCTGTGTTGTCATTAAAAATAGCTGGTGCAGGGGTGCAAGTCTGAATTTTCATTTTGAACCTGTGGCTGGCACTGAGGATGTGGAATGAATGAAGGCATACAGAACAATCATTACTCAGTAGACTCTGAGGAGCTTTAAAAAAAACATGCAAAGAGGAGCAAGTAAAATGGCAGGAGGGCTTAAAAATTGTTCAGAACTTTGAGGTTCTACTGTACCAATAAGCATGAAACCCGTTTCGCTTATACATTTTGAACATTTTGGGTTTTTAACACACACACACACACACACACACACACAGAGCATGTTTTTTAAGGTTTAAGATTTTTTTGTAAACCTAAAGCATTTTTCAGGTTTGTAGAAAGGTCTGTCTTGTCTGTTCATGGCTCCCATCTCTGGATTTAAGTATCCACACATCTGTTTGAAATTTGTTTTGGCAACACATTTAATATTTATCAGATATGAATGATCCAATAGATCCCGGGAGCCCCACATGATTCCCAGTCCTTGTGACACAGGGAAACTGCAATATGGAAGCATTTTTTAGAGTTAGTATAGTGTGTGTCCCTTCTGGGACAGGTGCTTTGGACATGATCATGATGGCAGGAAAACAGGAATTACAAGACAATGTTTCTGTACCTCTCTGTCTCATTAGAAATAGAACTTTTACAAGTGGGGCAGAACTTTACCAGGAGAAGATGGAATGAAGTGCGACAGTTGCTGAATAGAGAGATCTCAAACAGGCAGAGAGAAGTTTAATCTGCATATTACAAAGTCCTCATGTTTGTTGGGAAGCAACATGAGGACTTGGTATCACACGTGCAAGTGGAGTTTTCTGCCTCAAAGACACACATCACTGCTTTTTTGTTTGTGTCCAAAGCAGGCAGGGAGAAGCACAAAAGGTGTTGTCTGTTCATTTTTGTGAACTGATAGTGGCTCAAAAATTCACAATTATCATCCAAGCCCATCTTTATACTTTAAGTGCCATCTTGATCATACAATGAGACTTTATCATATATATTATCTTTAAAATCATAGCTATACTCCTGCTCAGTAGTCTCTGAATTCTTTCAAGACAGCTCAGCAATCTGCAAGTGAAAGGCAGAATAAGTTATTACAAGAGGCTTCCTAGAGTGGCTGTTTTAAATCAAGTACTGTCAAATAATTTTAACTTTCTTTGATCTGCACTCAATCTCAGCTTTTCCTTGCTGACCCATTACTGTTCCATACTTTTCTTTTTTATTCTGTGCCATTAAGTTTCATTTTTCCCTTTTTATCATATATGTATTAGAATATAAAAAAGAAAAGTAGATCTGATAGTTTGGAAGGTTTTACTTTATAGGCATATTTTTTTTAAAGCAAGTGTGTTAGAAACCTGGAAAGAAATAAGAAAGAGACAGGGAGTTAAATAATTTTGCAAGAGACAAAAAAATATGATATTCAGGACCGAGAAAGTATTCTCCCTCAGGTGGATTATGACTTATAAGAGACACATTAGAGGAACTTGGTATCAGATGTCTTACAATATCTTTTATAAAAGTAATGGCTATAATGTTAAAGTCTAGGAAGAGAAGAACTTGAGCAGAGAAGGGGGCAAAGACAAAGAATTTTAATGAAGACAAATGCAAGTAAGTCAGGGGAACAGTACAGTGGCTGGGGAGTCAAAGAGGCAGAAAGTGAATACTTAGCATCTAGGCTGTAGAAATTACATATAAATGCATAAGTTACCATTTCAGGCAAATAAAGAATCAGGGGTTCTCAGAGCAGCTCCCTGTGTGCCATAGTTTTAGAACCTTTGCAAAAAACATTTCAGGCTCCCCAAGAGTAATGTATTTCCCTTAGCCAGGTCCTGTTAGGTGGGCACAAGTCATACTACCTTATTACACAGACAGCTCAGCAAAAAGAACTGGCCAAAGAAAATGAAATGATAAGTGATTTATCATCTAAATCCATGAGTGCAGCCCAATCTTAGGAATGTTTTACTCAGAAGAAAGACTCACAGAGTTCAATGGAGATTAGTAAACTTCTATAAGATTACAGCCAAAGGGTGATTTCACAGTTCAGTTTTAAACTATTGCTAGGCAATACCAAACACACATCCACCCAACCTTTGGGTACCCAGATTTCAACTGGGTGTGGCCAGAAGCATGTCTAACAGGCAGTAACTCCAAGAAACAACATGCTGGCAGCAGCCAGCTAAGATCTGTCACCCTTGGTTTGTAACTTATGGCTCACTGGTCTTGAAGTGAGTTGGGCCAGTGGATGCAGGGCCTATGGCATTGAAGTCCCTTCCCTCTCCAAACCCCACCCTCCTCCGGCTCCACCCCCAACATCTCAGAGTATTTCCCAACCTGGAGCTGGCAACACTGTTTCCTTCTCCCAAACAAACAACAAAACAGAAGGCCAATGGAGCCTGCATGTTTAGCTTGGTTGTTACTAGTTGCGTAGGCCCATCATAATTACTGGCTTTACATCTGGCCACCTCTTTCTCTGTTCCCTCACGTCCCTGCTCAAACACCACTTTTTCTGTGAAGCTTTTAGATCAACCCTTTCATTCCCAACTAAAATGAAGCCTTAAATAGATGTAAACACATAACCCCACATTTATCCCTCTATCACTCTCCCCAAAACTTTATGGGGAATTTTTCACGGAGATTTGCTGCTGTTTCGACGCTGATTTGCGTCGGGGTCAAATTTTGGTTATTCACTGCAGATCCAGCTTTTCCCTGATAGAGGTATAAAAGCCGCGTTATGTCAGCAGCAAACCAAACCACTTCTGAGCCTTACTTTCCAGTAGAAGCGTGTTTTGTTGCTCGGATGCCCATGAAAAAATGTTTGCTTCGGTTCCGTGACGTCTCCTTTCTCCTCCCCCAAGAACGGTGATTGGCTGGGGGAGTTTTGCGCTCGGACAAGAATACCGCCCTTTTGCTGCCTGCCTGCCTGCCTGCCTAGAGTCCTGGAACTTCTCTCCCTCCGTCTCAGAGGCTGGCGGGCGGGCAGGCGGCATGCCTTCCACGCCCCTCGCCCGGGATGGGCCTTGGAGCTGGGCCCACACCTCCAAGCCCAGGGGTACATTGGACAGACAGCTCCAGGGGGAGACCGGTGGGGCCACGCCATGTGCTCCTCGTGTGCTGGGGGTGGTGGCGGCGGCAGCTCGGTCTAGGGCAGCTGGACCCGTGGGGGGGATGTTCAAGGGAAGGGGCTGTTGGCCCCTCTACCCCAGCGAGGAGGAGGGATTTTTGAGAAATCGGATGGGAAAAATGTGCATCCTAAGAGCAGAAAACCCAAGGCAAAACTCCCTCCCATCACTCTTCTGAAGAGGGACGACCAGCCTGCTCTGGGTCTCCTCCTCTCTCTCGATGCACTATGACCAGATCATGGCCGGCGCACAAGCCAGGGGCCTTCTTTCCTCTCCCCCTCGCCATGCCCCTCTACCCCAGCGGGGAGGGGGGATTTTTGAGAATTCGGATGGGAAAAATGTGCATCCTGAGAGCAGAAAACCCAAGGCAAAACTCCCTCCCATCAGTCTTCTGAAGAGGGGTGACCAGCCTGCTCTTATCTCCCTCCTCTCTCTCGATGCACTGTGGCCGGATCATGGCCAGCGTGCAAGCCAGGGGCCTTCTTTCCTCTCCCCCTCGCCATGCCCCTCTACCCCAGCGGGGAGGGGGGATTTTTGAGAATTCGGATGGGAAAAATGTGCATCCTGAGAGCAGAAAACCCAAGGCAAAACTCCCTCCCATCAGTCTTCTGAAGAGGGGTGACCAGCCTGCTCTTATCTCCCTCCTCTCTCTCGATGCACTGTGGCCGGATCATGGCCAGCGTGCAAGCCAGGGGCCTTCTTTCCTCTCCCCCCTGCCATGCCTTTCTACCCCAGTGGGGAGGGGGGATTTTTGAGAATTCGGATGGGAAAAATGTGCATCCTGAGAGCGGAAAACCCAAGGCAAAACTCCCTCCCATCACTCTTCTGAAGAGGGGCGGCCAGCCTGCTCTTATCTCCCTCCTCTCTCTCGATGCACTGTGGCCGGACCATGGCTGGCTCGCAAGCCAGGGGCCTTCTTTCCTCTCCCCCCCCCCACCATTCCCACTTTCAGCTAAACACTTCTCTTGGCACATGGATGCAATTCCTGCCCCCCCCCAATCCTGTCTATCATTAAAGGGCAATAGGTTCCACATCTATAGAAAATAGAGGGAAACTCTGAGGAAAGCGCTGCCTTGCGCCCCCCCCCCCCAATTTGGAATCTGACTGTTCCAAAAGCAGAACAGAGCGAGGGTGGAAGAAAAATGGAGGAGAGCAGAGGGACTGGTGCTTTTTTTTTGCGCTGGGCTAGTGAACCGCATGAGGTAATCTGCTGGGCGGAGTTGGGGCGGAGCTGGGGGCAGGCATAAACAATGAGCCTGTTGGAAGGGGAGGCCTCCTGCAAAAGGGACAGACCAAACCGTTGTCAAATGCAGTGTGCTTTGTTCCCATGAAAAACCAAAACTACATTGAGATTGACAGGGATAAATCGCGGCCATGAAAAAAACATTTAAATTGTGTGTTTTTTTAGTCCGTGGCAAAACAGAAGCAAAATCTACCGTGAAAAATTCCCCTATGGAAACCACAGAGTTTTAGAGCAAGTGCTATAGCATCCCCCCCTGTCATGAGTCAGCCTGCAGAGACCTCCTCTGATGAAGAGGAAGTAGAGGCCAGAATAGAGGATCAGCCAAAGTCAGGAGATGACTCACCATGCCTGCAGCATGCCAGCTCAAGGACTCCAGTTGGACCTGACACCTTGCAACATGCAGTGTCTTCAGAGGCCTCGCCAAGGCCACTGGAGCAGAAAAGAAAACAGGTTCGTCTGGCAATGCAGCAGAGAAGGCAGAGTGCTAGACTGAAGGCTTTACACAGGAACCTCCCCAGTAGCAGTGATGAGGAAGAGCAGGGCTGAAGCACCACCTGTGAACTCAGCCTCATCAGCATCAGCTGGCTCTGCTACAGCAGCAGGAGAAGGGATTTAAGCCATCAGTTAGGCTTGGCTGTTGTGCAAGCAACTTGTCACCAACCTCCTTGTGTATTGGCCTTGTTTCCCTGCTATCCTTTGGATTCCTGGTACCCTGTCTTCTTGGACTGGCTCTGACTAACACCTTGGACTTCCCTTGCCTGTATTGATATCTCGGACTCTGCCTTCACTGTGAATGACCTTGGACTGTTCCCCAGACTACACTTACAACTTACAGCCCTCGCTCCTCACCTGCCCCACGACACACACACCCCAGTGTGATGCCAGCACTTCTGCATCATGCTGGAAGTGATGTCATTGCTCATGGACACAGATCACCGCCCCCTGAACCCGCCTCTCAGCTGCTCCCGACGGTTGCCAGGAAAGACCCTACAGGGATGTGTCCTTTTACATTATGAACTTCTATAAAGCATTATGTATTTTGATAATGCTGTATTATATAACAACAAAAACAACAATAAATAGTAATAAAGTCCCTTTGCTGATCCATTCAAACACTCTATTTTAATAGAGGCCATTAGTTATAACCAGGCAGTTACAGTACCCAGGTGTGAAAGCTTTATGTAAGCAGAACAGTACAGGTAGCAACAGAGCTGGAATATCTGTTTTATTCCTTTTCATCTTGCAGATTTGACTTGTCTTATGAAAGGCAAATTTGCAGCTATCATTGGAAGCAATGAAGAGGCTATTATTCATCCTTTTGCACAGTTGAAATCCAAACAGTCTCATGTGAAGCTACCTGAGTTTCTATTTTGTTTCCCATACTTCTCTCTTTAGGCATTCAAATTGACAAATGCTCTTGTATATAGTTTTTAAACCCTGCCCATATCTAATGCATCAGTATCTTGTTATGGTGCCTTTGATTTCATTGTTCGCAAGGCTACTATATCAGCAGCATGGAATTGCCAAGGCACTAAGAAGCCCAATTTTTCTTTAATTTCTTGGGAAATTGACAGCTTTATGAACTGTCTCTTTACCTATGCCTCATAAACATGTCAGGCTGTAGGAAACCATTCTAATTAAATCCCAGGAGAACTGCAAAGGAAGATTAGAGCTTCTTGGCAGATTATTAAAAAAAAAAAACAGGTGTTCATATATACACAAATATCTGTCCTGGAACCGAACATTTGACAGAACAGCCACAGGATTAACCCCAGTAGCAATTCCAAATGACACCTTCAAAAAATCTTGGGAGTTTTTGTGCTAACCATAACTTTTCAAAGGTGCATTTGAATTTTATGCAGTGAATCTCTTCCTCCCCACCCCACCTCCAAACAAACAAATCCACTGTTAACTCAAACTGAGATCTTGGATTGTCACCGTTCACCTTTGATTATAAATACTGATGTAAAATAAACCATGGCTATGCCTTCAAGGCTTAAACACTCCTTTGGCTACCTGGATAGCCTTGGAATTAATGCATTCAGATTATTATTTTTTAATTCAGATGTTCACATGACTGCATTTCTGACTTGACAAAAAGTGCATCACCAACTAACAGTAAGAGGCCAATGACTGGTCTGAGTGCAACAAGAGTTGTTACTATTTTGCCAGAAACTTTATGTATTTACTGGAAATACAGTGGGTTGGAACCCACAATCTATTGGTACAAAGATCAGGGATCTTTCCCACATTACCCTCTCCATATTTGCAATCTTCAGCAGTCCCTTCCATTCCACACAAGTCTGAATGCTACTCACAGAGGAGGAGGAAGGGGTTGAAACTGACCCCTCTTTCCCCTTTCACGAGTACCAGTGAGAGGCCGGAAGGCAATTAACAATCTTAATAAACCCGTGCTGGCTCTTAGTAATCACAGCCATCCCTTCTAAATGCTCAAGGACTGACTGTTTGATTATTTGTTGTAAAACTTTTCCAGGTATAGATGTCAAGCTGATGGGTCTCTAGTTACCTGGATCCTCCTTTTTCCCCTTCTTGAAGACGGGGATACATTTGCCCACCTCCAATCTTCTGGCATCTCACCTGTTCTCCAAGAATTCTCAAAAATAATGAACAGGGGCTTTCAGTACCCTTGGATGCTATTCATCTGGCCCTGAGGACTTCGTTTCATTTAAAGAAACGAGGTGTTTATGTACTACCCCTATGCCTATCCTAGACGGCAACTCCCTTCCCACATAATGTGTTCTGTTTTTGCCATGTTGAGCACCATTTCCCTAGCAAAAGAAGACTAAGAAAAAGTAGGGATCGAGCAGTTCTGCCCTCTCTTCATCACCTATTACAATTTCACTTTCCTGTCCCCACTATGGGCCCACCATGTCCTTGTTCTTATTCTGAACATAACAAAAGAACCAATTTTTGTTGTGTTTAGCATCTCTCACCACCCTAATACTCTCCCTACAAGCACTGGTAGGTTTGCCAATCTCCAGGTACTAGCTGGAGATCTCCTGCTATTACAACTGATCTCCAGCCGATATACATCAGTTCACCTGGAGAAAATGGCTGCTTTGACAATTGGACTCTATGGCATTGAAGTCCCTCCCCTCGCCAAACCCTTCTACAGGAAGAACTGATGAAAACTCCCAGGTCCTTCACCTTCTTACCCAGAGCACATAGTCTCTTTTAATACATTCTGGGCTGTGCCAGGCAATATCATTTGTTCCCACGTGGATGAGCAAGAAAGGATAATAATCTTTGGGCTTGATGAGTCATTCCACCCTTTCTGTCACATCCTGGATGCATGCACCTGGTAGACAGCATACCTCTTGAGACAACAAGCATGGTTGGAACACTTTAGCCTGTACTCCACACAGTAAGGGATCCCCAATTATCTCCTGTATTGGGGAGCAGAAGCTCAAGACCTCTCATCCACAGGGGCCTTAGAAATTTCCTTCAAACTTCAGGGAAACTGGGGGAGTAACCCTTGTTCCCATGGTCTAGAATCAATATCTATAGGGAGACCCTGGAACCGACTGCTTAGCAACAGAGGCTCAGATTGTCTCCTGATTTTCCTGCTCCTCTGGGTTACATTCTTCCATGCATCCTCCTCCTGTGTTGGGTGCTCCTCAGTTTGCTGAGATTCCTTTCTCTCCTCCTCTTGTTGTCCTCTCAGAGTGCTTCATGTGTTCTGTCCCTGAACTATTCACCTTCCCTTATAAAATGGAGCATGGACAACTGTGCCTCAAGTCCCTGTATCTCCTCCTCCAGTAGGGCTACCAACTTGCATTTGCTGCAAGTGTAATTGTCGTTACCCTCAGGTAAGAATACGAAAATGCCACAGACTTTGCATGTCATTTGTTCTGAATATTTTCTATTGTATACCACATAATATCTATAGTAGCAGTGCTACTGACAATGACAGATATATTTCAAGCAAAAAAAAAACATTTTTTTAGGAAAGGGATGTGTACTTTTATCAAAACTATTTCATTGTTTATAACAATGGACAGCAGTGGTCAGTGCATAGGGAGAGCCGCCAAGCCAAAGGCAATCCACCAGCCATGTACCATGACCCACCAGGTATTTGACAACTCTCTGTTCTTGCAATTTTAAGCAGGCAACAAAAAAGAGCTTTCTCAAGGCCCTAGCAGGCCAGCAAACATAGATGTGGGCTGCATTTAGTTTGGATAATGCCAAAGAAACTGAAAATATCATACAGAGCTATGTCAGTCAGAACAGAGGATAAACAAATGCTAAAGCAACTCTTAAAAACAGACCACCAAAATATGCTCAGACACATGCAGGCAAGTAATATCAGGAATCACAATAATATCAAAATAATAAATATAAACACAAATAGGTCGCAAAATGAAAAAAATAGAGAAAAACATAGAGATAAAATGATGCCTGTCCAAGCATGTAATCATGTAATGATGAAATAGTCCCATCTTCTAGCATGTTTCTGGGTTGTGTGTGCAAATTTTCTTCTGGTTCAGCTTGTTTGGTTTGTCAGAAATATTGTTTGGATTCATTAATATATGTATATTATCTATTCAGGGTCATTGCTGTATTTGGTTGAAATTTACATCAGTTTACATAAATGAAACAAATTTCAATCTGTAACATTTTGTCTCACAACCAATTGGCATGAAATTCTCAAAGACTATATTCTTTATTCGATGGAGCTTCCCTCCAAATTCCAGGCAGCTAGAGGTCTGAGTTGTGGGGGGGGGGGTTAATGTGTGACCCAGCACTCACCTTAAAAATAGTGGATGTGGGAGCAAACCAGCTCCCAAGCCCATCATGGCAGCAGGAGAGGATCTATCATTCTCTCCCTTCCACCCTGTGTGCTTTTGCTAGGCGAAAAGGGCCATAAGGGGGCTGTTTCTCTCACTGCCGGGTCCATATGACTGGCCAGGAGACATGTGAAACCGGCAATGAGACAAACCAACCAACCTGCAGCTCTTTGCTGCTTTAAAAAAAAAATGGGGTTGAAGGGCTGGAATGATGAAGCACCTCGTGTCATTCAATCTGACCCCCACTCACTAATTTTAAACTGAACCCTGGGTCACTTTAAAGATGAGCTGGGTTGGGGAATCCCCCCATCTAACTCCCTTCCCCCCATCCACCTGGGATGAAACTCTCAGGAACTGCTATCCTCATCCAATGGATCCCCCTTGCCAAACTGCCCATTTTATAGGCTTTTAGTGTTCAGCCTTGCAAAGTGGGGTTCAAAAGGGCATGGTGATGAGCTTTTCCTCCATGCTGTCCAGCTGCTGGAATCCTGTTTGGGGCAAGGCTTGTGATGATTTTAAAACAGTGGCAAGGAGCGTGAAACCCTATACACATAAATGAAGCCTGCACAAGGTTTGGTCATTTGAGCCTGTTTTTCCAAGCCAAACCTTCAATTATTATATTGCGTGTTACTCATTGAGAAGCCAGCATAATGCTTCAAACAGTTGAGCACACTGAGGTGAGGTTTGGGAAGGTGTGAACATTATCTCCCTGCATGTTATACGTAAGAAAAATACCAAAGACCACCCCTGCTTTACACTGAACAGCTAGATTCATATATAAGAAGAAAATTCTTCTTGCATAGATAGATTTGCTACTTCTGTCTCCTAGCCTCCCCTGAAACCCAGTGAGGTGTAATGGGTAAGAGTGTTGGACAAG
The DNA here is from genome assembly GCF_029931775.1 of Euleptes europaea. Taxonomy (NCBI): domain Eukaryota; kingdom Metazoa; phylum Chordata; class Lepidosauria; order Squamata; family Sphaerodactylidae; genus Euleptes; species Euleptes europaea. The sequence goes on along the minus strand of NC_079319.1, from coordinate 76,071,165 downwards.
TATATGGGAGAACCAGGTTCAAATCCCCACTTGTGCCATGGAAGCTTGCTGGGTGACCTTGGGCCAGTCATATTCTCTCAGCCTAACCTCACAGGGTTGCTGGGAGGATCGAGTGGAGGAGAGGAGGAGGATGTAAGCTACTTTGGGTCCCCATTGGGGAGAAAGACGGGGTATAAATGAATTAAATAATGTCATCTTTTTAAAAAAAAATGTGGGAGAGGATGGAAGCCTCAGCCTCTGCTCTGCAAACAAACTTGCCAACTTTCTTGGGAAGAGGAGAACAGAGTATAGAAAGATTGACTACTGGCTCTTTGGTTGCCCACCCCTAGCAGTACGGCAGCTCTCCACCTTACAAAAATTATAACCAAGCCTATGCCTGTCTGAATGTGAAAGTCTTATGGGTCAAGGAACTGGATATGGTTGTAGAAATCAGTCTTCTCCAAGAATTTGCAAGCAAATAATCTGTTCACTCCTGTAATCAGTCTAATGCCCAGTGCTGTAATGGCTCTAGAAAAGATCACCCCAGCGTATATTGAATGAAAGCCCTCTTTAAGCCACAAAGTCACCAAGGAGATTGGGGAAAATACTTCATATAGAAACATGAGTCATATACAACAGTGCTTTGTGGCTGGAACATGGGGCAAGTGTTCCGGGTGAATGCTGCTCTTGTCAGGTGAGTCATGGTGTAGCCAGATCTAGCTTAGTTGGTTCCAAAAACTTGGAGAATTTTTTTTTGTATTAGTTACCCTTTCAAGGTTAATAAACAGGGTTTGTCTGATTGGATTTTGATAGATTATTTTCAAAATGCACACCTCCAATATGTTTCTAAACTCAACCAAGAGGTCAGTACACTAGTGTCTTTCAAACTGAATCTTCCTCATGGACATTTTACTCTACATTCAAGATTCTAAGCATCCAATAACAAGGAACCATATAGTTCATTGGTAAAAATAATAGCAGCACACAGATTTAATAGGACTGATAAGACAGACTTCCAGTAGTGGTTCATAGACCTCAAGGCAGTTGGTGAGCTAGCCAGATACAAGTTGGTGAGCTAGCCAGATACAAGTGCTCCCAAACAATAACCAACTTTAAATGTTGCAAGATTTCATTATTTTATTATGAGATCTACATTGAAGGCCTCTAAAGGCCTTGTGGTGAGATACAAATCTAAAAAATAGCTGTTGTTTGAAACACAGAGGAAGTTTTCTCTCTATCTAAAATGGTAGATCAGTTGCTATGTTCTTCCCTCAGACTCTAGCTTTGGGAAACTTCTGTAACTTTAACAGAGTCTAAGGGCACTTTCACACATGCCAAAAAATGCACTTTCAATGCATTTTGAAGCTGGATTTTACTGTGTGAACTGGCAAAATCCTCTTGCAAATGATTGTTAAAGTGGACTGAAAGTCGACTGAAAGTTCATTATTTGGCATGTGTGAAAACACCCCGAGTTACAAAGAGGCCTGTTTTAGAATGAATAACCCACAAAGAATTGCATAGGGGTCAATTAATTGGATTTTGCAGGGGGGGTTAACAGTTGTGTTTTTTTAACAAGCTGATGCATCTATCTGTTTAATGGTGATCTTATTCTGTGTCTCTCACATACACATTCTCTGTGGCTGGGAATTAGCTAATTTTCTCTTAAGAAAGAGTGCTACGTTAATATAAAAATGATACCAATAGATGATAGCCTAATGAAATGTACCAGTTTGCAAATTTTCTGTTTGTTTTTCCTGGTGCCTTTATACATTCACAGTCCAGCACAACCAATCCTCATACTCTCTTTTGTGCTTTATACATAAAATACAAATTTGAAATAATAATGTGCTGAGTTGCTTGATATGCAAATGAACATTTTAAAAGACCATCTGGGCTTAGTAGCTGCGTCACAAGATGTTGATTGGCAGAAATGACAAGGAGTGATATTGGAAAGCACACTGGACAGTCATATTACTGTTTTGTAGTAAAGTCACTGGCATTTATTATATTCACTTATGGGCATGAAGTAGTGTAAGGGAAGTTAGATGTCTGCCATTTGCCATAAAACAGCTTGGCCTTGTAATTTGTCAGGGAAAACAATGGCTCATTTGCTGCATCAAAGAAAACCTACATACTGTTTGCCAGACTTTGTAAAGGCTACCAGGAGTAAGAAGCCACATAGCAAAAATGTCATAGTGGCAATCTGCTGCTAACCACAAAACTGAGCTCGGAGTTTCTATGCCAGACATCAGCTGAACAGTAACATTATGCAAACCAAAGCCCACCAGGAGACTGACTATCAAATGATAGCATCACGGCTCATGTTATTCACTCTCTGTGCTAGGGCTGTGCATATTGATAAACCCAAACTGAAAATAAACCTGAAATTAGCTGTTTCTGCAATATTCGGGTTAAGTTTTGGAAATCTGCCTGAAGCCGAATACACAATTCCCGAAAAACCGAATAGATAGTCAGCTTTTCGGGTTTCAGCTATTCGTCTTTGCTCAGATGCACGGGAGAAGGCAGCCTTCTTCCATTTTTCTGTCTTTGACTGGTTTTGTTAGAACCCCATAGTTGGGGCCCTTTTGAGTTAGGGGTTGTGTAATCAGAGACAACTTGGTCAGAGCAAACTATCCATCACTATTCGGTGGATTAATCTGGATAGCAGAAGGGGCATTTAAAAGACAGGGCTCACCCAGTCCCATCTGCAGGGATATACCCTCCAACTAAAAGCACCAGCTTCAACAGCTGCTGATCCGGCTTCTGAAGACGACTCCTCACTCGTACGGATGAGCAATCTCCTTCAGAAGAGCCGCTTTGGTCATGACTTTGGCTGGCTCCAGTATCACCCCCCATGAAAGCCTCCCCAGATACAAATGGAGGTCCCAGACTTGAAGGCACCAGCCTGCCAATTGGCTCTTTCTGCCAGTCCTTGGCAACATAGACCTTCTGAACCTGAAAACTGATTGACAGTTTGGCTTACAAATGCCTGGAAAGTGGGGGCAACCCCTTTGCGGGCCCATAAAAGTGGACCCCCTGTCCCAAACTTCACCAAACTTTGGTGTCTGTCTAAGGAGAGCCCTTGCAGTGACGCTGCAAGTTTGGTGACTCGAAACCCCCCACTCAGAGCCTTGAAAATAAACTCCATAGATTATAATGGAACCAATTTTTTTCGGGAAACTCAGAAATAGTTTTTTTAATTATTTATTCAATAAAATAAACAACAGCAAAATAGAACAAAAAACAACCATACAGCAATCTTCAAAATTTAAAATACAATATATACGTGTGTGTGTGAGTGTGTGTAAACTTAAAAAAATATTTAACCGAATTTCTATATTACAGCTTATTTCAATATCCTCATTCATACTACCACACCAAATACAGTTTAGTCCTCTATAAAATAGCTAGACTGTCATCGCAGCACATTGTCCTTTCTCACCCTTGATTATAAGATTTTCCATTTTATTTACAGTTCGTAACCATAGCTCATCTAGGCTCATTGTATCACCATTTTTCTGATGTGTTGTTAGCTTAATTAATACATATATTTCTTTTAGTTTAACCAACCATTCCTCTATCTTTGGAGTCGTTTTTTGTTTCCAATGTCTGGCAAAAGTCATTCTAACAGCAGTTATCATGTGTAACCCCATACATCGTCTATCTTTAGTTAGGTTAGGGGCTAAATTTAACAAAAGTATCTCAGGTTTACATGGGATATCAATCTCCATTCCAACAGATGTTTCACTATTTCAGTGCAGAACGTTACAGCTCTCTCACATTTCCACCACATATGTATGAAGTCTGCTTGTTTTTTTATCACATTACCAACAACTATCGTTCACTGATTTGTAGATTTTACTTATTCTAATTGGAGTAGGCAAAATTAGATTTATAGCCAATGCCATACCCAATCTTTCTCCCCAGTGGGGACCCAAAGCAGCTTCCATTGTTCTCTTGTCCTCTATTTTATCCTCAGAGCAACCCTGTGAGGTAGGTCTCGCAGAGAGTGTGTCACCCAGCAACTTTGCACAACAGATTGGGGATCTGGATATTAGACTCATGACAGGTTGCTTAAAAGCTCTTTCATTACATTTTGCCTATCATGAAGATAACCTAATCCAGGATTTTCTGATTCTCTTCATTTTTGGCACTTAAAATCCCATAATCTTTCTGGGCTTGGTGGCCAGTTTTCAAACATGTAGAATTATTTTCTGATGAGTTATGCCTGCCACAAATGGACAGATGGACAGACAGGCTGATTCTTTTATTACTATAGATTCGTAGTAACAGCAAGCCAAGTGATTTGTTTTGTTATGATATTTGGTTTGAATCAGGGTTGTATGGGCAGCCCCCAAGTGAATTTTTTGTCTGGGGGCCCATGGTGGTGCTTGGAGCCCTAGGGTGGGGAGATGAAAAAGCAGACCAACTTTGGTTTGCTTTCGCTGTAGAGTAACTACCAGCACCATATAATTAAAAGGAACTTTTTGATATATACTACATATGGATGAAACCAATTCATTTCTATTTCAAAGGATGCTGGAATTTGTGTCAAGTACACTGTAGACTGTAATAAAAGTGGCAGCCAAATAAGGACAAATGGCTTAATGTTAACATAAACTACAGCTTGGCTCTTTCACCTTGGGTGACAGAATCACAAGTCCTGTTCTCCCCTGAAGTTAAATGCAGCACTCTCTAGTATCAGTGGTTGGCACCTTTTCTCTCCAGGACTTGCAGTAGCAGCAGCCCAAATGTAATTTGAGTTAATATATGAAATGTGCTGGGTAAATGGATACTTATCGCCTGCAAGATAAATAGTCAAAATATATCAAATCTAGCAATGTTTTGGGAAGATGGTTGTTCAGTGGGATCTTGGGAATGAAATGAATATTGCTTTTAAAAAACAGCAGTGTGTTCTGCTGGGCCTTAAGAAAACATTACTCCACTGAAGATCGAAATGACAACAAATATACATATTTACTCAATCCACAAATATACTTCAAAGAGTTCTTCTCCAAGAAAAAAGTTTAAATATTTATCAACATTATTTACTAAGGAATTTTAAAACCCACATTTTATGCAAAGCCTGAAAATGCTTATAATTCTCATAGGTCATTTATGCAGGGGAAATTTGTGTTTGGTTTGCTGCAGTTTTCTGCTCTGAATTCTCAAGCATCATATGCATGAGGGATTCTCTCCCCCCCTCAATTCCAGGAGTACCAGGACAGACATGTGGGAGGGGAGAAGCCAAAATGGGCGTGGGGAGAGAAACCTGAAGAGCTATGCATGGAAATAGGGGGAATTTGCGTTGCTCTTGCCTCAAAGCAGTATCTACATTCATCTTAAAACAGGATCCTAGAACTGCGGGGGAAGAACGAGGCCTGAGCAAAGTCATGTCTGAAGGTCGGTAAAATCATGAATAATGCAAAGGTAGCCTCAAAGCAGTCCAGCAGGGACTGCGGAGTAAATACCCCTGCATAAATGGTCATAGAATCATAGAGTTGGAAGGGCCCATACAGACCATTTATTCCAACTCAATGCAGGATCAGCCTAGAGCATCCCTGACAAGTGTTTGTCCATCCTCTGCTTAAAGACTACCAGCAAGGGGGAGCTTGCCACCTCTCTAGGCAGCTGATTCAACTGTGTGCCCCTACAAAGGTCTTTGAGCACTCTCGGGTGCATACCATTTGGCCTGGGGGATTTGTATTCATCCAACGCAGCCAGGTGCTTCTCAACTACCTCTCTGTTCATGTCAACCAGCAGCCCAGACACCGTGCCTTGCCTGCTGAACATACTGAATTCTGAATTTTGTGCCCCTTCTGTGCCCTGTACTGAATTCTGAACATATCCTTAAAAAAATTCTGACTTGTTACATTGTTTAGGCCATGGCAATGTACAAGCAATACAGAAATAATTAATTAGATGAGTGAAACTGTCCACCCGAGTAATGATCATGGGTGGGGTAAGTGGAAGGCTCTTATGAAATCAACCCCCTTAGTCCACTTAGTGCAGTCCCCCACTAGTCCTCATAAACCATAGCTCCAGGGGGCTTCTAGAATGATTCATTCAATTCTGGAGACATTGTTGACAGGGCTTATGAGGGCATATGCACAGCAGTCAGGAGAATGCTTGGGAACCTTACGCCTTCTTCATTTGAATGGACAAACTGTACCAAGACCAACAAATTCTTACTTCTGCTTAACTTTACTGAAACGAGAGAACTAAATCTATATTCTAAAGTGCATTCCTTGTTGGTTCCTGTTATCAACACTCACACCCAACTCAAAATTAGCGGTAGTAGCCCTCTTCGCACTTGTTTTCATTATGCTTGTGGGTCCAGAAAGGAAACTGCCCCCCTTCCAGCACTGGGCATTCCCTCATGGAAAATAATGTGCACTTTGGATACTTTTAGATGCTGGCATTACCTGCCAGCACGAGGGAACTTTCCACTTCTCACAGCCATAGTAGACTCGGAAGCAAATGGGAATCTTGGGGTCTGATTGACATGAGGATGACCAAACCAGGTGCATGGGGGCAAAGGGGCACACAACCAGCTGGCTAAAGAAAGATCATTTTTTGCCATCAAGTCACAGCTGACATATGGCAAGCCCATGGGGTTTTCCATGCTCTCCCTTCCAAATACTGACCAGGGCCGACCCCGCTTAGCTTCCAAAATTTGACAAGGTCGGGCTAGGCTGGGCCATCCAGGGCCGTGTCCGCACTTATCATTTGCAGCTCCGATTTCTGTGTGGTTTCCTTGCATGTTCCCACTTCATCTCACCCGAAGGATTCCCAGGACATCTCCAGAGCGCAGTTTCTCCGCGGTAAGAGGATCCACTGATAAGGCGAGTTAAAAAAATAAAACGTCCTCCACACTCGGTGCCTTAAAGTGGGAACATGCAATGTGTCCTCAATCCTGCTGCCAGCCAACCCCTGCTCTCCCCCCACCTCCCTTACTAAAGCTGAACCAATCGGCGTCCTTGCTTGGAGCGCCGACTGGGAATGCCTAGAAGCTTGCCGGTTTGGGGATTTTCAAGTGCAGCGGGGAAAGGAGGCGCGGTGGGAACAGGAATTTAAAGGCGGTCTGGATTCTTGTGTATTGGATGCGTGTGATTTGCGAGGTAAGTTGCTAATGCATCAACGGGCCTGGTCAGGGCAAAGAAAGAATCTTAGCTGCAGTCATAATATGGGTGGATCTAGATAAAGCAGTGCAGAGCTGGAGACTAGACTGCCTCTTCAGCCAGGGGATGTACAACTCAGAGTTTCGCCACCAAACGGCAGCCAAATAGCCAATGCTGTGGACTTGTGTCGGGAAAACTGCTTAGTCTTTTACTAAACATTTTTGGGAAAGGTACAGGTCGGTGGTAGTGGACATTGGCACATAATGTACAGTTTGGACTTAAATCCGGTGATGTGCAGTTCTAATTTCACTAATCACAGACTGAACTAACCCCTGACCCATGTGGAAATACAGAAAATGTTTCTAGTAAGAACATGATCATATCCGGCATTTGGGAGCAGCTGGACCCCTTCCAGTCTGACAGTTATTGCGGTGCCTTTCTGTGAGATGGGATGGAACAGCGAGGTGAAAGAGGGATGTTGCATCAGCCCAGTAGATATATGCCTGACAAAGACGCCCTCCAGCCAGAAGGGGCCCCACCAAACAGAATAAGATTCTCAACTTCACAGTTTCAGATGTAGATACTTTCCACCACTCATTACACCACTGTAGTTGGCTTGCAAGAGGACAAAGTCAAAGTCATTGATGAGACATCCCGACACACATAGGGTACAGAGCTATTGCTACCTCCCATAAATAGCTAGTACCATTCCAGATGGTAGAGGGAGAGTCTAAACCAGGGGTGTCGAACTCATTTGTTACGAGGGCCAGGCCATACCTTGGCAGCCCAGATCGGGACTGGGGGGTGGGTGGCTGCCTCAGCTAGCTCATGGTCTTGATAAGAGCTCTCAAGGGGCCAGATCCGTGTGTTTGACACCCCTGGTCTAAACTGTCTCACTCCAACAATAAACACATATGCACATCAACACAGACAAGATGCGAGATTATCAGTAATAAAGCAGGATCAGCCCATCTCCTGATATGAAAGAGAACTGCTGATTCAGAATTTGGGTTATAGCACTGTCTGTAATTTCATATATACGCATGAAGTAGTTGCACTTAGCTCCAACAAAAGGAAAGGCAACCCTTTCCTGTATGCATGTAAAGAAAACAGAGGACATGGGGGGGGGGTCTGTTTTTAAGCACAACTAGAGTAAGGGTTGCCAGGTCCCCCCAACCACTGGTGGGAGATGGGGGTGTAGGGTTGCCAGACCCGGGTTGGGAAACTCCTGGAGATTTGGAGATGGAGCCTGAGGAGGACAGGGACCTCAGTGGGGTACAAGGCCACAGAGTCCACCTTCCAAAGCATCCCTTTTCTCCAGAGGAATTAATCTCTTTAGTCTGGAGATGAGGTGTAATTCCATGAGATCCCTAGGTCCCACCTTGAGACTGGCATCCCTAACTAGAGTATGTGGGTCAGGGGAGTAAAACCTTGCCCATCCTGCTTTCAGGGGTAGTCTTAGTGATCCTGGGCCCTCAGCAAAAGTCCAGGATGGGCCCCAGAATTACTGTGCCCACCACCACCCAATTGCCCCCCTCCCTGCCAGAGATACTCCAGTTCCAAGCGAGGGGCAGCCCTTGAGCCAGCTGCCAAGGGGACAGACACTTGCAGTCACTGGCAAGCTGACTGCCCAGGGGATGGGTGCACACAGCTGATGCCCTGACAACTCAGCTGCCAAGGGGATGGGTGCCTGCAGCCACTGCCCAGCTGGCTGAGTCCCAGGGGGGCAGATATGAATGGCAGCAGGAGCCTGCTCTTTCCCCCTCTATTGGGTGCCTGAGGCTGTGGGCAGGTGGGGCCCAGGGCAGCTGCCCTGGATGCCCTGTGACTAAAACCACTCCTGTTTGATTTTATTTCTGTGCATTGAGCATTTTCTCTCTGTGTGTCAAGCAGATTGCTGGTTATCACCAGAGCTGGGCGGGGATAAAAAATGTTGAAGGCACCAGAGCCTAGTGACTAAAGGGGAAGGCAAAGTTAAGTTCCAGTCACATGCAGGGTTGTTTTTTTTACCTTTTTTTTTAAAAAAAAGCAAGACAGACCTGCTCGCTCCACTTGAGGATCCCGGGAAAGGAGGGAAAAGCTTACGCTCACCCATTCATCCCTCCCATTCCCCACACTGCAAGCAAAAATGAGGATCTGAATTAATTTCTAATACAACTTGCTTATTTCTAAGATTAAAGACTTTGACTCAAGTTTCAAAAACAATATAAGAACTGAATTCAGACTGGTTTTTGTTTTTGTCTTTAGCCTTGAACCCCTTGTCTAAATCCCTCTAAAGCCAGTGTGGTATAGTAATTAAGAGCGGTGGTTAGGAGCGGTGGACTCTGATCTGGAGAACCGGGAGAACCGGGTTTGATTCCCCACTCCTCCACATGAGCAACAGATGCTAATCTGGTTAACTGGGTTGGTTTTCCCACTCCTACACATGAAGCCAGCTGGGTGACCTTGGGCTAGTCACAGCTCTCTTCGAGCTTTCTCAGCCCCACCTACCTCACAGGGTGTCTGTTGTGGGGAGGGGAAGGGAAAGTGATTCTTCTTTAAGTGGTAGAGAAAGTCGGCATATAAAAATGAACTCTTCTTCTCTCTCCTAGGTTTACAAAAGTTGTGTGGTCTAGAACTCAATTATTATGCTTTTCACCTGTTCTCCAGATTTCATTATAAATGAAGTTTCTTTACATTCACATGCACACACTGAAATTATAGCATGGACTTCTCAGAGAAGCTGGGTTTTTCTTTGGATGGTTGCTGCTGAACAGCTTTTCCTGAGACCTTATGGCATGGAAAGGTTAAGCGGCAGTTTGTATAGCTCTGAAAAAACAAAGCTGTTATGGGACACATTCGTTCTTTTGTTATCTGCCCAACCCTATCCATGTTTCCTCAGGAGCACGTTCCATTGAATTTCACTGGGTTTTACTTCCAAGAAAGTGTGCTTAAAATTGTAGCCATTGTTTCGGGGCAAGGGGATGGGACAGTTGTTAAGCAGCACTTACGGTTGCCTGGTCTTCAGGGAGAAGGAAGCCGGATGCATGACAATCCTATAGTTTTCCTATAGCTAATGAATGGCTTACTTAATAAATGCTTGCAAGTCAGAATCTATTTTTATTCAGCTGGTTTCATGTGAGAAGAGATGGCAGGTTTGTAATCCATACTCTCACACTGCCATCTTCTGGCTAAGGAATCACCTTCAGCCAAAACTTCTGTGAATAATGACCCTTAAGCCCTGACTTCCTTTGACAGAAGGGATGCTTAGCCTGTTGCATGTAGTTCAAATAACATGTGCTCTCCTTCCCAAATCCTTCTCTGTTAATAAAGACGGATGGTTCTAAAACTAGCCCGAACCAAATTCAATTTGCCTATTCTGCAATGTCATCTGAAATATATAAGGAACAAACTGTTGCTTGACCACACCTGTTTAAAAATAAAATAAAAGGAGAAAAATTAAGTTACTGCCATGGTTTTGAAATCAGCAAAGTTGCCTAATAATATCCAGAAGAAAGAAAATCATTCTTGCACAGCTGGCCAAGGGTTGTGGCCGTGATGTGATAATGGTAAGAAAAGAAAGAAGCCGTTTGGTGACTGCACCTTATTACAATAGTGTGGTGGCACGGGTATTTATATCTATCTCTAATACAGCTTGGCAGTTTCTACTGGGTTTAAGTAAATAAATGGTTGTGCAAGGATCGTTTTCGGTTCACTGTCAAATATGGTCTGAAATTGTATTTATTTTTTAAAGACAACTATTGATCCACTGCAGCCATTCCGTTATGACTTGTGCTTCCTCAAATGTCTCTTAGATCATTTTCACAAGATCATATTCCTTCTTTTGTGGTTGAGATCACTTTGGCCCTCTGCCAAGCTTTGTCTTAACCCTTCAGTTGCTGCCCTGGCCACACCATAATCTTGCAATGGCAGCTTAAGGGCAGCAGTGTTTCATCCAAATCAATACCATGTCACCTGAAACATCCAGTAGCTCATTCGACTGGTGACCTATACCTTGTACAGTCATTTATACCAACTACTGTGTGTGCTCATGAGAGCAGAGAGGGACTCTCACAAACATATACAATTTTTTTTTCTTACTAGTGCCACCTAAATACCGACAGATGCGTTTTTGTAACAAAGAGGCCTTATTTGTCTCTCTCTTCCATTTCATTTAAACATTACGACAAAAAAAAAAAACCAAACTAACTTGAGACAGGGCCTACTTTGAAGGGTACTGATCTACATCATTGTTTAGGTTTGGCTGAGATAAATTACATATTTGCTAATGAGTTGTGCAAAAGACTATTGTGGACAAAGTGAGAGATGAGTAAACACTACCGTAATGTGAATTGCTGGACCCTCTACATATATTTTGTGGCACATCACTATTTTAAAATTGAAAGATTTCACAGCTGTTATAATCACTTTGGTTAGCATTCCCTGTATGTGTGGCAAACAGAGCTATAAAGCCATCCAGAACTTGAAGCAATCCTTTTAATTATTTATCCAAATATCAGCTGACATGTCTGGCTCTATATCTCAGCAAAGATAATAAGAGCGCAATCCACAAGGGGGAGAGCGGTGAGGAGGTAGCATGACCCCAGAGCTGGAATAAATGCCACTTGCCCCAGTGAAAGGGGCATTTATGGCAGCACCGGGGAGTGGCACAGCAACGCCACACATGGACACTGGAGCAGTCGTGGAAGCAGCAGCAGCACATCTCCAGCACAGGGGCACATGCCAGCACCAAAGGGGGCATTCCCAGGGGCTGGACCAATTTCAATAATCTTCCTGACCCCTTTGCCCCAGGAATGCCCACATTTGCCGGCCCAAACTTGCTCTGGGAAAATCGTTGGTGCAGCCCAATGGAGCTACAAACAGCAGTTCAATGGGGGTTGGGGGAGCATCCCTCTCGACTTGCTGGCCATGGTGCAGCAAGCCGCTTAGGAGATGGCTCAGCTGTGCCGTGAGTTTGCCATCCCTGGCCACAGCTCAACTACCCCCCACCCGGATTGCACTGTAAATCTAGCTACTGATACATTGTTGATTGAGAAACAAAAATGTATTCAGTTAAAAAATAAAATAAGAGTATGGATGCATTTGTGTGTGTAAAGTGCCATCCAGTCGCAGCTGACGTATGGCAACCCAGTAGAGGTTTCAAGGCAAGAGACTAAAAGAGATGGTTTGCCATTGCCTTCCTCTGCATAGAGACCCTGGCATTCCTTGGTAGTTTCCCATCCAAGTACAAACCAGGGCCGACCCTGCTTAGCTTCTGACATCTGACAAGATTAGGCTAACTTGGTACCAAAAGTATATTCTGACTCACTAACATTTCTCTAGCTCACAAATATTATTCTGTAAACTCCCAATACCATAATATTTGAGAGCTTGGCACCACATACAGCTTACCAATGTGATTATGCACTACTAAAATTTTAAGGTGGTTCATTTTATCACCACTGAAAACCAAACTCCAAGACCTGTTAAAACACTATCTGAAGCAATTATAGATTTCAGCTGCTCGCCTAGGAAATTTATATTGAGAACTCTCTTGATTTCATAGAATATTAGTTCTGTATGCATAAGAAATTTCACTAATACTGCAAGAATACTGCAGCTAGGCTCAGGGCAGTGGAACAAAAATGCATATGAGAATCAACGGAAATCCGTGGTTTGGTTTCATGTACGCTAGTGAAAATCTCAAATTAACTTTTAAAAGTCAGTACTATGGGATCAGTTTGAAAGCTGATCCAAATAACTATGATTTTTATGTGTACATCTGCAACAATATCCATGCCCAATCTGGATGAGGGAGGAATTGATCTTTTTCTGAACACATGCACAGTCATACAGAATGTAATAAAATATTTGAGAAACTAAATCAAAAAGTAAATGCAGTAAGAAACAGTACAATACTAGCACAGACAATAAGAAGCTTTATGAGACCAGAAGACAATGCAGTGAAACATTAAATACAACTAACAAGAATAATAAGGCTGGATTACAAAATTAGAAGATGACTTTTTTAAAGCATAATATGCATAATGAAGACCACCTTAAATTCAACACCAAGTACACCAACTACAGCATTACTCACTCTATACAAATGCCCACTTGAACAGTTTGGTTTTACATTCTACAGAATGATAGGAGTGTGGCTACCTTCCTGACCTTGTAACAATGTCCTCCTCCTGAGCAATTCCATTCAATCTTGCGATCCTCTGGATTTTGCCTCCAGTGAGCTTGACACTATAACTAAAATGCCCTCCTCCAAAATAAAAGTATTGATTAATTGCAACAATTAAATGTATAGGAAAATAGTAGAGGTCATTGTAAGTATTGTGATTCGGGAAATATTTAAGTTGTGCTGTTTTAAATTTATGGGGGCTTTTCCAGAATTGCTTAAAAAAAGAACACATGCAGGATATACTTAGTAATTTCCTTCAGTCCACAGGAAAAGGCAAGCATTTCTGTCAGCTTTCCAAGGAGAGAACAATATAGTCATTCACTGACAAAAGGGATTGTCTCTGAGTATGATCTCTGCCTTTGGGCATTAGGATGATGCCTTTCTAGTGGTCTTCATGCAGAGCTGGGCTCCTAATTTGCAGGAACTTTCAATTATAATACTCAATGGTCACTTTATTGCTATAAAGCCAGGGCCTTTTGCTGTCATTTTATAAAAGGAAGAAATAGGAAAACAGCACAAAGTAGAACCGGCTATTATTAGTAGTAGGCCAAATTATAGAGCTAAAAATATGTTGCAAAAAATGCAGGACACAAAACTTAAAGGGAAAAGTTCATATAAGTGACAGTGCCCTGCCAAAACCGGCCCTGCCGAAACCTCCTCACAGCAGCAAAAATCCATGCAAAGGGGTGTTCCCAGCCCGAAAGGGTCATGGAGGCTGCCTAACAGCAGCCCCACCTCCAGCCTGGCGCTGGAACGCCCCAGGAATGCTTCCTTGGACTCCGGGATGCCCCAGGAATGCCTCCCGGGAGGCTGGAACAGCCTTTGACAGTGTTCAGACACCACCAGTGGCAGCGCCCTGTGACCAGCATCCGGGCCTTCCAGCTGGTGTTCGGGCCACTAACGCCGGTGTTAGTTGCACTGATGCCAGCACGGGAGGGGGGGCAGACACTGGCATGGTGCCTTCCTGACTTCCTAAGGGCTTTCGCCCTAAGATCTCAGGAAGGTGCTGTGAGTCCACTGTAATACTAATATCCTTCCAGAGCTTCATGAATTATCTACAGTACAATCCTAAAGCACCTGGAGATCAGTGGTAATCCCAGGGGATCTCTAGCCACCACCTGGAGGTTGGCAACCGTATTTAACCCCCCTTTTTGGTGTTGTTACAAGGCAAGCCTCTGTGTAGACTCTGCCATGTAATTTCCCTTCCTTGGGGGGAGACTAGATGCCTCCCTGTGCCTCCTCTGCAAATGTTTCAGCTCACACTTTGCAATGCTGCCTGCCTACTAGGGATGCCAAATGTCGGCAAGTAAGAAATGTATTAATGCATGAAAACTTTCTCCCATCTGTCTGAAATGTGGCAGGGAGAATCCCTTGGGTTAGGGGTACAATCCCAGAAAATTCCTCTCATCTGTCTGAAATATGGCAGGCAGAATCCCTTGGGTAAAAGGTACAATCCCAGAAAATTTCACCTGATTCGAAAGGGAAACAAGGACATTATGACCTAACAATGTATGTTTCCTACTGAAATGGTTCCCTTTAAAACCACTGGAATCAATAAAAATGTTCAGTGCCTCTGGCTTAATATCTCGGACAGCATCCAGATCAGGTTCTTCAGGCATTCATCTATAGTGGCCTTAGATTTTCCATACAATAAGAGATGTTCTCCTGTTTTTTTAAAATCACCATCCGTTTGAAATGAGCCCAATATGAGCCTGGTCTACATATGCAACAGAATGAACTGGTAGGTTCCTGTGAAAGTAGAATAGATGGTAGTACTGCAGAGTAACTTTCTACCTGTTATGTTAGCTTTCTGCCTGCAGGGAGACATTTACATTGGGATGGATTGAAAAACAGCAAGCACTCCCTGTAGTCTGAAGTGGTCAGGTCTATTCATAGGGTTGCCAGCTGACGAGGGCGGGATTTGGGAGGGGAGGGACTTCAGTGCCATAGAGTTCAATTGCCAAAGCAGCCATTTTCTCCATGTGAACTGAACTCTATCGGCTGAAGATCAGTTGTAATAACAGGAGATCTCCAGCTATTACCTGGAGGTTGGCAACCCTATCTATTCACTTTGTTCTGACACATGTATAGACCAGGCCTGGTATAATAAATGGAGTAAAACTGGATCCTTTTCATCAAGCTTGGTCTAACAAAAATTCCCAATAATAAAGCAAATCAAGCCTCTTATAGGGAGATATTAACAGTGCCATCCGAAGCCTATCGAGGTCAATGGATTTAGAATAACTCTGTTCAGGTGTGCACTGACAGTTTTACCTGTAGGGTTGGGGATTTCATGAATTCCACCATTCTATTCCTCGCAATAAATAGAGAGTGAACTATAATGGGGCCTGGTTTTTGTTTTTCTTTTGTTTTGGCTCGGATCTTCCATCATGTTATTCCAATTTATCCCACCCTGTGAGCAGCTGTAATTTTTTTCCTGCCTGTCTCCCTTAACAGAACAAGACTTGCCACAAGAGAAGTTGTGACCACACACACAATATCAGAGAAAGGAGGGTTATGGAAAATGCCCCTGTTATATCACTGGGAGGCTTGGTTGGACAGTTATATAAAGACACTTCATTCCTCTTTGAGGTTGGGAGCGTAGTGACACAACACAGCTCTTCTATAATCTGGTTCGACATCAGCATTCTCCCAATTGTATAGCATTAAAAAAATAACAAAACACTGAGTCCTTGACAGTGTAGTACAAAGAACACTTAGCATTTCACAGAATTTCAGTAGAAGGCATTTTTAAAACATCAAGTATCACTTTGATGCGTGTAAAAAAAAAAAAAAAAATTGGTAGAAAGCAACAAGGGAAGCCACAGAAGCAAAAGCGAGTTTTCTCAGCACTGGGGCCTAAGCCGCCAGCGGTGAGGATTCTGAAAATATGCATATGACCAGGGGGCTGTGGCAGAATTAGCAAGAGCCCAGGAGGGGCAGAGAAGGCAGGCAGGAATAAAGCGCAGCCATGCCTAAATGCAACCCTCCTGTTTAATCCCTGGTTGCATCAGCGAATGATTGCTATAGTGCATAGGGTTGCCAGATCTGGGTTGGGAAAGACCTGGAGATTTTGGGGGCGGAGTCTGAGGAGGGCGGGGTTTACAGAGGGGAGGGACTTCAATGCCACAGAGTTCAATTGCCAAAGCGGCCATTTTCTCCAGGGAAACTGATTTCTATCCCCTAGATATCAGTCGTAATAGTGGGAGATCTCCAGCCACCTCCTGGAGGTTAGGAGAACTCTAGTACTGGGCTCACCAAACAAGATAAATAAATACACGAGCAAACTATGCAAACATAAATTGTGAACGTTAACATCTACAAACAAGTGCAAACATCAAAGAGAATATATACAAGTGAATCCACAAGGGAGAATTGGAAAGTCTCTTTCAAGGTAGGTCTCTATCAGAATAAGTGAAAGTCTTATCTCAAGGTAGTTTCTTCAGATAGTAACCCCAAAATGCTCGTGTATTTATTTATCTTGTTTGGTGAGCCCAGTACTAGAGTTTTCCTAACTATCCTGTTAGTACTAGTGCATATTTGCTTCATATCATACACACCTCCTGGAGGTTGGCAACCCTAATAGTGCACCAATAATGCAATACTAGCAGAAAAAGGGCTAGGTCTTAGCACTACAGGAGCCCCTGGCGCAGAGTCCAAGCTCTGCTCACGACCTGAGTTCGATCCCAATGGAAGTTGGTTTCAGGTAGCCGGCTCAAGGTTGACTCAGCCTTCCATCCTTCCGAGGTCGGTAAAATGAGGATCCAGCTTGCTGGGGGTAAAGGGAAGATGACTGGGGAAGGCACTGGCAAACCACTCTGCAAACAAAGTCTACCTTGGAAATGTCGGGATGTGACGTCACCCCATGGGTCAAGAATGACCCGGTGCTTGCACAGGGGACCTTTACCTTACCTTAGCACTACTAGTAGTCACAAAGCCGTTATTGCCCCTTCAAATTTGAATAGGAATGGGGGAACAGATTTTATTTAAAGATGGGGAAATGGATAACTGGGCGATTAAACTGTGTTGCTAAAAGTAAAAGTTTGCTCCACAGAGTCAAAAGTGTGGTTCAGTGGTTCCAAAGTCAATAATTAAAATATAAATCTCAGGCCCCACTCACAACTCCACAAAGAACATGGATGTTCTTTCCTTATTGAATCAAGTAGAAAATGTTGCAGCAGAGGCACTGTTGCTGAAGGGAGGCACCTAGAGGTCTGTCTTCCTTCGGGGCTCTGGGACCAGCCTTTCCTCTCAGTAGTTTCATTCAGGGTCTCGGAGGGAGAATGCTGATGTTCCCCTTTTTGCCTTAAAAGGCCAGGTTAGCATTCACAGAGAGGAAAGTGCCCAGTTCAAATCCCGAACTGCTGTTTAACCAAACACGCCTTTCTCTCTCTCGCAGGATGGATTTCTCTCTCAGATCTTTCTCATGGCGTCTCTGCCCAGAGGTTCTCTTTCTCTCTTTCTTCACTTTTTCCCAAAAAGGAACTAGGAAGGCCTCTTACTCCCCTGTTGCTAAGCAACATCTCACAGATACTCCCCGGAAGAAATTATATTTTGTCATCTTCAGATGGCAGTGTTCCTAAACCTTTAATTCCTTATATGCTTATGCAGGTGAAGCCAGAATCTGGCCATCATTTGAGCAAAAATGTCCTCAGTGCTCGGCCAGATCAAAGGGAAATCAATGGGTTGTGAGATTGAGAGAAGTTAAGCTGGAACCAGAGAGAATAATACAGATGTGTCGAGCCTGTTCACTAGCACCAAGTACCTTGCCATTAAGGGCAGTGAAACAAAGACCAGGAGGAGCCTGGTTGTAGACCTAGACTGAGAGGTTTAGTGTCCTAGGAGCAAGCCATGCTGAGCACAGCCTGCAGTGCTCCATGTCACTGACTTGACCAGTGGCTCCAGCTAAAGATATTGGCTGACCCCTTGCCTTCTCCCACAAACTCATAGAGGTGTGGGAGAAAGGAAATTACTGAACTGACACTGATCACTGAGTGTCTGAAAGGTCAAAGCCAAGTGGATCCTGAGGTGCCGGCAGCACTGCTGTGGCTTAGCTGTACTTGCTGCTAGGGGCCCTCTAGGGTATTGGCCAACCGCAAACATTCCCCCTAAGCTAAAGGGCCAGTGTGCCCTGTGTCCAGTCTCTCCTGACATGGAAAGAGACACGTGGATGGGGGAACCCCAGAGAACAGTAGCAGAAGGTAGAGGCAGCTATATTTTTTATTTAATACATTTTTATCCTGCCCTTTTATCAGCATATATCCTTTCTTCCATTTTATCTTGCATCAACCCTGCAAGAGAATGACTGGCCCAAAATCACTCAGTGAACTTCATGACCCAGAGAGGATTTGATCGTGAGCCTCACAGATGTAAGTCCAACTGCTATACCCACTGGCTTTGTTGTACATTGCTTTATAGCCCATATCCTAAACTCAGATTTGCTGGACTGAAGTCTTACCTGAAGCTGTGTGCCAAGATGTATGGAATATTCCTAATAACAGTGACTGTCCTGGGTAAAGTCTGGATTGATTTTTTACTGTCAAGTCAAGTTATGGTGACCTTGTAGGGCTTTCAAGTCAAGAGACCCTCTTAGGTGGTTTGCCATTGCCTGTCTCCATGTCAAGACCATGGTATTCTTTGGAGGTCTCCCATTCAAATACCTGCCAGGGTTTGGGTTGCCAGCTTCAGCTGTGAAATATCTGGAGATTTTGGGGGCAGAGCCTGAGGAGGGCAGGGTTTGGAGAGGGGAGGGACTTCAATGCCATAAGAGTCCAAGTGCCAAAGTGGTCATTTTCTCCAGGTGAACTGATCTCTATCAGCTGGGGATCAGTTGTAATAGCAGGAGATCTCCAGCCACCACCTGGAGGTTGGCAACCCTAGCCATGGTTGGCCCTGCTTGGCTTCTGAGATCTGACAAGATCAGGCGAAACTGGGCTATCCAGGTCAGGACATTAGCCAAGTGGTAAATCTACCTGACCAGAATGGGCTGTAGCAGGACAGGACGGATGTTTTAAATTTACTCTGTATACCACAAGTTCTCAGAACCAGCAATGGATAATAGGAAGCCTATACTTTACCTTCCAGGAGCTAAGCTGGAAACTGAACTGGAAGCTTATCCCAGCACAAAGCTATTTTACCCAGCATTTGTTCTTTACCTGAACTCCTCTCTATGCCCTCTTGATCAGCCATCTTGTTTCACTTCCTGTTGCTGGAGAAGTGCATGGCACAAGTTAACTGCTGCTTGGACAAAGTTATCCATCAATCCTCTGGTGAAAGTTCATCATGAAATTTTTCATTTCTGTATTTCACAAACAATTACATCGAGCCAATAGTTATTCTTCAGTGGTGATTTTAAAAAATGAATCTTTCTCTTCTTACATTTTACAACAGGATTTCAGCACAAGAATTAATAATAATGCATTGATAATTCTGAAAGTGTAGGCTTATGATTTCGTATTTTTATTGGAAAGACACACACACACAGTTCTGTGCATGAGTATATTTGTGCAGCATTGATTTCTGAATAAGCTGCTAAACCAAGGTGTGATCAGTTATATGGACAGGCTCACTGCACTTTCTTATTTCTGAAATATCCCTGGGGGCTTTCACTATTTCTCAGTGTCATAAACGTTAATCTTTATAGACCCACAACCTAAAATTACAGTATATTTTCTTGTTTATCTCAGATATGCAAGTTCTGCACAAGGAAACAAGGACTCAGTATTTATAGGGTCTTACTTTAACGGCTATTTATGTCAGTATCCATTATGAGTAGGATGGACTGAAAAACCTTAAATCAGCTGTTTCCCCGTATTGTGATAATGCAAAATCCCATAGGAGAGGCACATGATATGGTTGCGGCCCATACCATCTTACCCTAGCAACACGTCACGCTAGCTTAGAGACTACACAGGTGTCTCTTCTATATTGTTTTTTTTATATAATTCCTCTCTCTTTTTTTGCCAGAACAGTGAAATGTTACAACAAGGAAGCAACGGACATGTGGTTCAGGTTATGTAGAAAATGGATGCTGATCACTGTAGCATCTCTGTATTAACTCAGGGCCCTTTCAGCTGGGTAGTCATCTGGCTCTGAAGCACAGAATTTGAAAGAAAGAGAATGTCCCAAGGAGGGCAAGATATCTAATCCCATCAAAACACCCTATGCTCATGGTGGGAAATCAGCTAAAGGAACAACATGGATGGCCTCAGTCCCTTTCTGCTGTGTGAACCAGCAGACTACTTCGAAGCCCCAATAGTTAGTGCCATATTGAAAGGGAAAATTACAAGGGCCATTTTACATGATGTACAGGGTGAACCCAGGTCAGTCCCAGAACCAGCCAGTCTCAGCACTCTGTAATTGTATGATTTATTCCAAACATTTCTTCTTTGGCTTACAAACCTAATGAAATATTTAAAGGTGGCCATGGCTTAGAGGCAGAGCGTCTGTTTTGCATGCAGAAGGTCCCAGTTTCAATCCTTGGCATCTCTTGTTTCAAAAAAAGATCAGGTCATAGGTGATGTGAAAGACCTCTGCCTGAGACCCTGGAAAGCTGCTGCCAGTCAGAGTATGACTGACCTTGATAGACCATTATCAAGGTCTGACAGTATGAAAGCTTCATGTATGTCCCTCAAAGCGTTGAACTGAGAGAGTAGATTCTACAGCAGCTCGGTGGGTGAAGACAGTTGCAAAATGGCAACTCGGTGGGTGGAGCCAGTCACAACAAATTTTAAAAATAACAGCAACAAGGAAAATGGTGAGCACAAGGTGAAATGGAGGAAAGAGGAAAGAATTCCACTGAGTGCACTGTACCAGCAATGGAAATCAATGGGGAAACACCCTCATGTGGATGCAACCAGAATAGAATGGCTTGACTTAATGTTTCCAGGATCCAAGAAGATGGAGCCTACGCCAGGACAGTCTGTTTGACATAGGGGCAACTGTATGGAAAATAAGTGCGGAAAGCACAGCAAAGCAACATTTTAAAAGTCCTTTCACAGAGAAAATTAATTTCCTGAGGAACAGGAAACATATTTAGTGGCAGCAGAATTTTGACAACTCTATCAATCCTAGTAAGTTTATCATTAAGGCTGAGCATTTCTTAACGGTCTAATGTGAAAACACGATGCTACAAAGAAACCACCTTATTTTGCTGCTATGCCAGAAAGTACTGTGGGTGGCAGAGGAGAGAGAGAGAGACAGGCAGTAATGACAAAAGAGATCTTCCAAACCATAAATAATATTCTCTCTGTCATGCTTGTATCCTTAGTCCTGAAATCAATTTACAAAACAATTGGTCAGGGCACCCCAGGAGTAAAGAATCGTTCACTATTAAACTTTGTGTGATTACTTAGCAGTGTAATTGAAAACATAACCATTTTCTCTTGCAGTTTTCTATTGCCAGGAGATTACATCATGAATGGTACAACAAATTTCCAAGGGAAGCTCTATCAATGTCATGCTGGCTGGGGATAAACAATCAAGTAAAAAAAAAAAAACCTGGCATCTCTGATCATCTTCATGAGAAGAGTACAATGTAACGGCAGCTGTTTATACACAAGCTGCCGTAAAAGCATATTCAAAGGTAATTTGTTGTAATAAGTAAACCAGATGGAAATTATAATTTGGGATATCAATGGGCATAAATGAAAGCATTTATATGACACTTCTAATATACAAAATGCGCTCCACCTCATCTTCCATCTTCTCACAATCCTTTGACATAGCTTAGCATAACTATATTTAATTGTTAAGTGATGGCCCCAGGGTGAACATGAAGCTAGCCGTGACTATGAATGTGGGCTCAGGAAATTCAGAGGAACTCCACTGTTTGAAGAAAAATCTAACTTTTTAAACAAACTCCCCAAATTTGGGGTTAGTGTCCCCTCCCCAAAAAAAATTTTTTTTACTAATGATGCCTGTACATTCACTGATGTTAAAACCAGCAAAACTGCAAGGAGTTCAAGTACCATTTGGGGTCAGCCTAGCAATCACAATTCTTGCTGAGGCACCTGTCCTGAGATTCAGCACAGGGCCGCAGACGTGGTGGCCAGGAAATGGAGGAGCAGCAGGTGACAGTAGAAGGCGGCAGTGACAAATAGGGCCCTGGGGTGGGGGAGAAGGAGAAGAAGAAGAGTTGGTTTTTACATGCCGACTTTCCCTACCACTTAAGGCAGAATCAAACCGGCTTTCAATCACCTTCCCTTCCCCTCCCCACAACAGACACCCTGTGAGGTAGGTGGGGCTGAGAGAGTGTGACTTGCCCAAGGTCACCCTGCTGGCTTCGTGTGTAGGAGTGGGGAAACAAATCTAGTTCGCCAGATTAGCCTCCGCTGCTCATGTGGAGGAGTGGGGAATCAAACCCTGTTCTCCAGATCGGACTCCACCGCTCCAAACCACCGCTCTTAACCGCTACACCACGCTGTGATTCCTCATGGGTCCCTTACGTGTCAGAACAGCCAGCATGGTGTAGTGATTAGATTGTAGGACTATGGAGTCTGGAAGATCTGGCTTCAAATCCCCACCGTCATGGCAATCTTGGCCTAGTCACTCTCTCTCAGCCTCCCCAACCTAATAGGGTTGTTGTGAGGATAAAGCTGAGGTGGGGAGAATGATGTTGTGGGTCACCATTGAGGAGAGAAGCAGGGAATATATATCTAAATAAATCAATCAATTAAATAACGGAATACAGAACAGTATCTGATGAAGGAAGCTTTGACTATCGAAAGCCCATACCCTGAAAATCTTGTTGTGTGTCCTGTTCACATGCATAGCCTTTCTCTGCCCCTCCCCATTCATGCTGATGGTTCTACATGCAATGGGAGGAGGATGCATGAGTGCAAGATGTGTTCCTGCCTGTAAAACCTACCATGCTGGGGCTGTGAGCAATCTGGACGTGGTCAATTTGGATTCATAGTCTGCATCTGACATGAATTCCTTTGCCAAGATTTGAGGATTTCTTCCAGGCCATCCCCATTCATTTCACCAACAACTCATGCTTGGTATGCCCTAGAGCTTCAGGTGTCCATAGGAGCATGCATGTGGCTCTGTACTGAAGACCGAGCATAGCTGTGACGGATACAGGTTTAAACAGAAAGACTTGGTCACTGTCAGCCAATGCCAGCAAGCAGTGGGCGCAGTCTGGAAAGCTGACAGGCTTCTTTTTGGAGGGGGAGAAGAGATCTAGAGCAGTTAGCTCTTGCAAAGGGTCTTTAGCTCTGAGCTCCTGAACTATGTGGTGGTGTGGAGAGACTCTGAGAACACCTGTTCAAATACTACCTAGCTTGTTTTATAACCAAACCTGAGTGACAAGGGGAAGATTGTGGCAGTGTGTGATAGCCCTTTCTTCAGTCACTTGGTGGGAGGTGGCTGCTGAAACAGGGAGACTCCTAACTCAAGTGTTTTGGCACAGGAGGTGGGCAAATCTAAGAAGTAGGGAAGATTGTGGATGAATAGGGTTGCCAACTGCCAGGTAGTAGCAGGAGATCTCCTGCTAATTCAACTGATCTCCAGCCGATAGAGATCAGATCACCTGGAGAAAAATGGCCGCTTTGGCAATTGAACTCTATGTCATTGAAGTCCCTCCCCTCCCCAAACCCTGCCCTCTTCAGGTGCTGCCCCCAAAATCCCCCGCCAGTTGAGAAGAGGGACCTGGCAACCCTATGGATGAACCTTCACTCACTGGTATTTTGTATGTGCTAGGTTAGTCTGAGTCCTCACTAAATATTTTGAGTCTATAAGTAGTTTGAATAACATCTAAATATATTGTTGAAGGCTTTAACGGTCAGAGTTCATTGGTTCTTGTTGGTTATCTGGGCTGTGTGACCATGGTCTTGGCAAGACCACAGTCACACAGCCCGGATAACCAACAAGAACCAACATCTAAATATATTACTGAGTATCCTGAAGAAACTGAACTTGAAACTAAGAGATGTGCCGGAAACCCACTAAGATTTTGAACTGCCTGTAACTATTTAAGCTCTGTGCCTCTCTTGAAGAATAACCAACAATCTAAAAACCTTTCTGTAAATAATAAACATCGTTTTTATTCAACTTTTAAATGCAGCTTCAGCCTCTAAGCCTTTCTATTCCTACTGGGGGGAAGGAAAAGGAAACTCTCCTCACAAAAGCAAGGGTGACAGACTGTGGGGTAGAAAGAGTATTAAATCCTCCTCTCAGCTACTGAAACAGGGAGAAATTTGTGAGGGTCCATAAAGGATGGGGAAACAAGTACAGAAACTCCTTCCCCGCTCCCTCACAATAGCCTTCACCAATTCAAGAATTCCATTTTCTTGCCATGAAGAGATTCTTTTGAAATCAAAGCAAAGAATACTTTGCTCATTTTTTGCTCAAAGAATACTCATTTTTTGCAATAAAATGTTATTGTAAATAATGTAAACATAGTTAGCAGGTGTCACTGAAAAAAATAATCCATAATTCTATACAAACACTGCTTAAATTTCCATATTTTTTTTCTTGTTTGTTTTATTTTCTTTCTGTTGGGCTGAAAAGGAAACTTTTTGACACACTTTTTGGCTAACATATTTGCTTTCCCAGTTGCTTTCCACATAGAGGTGTTCAAAATACCAAATGATCAGAACCAGCCAGATTTTCTCCTTCTAATTGGTCCAGGTGACCTACAATATAATAGCAGCAAAGGGCTGTTTTTCACCTGTAGACCTGCTTTCACTGTCAGAGCCGTGCCAGTCCCATTAAAGTTCTTTTAATGTATCCAGTTTGTGATAGCTGAACTCCCCGAGCCTTCTGGGCTGTGTAATATAATAGCACCCCTTTATCACTTTCAGTCGTTTATTGGAACCAGCTTGTACAGATGATTTAGTTTACTATGGTGAGGCCACTATGCAGGGTTCCAAAAGCTCAGTTTTGGGGGACTCTTCTGTCATTTTTAACATCTGGGAGTTTGGGAAAGGGGAGACTTGCCTGTTTTGCTGTAGGAAAAGATCCAATGAGTTGGGATCTGGAATACTGTTTTATAAGGCACTATGTAAAAAGAGTATGAGATGGATTGACTCTATAAAGGAAGCCATGGCCCACAGTCCACAGGACTTGAGCAAGGTTGTTAATGATAGGACATTAATTCATAGGGTCACCATAGGTAAGAAGCGACTTGACACACACATAAAGAGTATTTTTTATACAGAGTATGTATGCAAGTACCATCAAGTCACAACCAACTTATGGCAACCTCAGCAAGGATCTTTCAAGGCAGGTGAGAAGTAGAGGTGGTTTGCCATTGCAGTCTTCCTTGGTGGTCTCCCATCCAACTATCGTCCCTGCTTAGCTTCCAAGATCTCTTGAGATCAGGCTATAATATACTATGCCGCCTTCCCTCCCTTATATTCAGTACTATACATAAAAAATTAGACAAAAGCCAGAATGAATTTTACATTAACCTAAATATGGGAGGACGAAGATAACCCCCTTGTCAACAATGTTAAAGAAAATCATTTCAGCAACAGTTCATACAAATAAAAAATACTACTCTTGCAATGTTGCTAAAATCAATGGCATCTTCTGCAGTCTACTTTACAAGTGCACAGGTTGCTTGTGGTCTTGCACAGTTTAACATTAAATGAATGGTATATTAGAAAACATTATTTTCACAAGCAACTTCATCTGTTCTGTTCAGGAGATGCAAGATAGGCCACTCTATGTCAAATTCAGGGAGCCTCGTATAACATGAGCAAATTTGTATTGGTGACGTGTTGGTAACTGAGTCTACCAAATGGATTACTATAGCCAACTCCAGCTCCAGCTAAATCCACATTCACAGAAGAAAAAGAACAAGTACATAATTTCACTTGACCACATACCCTCAAAAATGGAAATTAGATTTGGCCAGTCCTACAGAACAAAGCTATCAGATGAACTGGTGAAACATACCATAAGAAATCAGATACATCAGCCTGAAGTGAATTACAGCTAGTTTGCCAAATACTATAAATACAGATTTGTTGACTTTAAAGAATTATCCTTGCCAGTTACCCAATTGTGGGAAATTACGGAAGAATGCTAGCTCATGGCTCAAATACCAGTGTTATGCTTCAAGTTGCAGCATATGGAAATTATTATGGTTTTAGATTATACTTCATCCATTTTTTTCCTAATGAGTGAACCACAGAAGGTCCTATAATATAATTGGTGGTACCTACTTTTAAAGTAATTTTTAGACACCCACACTTCTAAATTATCCTACCTGATAATGAATATACAGTATAAATGTAAAAACTAAAAATATCATTACGCCCAAATAAACAGTAAGGGTTGGATACTACCAGCCATTCTGCTGTTGAAAAAGGGAGAAGGGAATCCCCCTTGGCCAACAAAGACGCTATGCTGAGGATCATGAGACCTGCATGGACAAAGCCATAAGAGATGTGGGGCCATGGTAAGGAAGGCCATTAGGTGAGATTGAGTGGGAAAGGTGACTGGATCCAACCCCATGTTGTGTGCTGTGATCTCAAGAGACATCAGCACCCACATGTTGGGGTGGTCCCTTGGGAGCCACTTTCTAAATCATGCCTATCAGGAAGCCTATCTGAAGTCAATACTCATCTAATGTAGAGAAGTAACTGAGAGAATGGGTACGAACCAAGAAGTCTCAAATTCTAACCTTGTTTCAGGCATGAACTCATGAGTAGCCTTAAGTTCTTTTCAGATGTTACATCCACATGAAATGAACTGTCAGACCTCAGCTTCTTCTAGAAGATCCAAAAAAGGTCTATGCCTTCGGTGGACCATGTCCTCATGCTTCAAGCTAGTGTAGGGTGTAGGCTGGACTGGCTGCCAGCCAAGGTAAAAAATTCTGGGAAATTGCTGAAGGGTTCCTAAGGATTATCAGATGATAGGGCTGTGCTTAACAGTTCCCCGGCTTCCCAGTGGCAAAAGATTCACTTTACAGAGTAATTGTATTCTCTGACATCCAATCAAAAAATGCAGTTCATTTATTGTAGCTTCACCATTATGCCTCGTTAAAGTGTCTCAGCTCTTCATCTCAACCGAAGTAAAAGCTTTATCATTCGCTGGAATATGCTGCTAATGCTGGTTAGAATGTCTCCTCTCTAAGCATTTTTGAGGTTTAACTCTAATGTGGTCTGTTATTACTTTTCAGAAGGGAAATGAATTGTGATGTCAGAGAAAGTATATATTCTGTTACCACTTGATATATCAAATCAAAGCTTAAGTAGAGACAATAATGCCTCATGAACAAGAAACACCACTCAGTTGCAGATTTCTGCATCACTGAAATGAAGTCAAAAGATAATCATTATATGTTATTCATTATATGTTATTACGGGTTTATGTGACCCAGAAAAGAAAAGAGGGAAACACATGGGTATCACAGAAAAAAAAAGTGAGTTGCAATTTGGGATACCTTTCAGATGCATTGTCTGAACTTCATCTGTGTTCAAAAATTTAAAACTAAAACTGTTTTTTTTTTAAGTTCCAAAAAGACTTGGGGTACTTGAAATGCCTAACCAGGCTTGTTCAGGGAGATCAGTGGTGTCAGACAAGCTTCTCCAAAACAGACAAGCTTCACCCTTACCAGTATTATGCATATACAAATGATCATACAGATGAAGCTTCCTTCCTGAGTCAGGCCATTGGTCAACTGAGATCAGTATTGTCTATTCTGACAGGCAGCAGCTTTCTAGGATATCGGCCAAGGTTTTTCACATCACCTACTGTCGGGCCCTTTTAACAGGAGATGCTGGGCCAGCCACTGAACCTGGGACCTTTTGCATGCCAAGCACATTGAGCCATGGCACCTTACCCATTCTTCCCTGCAGTGTGCAGCTACCAGTGAGTGCTGAGTATGTTCTAGGGTACACCCAGTTCACCCAGGATTGTGGTAAGGCTCAATAGTCAGAAGAAAGGATCAGAATATAAATTATTCAGGGAAGGGGGGGGGAACAGTGAGGCCTGGATGTATTTTCTTAAGATCTTTATAATTTCAACAAAGATGCCAAGTTATCTATTGAGGGGGAAGGAGCCAATAAAATCTCACCACAGTAACTTATGATGTATGCTTTCTCAGCAAACTACTTAGTACAGCAAAATAGACTCTAAAACTAGGTCATCCTTCACAGTCACTCTTTAGTGAATTAATATTAGAGCTATAGACTGGTGTTAAGACACTTCTTTTTAAATGAGAAGGATTTTGTTTCCATCCTTTTATAGGGCAGCCAAGAAAGTGTAACTGATACAATCATTATAGTTCAACTTCCTGACCACTTACAATACAGAAAACTGTGTTTTTAAAAACTCTGGCTTCTGTATTAGTAGACAAAAGGAAACATCAAAAATAAGAGCAGGGTGGCAGCCCTAGGAGCCCCGTGGCGCAGAGTGTTAGGCTGCAGTACTGCAGTCCAAGCTCTGCTCACGACCTGCGTTCGATCCCAATGGAAGTTGGTTTCAGGTAGCTGGCTCAAGGTCGACTCAGCCTTACATCCTTCCGAGGTCGGTAAAATGAGGACCCAGCTTGCTGGGGGTAAAGGGAAGATGACTGGAGAAGGCACTGGCAAACCACCCCGTAAACAAAGTTTGCCTAGTAAACGTCAGAATGTGACATCACCCCATGGGTCAGGAATGAACCGGTGCTTGCACAGGGGACCTTTACCTTACCTTTTACCAGCAGCCCTGGCTATCATGCTCTGGAAGTTGGAGAGTAGAAGCAGACTCGTGATCCTGATATGAAATTGAAATGAACAAAGAACTGCCACCCCAATAGGACTCACTATTGTTTCAGAGAAGAGCTACTCTTAAATTGCTTGGTTTATAAACGGCAGAGGCTGTTAGGGTTCCTTGACTACTAGTATCTGAAAGAATAATTTGGGAATTAAACAGGCTGCCACTATCCTGAATAAGAATATGGTTTGACTGAAATATGGTGAAATGATTGTATAAGAAGTAGAGCCATCGCCCAAAATTTTATAAGGGGACATATGTACACTGGGATGGAGGGCGGGGGACTAAGGTTGTCAAGTTCCTATCATCCTAAACCCTGAAACTCATTGGGTGGGAATTCATAATGCCACAGAGATTAACACGTAAAAGATTCATGGCATAATTCACTCTCTGCCTTAACTCCTTCTTGTACTCTTCCCCCGTTAAGCAAGATTCCCAGTTTAATCTCCACATATCTGGAGAGGTAAGTGTCCCTCACAAAAGCTCATATAGTAACAGTAATCCTAAAAACATTTTCCTGGGAGTAAGCCCTATTGAATCAAATGAGACTTGCTTCTACGTAATCTTAGAATTGTCCTTAATAGTAGTACAGTACTTCTACATATCACTAGATAGGTACCATATGGCATCTCTGTGTAGTCCCAGTTGTGCTGTTCTGAAGAGGTGGGATTTAACCAGACTGAAAAATAAAAATAACATTGAAATTAACTGCAGTAAATGTAAAATGCAATTGAACTTCAGCACTATTTATTGCCTCCCATGTCCAATTCACGTGTACCACAAGCAGGCATGTATTGGCTATGCAATATCCAGAGAAAACTGATTTGCTTATGGACATACTACTATGACACCTTAGTTGATGAAATTAGTGTACCTACATGCTTCTCTCATACGATGTTGCAAAACTGGGGTAGGAAAGATGGGTTGGGTGGGAGAGATGGCAGTTAATCAGTGTCTTATATACTGAAATGGGAAATTCCTAAATTACCCCTGCTTACAAATAACTTCCTCTGACTCAGAAATTATCCTCTAGTACCAGATAGAGAGATGTGTGTGGTTACTGTATAATGAGGGAAAGCATTCTGTACGGGTACATTGCATGTATTGTATACATCATGTTCATCCCATATTCAGCCTGTACTTAAGCAGCTACACTGGTTTCCTATTGGTTTCCAAGTCAATTTCAAGATGCTGGTCCTCGCCTTTAAAGCCCTAAATGATCTGGGACCTTCATGCCTAAAGCACCACCTCTCCCTATATGTCTGCCCAAGAATGCTTCATTTTCATCACGTGGTTTGCTGGTGGTGCCCAGCCCACAGTGTCCTGGGAGGCATTCCCAGGGTGATCCTGGGGGCGAAGCTGCCATTGGGCAGCTTCCTAACTCCTTCCTGCAGCAACATAGCAACGACAATTTTTTTTTGGTGTTGCAGCCCCGTTGAAGTCTATGGGGGCACTTTCCTATTTTTTTTATTTTTACAGAAATTAAATTTCTTTTAGGTGGCCAGGAAGCATCTGTGGAGGCAGCAGGGCAGTGCCAGTCCTGGCTGCCATGGATCTACTTCCCCTTCAAGAATGGGCTGCCCTTCTCTCCAGTCCTTTAGCCCTAATCCTAGAATTCTGGGTGGATACAGGACAGGATAAGGTTAATTAGTGAACATTTTGTGCATGCTCAGAGGCATACATTCATTTCCTCAGCCAAGTTACAGAAAGGTAATTTGCAGCTAACGATTAAAAACAGAGACCTGGGTGAATGAAACTGGGCATTCATTTTTCTGGTCCTGACCCTTCCCCTCCTATGGTCCCACCTGTTCCTGAAGCAAATTTCTCGCTGCAAACAGAGGAGACAACCACAAAATACTACAAATTCCACTCTAATATTCTTACTTTCAGCATGGATGTTGAAGAGTAGAGAACTAAATAAGAAAATAAGGGCCCAGGGGAAAGAGGTTATGAGACAGAGCAGAAGAGAATGAATTTGTTCAGGAAAACAGTTAACTGACTCAGCTCCAGCCCTCTTGCTTCTTCCACTTCCCCCATCTTTCCCAAGCAATTGAGCAAAAACTGCTTACACATTTCCCCTTATATCTCTGCAACAAAACAGAGGCTGGGGATTCAGAGATGGGGCATGCCATATTTGGGGAGGGGCATTGCCCCTAAATGCCTGCCATAGTCACTAGAAACATCCCTGGTAACCATCTTAATCCATCAGCCCTTGGGTACATCACAACCTAACTAGTCCAACAGAATAAAGATGTCTATTTTGGATATCTTCTTCCTGTCCTGTACAGAAAGCCAAATGAAGAGTGACTCCCCACAAGGGTTAGGCTGTGAACACACTGAGGAAAATCTCAGTTTCCAGCAGGTATTTTTTTCCACAATACAGTTACTACAAGTTGGTATACAAATGTAGTGATTTCTTTAATTAATGCATACACATATAAACCAAACCCAAGGGATTCTGGACTTTAGTGTGCAGGTGTATGTAAGGTTACAACTGACTGTGGGGGGTGATTGAGGAAGGAGAAATCCTCTGTGAGTCACCTCATCCCATTTACATCTATGTGTTAACAAGAACTGGAATACCCGGTGTATAAATAGGCAAGAAATCACTGCTCTTCTTGTTTGAGTAAAGTAGGTATACAGTGAGGGGGGAAAGTATTTGATCCCCTGCTGAATTTGCCCGTTTTCCCTCTGACAAAGAAATGACCAGTCCATAATTTTAATGGTAAGTCTATTGTAGCTGTGAGAGACAGAATAACAACAGGAAAAACCCCAGAAATCCAGAAGAGAAAAGTCAGAGATTGATGTGCATTATAATGAGTGAAATAAGTATTTGATCCCCTATCAACCAGCCAGATTTGGGTTAGGGTTAGGGTTAGGGTTCTGCTGTCAACAGAAGCAATCAATCCATCAGATTCCAAACTAGCCACCATGACCAAGACCAAAGAGCTGTCCAAGGATGTCAGGGACAAAATTGTAGACCTGCACAAGGCTGGACTGGGCTACAAGACTATTGCCAAGCAGCTTGGTGAGAAGGTGACAACCCTAACCCTAACCCTAACCCTGTCAACCTCCCTCGGTCTGGGGCTCCATGCAAGATCTCATCTCGTGGAGTTGCAATGATCATGAGAACGGTGATGAAGCAGCCCAGAACTACATGGGGGGAACTTGTCAATGATCTCAGGGCAACTGGGACCATAGTCACCATGAAAACAGTTGGTAACACACTACGCCGTGAAGGACTGAGATCTTGCAGAGGCCGCAAGGTCCCCTTGCTCAAGACAGCACATGTACAGGCCCGTCTGCAGTTTGCCAATGCACATCTGAATGACCCAGAGGAGAACTGGGTGAAAGTGTTGTGGTCAGATGAGACCAAAATCGAGCTCTTTGGCATCAACTCAACTCGCCGTGTTTGGAGGAGGAGAAATGCTGCCTACGACCCCAAGAACACCATCCCCACCGTCAAACATGGAGGGGGACATATTATGCTTTGGGGGTGTTTTTCTGCTAAGGGGACAGGACACCTTCACCGCATCGAAGGGACGATGGACGGGACCATGTATCGTCAAATCTTGGGTGAGCACCTCCTTCCCTCAGCCAGGGCATTGAAAATGGGTCGAGGATGGGTATTCCAGCATGACAATGACCCAAAACACACGGCCAAGGCAACAAAGGAGTGGCTCAAGAAGAAGCACATTAAGGTCCTGGAGTGGCCTAGCCAGTCTCCAGACCTTAATCCCATCGAAAATCTGTGGAGGGAGCTGAAGGTTCGAGTAGCTACACATCAGCCTCAAAATCTTACTGTCTTGGAGAGGATCTGCAAAGAAGAGTGGGACAAAATACCTCCTGAGATGTGTGCAAACCTGGTGGCCACCTCCAAGAAACGTCTGACCTCTGTAATTGCCAACAAGGGTTTTGCCACCAAGTACTAAGTCATATTTTGCAAAGGGATCAAATACTTATTTCACTCATTATAATGCACATCAATCTCTGACTTTTGTCTTCTGGATTTCTGGGGTTTTTCCTGTTGTTATTCTGTCTCTCACAGCTACAATAGACCTACCATTAAAATTATGGACTGGTCATTTCTTTGTCAGAGGGAAAACGGGCAAATTCAGCAGGGGATCAAATACTTTCCCCCCTCACTGTAAGTAGGTTAATGTAAGGGAAAGCCAAGGTACAGCTAGGTTATCATACTAAACAGATTTACCACAAAGCCCATAATCAGCAGGAGACTTCTAAACACAAATAGTCTTGAAGGGATAATCGCTGTTTGGAAGTTGTGTAAAACACATTTCCTCCAGTGTTAATGCTACAAGTTGTTTGATTGTGGCTAGTATGTGTAAACACCAAATTAGAGAATCATCACCCTTCCTGGCTTAGCTTCTGTTTGTTGCAATAGCTGCTTAAATGTTTTAAAGGGTTTTCTTGCCTCCTTCCTTTGGTCTTTCTCCATGCAGGTAAAAAGCTGATAGGAGTAATGTAATTGAAAGGGGGGGTAAAGAAGCAGGCATCCAGGGAAAGTGCTGCCAATTTCCCCCCCTGAAATCAGACGCCAATAGTGTTGGCCCCTACTAGTCATTTCCTAAGCAGTCGGTCCAAATTTATCATCAAAAGACGAGCTAGGCATGCAGATTGCACACATATCTCCCTCAAAGGAGACGCTTGAAAACCTAGATAACTTCACAGTAGCACTTTCTTTTAAAATGCAGATCAAATGAAAGGGGGTGGGGGGACTCAAGCAATGAAAGAAACACTGAATCTTGTTAAGGGTAATAAAAAACAAACAAACCAAAGTTGTATTTCTCTTTTTTATTGTCTGAAATATCTATAGTACTATGGAAAATAATGCCATCTTCTCTTCCGTCTGCTTACAAACTGAGTGAGAGTACAGGGAAAATTCAAAGAGGCATACATTTGTGGGATGGGGGAGCCTTGGTTTAAGTTCCACAAAACTTTTCCATAGCACTTTGTTTAACTTATCCAGCTCAACCATTTCCATTGTAATTGCTTCTGAGCCACCGAAGTCTGGATACATATGTTGGGTTTTATCCAGTGGCTGTTTTCTGACAGTGAAAAAGCACTTTTTCTAGCAGAGAACAAGGGGCAGTTTTGGCTAATTCCTGCTCCCACAGCAGACTTTATGCCCCACACTCTGAGTAGTGTTCCCACCTGGTCCCCCCAGGGGGCAGTGTTTTAAGAGGCACCATGGACTGCAGTGGGAGAGAAAGGCAGGATGTAGGTAGCCGGACCCCTCCTCCATTTACGGGGTGCCATTACAGGCACAGGGGCCCAAAACTGACATGAGAGCAAGGCACTGCTCTACACAAAATGGATACCTCTCTGAGAAGTTTGGAGTCCATCTTGGGTGTTTGTCAGAGGCAAGAAGGAGTTGGCTGCTGTGCATTTCCCTATGGCCCAGGGAGTGCCTGGCTGGACGATGGGACTGACTAATCTCCATTGTCTCACCCTGAGGTAATTCAATCAGCACCCTGAGCAGACCATTAGTTGCACTACCTTCACCCATCCTGGCTATCTCTCAGGATTCAGTGAGAATACTCCAAGCCTTCTGTTGCCCTGAAATCTCATCAAAGATTCCTACCTGTAACTATCACAGCAATCAAGCAATATCCTAGAGAGTCAATCAGGTATTCATTGCTTCCTGAAGACCCATCAAACCTCACCTTCTCTTTTGTCTGGACCCTGGAAAAGCAATCATTTCCCTTGTCCCTGATTTGCATGCCAGTTACCTCATACTGCCTCAGGACACATTTTTGGGTACAAGTACCAGCCCTTTGGCTATTCATAGTGTGTGTGTGCCTTGGATCTGAATATACACCTCCTACTTGCATGTAGGGTCACTTGCCTTCTTTACCTCCAGAGACACTGGCCGTTTCTCCCTCTACAGTGCTGCTTTCATCGGACGTCACTCTCCTAGATTGATAATTATCACCCATTCCCATCCCTATCTCCCACCCCCTCCATCCTTATTTTTCCGTAGCTCTTATATGAACTGTGCGTACATGATTATTTTGCTGCTTGAGATTATTCTTTTGTAATATTTGAGCAATCGCCTCTCTATTGAGAGTTTTCCAAGGGACTTATCCCTGTATACAAAGGTTAAAAGATCTCTGTGTTACCCCCCTCTTACTAAAAGCTCTGTCTCCAACGCTGATTCCCCCAACAACAGCAGAGACTATCTAACAAGGTAACAAGGAAAGTTCCATTCTGTGAGCAGAGCTTTGGTGGCTGGTTGGTTGAACACCACCCAGTATAGCGTGGATCAAAATGTGGAGTCTATTTCACACCATTTTTTTCACTTCCATATTTTTTCTGTTTTCTCTTTATCAGAGTACTTTTGCATTTCTAACACTTTAGCAGGAGAGACATTTAGAAAGCAACTGTCCAACATGTTCCACAAGTCCAGCCCCTCTTGAGGTTAGTCATCGACTCGCAAGTTAGAACCAGTTGACAGGTTTTTAAATTATGAACTCCTTTGGGTCACATTACTTAATTATAAAGTACATTCAGGCCTATGCACATAGGTCCTTTATGGTAAATGATATGACTGTCTTAAAAACTCATTAATATGTCATTAACCAAGCAGACATTTACTAATTAAACAATTAGCTCTTTTCTCGTATTCCTTTGTTCCTCCCATAGATACTCAGTTATACAGATCATTAGTTTTTCTTTTCCAACAATTTTTTTTTTATCTCAACAAACCCATACCTTTGTCTGTGCAGAATAGAATATTTGCAGTGGGCCTTTGCATATTTGTCCAATGTAGCTGATGCTAATGGGCCTGAAACCTGACACAAAATTATCTGCTTTTAACAAGTTGTACAAGCTGTACAGCAGGTCCGGGTTTTTTTTTTTTTTTTTTTTTTTGCTTATGTGAATCAGATATAACACTTTACATGTTGGCTGTGCCGAAGACTTTTGTAATTGTCTGGGTCATTAGGAAGTCTTCTGGAAGGCAAGATGAAAGATCATGAGCATGTAAGCACCTAGTTAGTGTAAGATTGCTCAACCTTGGCATTAAACAAGGGCAAACAACATGGTTATATTAGGCTTCCCAATGATTTTTCCTACCTCCCTGGGGCAACTTCCCACCAGTATAGCAAGGGCCAATGTTTTGAAGGAAAAGAAGAGAAAATATGGGAAGCAGCCATGAAGTCTTACACTACATATTACTAATTGATCGAATCAGGACTTTGGTTTCCCTCATCCATCTTGATATTCCATATATTTGTAATGTCATCACTTTTGTAAATATTCATCTTATTTTGGTACCCATGTCCAAGGCAAAATTCTACATTTAAAGTTGGAATACCAGATTGCAATGAAACTGCAAAATACTGTGTTAATGCAGTCTCTTCCCTGAACATAAAGACCTCAGAACAAAAGTTGGTGTGTACGGTCAGGACATCATTCTATGGTTCAAGAACAAAACACAGTATGACTTCTGCAACCATTTTCAAAGGAGACAGAAACAATATAAACATAACTCAACACAAGATTTTACTTGAGGACAGACACTGCCCAGTGCAAGTAAGTGTTTGGCATAAGAATGCCATTCTGTGTTACAAGGACATCTGCAGCTCAACTCATGTATACATATAAAGCAAGTCTTCTCAAATACTGTGCACCTTTGGTTGGTTAAACCACAGAAGTGGTAAGTGCTGCATGTTCTCTGAGCTCTAAAGTCTCATGGAACTTTTCAACTTTGTCTTTCTTGTCCTTGACCTTTGCCTTGAGTTATCTTGGCCTTCAATTATAAATCACAGACTGGCCTCCCATGTTACAGTGGTGGATTGGTGTGCTACCTAATATACATGGTGAGGATATATCACAGATGCCTCTTCACAGAGCTTTGGTGCCAAGGCAGGGATCCATATATCAAGCCAATTCCAGCAGTATTCTGGAAACATTTTTTTCAATAGCAATGACAGCTATAACACACCAAACCAGGCAAATAGTGCTAACCTATGCAGAGTTCTTCCAGTCTAAGCCAACTGGCTTCAGTACTTTTAGACTGAAGTAGCTCTGCATATGATAGTGCTGTTCACCCAGTTTCTTATGGCTGTCCTGCTCTGAGTTTGCAAGTACTGGATCAGCCTTAAAGGTAAAGGTAGTCCCCTGTGCAAGCACTGAGTCATTACTGACCCATGGGGTTACGGTCACATCCTGACGTTTACTAGGCAGTCTATGTTTATAGGGTGGTTTGCCATTGCCTTCCCCAGTTGTCTACACTTTATCCCCAGCAAGTTGGGTACTCATTGTACCAACCTCAGAACAATGGAAGGCTGAGTCAACCTTGAGCTGGCTTTCTGAAACCGACTTCCGTCGGGATTGAACTCAGGTCATGAACAGAGCTTTTGACTGCAGTACTGCAGCTTACCACTCTTGGCCCGGGGCTATGGATCAGCCTTACCTCTAACTATATTCTGGCAAATTTATCTTTAGTCTGACTCACAATGCTGAGGGGAAATTGACACAATACAAAAATGTTAGCCATATACCTCTACAGCCTTCCAGCTGGACACATGCCAGATGTCTGCCTGACAATATGTAATGGTAATGACGGATGACAATTTACCAACAACACATCAATGTACATTAAGTAATTGAAATGGCTAATGCACTCAGAATCTCCTGGGCATTGTTAAGTTGATTTGTGTCCATCTTACTTGCATTTTCACAAAAATGTATCAATTTACCATACATTAAAAGAAGCTGAATTATATCAATTAAAGCAAACGATGTAATCTAAAAACCTAAATGAAGGCACATTAATTAATGCAAATTAAACTGCTATGCAGAACCTAACTAAGGAGGAGATAACTTATTAATGCCTGCAGGCAGTGGTGTGGAAGGGCAGTGGAGTCAGTGTGGTTTCCCAGCATGGTCATACATGCTCCTATACAAGGGACAATGAATGTGATAGGTATTGGTTCAGCCACTTCCACAGTTAATCCGGCCTCTTTTCTCCTTGCTGAATATATGACGGGAAGTGCCTCAAGCTGCTCCAGAGAGCCGAGGGTGGTAGTCGGATTTCTGTTTTCACACACTTTTGGACAGAAAGCTTTTGCCAGTGAGGGCAGGCTATAAATCTAATTAATTAACTAATTAAATCACAGACCCTGGTCAGCTGTCTTCCTTCCTGATTAGGCTTGCCAGGCCTCCCCTTATCACTGCTGGGAGCTTCAGTGAGGGAGGCAATTTGCACACGTGCAGCACACATGTGCAAAAACATCCCTTCCAGGTTAAGCAACGAGGATGCTCTAGCACACTCCTCCAAAAACTCTATGGTTTCCATAGAGTTTTTTTTTAAGGGATGTGCTAGAGCAGTGTTGGCGAACCTATGGCACGCGTGCCAGAGTGGGCACTCAGAGCCCTCTCTGTGGGCACGCTCGCCGTCGCCCCAGCACAGAATTTGCCTGAGTTCATTACTAGAAAGCCAGAAGGACGCGGGGCCAGGCTGCTCCCCTCCTCCTCTCCATGCGCGCCTGAGGGTATTTCTCACATCACCCGCCCCTCTGCCCAGCAGCCCAATGGGAGTGCTTCCTCCCTCCCGTCACATGCAGCAGGGCGGCTCACATGCGGAGTGAGGGTGTGGCGCGGACGGCAGCCTGTTGAGTCTGTGGCGAAGGTGATTCCCGTTGTGGGGTTGGAGAGGAGCTAGGCTGGAGGGGAGCATAGCTCACAACTTGACATAGCTGGAGGGGAGCAGAGCTCTCGGGCCACAGCACGGGCTTTGCGGCGCCTCCCACCTTTCAGTGAAATCCCCATCTTATTCTTGTGAACAGCTGTTTTCAGCTTTGAATTATATCAAATCTGGCACCAGAAGCAGACTAACAGATGACCTGAGTGCTGCATGTGTTGCTCTCAAACTTACAACGTATGAGCCAAGGTTAGACAAATTATCAGCATGCTTACCACAGCAAAAATCACATTAATTGTTCAAAAGCATGCCAAATGCAAACTTTTACCTTTCAATAAAAAGTTGTTTGTATCATTGAAAGCTCTGTTATTGTGTTTTTCTTTTAAGACAAAAGATGTTAATGTATGAGTTGTTTTTTCTAAACTAAACCCTCAGTATTCAGGTTAAATTGCTGTGTTGGCACTTTGCGATAAATAAGTGGGTTTTGGTTTGCAGTTTGGGCACTCGGTCTCTAAAAGGTTTGCCATCACTGTGCTAGAGTGTCCCCATCACTTCCAGGGTAAACCCGTAAAGGACATTATTTCACCGCATGCCACCGCACTGGCAGATCACCCTCCCTTCAGTTGGTCTGCTTCCGCCCACTGGCCAGCTGAGGGGCAGCAGGCAGGCCATTTAATTGGTGGGCAATTGCCCACCATTAACAGTCACCTGGCAACCCTATCCCTGATGTTTCTTATGGTGATAACCTCACAGGTGTCCTGCATCTAAATGGACCTCACCTACATCAGGGCTGTGTGCCCTTGCTTGCTCACTTTCATTCAGACTTTCACTAAATTTTGTTGCAATCTCTTAGAGCATATTTCAAACTTTAGGGATAGGGGTTCAGAAGCACATGGAAAGAGAGTTGGAAAATACTGAATTTATCGTGATCTCAGCCAAAATTTTGGCTCAAAGCTTGAACAAGATTGGCCACATCCACCCGCCTTTCCAAAATTTAAGTTCCATTAATGCAGAGGTAAGGGTCTAAGGATGAAAGACCCTTAATAAGACTTCAAATGTTCAAAGGCAGTTTCTAAAATTTAAAACCCCACTGTTTCCAGTAGGAGAAAAAAAACTAAGCAAAACACAGCTTTTTAGCTGAAGACTCATACAGTGCAAGCCTAAGTAGAGATATACTCTTCTACATCAACTTAAGTCAAAGGGCTTAGAAGATGTAACTCTGCTTTGGATAGCAATGTTAGGGTACTAGCTTACCTCAGATAAGAAGCGTGCTAAAAGGTACCAAGTTTGGATCTGGCCTCATCATATATCCAGTACCTGAATGCTCACTGAGAAGGGGGGGAGGGGGGGGAGAGAGAGAGAGAGAGAGAGAGAGAGAGAGAGAGAGAGAGAGAGAGAGAGAGAGAGAGAGAGAGAGAGAGAGGAAAGTGTGGAATTATATTTACCTACACAGGGCACACAACTCATTATGCTGATGGAAGAAATCTCAATGAGCAGAGATTAAGGCTGGAAAATGATCATTCTGAATCCACATGTGAAATTAAACACCAAAGGAATGCACTGTATCTTTGTCTTTGAAACTCAACACATTTTTTAATAATTTTACTCACTGTGTTTTCTGCTGATAACTCCACTTGATCATGTTTGATGTGCTTTAGCTTCATTTCATATAAACAGAATTATCAAATGTATCAGAGTAGGATACAGAAAGCAGCCCTTAAAAGGAAAAAAAAAGAGATGTCTCTGCCAGATCTCCCTTCCCAGACATATCATTTTCAACAAAAGGTGAGCTAAACCGTTGTTCTAAGATATTAGAGAGAGAACTATGCACATTTCCTACACATGTTCTTGTTCACAGAAGTGTAGTTGTCTGTTATAAAGGTATTGATTGGGTCTGCGTTGTTCTGTAGGGACCCCAACACGGTGCCGTTGGCAAAATGGTGGCCACTGAGGCTTTTCCTGGTGCCTGCCAAGTGTTTTTAGAAAGTGGGGGAGGGATGGGGCTTTTGCCCGGCAGGACATCTAATTGCCCATTGGAGATCTGTTTTCCAGCAGCTGTGACCACAGCATAAAGAACTTCACTGTGTTACTGAAGTTAAGCTATGTGTATGCAACAAAATATTTTACAACAATCGTTCATTTCAAAAGGCATCCTGTTAAGCAGAGCTTCTGACTGAAATGTTGAAGACTTGCTGTCAGTTATTGCATGATGTTACTCCCTGATATTTTG
Organism: Euleptes europaea; assembly: GCF_029931775.1. Taxonomy (NCBI): domain Eukaryota; kingdom Metazoa; phylum Chordata; class Lepidosauria; order Squamata; family Sphaerodactylidae; genus Euleptes; species Euleptes europaea. The sequence goes on along the minus strand of NC_079319.1, from coordinate 76,030,291 downwards.
TGGTTGGTTCCACCTCCTGTGGCAGCCAAAGTTAGAATTCCAAAGGTGATCACAGGGCGAAAACGCACGGTCGCTTTATCCTCCTTTAATCCCTGTTTCAGCCAGGATCGAACGCACATTAGGCGAAACGCATGCGTTGGATCCTGGATGAATCCCGGCTGAAACAGGGATTAAAGGAGGATAAAGCGACCGTGCGTTTTCGCCCATAGACTCAAAAAGGTTGGGGACTAAGTCTAAGCAGTAGATTAATCAGTTGAAACTTTAGTTGATTAAATGTGGGAGAAAGGTTTTAGTCATGGAGTCTGTAATCAAAGCCACAGTTGAGGTTATTTTAAAGCTATGTTGACTTTGGTAGGTTGCTGTAATGGAAGCTGAAAAAGTAAATATTAAAGGATATTTTTCTTCCAACAACAAGGAGTAGCTTTGTTTATTATATTTGAAGTTCTCTTGTGTTTTTTCCATACTCTTAAAAAAAAAAAACCAATTAAAATAATACTAAGCACTAACATTTATTAAGGTACTTCTAGAAATCCCATAACCCTTTTTACCCTATGGTCAGAAACATTTGAAAAAGCAACATTCCTGATCACAGGAAGAGAGCCTAGGGGTGTATACATGCCATGCCCAAAGATCCTATGTTCACAATCCAGCAATCATGGAAGGGGGGGGAGCACACACATTCCTGCTCTCCCTCTACCTATGTTGATTTCAATGCCCAAATGTTGTCTGAAGAGGGCTTAAGTCTTCTTCCAATGGAGAAAGAGTTCATCTGACAAAGATCTTTTATGCATGGGAGTTTTACCTGGGGTTCAATGCTTTCTTGACCCACGCTTTTCTGTTCCAAATCCTAAAAATGCTATACATGCTGTTGTTCATCCTGGAGAAACTCCTGGGGTTTCTGGAGTAAAGCAGAATCACCAGCAAAAATCAGGAAGCGTCTGTCCCCTCCTGTTGAAAATGCTGCTTTGTAATAGGCTGTCGTGCTTACTGTGAGAATAACATCACCTCTCCCCAGCTCCCCTCTCCCCATGGCAGAAACCCAAGTGCCATTTTATAAAGCCCATTTCACAAAACAGAGCTCTTTAAAAGGAACAGGGAGGGGGAAGAAACCCAAGCGCTGTTTTAAACCCCATTTTTATATGAGAAAAATGTCTGCTCAGAAAGAAATCCTGGTAGGAAACAAAAGAAATTCAGCAAAAATCCAGATGCATTTGTGTCCCTGCCCCTTGGAATGCTGCTTTTTAATTGGCTGTAGTGCTTACTGTGAGAAAAACATAACCCCCCAACTCCCCTCTCACGCGCTTTGGCTTATGCATGGAGATGAGGACGATTTGACCCTTGCTGATCTCAGTGGAGATCAAAGAATCACATTTTAACAGGATCGGGAAGACCTGGACATTGCCAGGGCTGGGCACGAGGTCATCTCTAAGGAATGGGAAACTCATGCATAACCCCAACAAAAAACCCAGTCAGACCAGGGGAGAAAGTACATCAAAGTACACATGCATAAAAGACCAAAGAAAAGTTAGCAGAAGGGAGTCACGATATCCAACTTAGTGGAAAGAAGTAATGAGATCCATCCAGCCCTCTACTGTTACCCCACTTTGCTGCTAGGACAAGAAATACAGGCCTACAAATTCTACTTAATAAATGTGTGACAAAATTTAAAGTATGGCAATGTATCACCAACTTTTTCTCTAATGAGAACTTCTTCTGAGTGATGAAAAATATCCTGAGCTATCCCATCCTGGCATGTTAATAAGCTTTCTTCTAGCGTAGAAACATAACATAGGCTAGAATGAGCACGAGAAATGAAGCTAACAGCTAAGCAGCACAGAGAAACATCCCATGAAATAAAAACTTTCTTAAAAAGCCCTGACAGATCTTTTCATTATCTTTTCCTGGGTCTTCTAGGGCCCTGTTTCCTAACCTGTGGGTCAGGATCCCAAAGTGGGTAACAAAGTGTTATGCACCAGCAGTCAGCACGCTCAAATCAAGAAGAGTCTGAGTCCCCACCCCTTGAAATGTTGCTTTGTAACTGGCTGTAGTGCTTACTGTGAGATAAATGTCCATTTCCCCTTTTCCCCCCCCCCCATGGAAACCCAAGTGCCATGATAAAAAGCATTTTTGAAGGGAAAAAAATCTCTCTAAAAGGAATGGGAGGGAGGAGAAACCCAAGCTTCATTTTAAAATCTTTTCTTGTGATCTGCTCAGAAAGAACTCTGAAAAAGAAGGAAGCATTTGAGTCCCCACCCCTTGAAACACTTCTTTTTAATTGGATGTGGTGCTTACTGGGAGAAAAAGTCACACACACACACACACACACACACACAAGTTTCCATTTCCCACGCTTTGGCTTATGCATGGAGATTTCACCCGGGCTGATCTCAGGAGAGATCAAAGGATTGGGTTATAAGAGCAACGGGAAGACCCGGGATTTGCAAGGGCTGGGTGCGAGGTCATCTCTAATAAATGGAAAACTCATGCATAACTCCAAGGAACAACCGAGTCAGACTGGGGGCAGACATGAGTGAAAGTACCCATGCATAAACAACCCACATTCTGAACCTGGGAACAGTATCTTCCATGTCATACATTAGTTGGGGTTTTTTCTTCTTCACTGCATAAACAAGTTGATCAAGTAAAGCATGTCCTGATGGTTACTAGAGTGAATTTCTTAGAATCTTAGGAGGGATTAGAAGGGGTAATGCAGAAGGAGAGGGTGGTCAAAGGTTGAAATGTAACCTCTATATGCAAAGGCTGTGTGTTGGAATGCTACTTGCTTGGGGTTCATGGCGGCAACTGTACCCTTTGTGCATGTTGTTGATGTTTGTTGGTTTCTCAAAAACATTTGGTTAGCCACTGTAGAAAATGGAATGCTGAACTAGATGCATGCCAAGGTCAAAGTTTGCCTAGGGCTCCCAAAAACCCTGGTCCAGTCTTGGATGGGCCACCATACCAAAAAGATTGGGACCTTCTGTTCCAGGGGATGCCTGAGCTGCCCTGCAGCAGCCAGCAAGCTACCAGTAATTCATGAGCTACCTGTTGGAGACCCCAGAACCAGCTGAATCAGCTCAGTATTTTAGCCAATAAAGTGTTACACCTGCTTTAAATTAACTCCTGAGCCTAAGGCTCTAGCCTATAATACCAATTGTATGTGAGGACAATGTTCCACCTTCACAGCTCTAGCACGATAGAGGAGCAGAGTGGAATTTGCGTGAGAAACATCTTTATAAAGGAAAGATCAATCCCCCTCCACCAACTGAAGAGAAAATTAATTACAGCAGTTGGCAGAGGATAAATGCTTTCTAGTTACAGAGTTGTGTAATTATAGCAGCTGCAGAGTCCAAAACTGGCTGCTAACTTTGAACCTCAACCCCTACATGACATGTCTTCCTTGCGTTTAGTTCTGCCACTTGCGAGCATGTTGAAAGTTCTCTCGTTGTGTCTTCATAATTATACCTTGGTGCAGAAATTAATCACCGGCTCCTGTTGCATACATGAAACCTTATCATCTGGTTAGCAAAAGGTATGTTGTATCGCCTTTGAAGTGTTGAAATCCCTACAGTAGAAAATTTATTGGGAGAAAGTGATGTTATGGCAACACAGTTAATTCTGCCACAACATGTTGAGTTATCCGGCACTTTTTGGAATTAAGGATTCCAAGGAAAGTTCAAAAGAAAACAAAGTCCTTGTGTGTCAAGATATGAAGTATGATGCTTGAGTCAAGTCTAGTGACACAGTATTTTAAAGAGTTGTTTTAGCTGGCCAAGATCTTAGGAAAAAATAGGGAGGATAGACATATAAGGAAATGAAGAGGTTTCTTTGGGCAGTTTTCCCACTCAGTAAGGGAGGGTGTTGCAGTACGTGTACAGCAAATTCTATTTTCTTTTTGAAGCCAAGAGGAAAGTTCAAATCTCATCTGTAACTTGGCGAGAGGCAGTCGGATCCCGGCTGGGCCCTGGGCATCTCTTGTGGCAGTGTTTGCATGGAGCTGGATCCAGTTTGGGGAGAAAGCCAGCCGGTGTGCCCCCTTTTCCCCACTCTGGGGATCCCAATAAGGGATTTGGGGGGAGGCCTGGAAGGGGACATGCCCAGTGTGGGGGGCTGTCAAGCGGCCTCCCACCAAGTGGTAGAGAAACCACACAGCAGACTCACATCTGAGTGGGTCCCACATGCTACCATCCCAGGCTACTCTCCAGCAGGCAGGCTGGGAGTAGGAGATGCATCGGTCGGCAGGTGGGTCGGCCAATGCCCTGGATCCAGCCCCTATACTACACCAATGCCCTTACACTGTAACCAATGAAAGCTGTGGCCGTTTTCATCCCAGCAAGTTGTCTATGTTTTTAATTTCATGCCAGCATGCCAAGGGCTTTTCTTGTTGCAGGGATCACATTCTTTGTAGCCGGCTCCAGTCACTCCCCAGTTAAGTGCTGGGCCAGAAAATAAGCCACAATCTTTTCCCATTTTCCCTCTGTTGAGCACTACTATGGGGAAAAGTCCGACTCCAGCAGCAAAGTCATGAGTCAATGAAATTATTAACAAAGGAGAGTGTTCCCTTTAGCAAATGAGGAGGAGTATCTTGGAGTAAAGCCCTAAATCGTATTTCTAGTTAGGTCTCATTTCTGATTTTTCTTTTTGTATCCTGAAAATTCACACGCTTATGTGGGACATGTGGGATCACAGGGAGGGCATCATTTCAGCATTGGGGCACAAAGAAGATGCAGTAAGGGAGTAAGATTCATAGCAAGATTCAAAGGCCAGCTCTTGAATCTTTTATATTTCATATTAAATTGCAGCCAAGTGGTACATTAACAGTGCTCTCCTGAACAGAGTTATACCTTTCTATGTCTGTTGAAGCCAAAAGGCTAAGAATGCTTAGGAGGGCATTGAAAGAGCATTTGTATAACTCAAAAAAGCAAAACTATAGGTGTGGGGGCTTCCAAGAAATAATGGCATGGGGGGATTCAACACGGGGAACTTTTTCCACAATGTACCCTTTAGAGAGGCTCATACCTTTGAATTCTAGCTTAACCATCCTACTCTGAGTGCTTTTATCAAATGTTTGCACAATTATTTCAATAAATCCAGACACATTCATATATGTGCCATCATTTTGGTGGCATTTTTTTCTAGGATTGAACTTAGGCACTAACTTTGGCATCTTCAATAACGTATTTGACTGAATTTTTAAAAAAGAGTTTTTAGCTATTTAATAGGAATGTTTTCACAGATAAGTCACTCGGTTCCTTTATGAAAATAAATGGAGGAGGAGAAGGAGGAAGAGGAGGAGGAAGAGGAAGAAGAAAAAGAAGAACAACAACAACAGTGGAGTGTGACTATGGCTTAGATCCTTTTAACACATCTGTTTACTTCCAACTTAGCTGCCCATATCCTGAAAAGTATGCACACAGTTTGACAGGTAATATGCTTCCCTGTCTGTTTATTCAAAAAAATAAATCTATGTTTTGTTGAAGGGGACAGTTTAAAGGATGACAACCATTACTGAAATATCCCATCTATGGACGTGCAGTTTGTATATCTAAAAAGAGTTTTTAACAAGACCTTGGAGCTAATGTTTATGATGTTCCTGTTCTTGAAAACCTGTCTATCGCTGCCATGCTGGATCAGAAACTGGTGATTCCAGGGCTGGGTCTCTGTATTCAGCACTCAAGACTACTTCAACAATTCCCAACATTAGATAATCAAACAGTGATAATGAGATATCCAGACTGTCCAGTTTGACATGCCAGTTACTACAAGGGAAGGGATAGGAGACTGAAGGCAGGTCCTGTTTAGGCTAGGCAGGAAGGGGAGGACCAGAATCTAGCCCTACAAATCAGCACTGCCAAACATTTGTGGGGCATAAGCACATACATAGCATACTATTCCTCTAGACAGAGAAAAATCTGTCTAGATTGGGGGATGCTCTTCCACCCAATCTTGTTATTGGAAAAGCAGGTTGTGAAGAGCATGTTCTTGTTTAATTATATTTTGCTTGTGTATTCTCTCAGTATCTGAGTTTGTCTAACTTGGACACTGACCCATGCTATAGTAACCTTTAGTTTGGACTACTGTAAAGTGTTCTACATGGGGCTACCATTAAGAATAAGAATTGGTTTTTATACCCTGATTTTCTCTACCTTTAAGGAGTCTCAAAGCGGCTTACAATCTCCTTCCCGTCCTCTCCCCACAACAGACACCTTGTGAAGTAGATGGGGCTGAGAGAGTTCAGAGCGAATTGTGACTAGCCCAAGATCACCCAGCTGGCTTCATGTGGAGGGAGTGGGGAAACCAACCCGGTTCACCAGATTAGAGTCCGCTGATCGTGGAAGAGTGAGGTATCAAACCCAGTTCTCCAGATGAGAGCCCACCTGTCTTAACCACTACACCACGTTGGCTCTCTTAAAGAGAACCAGAAGATCCATATGGTGCAGAACATGGCTGCCCATGCTTTAACTGGGTCAATCTGCTTTGAATTCATCACTCCTTCCCTGGGTGCCTGTTTCCTTTCTATGTGCAGTTTAACCTTCTGGTTTTTACCTCCAAACACCTTTAAAGCCTGGGGCCTACATACCTTAAGTACTGCATCTCTCCATATAAACTCATGTGTTCCCAACAGCCAGCTCGGCTTGTAATGCCCCCCCCCCCAACAGATCTATGAATTTTTCTCCTTTGTGGTCTTAGGCTTTCTCTATAATTAGACTGACATTAGGGAATGGCTTGTCAGTTGGGGTCAGGAGGTCACCATATTTTGTAAGCTCTCCCTGTTTCAGAAGGCTTTTAGTTAAGAATTTGTTATCCAGATGACAATCTAGGTCAGTGATCCCCAACATAATGATCATGGGCATCATGCCACCCAATAATGCTTCTCCCAGCACCCGGTTGCTTTCTCACAGCATCTCTTCCCCAAAGCAAAGATCTTAAGATGCCACTTTAGGTATGTTTTGATTGGGCAGGATATAAGTGTGTGGGTGAGAGAGTACACCTTAATTTCTTAGCAGAATGGTTGATCCACATTTTGATAGTTCAACAGCGCCCCTGCTAAAATATTCAGGTCCACTGACTGCTGAAGTTAATATCAAGGTGTGTGTAAGAAACCTACATGTGGCTGTTAAATGTTTTTTCAGAGTGTTTAGGTTGTTGTTGTAACACATGACTGTTCTATACGACCCTCCTGCTAAATGCTGAGGCATGCTGTAGTAGTATGAACAACAGCAAATAATAATCTGGAACTCTTACAATGGAATCCTCTGGAGTCCTGTGAAGACGTTTTTGCACTCTGTGATGGTTGCTTCCCAAGACACACATATATCATCTCTCTTGGTTTTATGATTAGAGGGAAATAACTTTAAGCTGACAAAGGGCAAGATGGAAATGCCACTCTTGCATGTTGTCAGGTCATCCTAGTGCTACTCATGAAGCTCCAAATAGAATACACTGCAGGCCCCAAAGCAGAATAATTTTACATTTTATTAGAATCTCAGGCCTTTTATGCATAGGTAGGTAGCTTCGTGATCACCGCAGGACTGCTTCATGGCTTTGTTGGGATTATGCATGATTTTCCCAACCTTCAGAAGTCACTTCACTCACACTTTCCCAGGGTTTTCTGGATGCTGTTTTGCCACCAGCTTTATGTCTGCCCGGAGCCCAACTTGATGCAAATTGATGCCACTTCTGTGCATAGGTTTAACTTTGGTTTTTGTATCCCCACGCCCCTTCTCGCTTCCCCTCCCACTCCTCCTCCTTCCCAGTCCTCATCCAACCCCTCCCCCCGAAGCTGGAATAACCAAGGCTGCTTATTTGGTCTGTCTCACATGAGGTGTCAGTTTCAGGGCTCTGGGATCCAACAGAGGTGGGCTGATTTGCTCCCCCACACAATTTCTTTATTCTGTTCTCTTGGTCAGTTTCACAGCTAGTGTTTTCAGACCTCAGGGATCAATCCCCCCCAGCTCAGGCTTCCTCTTTGGTCCTCTTCCTCCTCCTCAGCCTTCCCTCTCCCAGTTTCTCAGGCTTGGTGGGAGGATCAGACAGACTTCCTCCCACCCCCCGCTCATTTCCTCCTGGCCCCCTGTCTCCTGGGTTGTGCAGCCATGACCAAGCTGCTGGAAATTACTTTGGGGCCACTGCTAATGGGCTTCCTAGTGCAGGGAAAAGAAACCACAAGGTGGGTGGAGTAGATGATGGGAAGTGTGCAGAACAAGGGGAGGGAGAGGAAGTACTTCATTAGCTGCCTACAGCCTGTGGCTTCCTGTTCATGATCTGACTCCCAATATCACAATCACAATTGTGTTCTAGTGTATTTTACAATCCAATATGGAGCCGCAGGGGCAGGAAATGTGTGGTGGGGAGGAAGTCTGTCTGATCCTCCCGCCGAGCCTGAGAAACCAGGAGGGGGAAGGCTGAGGAAGAAGAGGACCAAAAAGGAAGCCTGAGTCAGAGTTGCTTATTTCATCAGTTTCCCAGGGAATGTGGGTCAGGTTCAGATCGAACAGTTTGCGAGTGCAAGATTACCGATGGAACAATGCAAGTGTTTTTATGTTGTTATGACCCCTGCATTGAGATAGCCAGAAACAAATTGGTTGGAGGGGGGTAGGATTGTCCAGATCCTTCTCTGCTATGGCTGTAAAATGGCCACTCAGTTCATTTCAAATGGAAGAATCCCGCTGGGGGCCTGGCGGGGGCTGGTGACGTATTTTAAAAAAATACACTACAGCCAGTTACAAAGCAGCATTTTCAGGAAGGAGAGGTTCAGAAGCTCCACATTTTCATTGGAGATGCATAATTGATCACAAGGTACTCCTGAAATTTCTTTGGGGCAAAAAGCCCCTGTGCATTGTGTTTTGAGAATTCGACTGCAGATACTATGCAGTTAGAGAGCAGCAGATCCAGTGCAAACAGACCAGGCATAAAAGGCCTCAGACTCAGTTCTGTTGGTTAGTTTATTTTTTCAGAGAAGCCCAATCATTTGAAGTGCATGAAGAGTGTGTTTTGTATCACAAAGTGACATTGTGGAAAACAAAAACTGATCTAATCTCTTAAACATCTATGAGCAGTTTTTTCCTCTTTAAAAAACTCACAGTGTATGTTTTCCCATATACTCAGACATTCTGACTCTCATCCCCACTGCTAACATTTAAATATAAATATATTTCTTCTCTCTCCTTTCTCCCTGCATCTGTCTTTCATACCTCCTGATGGACATGCACAAACACACATTCAGTGTGAGCCAGTGTGCTGTAGGAACAGACTATGACAGTGCTGGTTATAACCTTTAAAGCCTAGGCCCCACATATCTAAAGGCCAGCCTCCCATAGGTCCCTGTGCTTCAGCTATGGTCCTCAGGGTGCCACCACATAAAGTAACCCATCTGGCAACAACCAGAGCTTGCGCCTTTTCCACTGTGACTAACAGGCTTCCTGAAGAGGTAAGGCTGTGTGTGTGTGTGGAGCTCAAAGCGGCTTACAATATAAATAAAACATTATTAAAATTACAATAAAACAACAATTATAACCCCATTAAAAGTCACAATTTAAAAATTTAAAAACTCCAATTAGGATTGCCAATAATAAGCTCAATCAATCAAATGCAGTCCTAAATGAAACTGTCTTCAATTGCCTCCTAAAGATCACCAGTGAGGGTGTCAGGAACAACTCCCTGGAGAGGTTGTTCCATAATTGTGGGGCTGCCACAGAAAAGGCCCTCTTTCATGTACCCACCAAACAAGCGTCTTTAATCAGTGGGACAGGCAGGAGGGCATCCTCTGCAATCTTAATTCCTGGGCAGGAGCATATGGGAGAAGATGGGAAGTCATTCAGATACTCCAGTCCTATGCCATGAAGGGCTTTAAAGGACAAATCCTTGAACTGGGCTCGGACGTGGTTTGGTAGCCAGTTTAATTGCTCTAGTATTGGGGACATATGTGCCTGATGGCTGGCCCCGACCAGCAGTCTAGCTGCAACATTCTGCATTAGCTGCAGTTTCTGGGCACTCTTCAAGGGTAGTCCTGAGCACACTGAAAAAGTCCAGCCTTGATGTAGCTAATGCGTGAATCACTGTGGCTAGATCTGACTGAACTAGGAGCAGACACAACTAGGGTTGCCAACCTCCAGGTGGCACCTGGAGATCTCCTGCTATTAAAATTGATCTCCAGATGACCAAGATCGGTTCCCCTGGGAAAACTGGCTGCTTTGGAGGATGGACCCTATGGCATTATACCCTGCTGAGGTCCCTCCCCTTCCCAAACCCCCCTCCCCAGGCTCCACCCCCAAAATCTTTAGGTATTTCCCAACCCAGAGCTGGCAACCCAGTATCACTGCAGCTTAAATGTCCCCTGAAACGTTGCTGGGAAACAAGGGACTGCCAGGAACACCATGAGAGCTCAACTATACATTACGCATGACCCAAATTAGGACAGGTGCCCCCCCCACCTGATTTACTGTACAAGTAACATCTGAGAACTATTATTCCCAAGCACTGCAGGGCTGGTTTCTGCTAGTGAGCATTGTGTAAGGGAAGGAGGGGCTTCAGCCTTCCCTCCCACACCATTTTCTTGAGCCAAAATTGCTGCAGAGAAGCCATTTGCCCCTTTCTGTACATGGATGTTTCTTCCACCAGACTCACCCTTGCTGTGGGTGAAATATGATGGCAAACATAAGTTCCAGGTAAGCTTTGCTTATTGTATAGAAAGTTTATTTGCTCCAATCACCCATCAGGACATCCAGTGACGGTGAGAGGCACATAACACACTCCCCCTTCAACATAGTTTGACTAACAGCCTGCACGGATGCTTTCTGTTGACCGAACTCTGGAATGTTCTAGAGAAATCCATATGTGAATTTGACACCCTCAAACCTGGGTTCAGTTTTGCTTCCTGGATAATTCCTTGGATGGTTCTCCCGATCAGTAATCCTATCTACCTCAAAAATTTCATTCTAAATCCAGTTGAGTGACCATTACAGTGAAGCCAGTTCCAGTTAAAAAAAAATTAGAACATCCTTGGATTACCTTATGCTTGTTGCTAGTCTGCAGAGGTTTGGAGGAGGCTGGATGTTGCTCCAGAAAAATAAATGCCTTTGAAATCCATCTAGCCATTCCCGGCCTTGACATTATTGCTTTCCCCCACCAAACTCATCTGTGAGATAATCCGTTTTCATGCCCTTCTGGAATCTTTTGCCCATTCTTTATCCACAACAAACAGCCTTAAAACTTTAATAGGCTGCAGGACTTTCTACTTCCTGCTCATTCCCATACACTTCTGGACAAAACTTTCCACTTATTTATGGCCTAACACTCAGGTGTTTTTTGAAACGTGATTGTGGAAAATTGGGACCCCGTCAGCCTTTCAGCCACATTATATGCATATAAGAACCTAATGCTGCTTAAGCCGCAGTTAAAACCATAACCTTTCAAACAGCAAAGCCGTCTATTAAAATCATTGCTGTAGGCAATGTCGCAGGGTTTAAACAAGCTGTTTTTTGCATAATAATTTAAGGGCTGGGTAAGGCTGGATCAGAATGAATACATTTCATTCCTTTTATCACACCTTGGGTCCCACCATCTTCTTTTAAAAGAGGTTGTGCCTGCCAAATGTTCATTCTTTTAAGTGGAAGTCCATATAACACAGCAACTTTGAGGGTGGGGTGTGCTACATGGAAGACAGAACAGCAACTAAGATATTGTGATTAATTTGATAGACTTCCAGTAGGAAGTATTTAGTTTATCGGGACACAGTAAATGAATATTAAAATATGCATACCCTGAGGCTGTCAATGAAACTAGATAACAGCTGTTGGTCTAAAATGTGGTTTCATTATGCAGAGATTGGAATAAGCTTGTAATTATGAATTAAAGCAAGATCGGTTTAAAAAAAAAAAACCCACCCCAAATACAAATATACAGAGAATGCTTGTTGAAACCCATTCCGTTTAGAACCAGTTTGTTGTTGAAAAAAAATATAAAATATGCCCATCATCATCAACTCAAATTAACATTCAACAGCAGTAGACATCCTTCCGCTCCAACTTTTATAACACAATTGTAAGCATGTTTTCTCAGAAGTAAGTCCCACTGAACTTAGTGGCACATCCTTCAAAGGTATGCTTAGGATGGCAGGGTTAGAAAACCAGACAATGAAGGCTGGGGGAGAGAGAGTGGTGTCTTCCAGAAAGCCTTAATGTTCCAGTTTCATTTCCCTTTTTTTACCAGTTTTTTTCCTTGTTCCCACACAGCTTTGTTAGCAATCCTTTGCTGGGTTTTCAAGGCCAGAGAGGAGCAGAGGTGGTTGGCCATTGCCTTCCTCTGCATGGCAGCCCCAGTCTTCCTTTAGTGGTCTCCCATCCAAGTACTAACCCTATTTAGCTTCCAAGCTCTGACAAGATCCAACTAGTCTGGGTTATTAGGGCTGCTACAGGTTCCCGGTGGTGGAGACAAAGTCATTATTCATAGATGGATCAAGTGAAGCTGTATCCATCTTGAATCTTAAAATGAGACTACAGAAAATGTAGATCAAGTGCCTGTCCAACAATATTATCTTCCATTCACCTCTACTCTGCCAGAAAACCAACCTGTACTACCCACATTAGGCAACAAACGGAAGACTAGTACACTGCAAAGAGTGCTTACAGAAGAATTCCACTTTGATTTAGAAAAATGTTGTTGTTGTGACAGTTTAACCAAATAACTTTGTTACTTCTGAAAAAATGTGGATTTTCTACAGGGTAACATTGTCTCATATGCTATGGCAATATTAAGAATATCTGTTCCCTAACTTCTAAACTTGCCTGAATTCCTTAGAAAATGTATTTTAGTTCCAATGTGTTTATATCCTGTGGGCCTTCGTTAAATCCTGAAAATCACCTCCCCACACACTCTTTTTAAAAAATGTCTTTATGTTTTACAAAATGAAGCTTGAAAATATCCAAGAGGGGTACTGTGTTAATGTAAGTGTTGCATTAAATATTTCCTGAGTCTTTGTAACATTGCCATTTGATTATTATTTTATTAGCCTAATTAATAAAACCAAGCTAATTCTGGCAACAAACCAACACCGAGTCCTGAAAAGCCAGCAAATTTTAGAACCTGCCTGATGTTTTACCATCGATCTTACCAGTCTTTGCCCATGACCCACAAGGTTCTGCTCTGACTTCACCATTTGACCAGAGACCACAAAGCTCCATTCTGGCTCCTATCTTTGCCATCGCTCTATATTTTCTGCTTTCTACCTTCTTTAAAAAAAGGCTAGGTAAATTTCTAATTTGCCCTTATCTTTTGGGGGTTTTTTTAATGTCAAATTGTGCCTTTAACATCACAGCCTACCTGTGCCACATTTTGGATCCATCTATAACAGGTTGTTTGTCTCTTAATATTATGATGTGTTTTCTCTTGAATACATTATTAACCACTCTGACTCTTGAAAGTTTCCAAAGATGCCTAAGTTCTCAAGCAACAGTTTCTTAAATAGGAAGCTGAGGATATCCAACATGCCTAAGTCTTTGGTGTCTTCGGCCACCTTTATAGAAAACAGAAGTAGTTGCAGCTGATGGTTTCTAAAAACAAAAAACAACAAAATTGACCCTCCGCTGCCCAAAGGTCAGCATGTCTGTACATACAGGAATCTGTTGCAGTAAAGCACTCTGCCTGCTCCATTACACTAGACTACATGAGAGGGAGGGCATCTTGGCTGTCATCTGGGCATGGAGTAGGTGTCACTGGAGGTGTGGGGGGTGGTAGTTGTGAATTTCCTGCATTGTGCAGGGCGTTGGACTAGATGACTCTGGTGGTCCCTTCCAACTCTATGATTCTTTGATTCTTTTATTCTGATTCTATGACTACATCTAAATGCATTTGGGTGACCATGTCGCAGTCCTCACAAATAACTCACTTCAAAATGAACATACTGTGCTCATGATTTCCATTTTTTTTTCTTGACCCAGTCACCCATAATATCAAACCATATGGAATGGAAAAATATTTCCAGTGCATGTACTGCTTTTTTATCAGAACAAAATGTGACTTAAAGATCAACCATTCGATATAAAAGTAAGCTTTGACTCACAAAAGCTTACACCTTGGGAAATTGTGCTGGTTTCTTAAGGTGCTACCGAACTTGAATTTTGCTCTACTACTACGCACTAATAGGGCTGGTCACCTGTAACTGCTTTTGTATCTGTGCACTTGGTGGTATTCGCCATCACACAAGGCAGCTATTGGGTAGCTGCTGTTGACACACGCTCAGATTCTGTAGCAAGGCATCATGGTACATGATATCACAATGAGAAAGAGCAGCATTTGCTTGTTTGAACGGCCTCTGGACACTTGTGATCCCACAGAAATATTTACATAGGAGGCCAGCAAAAGCAGATGTACACCAAGTTGCAGCTGAAATGTGGGAAAGAAACAAACCAAGTGTCAATACTTTAACCAGTTAAAATCCTTCTTGAAACAAAAGGGCATAACAGCATTTGTACTTGCGTAGCCTAGATTGCTTGGCATTCTGATCCTAAGTCCATGGCTTTGGAGGTCTACCCTCGAGCACGGAACTTATTCTCAAGAAGTGTATGTAGGAACATATTAAAAATGGTTTAGCCGACTATGCCCAAGTGAATTGTTACAGTGTCATTATGATGAATACACATGTGTCCTACATTAAAATGCTGCAACATGTAGAGGCTGAATCTGATGTATGATTGTGAGGGCAGTGGATTAAAAAGGGATTTCCACAGCAGTTACATTTATTCTCAGACTGTGCTGTATGAGAAATTTTTCCCTTGGAAAGAGGGAGGAGAGTTATAAGGCTGCATACCATACTTGAGTTAAACATACTCGGGGGATATATTGTTTTGCTTACTTGTCAGGACACATCTCTCCCCTTTAAATCCCATAGTGATGGGCTTCTTTCTATGTTACAGTTTACAGGATGTGAGAGAGCAAGATAAAAAACATATTTGTTAATCCGGCCCTCATTAATAAGATTGGTTCTCGCACGTGTTGGCTAGTGTTGGGACAGGATCTGGGCGACCTCGGTTCAAATCTCCACTGTGCCATTAAGCTCACTGGGTGACCTTGGGCTCTTTCTACCTCACCTACCTAACAGAATTGCTGTTGTCAGCAGGATGTAGGCTGCCCTGGGCTCCTTGGAGAAGTGGCCAGGGTAAAAAAATGTGTGAAATAAACAAACATGTATGTTCGTTACTTGATTTCCCATCACAATGACTTTTAGTTGAATGTATGAACCAGCACTGTGTTTTAGTGGTTGATGTGGAATGATATAAACATTCATTTGCAGTGGCTCATTCGTCCATGCAGATCACCATGATCCTGCATTTATGAGCCAGTCCCCATATATATGAACCAGCCTCATACAGTCCACCATCCAAAAGCTCAGTTAAGTAGCAAAAGCTATGAATTTCCAATGTGTTCAAGATTGTGTTTGAAGCTGCTTTTTGGGGAGTAGTCATAATATTTCAACCCTACTAACGGATCAACATCCATGTTTTTTGGAGAAAGAATTGTGTCTTATCCATGGTTTTCATAGACATGTTATTTCTAAGCACATTTCCAAAGTTGATAATTCACAGGTAAACTCTTCAGTTCATTCTCCCCTTTGTGAGGAATTCAGGTGACAACATACTTGGATTTAAAAAAATATAGTTATGAGATAGCACCTGCAAATGAATGAACGATATGTGAAGTCAACAAGTTGATCTTTACTGAAAAACAAAATCAATTAGCCATTTAGTCTTCAGGACTGGAAAGTTTGCTCTATTGGATTGTTCTTTCCAAATGATTGTTTGATTAAGTTTTCAGCAACAGAAAAGGAGAATACAGTGACAGGAATTAAATTACAGAAAAGTTAGTAAATCTTCACAAGTATTTTACAAAATACCAGTCTTTACTTAATAAAGGGCACGCAACATATTTTATGATTTCCGCATTCATTCGACAAAGCTATGGTGTTTGTAATTGGGTATATAAAGCCATCCGTCTTCTAGTGCCGTCTTTTAGCTGAGCGAGCCCCAAAGCACCGTCCATTGCACTGCTGCCGAGATCTGATCAGCATCTTTATAGTTTATCAGCCTTGGGGTTCAATTTTGTTTTGGATGCTTTTATAAATGAGCACAATCACTGGTGAATCTGTTCTTTCCAGATTGCAAAGAGAAAAATTGCGAGAGGAACTTTAGTAGATTACCGTGTCACTGAGGATGAAGTACAAGCACAAGGCATCAAAAGTAGTCTTAGAGATTATTCTGGTGGATGTACATTTTCAGTTTTTATTTCACTAAAATTAGATGATTGCCTTAGTTATTATTGTTTCTGAAGCTATATTCTGTCCCCAGGCTAGGTGTATGATCAATGCACTATCTAGCAAAATCAATTGTTTTCAAAGCACCATTTATTTTTCCAAAAAAAAAAAGGAAAGGAAAGGAAAGAAAGGAGGAGGGAAATAGGAGCAATTCATAGTAATATGAAGCTGATTTGGGGTCTTTTTTTAACCTAAGAAGTAGTAAAAGCTTATAGGTAGCCTGCAAGCAGTCTGGTAGGCTGGATTTGATTTACATGGTGAAGCTATTTCATTGGGATTTGGGAGACCTAGGTTGGAATTCTCACTGGCAACAAAAACACCGGGTAGCTCAGGAAAATTTGCTACTTCTCAGCCTAACTTACCATAGAGATTTGGCTTGGTAGCTCACACTTCATACAGGCCTCGCTCAAGAATCTAAAATAACTGTGCAGTAGGGTTGCCAACTTGCAGGTAATAGCAGAAGATCTCCTGCTATTACACCTGATTTCCAGTGGCTAGAGATCAGTTCGCCTGGAGAAAATGGCCACTTTTGCAATTGGACTTTATGGCATTGAAGCCCCTCCCCTCCCCAAACCCCGGCCTCCAGAGTCCGCCCCAAAAATCTCCCGCCGGTGGCAAAGTGGGACCTGGCAACCCTTCTTTGCAGGGTGACAACTGCTACACAGTTTTTTGGGGGGATGCTGTTGTATAGTAAGCAAATGTAGGCCATGTTTGGCTTCTGACTCCCCTCCCTATTCCCGAGGTACTTCTCAAAGTGATTTTTTCTTAATGATACCATGAATGAATACGTCTCTTCACATGCACAGTATCATAAATAAGCACAGCAGCCAGGAGTGGGTACCAGCAGCCTCTGTGAATAGCCTTCAGGTCAACAGATAAGCTGACTCCACCACAATTTATCTAAGTAACACCATCAAAGGGTACAGAGGAACAGAATGAGCCAGTGTGGGGCAGTGGTTAGAATTGCTCTCTGACCAGAGACAAGGTATAGGGTAATTATTCCCTTATCTGTGCCGGCACAGAACTTCCTTGAGGTGACAGAATTTATACATGTTACAAGTCACACAGGGTAGCCACTGAAAATGACAGCCCTATATCAAGAGCCAGCAGGGTATAGTGGCTAAGCTGTTGGACTAGGACCTGGGACACTCTCAGCCCTGACCATGGCTAGAATTTAGATGGGAGACCTGGGCTGGATATTGGGTGGGTCTGGGGAGGTAAGCACCCTGGGTGCAAGGAGGGGGGTGCCAGCGCAAGCATGGAGAAGAGGCACGCCACTGCACCACACTGCAGGCACACCTGCCTGCCCACCTCCCGGCTGGTGCATGCACCCCTACCCAGCGTGTTGCTGCTCACCCTTACTCATCGCCCAAGCCATGCCTACAGCAGTGGCATGCAAGGCCAGGCAAGCAGTGGTGGCATCACAGCCACCACCCCGGGGGCCACCAGCAGCTGGCTCCAATGCCTGCAGACACATGGCACACCCTTCCCTCCTGCTCTGGGCACTCCTTCCCCCTGCTCCGTGCCTGTGGGAGACCTCCAAGGAGTACCAGGGTCATGACATGGAGGCAGGCAATGGCAAAACACTTCTGAATGTCTCTTGCCTTGAAAACCCTACAGGGTTGCCATAAGTCAGCTGTGACTTAGTGACAAAAAACAAAATATATCCAGTTCTCCCCCTTGGTGATATGCAGTACAATTTACCTGTGTTTGGAAGTCTTTACGCTGAGCATTTCCCAATTAGTGACCGCCAACAATGCGGAGCTAGGAAACAAATGGCCTTACCATGCAGATGTGAAAGGACTTGATATGAGGCTGCTGTTTTCAACAGCAATCCTGTGTTTCCTGTAATATGTAGTTCTACCCTTAGCTTTTGTACTTACTGTCATAAAATATGAGGAAGCAATCTACATCTGTTCTGTGAGCTACAACACATCTCAAAAGAACCTGTCTCTTGAACAATGCCATATCAGAGGAGAGAAAAAGCATAGCTGAAATCATACCCTTTAATTACTACCTAATATTAAATATGAGAAAAGCTTCAAAGGAATACAGAGGTATTTTTGGCCAATTGTCAAAAACAACAGCCCTCTAACGTTTGCAAGAGCTAGCAAAGTCTTGCTAAGTTCTTTCTTCCTCTGACCCTTTGAAAACGATTCTGCTTCTTTCATTGCAGTGTGTAGAGTGATATATGTATAAAGCTTAGAACTGTTGCTGTGTTCCTGTGTTTTTCAGACACAAAGAGCCCCCACTCTGAAGCAGGATGTGAAACTTCTGCAGAGGGTTCCGTTTTAATTGGCTACGGTCACGCTATCCAAATAGAAAGAAATCTGCTACACATTAAGCATTTTCCTTCTAGCCTGAAAAAAGAATTAATTACATTTTGAAGCCATTCCCACTCTTGGGGGGGGGTGCTCCCTCTTGGTTTGGTAGATTCATCTTTAAAAACTATTATGCCCCAACAACAGCATGGAACATCAATTACCATGGGAAATGTTCATAAACCCATGCCCATCCTACCTGAGGGTTTTTGTTCCCATACGTTATCATAAAGGGTTAATTCACAGAATAAACTGAGAAAGGAAATGATACCCCAAAGGGTCCCATATTCCTACAGAAGGTAGCTCATGACCACAGAAAACTCCTCCTTAAATCTCTGCATTAGCTTCCTCCAGAGAAGCTCCTCATCGTGGAGATATCAGAAGGGCAAAGACCATGGAAAGCCTTCATTTATCCCCCCCTCAATGTTTATCCCTGTGCTCTCCTGCCTGATACATCTTGATGACCTTCAGCTCTCTAGCTGCCCATGGTCTTCTGCTCTTTCAAATGGCAGCCCTTTCTACTGTGCTGCTCCCTCTACCCACAACCACCAATCAGGACTTCTGCTTGACACTGTTCTGCACTCAGGCTGAGTCAGGTTTCTTCCAAAGTAGAGCCATCGGGCCTGGGCTGATAAGGCTTGGGACTAGGGTTGCCAGCCTCCAGGTGGTGGCCGGAGATCTCTCACTATTACAACTGATCTCCAGGCAACAGAGATCAGTTCACTTGGAGAAAAGGGCCACTTTGGCAGGTGGGCTCTGCCTGTGGCATTAGACCCTATTGAAGCCCTTCCCTTCCCCTCCCCAAACCCCACCCTCCCCAGGCTCCACATCCAAAATCTCCAGGTATTCCCCAACCTAGAGCTGGCAACCCTGCTTGGACATAGGCTGGAGGTTAGGGCATGGAGTTGGTGCTGGGAAGACAGGGCTTGCACCTGGTGAACTGGTTGAGCCAGCAGGGCTGTCCTCTTAGGACATCCTAAACAGGCTGAGAGTGAATTGACCCCAGCTGTACTGCAGGCGGGTGCTGGAGATCTTGAGGGTGGACTATGCTCTGGCCAGGATCCTGCAAGGAAGCAGAAGGAAGGGTAAAGTTATATTCTTTAGATCGGGAAAATTTGCTGTCTGAAAGGAGTACCCCTGTGGGATTAAGTAAAGTAGGGGGTGGTAAAGCTGGAGAGGGCTTGGATAGGACTACCTCTGCATTGAATGCTACAGGAGCGGAGGGCTGGGGCAACGATACAGCTTTACTGCCCTTTAGTCCCAAAAGTCTAGATGTTAATTGTTCCAGTTCCAGTCTGTGGGTGATGTCCATTTCCTCTGCAGCAGGAAGAGCTGTAAAAGAACTAATCAGATCCTCCTCGATGCTGTCTTCAAGAGGAAGACACTCTTCAACTGCCTCTGTGGGAGCCGGAGGGTCAGCCCAGCTAATCAAATTGTGATGAAGGGCATTGGCTTGATTTCCCTCTGAAGCTGCTGAACTGGATGTTTTCAACTTGAAAATACCACCCCCCCCCCACTTAAAAAATGTCCTCCAAAACCTCACCTTTCCCCATGAAGCCTTTGGCACAGGTCCTCAATCCCCTCCCTTTCCTAATACTAAGCCTAAATACATTATCCTCACCTCAACCTGCCTCTCCTCTTTAGTCTCAAAGCTTAGTTTGTAATCTCCTTGGGAAAGGGGTCTGTCACTTGCTGCGCAAACTGATGGTATGATAAAAGTAAATTAAAACACTTTTTTGGATGGGAAATGCAAAACGGTCTGCCACGTTCTCTATATTACCTAGTACACAGGAACATGAAGATCCAGCGCGGTGTAGTGGTTAAGAGGGCCCGACTCTAATCTGATGAACTGGGTTTGATCCCCCACTCCTCCACATGAAGCCTGCTGGGTGACCTCGGGCTAGTCACAGTTTTCGCAGAACTCAGCCCCACCTACCTCACAAGGTGTCTGTTGTGGGGTGGGAGGAAGGCGATTGTAAGCCACTTTGAGACTCCTTATGGTAGAGAAAATCAGGGTATAAAAACCAACTCTTCTTTTTCTTCTTTTATAAGTTCTAAGAGAGGCATTTCTGAACAGTGACATAAGACCCGTAATGTAGAAGAGATATTTAAAAGCAAACAAAACACAGCACACAAGGAAGGGATATATTTTGTTCATTTCTCTTCCTGTAAAACTAAAAAAAAAAAAAAAGAAGAAGGTTGGTTCACAAAGAATGATTAAAGCACCTATTATTTTGACTAAACATGTATTTTGAAACCCTGGGGCTGCTGCAGACATCAAGCCATTAATTCATTGTTTAGTTGTCACAGCATGGGGTGGGGGGAGGCAATTCTTTAAGGTTCAACATGCTTACAAAACAGTCACATTTGGAAATTTCAGTTATAATATTACTTATGAGATTTAACAACCTTTTTCTTCTTTACATCACCATTGCCTGATACACGTCCAGTAACTAATATTTTCTTCCCCCCTGCCACTTTTTGCATGAAACCAATAAGAGCATTTTAAATTTAAATCACAGGAAACCATCAGAGGAAGAGAAGCTTCCCTCAAGACTACCTGGGACATCATTTACAAAAATCTGATAGATCCAGTTGATGTAGCTGTATTCTGAGATCTGAGGAACCAGAGAAAAGCAATACCATGAAATCACTTCATTGTAGATGCTTTGAGAGGTGGTTTGGGAGAGAGCCTCTTCTTTTTCAATGCTTCAGTGATAGATGAGACCAGGAATAATGGCTATGCAACCTTATTAGGATGTCGTGTGATGGGCTTAAATATATGAGTTTTCATAGGGAAGGATTTGAGTATTCACATTACCATGGAGGAGGTGACATATCCTAGAAGTGGATTGATTTTGGCAATCTATTGAAGCACCAACAAATATCTTTATTATCCAGCATTGCCATAGAAACAAGCGCATGCTATCAAAGCTATCCCTGATCTTTTGCCAAGACTATCTGATGATTTGAAACCAACTCTGACATAGACACTTAACTTCCTACCATTGTGAAATGTGATAGGGGAGCTGGCCACTGTAGCCATTTTGAAAGAGCGATTATTAGCAACTCTCAGATCTGTTAGAGCCAGAGTCTGGAACATACTTCCTGCACAGAAGATGGTTATTGGTAATGGGACAATGTGGCAGGGATACAAAACGTTTCACACCTCTCTGTATAAAGTTGTATAGACACTAATTAGGATCCAGGGTCTTCTATACTCTATATTATTTAAACTTCACAGTAACCACATGAGACTGTTAATTTGATTCAAGAAGTGGTGCTAAAGGAAGAGATCTTAAATATTTCTTCCCCAGCCATTTCCCTGATCTAAATGCCTCCAGAGTTATTGGGGGGAGGGACAATACAGCTTCCAGGTACCATTTCCTTCTCTGGGATTAACTTTGGGAGGGTGTGATTTATGCCTGCAGCGCTGTGACACATAGGGATGCCAGCTTCCGGGTGAGACCTGGGGATCCCTTGGAATTACAGCTCATCTCCAGACTACAGAGATCAGTTCCCCTGGAGAAAATAGGTGATTTGAAAGGTGGACTCTTACAGCATTGTACCCCACTGAGGTCCATGTCTTCCCCAGGCTCCACCTCCAAATCTCCAGGAGCTTCCCAACCAGGCCCGTGAACGCACCAGCAACTTACCTCGCTATTTATGTGTCGAGTACACAAGCATCCAAAACAAAATAAAATTAATGTTCCCACCGCGCCGCCTTTCTCCGCTTTTTTTTGATAAAGTTCGCATGATTTCTGTTCCCACCGCGCCGCCTTTGTGACGCTTAAAGGGCTAAAGACCTTCCTGGGGGACAGAGCGGTCTATCAGCAGCTGTTAGTCCTGACAGCAAAGCATGGAACCTCCAGGCTCGGGAGCAGTAAACCTTTGCGGGCTGCCTCCCTGATCCTTCCGGAGAAGCGGAAAGGAATGTGGCCCCCGAGGATGCGATCCGGCAAAGCCCTCGCCAAGGCACCTTTACTCAGAAGCAAGCCCCACTGTGTGCAACGAAGGGTGGTGGGAAAGGAAGGAAGGAAGGGGACCGGCCGGCTGGGGGGAACTGCAGCGGGGCGCGCCCCGATCCCAGCCTAGGCGCCTTTGCTCGCGAGGAAGCCCCAGCCGGGAGCGCCTCCCTCCCCTCCCCCTTTTTGCACGCCTGCAATCCCTTCCCCTCCCCCGCCGGCCCTCAATGTCCGGCCCCTTCCAGCTGATGCTCGCCCGCGCTACCCCTTTCCTTCCTAGTTCAGCTCCGCCCAGCTCCGCATCCTTCTCCAGCCAGCCTCTTTCTCCCCAGTCGCCAAAACGGTCCCTCCTCCTCCAGCCCCCCCAGCCCTCCTTGCAAGACGTTCCTGCAAAGACCTGTTGCATGTTCGCACTTCAAAGCTTCGCGTGAGGAAAACGTTTCATTTTAATAATTCGCCGTATAAGCGGATCCTCTTAACGCGGAGAAATTCTGCTGTGAAGACGTCTCCGAAATCCTTTGGTTGAGATGAAGTGCGAACATGCAAGGAAACCCCGCATAAATCGGAGCGGCAAACATGCAGTGCGGACATGGCCCAGGAGCTGGATATCCTACCCCCCTCCCAGTGGCCAGGGGAAACCTGGCAACCCTAGTGACACAGGGCATCCATGTCTTCCTTTCAGGACTAGTAGTTCAGGCACTGTGATACCTATACATGGTGTTCATGTACCTGGTGAACTAGGTTTTTAATCACTGTTCCAAGCACATTTCATAACTGGATGCAATATTCAGATAAGTTAATTTCTACTTATCACCTGGTAAGACAATACAGTAGAAATGTGACCTGATTCTCCTTACTCTGTCTAACATTCTGGTTTTCTGTGATCAAAAGCTGAAGGGTTAAAAAGTTAAATACTGGGGGGAGGGGGAACAGTGATTGATTTTTAGAGTCCCCATTAAAATGTATGCTTAACTTTGTTTATTTGTTTTAAATAATTTTCACTACATTATGAAGTTTACATCCCAGATAGTCAAAGGTTGGGTAAAGGCCATTTTTAAGGCCATCACCAAAGTGTCAAAAATGCTTGTTAAACATTTAAGTCCTGGGGGGGAAATGCAAAACTTTACCAGCATCATACAAAAAAAATTAAAACTGCAAGTTATTGGGCAGACAGTTGACTTCATTTTTAAATCCAGTTGTAGGAATAAAATAACTAGTGCTGACCATAGTTATTGGAAGAGCCAGTTTTGCAAGCCAGAAAAGGGACAAGAGTGTTTGGTTTTAAATAGGTATACATTCTATTGAAATAAATGGAACTGATAATTACACCAAAAAAGTAATGAGAAAATGAAAAGTCAGGAATTTCTTCCTCTGAGAAAATTAGAACTTGCTAGATTCAGTGAGTATAGAAATTGGATTACAGACAAGCAAGTAATTCCATGTAGTGAGATTAAAGACAGTTGGAAATGTAATTTTATGATTTTTGAGTATCTTCAGTTAAAAGGATACTTGGGTGAATTGCTAAGGAATGGTAATTCTATTATAAGAACTTTAAGAGAATTTGAAAAACTGTTGATATCAGATTGTAAAATCTCAAACTCTAGTATATACCAGATTTTGGTGAAAGTAATGTTTAAACCGGATTTAAATTTTTGTAATAGGTGGCATAAAAATATAGTTATTTAGTTGATTCAAAATGGGAATTCATCTTTAATCATGGTATAAACTTTACATTTAGCCTCTTATTCAAAGAAAATCTGATGAAAATGGTTTATAATAATAATAATAATTTATTAATATGGTCACTGACCAGCAAAAAACAAACAGCCACAACAGATAATAAGAAAACCACCACAACAGCTACTACTGCTACTACAAATAATCTGAGCCTAAAAATTACATATTACATGTATGAATAAAATTTATATAAACATCGCATAACTTGGTGTAACCCCCCTAATATTTTGAGTAATAAAGTATTTCAGTTATTCTTATCCTATCAGGGTACAACGTATTTTAATAGCTTCAGCAAAGAATTTAGCAGTAAAGAGTGTAAGCTGTGATTTTTCATCAGTTAGGAGCTTCTTAGCCAGAAACTCATCTGGTTGTTCAAGGCAAGTGTTAAGCAAAGGGGAAAGAACCTAGTTATTAAGTTAGATGATTCAAAATGGGAATTCATCTTTAATCATGTGTGACGGATAAGGGGTTAATCTGCAGCAAGAACTGACAGACCAAGAGTGGGCGGAGCCAGAGAGCTGACACTCTGAGTTCTGAGAGACAGAAAAGCATTCGAAGCTTGGGACCCAGCCTGGATAGGAGGCTGTGAAAGTAGTCGAAGCTTGGGACCAGCCAGAGAGGGCTGTGATAGACTGGAAGCTTGGTAGCAAGACCGAGCGGAAGCCAGACTGTACTCTGTGAACCTGAGGGGTTCTGTGAAAGCCAAAGCTATTGACACACACAACCTGTGGTAGTGACAGGAATGAGAATTGGGTTAGAGAGGGCCCATTCTCAGGTCACAAAGGGGAATTAGTCTCTGAGGTAGAGCTATTCCAATAGCAGGAAGGTGTGGAGGATTACAGCCACTGAGGTGGGGTAGTCAGAGAGAGCTAGGCTGGGGACAAAGTCTGAGAGTCTGAATCTAAGAAACAGTTCTGAGGGACAGAACTAAGCTTGAAACGAAGAACTGAAGTAACTTGAGGGAAGAAAACATCTAAGCTATTTCTCTGAAGTAATCTTGCGTATATAAATCTGACTGAGTTTTCCCTCCAGATTCTGCCTTTTCCTTGAAAACCAATCTCTGTGAGCTCTGTTCAATAAACTTCCTTATTTTGTCTGTTTAAGTTAAAAAGCCTCATGTGTCATATTTCTCTCTGAGGTGAACACTGGTGTGGGACTGGAGGAGAAGGAAAATAATCTCCTCACAAATATACTCAGGCCAACGCTTTCCCCTCAGCATATACAGTTGGGCTGAGAGAGTGGGGTATTGAAGTGGTTGAAAGGGGGGTGCGTCATATAATTGGTGGCAGCGTCATGATCCGAATTAAACCCACAAAAATTAGTCCAATCCTAATTACTAAATCAGGAAAAGAACAATATTTTGATATTCTGAGAGAATTTACCTCAGAAATTTACCTCAGACATCTCTGTGAGAAATGGCACCCCCACGCAAAACAAAAGAGGCTCAGGGAGACACTCAGACAGAGGAAGCCTCCTGTGAGGAAAATCCTAGTCAGGAGTTAGAACTGATGAAAATAAAACTAGAAATGGCTAGGATTGAGGCAGAAAAAGAAAAGGCTAAGATGGATGCAGAGAAATCTAAAACTGAAGCTGATAAGGAAAAAGAAAAAGCTAAAATGGAGAAGGAAATTCAGGTAGCCAAGATAGAGGCTGAAAGACAGAGGGAAAGAATGGCACTCAAAGATAGAGAAAAAGAGCGGGAAGTTAAAATGGCACTCCAAGAAGCTGACAGGGAACATGAGAAAGAGATGTTTAACTATAAGATGAGAGAAATACAGCTCAGGGCAAAGTTACCAGCTCCACAGAGAAGTGGGGAAATTACCTCAGGTGATCAGAAGAGGTTTCCCCGTTACCAGAAAGGAGATGATGTTGAATCCTTTCTGTTTAGCTTTGAGAGAACTTGCAAAGACTTGGAAGTTCCACAGGGAGCTAGGATGATATATATTTGCGCCCACAAATATGTGGAAGTCTCAGTGAGGTTTACGCTGAGATGCGAGAGGAAGAAACCTCTAACGATGAGCTCTTTAAAGAAAGAGCAAGAGTGCGTTTGGGGCTGACTGCTGAACCGAGCAGGAAAACCTTTAGAGAAATAAAAAGGAAGCCCAGTGAAACGTATGCTCAGTTGGGATGCCGAATTGATAGAGCCTTAAACAGGTGGATTGAGGGAAGCAGAGTGCAGACCTTTGAAGAGCTGAAAAATCTTGTGGGCT
This sequence comes from Euleptes europaea, assembly GCF_029931775.1. Lineage (NCBI taxonomy): Eukaryota > Metazoa > Chordata > Lepidosauria > Squamata > Sphaerodactylidae > Euleptes > Euleptes europaea. The sequence goes on along the minus strand of NC_079319.1, from coordinate 76,003,755 downwards.
TGGAACAGTTCTACAAGCACGTTCCCTCACAATTCGGTTGGTTTCTGAGGGAAAAGAAACCGAAAACTGTAGCGCAAGCAGCCACTCTACTTGATGAGATAGAGGGGGACATGGGAGGATTCCAATTCCCAATGCCCAGCAAAAAGAGTAGAGTGTGGGGCCCCTCAGAGAGACAGGGATCACCTAGAACCAACCCTGCGAGGCGGAACTCTCCACCACAAAGAAGGAGGGGAGGGATAACATGTTTTAACTGCCAGGAAGAGGGACATCTAAGGTATAATTGTCCAAAGTTAAACAAAGACAGAACATCAACAACTGCCAAGTCTGTCAAGATTGTTAAGAGGGCAGACCAGCAGACCAACAATCCTGACCAAGATGAAGCTAGTCAGTCTGAAAGACCAGCTAAAGTCTTGCAGGTCTGGAGGGTCGGAGAGGATCTGACTAAAGATTATATGGAGGCTGTAACCATTAATAGTGAGGAGTTGTTGGGACTGAGGGACACTGGGGCAGAGGTTTTTTTGATTAAACCCCAGCTAGTCCAGAAACATCAGTACTTGACATCATGGTATAAACTTTACGTTTAGCCTCTTATTCAAAGAAAATCTGATGAAAATGGTTTCTAGATGGCATCTACCACCTTCAAGGATAGCCATGATCTATAAGACAGGTACCAGAAGATGTTGATTCTGTAATGAAGACAATGCAGATTTTTTTTCATATGTGGTGGGGTTGAAATAAGAGCACCAATCTTTTGCAAACAGGTGGTAAAAATTATATCAATTGGGTTGAGGAAACAAATTCCATTTAAGCCAGAAACTTTATTGTTGAACTATCTTTCCGAAATAGTATAGTAGCATTACATATGTTAACTGCACCTAGAATGGTCTTTGCTAGGCACTGGAACCAGAAAGCCTCCCCTAAGATGCATGATTGGTTGTCAAAAATAAAAGTATATATTTCCGTGAAGCTAACCGCTTACCAAAAAAATAATGATATTAATAGTGTAGACCTGTTATGTACAAGAACCATTCAAAAATGGAAATGTCCATTTTATAATTAGATATAGCTTCATCCATCAGAATTGCCAGCGCAATCTAAAGAATTGCTTAAATATGCTGCAACTGCAGCCAGAACTGTTCTAGCAAGAAAACGGAAGTTGACGCCACTTCCAGACATTGACGAATGGAAGGAAAAGATGTCCAAATATGCAATCATGGCTAAAATGATTAACCTAGCAAATAATGACCAACGTCATGAGATGTTTTATGAAAAATGGAAACTTTATTACCAATATGTAAAGGTTTAACTACAGGAGTAGCTGTAGAAAAGGAGGCAGTAGATGGATATAACTGATATTAATTTTTGAAATTTCAACAATCACCCTTATCAGCAGGGAAAGTTGCCTTGACATGTAAACCATGTCAATAATGTATCACAAAATGTAACCAACTTTTGCTTTCTCTGTGTGAAATGTTAAAATGTTTTATTGTTCCCTTTCCCTGTACTTTCCCTTTCCCTCTATGTAAAAATAAATAAAAAAATTTTAAAAAAAAGTTATAGTTTTGGTAAAGTGAGAAGGGGCTACGGATGCAGCATCGTAAAGTATTGTATGGGACTTTATGTGATTATGTGACTATTTGTTTTTAGTTTATGTATATATTTACTGTTGACTGTCCATTTATATTAATAAAAAAATTTAAAACCAGAATGCCACACTGCTGCTCGGGGCGCAGCCGCATGTGCTGCCTCCTGGCAGTGTCCCAGTGGCACAAGTCCCCGTACCGGCATCCTGGGAGACATTCCCGGGGTGTTCCTGGGGACAGAGCTGCCTTTAGGCAGCCTCCTAACCCCTTTTGCCCCGGGAACGCCCCTTCCCACAATGGCATAGCTTTTTTGGGCGTTATAGCCCTGTTGATGTCTATGGGGGCATTTCCCTACTTTTTATTTTTAAAAGAAGTTAAATTCCTTTTTGGCGGCAGGAAAGCCTCTGAGGAGGTGGCGTGGCAGCGCCACTCCTGGCCTCTGTCATAACCCATACACCCTTAGCTATTGCAACTGTATAGTGGTCAAGAGCGGCGGACTCTAATCTGGAGAACTGGGTTCGATTCTCCACTCCTCCACATGAAGCCTGCTGGGTGACCTTGGGCCAGTCACAGTTCTCTCAGAACTCTCTCAGCACATGCAGAGGCAGGCAATGGCCAACCACCTCCGAACGTCTCTTGCCTCGAAAAACCCTACGGGGTCGCCCATAAGTCAGCTGTGACTTGACAGCACTTTCCACCACCAATTTTCTCCCTACCCAAGTAGGGTGAAATTCTCAGTGATTTTACCACTCATCCACAGTATCCTTCCCACCTAATTTCAAATAGGATACTGCCCGCTCTTTCAGGGGCAATTAAAACTCTCACTTGTAGAAGGTATGAGAAATTACGAATTCGTATGTGAATTGATTCTCCTCTTTTCCTAGGATCTTGAGCAGAGATGGGGGAGATCCTCCAGGGCGCTGCCTCTATTTCTTCCCTCAGTATGCTGCCAGTGTTTAAAAGCAACACTTTGCCCCAGGCCCTTGTCTAGCAGCCAATATAGTACCAGATGCTGAAACAGCACATGCAAATTGTACACACAATTGTGTAGAATCAGAAACTCCCCCTAAAGTTACTGAAACTGCACAATGATTGGCAGAACATGGATTGTATAGACAGAGTATACTGTCCAGCAGGAATATCAACACTTTTCTGGTTGGATAATGCCCCTGTCAGGTACATATTCCTGAGCCACTTCCTCCACCTCCCCTTTTCCCTTGCTGTGTCATGCCTCACAGAATGGAGACCATGCCAGCAAGATGTCTGAGGGGAAAATAATAAAAGATTAATTATCTTCCATCACCTCCAACTGCCATTAATTTATTACAATAACTATATTAATGAACAATGTCTGCTCAGGTTGGATTTTGATTACATTCTACCTCAATGTGCACCCCTTGAAAAATCTCCAGTTCATTAAAATAAGAAATGCACGTAGCTAGTTAAGTTCTTGGGG